>NC_041753.1:1390613-2085920 GCF_004115215.2 Ornithorhynchus anatinus | reverse complement strand
GACTCCCCCGCAGAGTTCGGCCAAGGCAGAGGCGGCCGACCTGGACCCGAGCAGCGCCTATGGACACGTCCGACCCCGTCAAGGTTGAGGACCCCCGCCCCCCGGAAAGCGGGCCCCGGCTTCTCCGACAGCGGGGGCCTTGGCGGCGGGTGGGCACGGGGACTCGGGGACCCGCCGGCCCCCCAGACCGAACCGGTTGCCCTCCCGCCCCCCGCAGGAGGAGGACGACTACGACGTGATGCAGGACCCCGAGTTCCTGCAGAGCGTCCTGGAGAGCCTGCCGGGCGTGGACCCCAACAACGAGGCCATCACGCAACGCCATGGGCTCCTCGGCTCGCAGCCCCCCAAGGCGGCAAGAAGGACGGCAGGAAGGAGGACGACGAAGACGAGGAGGAGGAGGAGGAGGAGAAGAGAAGGAGTGAGACGGGAGGGGAGGGTGGGGCGCTCGGGCAGAGTGGAGCCCATAAAGCCACAGCTTCCTTCACCTTGGTGAGGGTCGTGGTGGCCGGCAGGGGGCGTCTGCGGGGGGATGGGCGGCCGTCTCCAGCCCCGCGGCACGGGGCTAACTTGCGCGGAGCCCACGTTGCTCCCCTCCCCCCCAACCCCCACCCCCCTCGGGGAACACCCAGTACATTGGCGACCGACCCCTGATCAATCCATCGATAGCATCGGCGCTCCTACCCGGCGTCAGAGGGGACGGTGGCGGTCAGTGGGCTACGGTCCAATCCATCCCATCAATCCGAGGTATTTACCGAGCGCCCACGAGAGCCTAGGGTACAGATCGCTCGGATCTGGTGCGCACTTACTGTGCGCGGAACACCGTCGCCGAGCGCTTGGGAGAGGACGGTACAACAGAGTGGCTGGTCACGTTCAGTTGCCCCCAAGGAGCTTACGGTCTAGAGGGGAAGAGAGAAGTCGCTTAGAAATCAGTGATGTCTGGGGGGGAAGAGAGAACGGAAGGACGGAGACGCGAGTGCCGAGGGGTGGGTAGCGAAACGCTCAGAGGCCGCGGATCCCAGGGCGTTGGTTGGCCACGGAGGAGGGCGGGTTTAGTCGGGGAAGGCCTCTGGGAGGAGATGTGGTTTTTAGGAGACTTGGAGGGGGCGAGGGTGGCGGTCCGTCGGCTACGGAGAGGGAGGACGGTCCAGGCCGGAGGCAGGACTTGGGCCGGGGCTCGGTGGCCAGGTGGACGAGATGGAGGCCCAGCGAGGCAGGTTGGCTCTAGGGGAGCGGAGTGCGCGGGCCGCTTTGGAGGAGAAGAGGAGCCAGGTGAGGTAGGGGTGGGACGAGGGACGGAGGGCTTTGAAGCCAAGGGTGAGGAGTTTCTGTTGCTGTGGAGGTGGATGGCAACCACTGGGACGGTTCTTGAGGAGGGGGCCGGAAACGTGGGCTGAACGTTTTCGAAGAAAAATGATGCGGGCAGCAGACTGAAGCGTGAACTGGAGTGGGGAGAGAGACAGGAGGCAGGCAGGTCGGCGAGGAGGCCGATGCCGTAGTGGGAGGTGATCTGGGATCCCGTGGCCCTCGAGGACCCGACGGACTAGTGGCCGGGGGGAGGGGGAGGCCGACTCTGTGATCGACCCCGGCGCGTGAGCGAGGATGAAAGCCGCGAGGGCACGGATGGAATCCCCGGGGCCGCGCCCGCCGTCCGCCCTGGACGTGGCTTCCCACCCTTGCCCATCCAGGCCCCTTGCCCCCTGCTCGCTCGCTCGCTCGCTCTCTGCCAGCCTTTAATTTGTCTCCCTCCTCGCCCACCCCACCCGTCCCTCCGGCCCGCCGCCTTCCCAGTACTGATTCGGCCGGCCGGAGAGGCCTTGGACGTCGTCCCCGCCCGTGGGGAACTGACCGTCCCCGAGCAGGGGCCAAGCGAGAGATGGGGACGCAAGTGCTGCGGCAGGAAGGGAGAGGCGAGGGGTCTAACGGTTGTGGCTCCTGGTCCCCCGGCAATACCCCCCCACTCCCCCCATCCCTAGTTCTAATCCTGGTTCTGCCATGTGACCTTGGGCCAGCCACTTTCCTTCCTCTGTGCTTCTGTTCCCTCACCTGTCAAATGGGGATTAACACTGTGACCCCCCGATGTGGACAGGGACTATGTCCAACCCCATCTGCTTGTATCCACCCCAGCGCTTAGCCAGTGCCTCGCTCATAGTAAGTGCTTAACAAATGCCATTATCATTGTTAGCATCATCATCGAACGTCCGCAAAGGCCTCCCCAAACCCACCTTTTCAGGACACCTCCCCTAATTCAGTTGTTCTCCCCCCTTCATCCCCACCCCGGCACCCGTAGGTGGCCCTCAAACGCTTGACCTCTTTTCCCGGTCCAAACCCTGGCTCTCGGGGGCCACGGGGCGTCTCCGGCCGCTCCCGGGCGACAGCCGCCCGGTACGGGAATGTCTCACGTCGTACCGTGTACTCGGCGCTCGCTCGGGGCAGGGTAGAAGCAGCTTGGCCTAATGGAAAGAGCGAGGACCTGGGTTCAAATGCTGACTCTACCACACGCCTGCCGGGGGACCTTGGGTGAGTCACTTCACTTCTCTGGGCCTCGGTTCCCACATCTGTCAAAGGGGGAGTAAGATTATGTAACTATGTGGACGTGGCCCGTGTCCAACCTGACGATCCCGTGTCTAGGGTTTAGTTCCTGGCACAGAGTAAGTGTTTAACAGATAGCACAAAAAAAAAGCGTACTGAGTGCTTGGGAGAGGGCGGTAGCGTCGACGGACACGATTCCCCCCACCCGACCTAGGCTGTAAGCTCGTCGGGGGCCGGGAGTGTGATTTATCATCGTACGGCCCTCTCCCACGGTGCTTAGTCCAGCGCTCTGCACGCAATAAGGGCTCGGCAGATACGATTAATAATGTTGGTATTTGTTAAGCGCTTACTATGGGCCGAGCACTGTTCTAAGCGCTGGGGTAGACACAGGGGAATCAGATTGTCCCACGTGGGGCTCACAGTCTTAATCCCCATTTTACAGATGAGGTCACGGTGCCTCAGTGAAGTTAAGTGACTTGCCCAAAGTCACACAGCTGACAAGTGGCCGAGCCGGGATTTGAACCCATGACCTCTGACTCCAAAGCCCGGGCTCTTTCCACTGAGCCACGCTGCTTCTCAATTGATCGAGTGATCGATTACTCGAGTACGATTGATTGAACGAGTGATCGCAACGGGGCCCATGGCATTTTTCCACGCATCCACCCTCGCTCCCTCTCACTGCGGTTCAGGAGCTGAGCGCAGCAGAAGTTACTCAGTGGCATTTCTTGAGCACTTAGCGTTGGCGGAGCGCCGTAACGAGAGAGGGAGAGTAGAACAACCGCGCCAGAAAGTGTCGACACGCTCCCAGGGAGCTGACAGGTTGGAAGGGAAATCCGTTACCGATGTGTGAAATTCCAAGCGCTTAGTCCAGTGCTCTGCACATAGTAAGCGCTCAATAAATACTAGTGAATGAATGATTCTTGTACCCAGCCCCCCTCGTAGAGCGTGAGCCGGTGGTCGGGGGTGGTTCTCAACATCCTGAATTAGAAGCGGCGGGGCTCAGCGGGAAAGAGCCCGGGCCTGGGAGTCCGAGGGGGTGGGTTCGAATCCCCAACTCGTCAGGCGGGTGCCCGCGGGCCAGGCATGTCACTTGTCCGCGCCTCAGTGACCCCATCTGGAAAGTGGGGATTGGGGGCCGGGAGCCCCGCGCGGGGTTCGAAGGGCGCTCGGCGCCTAGTAGCGCCGAGAAGCAGCGTGGCTCAGTGGAAAGAGCCCGGGCTTGGGAGTCAGAGGTCATGGGGTCGAATCCCAGCTCTGCCACCCGTCAGCTGGGTGACTTTGGGCAAGTCACTTCACTTCTCAGTGCCTCAGTTCCCTCATCTGTCAAATGGGGATGAAGACTGGGAGCCCCACATGGGACAACCTGATTGTCTCCCCCTGTGTCTCCCCCAGCGCTTAGAACAGTGCTCGGCACAGAGTAAGCGCTTAACAAATCCCAACATTATTAGTAGGCGCCCGACACGGACCGCGCCGAGTAGGGTCAGGACGGCCGGGGGAGCGCGCCGACGTGGAGGGGGCGCGCGGCGGTGACGTCACGCAGGCGGGGCGCGGCCGAGCGCCAGCGCGTTCCCGCCCCACGCGGACGGCGCCGCGCCGCGCCCCGCCCCGCCCCGCCCCCTCCAACGGCCTTCTACATCCGGGTCCCGCTCGGGGGCGACGAAGCGCTTCTCCCCCCCCCTCCGCCCCCCCGCGCCCGGCTCCGCCAATGGGAAGCGTCCGGCGCTCGGCTCATCTGCATAGCGAGGCGCGGGGCGGCCCCGCGCGCCTCCGCCAATCGGCGCCCGAGGGGGGCGGGGCCGGCCCGGAGCGACGGCCGCCTCGCCCAATCGGGGCCCGGCGGGCGGGGCGGGCGGGGCGGCCCCTCCCGAGGCCCCGGCTCCGGCGCCCCACCGGCGCCCCCGGGGGGGGGGAGGGCGGAGGCCGCCGCGCGAGCGACGGCGGCGCCGGCCAACGGCGGGTAGGCGGGGGCGGGGCGGGCGCCCGAGCGGCGGCGGGAAGGGCCAATCGGGGGCGCGGGCGGCGGCGGCCCGGGCGGAGGCCCGCCCCCCCCCGCCCCCACCCCGGGGGGGGGGGCAGCGCGGCGGGGGCCGCGGGGGGAGGAGGAGGAGGAGGAGAGAGGTGGCCGGGCCGAGAAGCAGGAAGTAGCGGCGGCGGCGGCGGCGGGGCCGAGGCGGAGCCCGAGCCTCAGCCCCAGCCCGGCCCGCGGACACCGACCCCACCGGCGCCCGCTCCGGGTAAATACCCCCCTCCCCTCCCCTCCCCTCCCTGCGGCCCCGCCCCCCCCGGGGTGGCTGGTTCCCGCCCCTCCCCCACCCGGGTAAATACCGGCCCCCGCGGGGCAGCCCCCTCCCCCCGCCCCCGGGGAAATAAATGCCATCCCGGACCCCGGGGGGGGGGGGGAGAGCCCCTCTCCGGCCCCCCCGGGGAAATCCCGCCCCTGCCGCCCCTCCCCCCACCCCCCTCGTGCTGAACAAATGTCCCCGTGTCGTGTCCCCCCCGCGGACACACACATACACACGCGGGCGCGCGCCGAGCCACTGTCCACCCCGAAGGGGGCCCGACGGCTCCCCCCCTCCCCCCATAACCGCCCCCCCTCCCCCCCGGTGCCGGTGGGTCCCCCCCACCCCGGTCCCCGTCCCCGAAGCGTCGGTGCGGCGCCCGCCCCGGGACCGGCAGTGTCCGGGCCCCCGACGGGCTCCTCTCCGTGTCGCAGGCCCATAAATGAGTCCCCGCCTCCTCCGGGGGCCGGGGGGCCGGGGGGACCGGAGGGACCGGGACGGGGAAGGGGGAAGGGGTGAGGGGCGGCCGCCACCTAAGATGGTGTCCGGGGGCGGGGCGGGCGGGCGGCTCCAGCCTGCGGGGCCTCCCCGCCGCGCGGACGGACCGGCGGACCGACGGACGGACGGACGGACGGACAGCGGCCTGGGGTTCCGTCGGTGTCCCCTCCCCTCTCCGCTCCCTCCTCCGCCCCGGTCTCCTCTCCCCCCGCTGCGGGCGTCCACCTCGGAGATGGGCACAGAGACAGGCAGAGACAGAGAGACAGCGAGACAGCGGCCGGGGACGAGACGTGGAGCCCGGCCCGGCCCGGGAGACCGGCCCGACCCCAAGACTCCCAACTCTCCTTCTTTCCTCGCCCTCCTTCCTGTCCTCCCCTTCTTCCTTCCTTCCTTCCTCCCTCTCTCCCTTCCTCTCCCGCCCCCCGCCCAGGTTCTTTGCATATTAATGAAGAGCCAACAGCCCGAGGCCCCCCCGGGCCTCAGTTTCCCCGCCCGCCCGGGGGAGGGAGAGGCTCCCCTCCCCCTCCGGCCCTGCCCGGACCAGATGGTGGACGCTTAATTCTCCAAAGCTGGTCCGGCGGCGGGGGGGGGGCGGGAACGTGGCCCCCAGAGCCGGGGCGGGGAGTGGGGGGCGGCCGGGGTGGTCGGGTCTCAGCAGAGGGACGGGCAGGGCCTGGCGCTCTTTCCCTTGGGGTGCCCGCCTCTCTCTCCCTCTAGTCTCAGCCGGTCCCCGCTCTCCGGATCCCTCTGCCCCGTCAGGGTCTCTCCCCTCGGCCTCTCTCTTTCCCTCTCCGCCCCTCGGTGCCCTTTCCTCCCGACGGCATCCGTTAAGCGTTTTCGGCCACCGGTCTAAAGGCCGGGGTGGCCGGACGGTAACGGGGCCGGGCGCGGTCCCCGTCTCACGGACGGGGGAGCCGAGGCCCCGCTGCCTCTCGGGCGGTCTCCGTTCCCGGCTCTCTCCGTCCGTCTCCGGGTCTCCGGCGAGCGACGTGGCCTGGCGGCGAGAGCCCGGGCTCGGGAGTCGGAGGACGCGGGTTCTGATCCCGACTCCGCCGCTTGTCAGCTGGGTGACCTTGGGCGAGCCACGTAACTTCTCTGCGCCTCAGTTACCTCATCTCCAAAATGAGGTTGAAGACTGTGAGCCCCACGTGGGGCAACCCGATCAGCTCATGTCTGTGCTTGGCACAGAGTGAGCGCTTAACAGCTACCCAGATTATGAGTAGTAATAGTAGTAGTATTAGCTCTGGGTCTCATTGATTCACAGCATCTCTCCGGTCTCTGCGTTTCCGTTCCCCAGCTTTGGGTCTCTCCGACGATCTCGGTGTCTCCGCCGCCACTCTCTGGGTCTCCGGTGCCCCGGTTCCGGTCTCTTTGCCGCGCGGCGTCTCCCCTCCGTCTCTCGGCTGGTGTGCGGGTCTTGGTTCTTGTGTCTCTCCTCTCTGTTCTCTGTCCGTCTCTGTGTTTCTCGTCCCTTGGTTCTGGGTCTCTCTGCCCTTCGGTGTCTCTGTTTCTCCGTCGGTCTCTGAAGGTTTCCCTGCCTCTGGGTCTCTCTGACCCTCAGGGTCTCTCGGTTGGTCTCTGGGTCTCTCCACCCCCTCAGTGGTTCAGCCGCGTCTCTCGGTTGACCTCTGTTCCCCGGGCCGTGGGTCTCTCTGCCCCCTCAGGGTCCCTCCCGTCTCTCATTTGCTTGGCTCAGTGGAAAGAGCATGGGCTTTGGAGTCAGGGCTCATGAGTTCGAATCCCAGCTCTGCCACTTGTTGGCTGTGTGACTGTGGGCAAGTCACTTAACTTCTCTGTGCCTCAGTTCCCTCATCTGTAAAATGGGGATTAAGACTGTGAGCCCCACGTGGGACAACCTGATTCCCCTATGTCTACCCCAGCGCTTAGAACAGTGCTCGGCACATAGTAAGCGCTTAACAAATACCAACATTATTATTATTATTATTATTATCATTTGGTCTCTGGGTCTCTCTGCACCCCCCCCACCCCCCGGCCTCTCCGCTCCGTCATTCTTCCCCCTCCTGTGGGTCTCTGCACCTCGGTGTCTCTCCCCTCGCTGTCTCTTCCCCTAGCGCTGGGTCTCTCCCCTCTGTCTCAGTCGATCTCTGTCCCCCGGGCGGTCGGCGTCTCCACCCTCCGGTGTCTCTCCTATCTCGGTCGGTCTCTGTTCTGCCGTGGGTCTCTGTGCCTCGGTGTCTCTCCTCTATCTCGGCCAGTCCCCGTGTCCCCGTTCCTCCCGCCGCGGGTCTCCGCGCCAGCTCCGGGGCTCTCTGGGCCCGTGTCTCTCCTCTGCCTCTCAGCCGGTCTATGTATCTCTCTCTGGTGACCCTCCTCCGTCCGGTCTCACTCTTCAGGACCCCGGGTGATCCCGGGGTCCCGTCCCGCCCCCACCTCCCCGTCCCCTCCTGGACCCTCTGGCAGCCAGCCCCCCTCCCCCCCTCCCCCTCACCACACCTGCTTAATCTCGGGCCTCATCAGGCAGTGGATCAGTGGAATTGCTGGGGGCCTACTCTGTGCGGAGCGGAGCGCTGAACCGGACCCTTGGGGGAGGACGGTGGTGTCCGTAGACGCCTGAGGGAGGACGGTGGTGTCCGGAGGGGCGATCCTGGCCCTCAAGCAGCTGGCGATGCTTCTCCCCGCCCCCCCGCCCCCCCCGGCCACAAGGCCTGGGGTCTCTGCGGGCCAGATCCGTCCGGACCGTAAGTCCCCCGTGGGCAGTAGAGCGCTCGCTCCGGATGTAGTAAGCGCTCGCTCAATGCCGTCGATTGACGGGCTGCGGCCCGTGGGGCCTGTCCCCCGACCCCGCCGGCCTGACCTCTCTGCCGGACCCCGGGGTGGTCATCCCCTTCCGTCCCGTCCTCTCTCCCCTCCGCCCAGGCCCCGGGCCCCCGGCCCCGCCATGGGGGACATGAAGACCCCGGACTTCGACGACCTGCTGGCCGCCTTCGACATCCCGGACATCGACGCCAACGAGGCCATCCACTCGGGCCCCGAGGAGGCGGGCGAGGCCCCGGCGAAGGCGGAGCCCGGCGGCGGGGGGGCGGGCGGGGGCGAGGCCACCGACCCCGGCCTGCCGCCCCCCGACATCTCGGCCGTCAGCGTCATCGTGAAGAACACGGTGTGCCCGGAGCAGCCGCCCGCCGAGCCGCCCGCGCCGGGGGCCGGCGGGGAGGGGGCCCGGCCGGGCCCCCCCAGGGAGGCCGGCGGCGGCGCCGGCCCCCGCCTCCTGCAGAACGGCTTCGGCGGGCCCGACCCCCCGCCCGGCCCCCGCTCGCCGGCCGACGACGACGACGGCTGGAAGGCCCCCGAGGGCCCGGCCGCCCCGGGGCCCCTGGACCTGTTCGCTCACTTCGAGGCCAAGGCGGAGCCCGCCTCCCCGCCGGCCCGGGGGGCCCCCGGACCCCCGCCCGCCCTCCCCCCGCCCTTCGGGGCCGGGCCCTCCCCGCCCCGGGTCGAGCCGGGCTCCCCCGCCCCGGGGCCCCCCGCCTGGCCCCCCGCACCGGGCCTCCGGGCCAGCCCCCCGCACCCCCCCAAGGACGAGCCCGGGGCCTCCCTCGGCGACGAGGTCCGGGGGCGGGGTGACCCGGAGGGCGACCCCGAGGGCGGCGGGGGCGAGGAGGAGGAAGAGGCGGCGGGGGCGGCCGGCCCCGGGGAGAACGGAGAGGCGGGGGCCGGGGCCGGGGGGGAGGTGCCCGGGGGCGCGGAGGCCGGGGAGGAGGGGGCGGGGCGGAGCGCGTCCAGCGGGGCGGAGGGGGCCGACGAGGACAGCAACGCCGACTCGCCCGGCTCGGCCCGGCTCCTCAAGGTGCGCATCAAGACCGTCAAGACGTCCTGCGGGAACGTCACCCGCACCGTCACCCGCGTGCCCCCGGCCCCCGGCCCCCCGGCGGGCAAGGCCGCCGTGGTCGTGCCCGTCGTCCCCGTCGTCCCGCCCAAGGCCAACGGGGCCCCGGTGGTGCGGGTGCAGCCAGCCCGGGGGGCGGGCGGGGGGCCGGGGGGCGGGGGGCCGCCCATCTCGCGCTCGCAGTCGAGCCTGGTGGAGGCCTTCAACCGCGTCCTGAACAGCAAGAGCCTCCTGCCGGTCTACCGGCCCAACCTGCGGCCGCCGGCCGAGGCGGGGCTGGCCCTGCCGCCCCTGGGCTACCGCTGCCTGGAGTGCGGGGACGCCTTCTCGCTGGAGCGCAGCCTGGCCCGCCACTACGACCGCCGCAGCCTGCGCATCGAGGTCACCTGCAGCCACTGCACGCGCCGCCTCGTCTTCTTCAACAAGTGCAGCCTGCTGCTGCACGCCCGCGAGCACAAGGACCGCGGCCTGGTCATGCAGTGCTCCCACCTGGTCATGCGCCCCGTCGCCCTGGACCAGATGGTCGGGCGCCCGGACGTGGCCGCCGACGCCTCGGCCGGGACCCCCGCCGAGGCCCCGCCGTCCGCCCCCTCCTCCTCCTCCGTCCCCTCCGCCGCCTACACCTGCTTCCGCTGCCTGGAGTGCAAGGAGCAGTGCCGGGACAAGGCGGGCATGGCCGCCCACTTCCAGCAGCCGCCCGCCGCGGGGGCCGCCGCCTCGGCCACGGTGAGGGCGGGGGGGCGCCGGGGGGCCGGGGGGGCGGGGCGGGGCCCGCGGGGGAGCCTCCCCGGCCGACGGCCCCGGTCCTCCCCTCCCCCCGCCGGCCGCAGGTGTGCCCCACGTGCCCCATGATGCTGCCCAGCCGCTGCAGCTTCGGCGCCCACCAGCGCATGCACAAGAACCGCCCGCCCCACGTGTGCCCCGAGTGCGGGGGCAACTTCCTGCAGGCCAACTTCCAGACCCACCTGCGGGAGGCCTGCCTCCACTTCGCCCGCCGCATCGGCTACCGGTACGGCCGGCCCGCGAGCCCCCGGGGTCCCGCCGGCCGCGCCCCTCCCCCGCCCGCGGGTCCGGCCCCTCCGCCCGGGCCGGGGTCCTGAGGCCGTGCGCCGCTGCCGTTCCTCCCCCCCCCCAGCTGCCCGAGCTGCGCCGTGGTGTACGGAGGGGCCGGCTCCATCAAGTCGCACATCCAGACGGCCCACTGCGAGGTGTTCCACAAGTGCCCCGTCTGCCCCATGGCCTTCAAGTCGGCCCCCAGCGCCCACGCCCACGTCTACACCCAGCACCCCGGCTTCAGCAACCAGCAGGCCAAGTGAGCGGGGGTGGGCGGCGGGGGGGGGGAGGCCGGGAGGGCGCCGGGGGCGGGGGGCCCGGCCGGTCCTGACCCGGGGTCGTCCCCCTCCCCCCCGCCCCCCTTCCCGGCCCCAGGCTGATCTACAAGTGCGCCATGTGCGACACCGTCTTCACCCACAAGCCCCTGCTGTCGTCCCACTTCGACCAGCACCTGCTGCCCCAGCGCGTCAGCGTCTTCAAGTGCCCCTCCTGCCCCCTGCTCTTCGCCCAGAAACGCACCATGACGGAGCACCTCAAGGTGGGGGCGGCCCCGGGGGCCTGATGGGGGGGGCGGGCGGGAACGGGGGGCCCGGGGAGGCGGACCCCTCCCCGCGTCCTTCCCACGCCCCCCGCCGACCGCCGCCCGTGGCGTCCCCTGTGCCCCCAGAACAGTCACCAGGCGTCGCGCGTGGGCGAGGAGGGCGCGGCCAAGGGCGCGGGGGCCCCGCCGCAGCCCAGGCCCGAGCCCGCGGAGCCGCCGGTCGTCACGCGGGCCGGGCCCTCCGACGAGTCGTCGACGTCCTCGGAGGAGGAGGAGGAGGAGGAAGAGGAGGAGGAGGAGGAGGCGCCCAGCTCCCCCGACCCGCCCCGGACGGCCAAGCGGGCGCGGCGCGGGGAGCCGCCGGGGGCGGCGCGGGCCGGGCGGGGGGCGGGCGGGGGCGCCGGGGGCTGGACCTGCGGCCTCTGCCAGGCCTGGTTCCCCGAGCGCGACGAGTACGTGGCCCACATGAAGAAGGAGCACGGCAAGGTGGGGGACTCGGGGGGCGGGGCCCGGGAGGGGCCCGGGGGGGGCCGCTGAGGCCCATCCTGACGGTGGCGCTTTTCCCCACCCGACCCCCTCGGCCCCGCCGCGTGCCCAGACGGTGAAGAAGTTCCCGTGCCGCCTGTGTGAGCGCTCCTTCTGCTCCGCCCCCAGCCTGCGGCGCCACGTCCGCGTCAACCACGAGGGCATCAAGCGCGTCTACCCCTGCAGGTGCCCGACCTCCCGCCCCGGGACCCCCGCCGCGCCCGTTCCCCCCGCCCCCCCGCCGCCCCTCCAGCCGGGCCCCTCCCCGGCCCCCCGCCCCGGGACCCCGCCTCCCGGCCGGGCCCCTCCCCTCCCCGCCCCGCGGGCCCCCCGCCGCCGGCGCCCCCAACGCCCCCCGTCCGCCCCGCGGTGCCCCGGCAGGTACTGCACCGAGGGCAAGCGCACGTTCAGCAGCCGCCTGATCCTGGAGAAGCACGTGCGCGTGCGGCACGGCCTCCAGCCCGGCACCCCGCCCCGCCCCGCCCTGGCCCGCGCCCCCGCCCCCCAGGTAAGGGGGCCCGACGGGGAGGGGGCGGCGGGCGGAGGGACGGCGGGCGGCGCCCCGCGCCCGTCCGCCTGACGCGGCCTCCTCGGGCCTCCCCCCCCCAGGCGGGCGCGGGGCCCAGGCAGCGGCGCGGGCCGGCGTCCTCGGACTCGTGCGGCGAGGAGCCGGACAGCACCACGCCGCCCGACAAGCCCCCGCGCGGGCCCCTGCGCTGCCGCCGCTGCGGCCACGGAGCCCCCGGCCCCGCCGAGCTGCAGGCGCACGTGGCGCAGGCCCACGGCGGCGGGGGCGGGCCCGGGCCCCAGCAGTGCTCGGACTGCGGCCTCTGCTTCGCCTCCCCCGGCTCCCTCAGCCGCCACCGCTTCATCAGCCACAAGAAGAAGCGGGCCCCGGGGGGGCCCGACCCCGAGGACCGGGGCTCCCCGCCGTCCCCGCCGCCGGGGTCCGGCCTGGCCTGCGAGGTCTGCGGCCAGAGCTGCGACAGCCCCCTGCGCCTCAAGACCCACTTCCGCACCCACGGCATGGCCTTCATCCGCGCGCGCCAGGGGGGCAGCGGCGACAGCTAGTCGGGGCCCCCCGCCCCCCGTGGAGCCGAGCCGGGGTCACCGGCCCCCGCCCTCTCGGACGCGCGCCCGCACGCGGCCCCTCCACCCCCGGACCCTCGCCCGGCCCCCTCCCCCACAGTGCCTTTCACTCGTCTTCTCAGTTTTGCAGAAACTCCACGGGCCGGGTGGGGGGTGGGGGGGTGGGGCGGGACGGGGTGGGTGTGGGGGGACCAGACCCGGCCCGCGCCCGCCTCCGTCCGCCGGCGGGGAGGGGGCGGGGGTCAGGGTCCAGGCTCTCAGGGAACCTTTATTCTTGTAGTAATAATGAGAGAGATGAGAAGAATAATATTAATAGCCGGAAGGGGTGTGTGACGCCGACGGGGTTGGGGGGGGGGGGGGGGTTGGGGGGCGCCCCCATTAAACTGCTAGTGGTCTAAGCCCGTCCCGCCTCTGTCTGTGTGGGCTGCCGGAGGGGCGGGAGGGGCGTTGGGGACGGGAGGAGACGTGCGGCTGGCTAACTAAGGATTTTATTTCAAACCCAAACCGGAGAGGGGGGAGAATTTAAAAAAAAAAAAAAAAAAAAATACAGGTGCAGGGGGTGGGCCAGGTGAGGAGACTCCCCCCTCCCCCCTTACCCCCCACGGCCAAGCGTCTCCTCCCCTGCCACGTTCAAGGGGCTGGGACCGGGGTGGAGGGGGTGAGGCCGGACAGATTCACACACCACCCCCCACCCCACCCCCCGCAGTCCCTGCAGCAGGGGAAGCGCCAGGCCTCCCCCCTCGCCCCCCCACCCCGCCCCGAGAGTTCCCGCGGGTCCATCCGGCCCCGCCCGGCCGGCCCGGCCCGCCGCGGGGAAGCGGGTCCCAGGGTCCGGCCGGCGGGAGGGCGGGTGGGGGAGGGGGGCTACATGATGCCGTTGGTGAGGTACTGGAAGCCGTCGTAGAGCTTGGTGGTGAGGGAGCGCACGCTGCCGTCCACCATCTGCTCCACCAGCAGCTGCAGCTGCTCCTCCGTCATGCTCATGTGGAAGCGCTCCTTCAGGGTGCGGATGGTGCTCGAGCCGTGGAAACAGGGCAGCTGCGAGCCTGCCCGCCGCACGGGGGGGTGGGGAGGGACGCGGGGGGCGGGGAGGGAGGGTCAGGCCCGGGCCTCAGCCTCCTCCTCATCCCTAAAACGGGGAATCCCCCTGACCGCGCCCCAGCCTCTCCTCCCTGTCCAGGACCAGCGCCCGGCGGGGGGCCGGGCCCACGGGAAGCGCCCGACCGGCGGCACGGTCGGCAGCGAGGAGAGGGGAGGCCGGCCCCGGGGGGGGGGTCCCGCCACCCTCCGACCCCCGCCCCGGCCCACCTTGCTGCATGATCTCGACGATCTGCACGACGCGGTCCATGTGCTTGCGGGCGGCGATCAGCCCCTGCAGCATCAGCATCTTGTAGTAGTTGAACATGTCGCCGTCCAGGCCGCCCATCACCTACAAGGGGAGGGGGCGGGACTCAGGGAGGGACGCCACCCCCCCACCCGCTCACCGCCACCGCCATACACACAAACACACATCCGCAGGCGCGGGCGCCCCCAGATCTGCCCCCCGGCCCCCAGCTCACATCCACAAACTCGGGGGTCAGCTTGAAGGCGGACGTCTCGAAGCCGAGGTTGCGGGGGGAGCTGGACAGGATGAAGCCGAAGTCGATGTGGATGATGTGGCCCTCGGCGTCCAGCAGGATGTTCCCGTTGTGCCTGGGGCGGGGAGGCCGGGGTCAGGGCGGGGGGGGGTCCGGGGGGGCGGGGGGGGGAGGGCCGGAGCCGGCCTCACCTGTCCTTGACCTGCAGCAGGTAGCAGACGAGGCAGTAGCCGGCGCAGCTCTGGACGAAGTTGCGCTGGGCGGAGAGGAAGGCCTCGGTGGTGGGGCTGCCGTGCTCCTGCAGGAAGTAGTGCAGCAGCGACAGCTGCGACTGCTTCTTCACCTGGTGGATGGACACCGCGTTGACCACGGGCTCGATCATGCCGCTGTCGGCCGAGATCACCAGGATCTTGTAGGGTTTGATCCACAGCGGCACGCGCTCCTGCTCCCAGATGGACTGCGGGAGGGCCGGGGGCCCGGGGAGGACAGCGGGGAGGGGAGAGAGGCGTCGGTGCTCGCCCGAGGGCCGCGGGCGGCCCGGCCGCGCCCGCCCCGCCGCGTCCTCCCCCCCGGCCCCCCGCCCCCGGGCCCGGAGCCTACCTGCAGCTGTTTGAGCACCTGGAAGGCCAGCAGCTCCTGCCGCAGGTCGTCCCCGCACTTGACGATGACGGACAGGAGGCGCCAGCTGGGGAGGTGGCCGTAGGGGGAGCCCTCGCGGATGCGCCTGAGGGAGCGGCCCCGGGGGGCGTCAGCCGGGCCCCCCCCGCCCCCCCAGACCCAGCTCCGACCCGGCGGGGGCCGCCGCCGCCGCCGCCCCCCCGCGCCGTCCCGCCACGCTCACCGCACTTTCTCCTGCCACGGTTCCTTGAGGGCCACGGCCGAGGGGTCCTCCGGGTCCCGCTTGAAGGTGGTGGGCGTGTGGGCCAGCTGCTCCGAGAGGCGCCGCCTGCACGGGCCCGGTGGTCAGGGTCACCCTCGCCCCCCTCCTCCCGCCCGGGAGCCCGCCCCGCCGGCCCGGGGCCGCCCGCCGGAGACCTGATGTCGCCGGCGGCGATGAACACGGGCTCTTTGCTCTCCAGGCTGGTGATGCTGTCCACGGAGAACTGGGAGATGTTGTCGCAGCTGCTGGCGTGACCCTCCGGGAGCTGTGGCCCGGGGGGACAGGGGCGGAGACGGTCACCCTGGGTCCGCCCGGCCGGGCTCGCGCCGCCCCCGGCCCCCGACCCTCCCCTCGCCGCCGCCCCGGGCACCTCCACGTGCAGCTCGCCGATGTCGTCCACGGACCAGGCCTCGTCGTCGTGGTCGTAGTTGGGGACGGTGGTGAAGCCGCCCGTCCGCTGCTCGTGGACCACGCCGCAGTCCGGCAGATTCTCCACCGACCGCGTGCTCCGGATCCGGTTCTCGGGGATCCGGGCCGGGACGCTGGCGGCGTCGAAGTTTTCACATTCCAGGACTTCCACGTAGATCAGGTAGGGAGCCTGCGGGGCGTGAGAGGGGGCGGTCTCAGGGCCGCGCCGGTCAGCGGGCTCCCCCTCCGGCCCCTCCCCTGCTGCGCCGCGTGTCGTCCGTCCCCCCGCCCCCCCCGGCCCCCACCTTGTCCTTGGAGTTGAGGACGACGGCCTGCGTGTGGGGCACCCGCACGACGTGGTGGTCGAAGCCGGCGGTGGGCAGCCAGACGCGGGCGGGCAGCTTGTGGTTGAGCAGCGACAGCTCGGAGATGAGGCGCTGCGTCTTCTGCTCCTTGGTGGGCAGCGTCGCCAGCCGCTTGCCGATGGCCATGAGGGACTTGATGAACTCGCGCTCGGGGGCCAGGCGGACGGGCTGGCGGGGGGCGGGGGGGTGAGGGAAGGGAGGGCGTGTCGGCGGGGCCGGCCGGCGGGCGACGGGCACCGCACCGGCCCCCCGCCCCCTCACCGGCGTCCCGGCTCGTGAAGCGGCACCATGCGGGAGGAGGGGCGGCGGACCCCCGGCCCCCCTCGGATCCTCGGTCATCCCCCCGCTTTCGGCCTCACCCCCTCCGGCCCGTACCCCCGTGGGCCGGGAACGCGTCTGCCACCTCCGCTGTCGGCCGCCCCCCCAAACGCCCCCGACAGTGCTCTGCACGCAGCAAGCGCTCTATAAACACCGCGGATGACCATCCCGCCCCAACGCCCCCATCCCAACTGGCGAGTGCTCCCTCAAGCGTAGCCCCGCTCCCTCCCACCGCAGCGACGGCCTCGTCGATGGAGCCGGAGAGTGGCACGTCGGAGGTGCGGGGGTGTCAGGGGACCCACCCCTTCACCCAGGCAGGGGCAGCACAAGACGTGGCCCCGCGTGGGCAGGCGACAGTGGCGGGACGGGGAGGGCTGATTGGCCTATGCGCTCCAAAAGGGGTCGGGGGAGGGACTGATTGGAATCCCCGTCTCCCCCCGCCCCCGCAAATCAACCCTAAAAATCATCGTCCCACCCCAACGCCCACAGCATTTCCTCTCGCTCCGGGCCGGGGGTCGGCGGGTCGGGGGTGGGTGGTCAATGAGGACACGGCAATTTCTAAGGTAGAGACCGGGCCCAGCGTCCCGAAAGCAGGCCGCGGGCAGGACGGCCCCGGGGGGCGTCCGCGGTCCGGGCGGTCGGGGCGGGGACGCGGGGAGAGGAAGTGCTGTGGGGGGGCGGGGGTGGCCGGGGGTTGCGGGGAGTCAGCAGCCCCCCAGCCCGGCCGGACCCCACTTACTGAGCTGAATGAATTATCAACGCTCTCGGCGCTGGAGGAGAGCGCCTGGGGGTGGGGAGACAGAGACACAGAGAGAGAGGCCTCTGTTTAGCCGGGGGGTGGGCCTGGGGCCGGGGGGGGCGGGGGGAGCTCCTCTCGAATAGGCCCCGCCCCCAGGAGAGACTCGGCCCCCACCTCTCCGCCCGCCCCGCCCCCCGGCCCCAGGGAGACACTGAGTCAGCCCGGCCCGGGCTCCCTCGACTTCTCAGTCCGGCCCACCCGGGCCCGGACCCAGATTTCTCAGTACAAAGGTTGCGGGCGGGGAAGATCCATCCCACATCGGAGCCCGTCGGGGGCGAGGTGGGGGGCCCGGGGTCAGGCCCGGGAGGAGGCCCCGGGGTGCGATCCAGCCCCCAGAGCTGGCAGGGGCGGCCCGGGCGGGGACCCCAGTGGGTCACCAACGCCCCTTCCCCGCAGGCCCTCCGTCCGCCGGGCTCGGGCAGGACGCCAGGGGCGGCGGGGTCAGGGCCGGGGCGAGTCTCGTCTCGCCCCGAGATAAAGGCGGCTCGTTGTCGCCCACGGCCCCCCGGACACGTCGTCCAGTGGGACGGCGGCCACGGGCCGAGCCCAGTCCCGCCCCCTCGCACGCACACACGCACGCACGGACACGCGGTGCCCACTCGCTCCCCCTCCCCAGTCTCCCCACCCGAGTCGGGCTGGGGGGGTGTCCCCGGGGACGCAGCGTCCCCCCCACATTCTCCCCCACGAGAGGGCACGAAGCCCCCCGCCTCCGGTCACCTCGTCCTCGGGCTCGACCCTGGGGTTGCTGGCCGTGCGCTTGAGGCCGCCCGCGCCGCCCAGGCTGGCTCCGACCGTGGCGTCCGACTTGGAGCGCTGGTGGGTGCGGCGGGACGGGGAGAGGCCGGCGTCGGGGGGCTGGCGGCGGCGGGGTGGGGGGCGCAGCTCGTCCGAGAGGATGAGGCGGCGCAGCTTGGTGCCGCGGGAGTGGCGCTGGGCGGAGATGTGCATGTCGGAGGCGTAGGCGGCCAGCAGCAGGGCGCAGCGCAGCGAGAAGTCCGTGCTGAGCCGGCAGCGGTGGACCACGTAGGGCCGGACGGCGTCGCCCACCCCCTCGCCCATGTGCACGTACATGTTGAGCAGCTGCGGCAGGTAGAAGTCCACCTCGTCGTCGGCGAAGCAGAAGAGCCGGTTGCCGATGTAGGCCTGGACCCCGGGCTCCTTGGACTTGTACAGGTACGAGATGGCCATGGACACGTCGAACAGCTTCGACTCGAAGAGCCGCAGCAGCCACGACTGCCGGCCGGCGGCGGGGGGCGGGGGGCCGGCGGCGGCGGAGGGGGGCGGCGGCGGCGGCGTGGCCGCGGCGGGCCGGGGCCCGGGGGCGGGCGGCCCCCCGTCCAGCGAGAGCTTGGCCCGCTCCAGGACCTGGCGGCAGGCCTTCTGGGCCACCTCGGGGTCGATGAGCGCCAGCTCGCCCGCGCCCTCCGAGATGACGCCGAGCGGGGACCCTCCGGGCGGGGCGGGGGGCGGCGCCGGCTCGGACGCCGGGTCCCCCATGGCCGGCGGGGCGTCTGCGCTGGGGAGAGGCGAGAGGGCCGGCTGTCAGCGCCCGCTCCCGGGTGGGGCGCGCCCCCGTCCCCGGGGCGCCCACCGAGGACGGGGTAGGCCGAGGGAGAGTCGGGGGGGCGGAGAGCTGGGGGGCCGTCGTGGCCCCACCGCCGGGACCCTCCTCCCTCGGCTGCCCTCCGGAGATGCTGGCGGCTCCCTGGGGCGGGGGGGGGGGGGGTCTCTCTCTGTCTCTGACGCCTGCACCCACACGTCCACCCGCACACACACAGCATCCTCCTCCCACCCCGGAGCCGGCCGGACGGGCGGCAAAGAGAAAAGTCATTGCCCCTGAGAGGGGACCCTGGGGGTGGGGGGCACACGGCTGGTCGTCAGGGTGGGGACCGGGCCTGGACGGACACCGGGGCGACCCCGTCCTCCTTCAATCTAGCTTCGTTCCTCCCCCCCGGCAGCTGTGAGCCGGTGTCCCCTAGGGGTGCCTCCGCTGTCCCCCGACCCCGCCCCGCCGGGGGCGAGTCAGCGGGGCTCCGGGAGGGGGGTGGTGGTGGGGGGGCCGGGATTGGGGTGGGAATGACGGGACCCCGGACCCCCTCCCACCAACCCGGGGGGCTGCGGCTCAGAAAGGTTGCGCTGCGGGCTGTCCCCAAACCGGGGACAGCGGATAGGGGCAATGGGGGCGCGGGGGGGGGGGGGGGGGGGGGAGCCGTCTCCCCCCCCCCATTTTTACCCCAGGGAATCACACAGGCGCACACACGCCCACGCCCACGCGCTCATGGGGTGAAGCCCAACTCTTCGTGTGGAGGGGGGCGGGGCGGACACGCAGGCTCCCCGCGCCCGACCCCCCCCCCCCGGTCACAGACACGCAGACACACACACACACACACACACACACGCAGACCTACAGAGAGAGGCGGGCCGGCGCCCCCCGTCCCGCAGCCCCCGCCGATCCTCGGCCGGGGCCGGTCCTGGGCGGGGGTCTGCGGGGGGGGCCGCCTCTCCTCGCCCCCCCTCCTCCCCCCGGGGCCGAGACCCCCCCAGGCCGCGGAGAGTGCGGGAGCGGAGGCCGGGCCGGAGGGAAGGGGGAAGTCGGGGGACCCCGAGGGGGCGGGGAGGAGCCTCGGCCGGGGGGAACTCGCTCAAACTCCCGGCCCGGGGACGGACGGACAAGTTGGAGGGGCCCCGGGGGCGGCGGAGGAGACGCCCCCGCGGCCCGGGGCCGGGGCCGGGGCCGGGGCCGGGGGGGAGGCGGGCGACCATCACGACGGCACGGGGGCGGCGGGGGAGGGGAAGCTCGTGCACCGGGAGGAAGCAGGGCTTTGCGGGGCCCCGGGCGGGGAGGGGGAGGGGAGGGGAGGGCTCGGCTCACCTGAGGCCGGGGACGGAGGTCGGAGGTCGGAGGTCGGGGGTCGGGAGTCGGGAGTCGGGCCGGCTCGGACGCGGCCTCAGCGGCCCGAGGGGGAGAAGGGGAGGGGAGAGGAGGAGGAGGAGGAGGAGGGGCGGTGTGGGTGTCGGGGCTCCATGGGCCGCCCCCGCCTCACTGACAGCGGCGGCGGCGGCGGCGGCGGCGGCGGGAGGAGCAGCGGGAGGAGCGGCGGGAGGAGCAGGAGGAGCGGGAGGCCCCCGGCTCCGGGGCTGCCCTCCGCCGCGCCTGCGGGGGCCTCTTCACGCCCGACCCCGCCGCCCCGGGACCCCCCGCCGGGGACCGGCCCCCGCCCCCCGGGACCCCCGGGACCCCCCGCCCGCCCCCCGGGACTCCCCCCTCCGTCCGCCGCCGCCGAGGACCCCGCGCCCCCCCAGGCATCTACGGGGCCGGGCCGGGCTGCCCGACGCGATGCCTGATCGGAAGGGAAATTCAACCCCTCCCCCCGGGCAGGCGGGCCCACTGACGTCACCGCCGGGGGCGGGGCCTGAGCCCGAGGGGCGGGGCCGGCTCCGGAGGGGGCGGGGCCACAAGAGGCCCAACAGTCCTAAGCCCGCTACCGGACGGCCGCCTAAGCCCGGAGCACCGGACCCCCTTGCCCCAGGTCACCCACCCGGCGGGCGGCCGGGGGGAGGATTAGAACCCAGGCCCTCCAGCCTCGACGCCTCTCCGACGAAGAGGGCCGGGCCGCGCCGCCCCGCCCCGCCCCGCCTGACCTCTCCCTGCAGCCGGAGGGATGGAGGTTAGACCTTGAGAGGAGGTCCAAAGTATCACTGTGGGGGAAGAAGGGAGGCCAGAGAGGGACGGGGGACTTGGTCAAGGGGGTGGGACTCTCCGTCTTTCTCTCTTCCTCGCTCTCACCTCTCTGCCCTTTTTCCTGCCATCCCCCAGGCCCTGTTCCTCCCCACCTCAGTTATTTAAAAAATAAAACCCGCAAAAGGTCTGATATTCGTGAGGCGCTTACTGTGCGCTAGGCACTGTAATGATGGTAATGATAATGTTGGTGTTCGTTAAGCGCTTACCGGGTGTCGGGCACTGTTCTAAGCCCTGGGGTGGACACAGGGGCATCGGGTTGTCCCACTGGGGGCTCACGGTCTTCATCCCCATTTTACAGATGAGGGAACTGAGGCGCAGAGAAGCGAAGCGACTCGCCCGAAGTCGCACAGCTGATAGGTGGCGGAGTTGGGATCGGAACCCGCGACCTCCGGCTCGCCGGCCCGTCCTCTTGCCACTGAGCCACGCGGCTTCTCTAAGAGGCGCCCTAAACGCTGGGGTAGACACGAGCTATTCGGGTTGGACAAAGTCCGGGTCGCCTACGGGCCTCACGGTCTTAATCTTCATTTTACGGATGACAGAACCGAGGCCCGGAGAAGTAAAGTGATTCTCCCCAGGTCACACAGCAGACAAATGGCAGAGCCGGGGTTAGAACCGGGTCCTTCCTTCTGACTCCCAGGCCGGGCTCCATCTCCTAGGCCACACCGCTTCTCACCTTCCCCCTTTTTTTTTCCCCTTTTTTTTTTAACGTGGTTATGTACGTGCTACGTGCCAGGCACTGTACTAAGCGCTGGAGTAGATATAGGATAATCTGGTGGGCCCCAGTTCATGTCCCAAGTGGGGCTCGTAGTCTTCATCCCCATCTGTTATACCGGACCTCTCCCAAGCCCTTAGCAGAGTGGTCTGCCCACAGTAACCGCTCCATAGATACGACTGGCTGACTGCCATTTTACAGATGAGGTCACCGAGGCACGGAGAAGTTGAGTGGCTTCGTCCAGGGTCACTCAGCCGACAAGTGGCGGAGCCAGGATTAGAACCCAGGCCCTCTGGCTCCCGGGCCGGAGTTCTTTCTACTAGGCCACGTTGTTTTTCACTTAGATCCTTCCCTCTGCCTGGGACTCCCTCTGGCCCGTTGATAATAACAACTGTGATATCTGTGACCACTGATAATATCGATCGATTGATTCATTAAGTGCTTATTACGCAGCAAGCACTGCATTAGTCTCTGGGGTAGATATAAGACAATCAGGTCCCACATGGGGCTCAGAGTCTAAGCCGGAGGAAGGACAGGTATTTTATCTCCGTTTTGCAAATGAGGGAACTGAGGCCGCAGAGAAGTTAGGCGACTTGCCCCGGGGATGGAGCCGGGATTAGAACCCAGGTCCTCTGCCTCCCAGGCCCGTGCTCTGTCCACTAGGCCAAACTGCTTCACCTAATAAGATGAATAATAATAAGAGCTGTGGTACTTGTACTTGTAAAGCCCTTACTAGGTGAGAAGCACTGCTCTAAGCACTGGGGGAGATACCAGAGCATCAGGTTGGACACAGGGCCTTGTCCCACATGGGACTTAGAGTCTTCACATGAGGAAACTGAGGCGCAGAGAAATGAAGCGACTTGCCCAGGGTCACACAGCAGACAAACGACGGACCCAGGTCCTTCTGACGCCCGGGGTCCGGCCACCGGGCCACGCTGCTCGCCCCAGCTCTCCCCCATCACCCTCCCGCGATCCTCCACTTCCAGAAAGCCTTCCGTGACTGCCGGCCACTTCCCCAGCTTCTCCCCTCAACACCCGAGAGCCCGTGCGGTGATCACGTAGCTCCGCTCACTGCCCATTCTGTTTCTCGTCGTCTGACTCCGCACTTCTTCCTTTTCACTCGTGGCCTGTTGGGCAATCGGTGCCTACCCATGTCCCCCGTTAGACCTTCAGCTCCTCGCGGGCAGGAAATGTTGTGTGTGACTTCCGTCGTGTCTCCCAACTGCCCGGAAGGGAACGCCGCTCCCGGTAGGGGCCCAACCCGGGAGGTGGCCGGTATTAGAGCGGGTGCAATGAGAAGCAGCGTGGCCTAGGGGCTAGAGCCCCTGCCTGGGAGTCGGAAGGACCTGGGTTCTAATTCCGGCTTCGCCACTCGTCTCCTGAGTGACCTAGGGCAAGCCATTTCACTAGAAATGACTTCTAGACGTCCCCTTCTAGACTGTGAGCCCGTTGTGGGCAGGGGTTGTCCCTTTGTTGCTGAATTGTACTTTCCAAGCGCTTAGTACAGTGCTCTGCACCCAGTAAACGCTCAATAAATACCATCGAATGAATTGAATGAACGAACAGAAGCGTTCGATGGTATTTATCGAGCGCTTACTATGTGCACAGCACTGCACTAAGCGCTTGGAATGTACAATTCAAGCAGCAAGGTGTAGCGGAGACAGCACAGACCTGGGAGTCGGAAGGTCACGGGTTCTAATGCCGGCTCCTCCACTTGTCCGCTGTGTGACCTTGGGCAAGTCACTTCACTTCTCTGGGCCTCAGTTACCTCATCTGGAAAACGGGGATTGAGACTGTGAACCCCATGTGGGACAGGGACTGTGGTCCAACCCCATTTGCTCGTAACCCACCCGGCACTCAGTACGGTGCCTGGCACATAGCGCTTAACAAATACCATAACTGTTATTATTATTGTTCTCTGGGCCTCGGTTGCCTCATCTGGAAAATGGAGATGAAGGATCGGCACGGTCCGAGGGGCTTAACCGTCACCCTCACCTACACGTAACCCTTTCCTCCACCTCCGCCCCAATCTCATCTATCTCATCACCCGCATCCTGCCTCTGGCCTGGAACGCCTGCCCTCCTCCTACCCAGCGGACCGCCGCTCTCCCCGCCTTCAGAGCCTTACAGAAGGCCCGTCTCCTCCAAGAAGCCTTCCCTGACTGAGCCCTCTTTTCCTCTTCTCCCACTCCCTTCTGCGTCGCCCCGATCTGCTCCCTTTATTCACCACCCACCAACCCAGCCCCGTGGCCCTTATGTCCACATCTGTCATTGATTTATTTCTATTACTGTCTGCCTCCCCCCACCCCAGACTGTAAGCTCGTTGCGGGCAGGGACTGGGTCTCTTTATTGTCATATTGTGCTCTCCCAAGTCTGTATTCATAATTTATATTACCGTCTGTTTCTCCCTCTAGACTGTAAGCATGCTGTGGGCAGGGAATGTCTGTTATATTGTTCTCTTGTACTCTCCCAAGCGCTTAGTACTTACACACAGTAAGTGCTCAATAAATACCATTGATGGATTTCAGCCCCTCGAAAAGCCACTCACCGCCCAGCTTCCCGCTCCCGCCGCCCCAGGGTTCGTCGGCGGATCGGTGGTCGCCCGCCTCGTATCACGCACGCAGGCCACCTTACACGTACACGCTGCGCACGCCTACTTCTCGGACCGTGAGGTCACGAGTGGAAGACGGGTGGTGTCGGGCCCGATTATCCTCTCTGTGCCCCGGCGTGCTTAGCACCGCGCTCGGCACCCAGCCGGCACTCAATCAATCCATCCTTACGCTGCTGATGGCTCTCCGCGCCATCTCCCATCGCCCCCGTCTGCCTTGCCCGCACCCCAGACTGGAATAATAGTAACAGTAATAACGGTACTTGTTAAGTGCTCACTATAAGCCAAGCACCGTTCTAGGCGCTGTGATAAAATTTAATCGGGTTGGACACGGTCCCTGTCCGACATGGGGCTCGCACTCTTAATCCCCTTTTTACAGGTGAGGAAACTGAGGCCCAAAGAAGTGACGTGACCTGCCCAAGGCCACAGAGCAGACAAGCGGCGGAGCCGGGATGGGAACCCAGGTCCTTCTGACTCTCAGGCCCGGGCTCTAGCCACTAGGCCACCCTGCTTCTCCCAGCCACGCTGCTTCTTCCCCTCCAGGGCAATGCCCGTGACCTCTACCTTATGAGGCGCTCCCAGGTACGGTGCTCTGCACGCAGCAGCTGCCCACTAAATCAATCAATGGTATTTATCGAGCGCTATTTGCAGAGCACGGTACCGAACGCTTGGGAGAGCACCGTACGGCAGAATTAGCAGACGCCTTCCCTCCCTGTAAAGAGCATACGGTAAATACCATGGATCGATTGATCGCTCCCCTCTCCAACGGAGTCACCACCAGGACCCCCTGCCCCCAACTCACCCCGTCAGGGCCCCTGGGTCACCCCGGGGCAGGTTCACCACCCCTCCCCCAGCCCTCAATCAGGAGTCCCCTCAAGGGGAGGAGACTAAAGCATCCGGCCCAGAGAAGACTCTCGGAGCCTCTAATTCCTCACCCCTCAACTCCCCCAAGAAAGGGCGGCAGGGGCCTAGGGGCGGGAGATGGAACAGATTTTATTGGGAGATGTGGATGGCGGGGACGGGTTGTTGGGGGGAGGTCGGACGATGTAAGCTTCGGGGAGTGGGGCGGATCACCCCTTCCCCACGGCGCGAGGTGTACGCAGTGGGGCAGACGCCCCCTCCCCCCCGCCCCAGGAGGTCAAGGAGGGGCTTCCTTAGGCCCCTGGCCCCCCACCGAGTCCTGGCTGCCCCTCTGCTCCCCGGCCTCTGCCCCGGCGGTGCCCCGGGCGGCGGACCCGACAGGGGGGCTCCGGGCCGCTCCGCCGCCCGGCCACCCCGGCGGGCGGGCTGAGTCCGTGGGGGGCCCGGGTTTCTCCGACGAGGGGCTCCTCTCCCGGCCGCCCGTTTCCTTCCGGGGGCGACCCCTCTTTCGCCTGCCTTCTCGGGCCCGACCTCCCGCGGTCACCTCCCGGGCTTCCTTCTTCACTGCCTTGGCTGCCTGGTGCCCGCCGTCCGAGGGCACCTCCACCGGGCGCTTGGGGACCCGGGCCCGGGGCCCGGGGTCCACCGCCCCGCCGCCCGCCTCCGTACCCCGCTGGCCCCCGGCCCGGGCCGGGGGGGCGGGCACGGCGGGCAAGATCATGCTGATGATGGGCAGGGCGGCCCGGGGCCCCCCCGCGCCCACAGGCAGGGGCAGGGCGGTCATCTTGAGGGTCCCGCCGGGCACCAGCTTGGGGGCCAGGACCGGGGGTGAGAGGCAGAGGGGCCGGGGCACGGGCAGTCGCAGGGGCAGGGGCATGGGCAGGGGCGGGCAGGGCACGCGGGGCCGGAGCGGGGGCTGCCGGGCGACCAGGGCGTTCACCTGAGGGCTGTTGGGGGCTGGCGCCCGCGGGGGGGCCTCCGAGCTCCGCTTGGGCTCCCGGGGGCCCCCGGGGCCCGGCGGCGGGGGGACGGGGGGCGCGCTCTCCGGCGCCGGGTCCTTCGGGGACCGGCGGGGGACGGGGGGCAGAGCGGAGGGTTGAGGAGCCGGGGAGGGTGGCTCCCCCGGCCCCGCGGCCTCCTGGCAGCCCTCCGGCCGGGCCGGCTTCGTCGCCTGCGGGTTGCTGGCCTCGGGGGCCGCCAGCCCGTTCTTGGCAGGGGGAGGGGGGCCCGGACTGGGCCGCTCGCCTCCATCTGTGGAGAGGTGGAACCCGTGATGGGGGCTGCGGGTGGGGGGTCCCCCGGGGGGCGGTTTTCAGACCGGCGGGGTGGAGGAGGTGGGAGGGCCGGGCAGGGCCGTGGGGGGCGGGGAGGGCCTCAGGGCTGGAAATTCGGAGAGCGTGGGCAGGGCTTCGGGGTGAAGGCCCAGGCCAGGGCCAGGACACCGTGGGGGCGGGGGCTCGGGGAGAGGCGGAGGGGGGCAGGGCCGCGGGGCGAGGTGTTGTTTCAACGCACCAGCGGGTTGGGCGGTGGAGGCAGCCGAAGGGAGCACGGTGTCGGTGAAGAGGCGGGCGCGGGCGGAGCGGGCGGAGATGAGGTGCTGCTGCAGCAGGAAGCGGGCCACGTCCACGATGGAGCCGAAGGAGCGCTGCAGGACGGTCTCGGCCCAGTCGCAGGTCAGGGCGCAGGCCGCCTCCAGCAGCTTGTCCTGCGGCCCCGGGGCCGCCTCCGGGCCCGGCTCCTGCTCGCGCACAAACACGCGGACGCGCACACGAGCGAGGGTCAGCCGCCATCTCCCCGTGCCCCTCCGCCGCCCCCCCCAGCCGGTGCCCCGGGTGGGGACCACTGACCTTCTCGGGGCCCTTGAGGTCGAGGCTGGGCAGCAGCGGCATGGACACCAGGGTCTTCCTGCGGATGCCGCTGTAGCAGTACCTGGTGCGGGGTCGGGGGTCAAGGAGCCAACGGCCCCCAGGGCGCCTCGGGGTGGCCCATCCCGGCTGGCGCCCGTGCAGGTAACAGGCTCGCGCTGGCACGTGCCACGCAGGCCCCCCCTAAGCTTCCCGTTCCCCCCCGGGTGGCTCCCCTGGTCACGGCCCTCGCCGGGAGCCAAGACCTCTAGGTCCCGTCCCGTCTCCTCAGACTGCCCCTCCCCCCCATTCATTCATTCATTCATTCATTCAATAGTATTTACTGAGCACTTACTATGTGCAGAGCACTGTACTAAGCGCTTGGAGTGTACAAATCGGTAACAGATAGAGACAGTCCCTGCCCTCTGATGGGCTCACAGTCTAATCGGGGGAGACAGACAGCCAAGAACAATGGCAATAAATAGAATCGAGGGGAAGAACACCTCATTAAAACAATAGCAAATAAATAGAATCAAGGTGATGTACATCTCATTAACAAAATAAATAGGGTAATGAAAATATATACAGTTGAGCGTATATATTTATTTGTGTCTGTTTACCCCACTAGATTGTAAGCTCTTTGAGGACAGGGATCACGTTTACAAGCTCCCTTGTGTCGTATTCTCCCAGTCCTTAGTCTGGTCCTATGTGACTTGCCTAAGGTCACACAGCAGACAAGTGGCAGAGCTGGGATTAGAACCTCTGACTCCCAGGCCCGGAATCTAGCCATTAGGCCACGCTGCTTCTGGTCACGCCCCCTCCCCGGGTATTTGGATTGACCCTGATCCCCTCGGCCTCCCTCCCTCTCCCACCGCCAAAAGGACACTTGAACTGACCCTCGGCCTCCCCCGAGCACCCAGGATTTGGACTGCCCCTGGCCTTCCCGCCCCACCCTTCCAGGGTACTTGGCCGATCCCTGCCTGGACCCTGGACCCTGGGACCGGAGCCCCGTGGCCCCCCAACACACACACACACACACACACACACACACACGCCAAGGATACTTGGACTGGCCCCGGCCCCCCAGTCTCCGGGACTTGATGTCGGGGAAGATCTCACGGATGATCTTGCCGAAGTTGGCGGCCCCGAGTGGGCGACAGCGGAGGCTGCCGCAGTATCGCCTGTGGAGAGGGGTCCCGGGGTGGGGGTGGGGGGCTGCTGAGTCCCGGCCCGGCCCCTCGCCTCCCCTCCCCGCCCCCCCCCCCATCACTGAGGGTCAGGTTGGGGGTCCAGGGGAACGCAAGGATCACAAGCGGTCGGTGAAGAGGTCAAAGCAGGGGGCATCGGGGGTCAGTGTGGGGCCATTAGAAGTGGGGGGATCCCTGGGTCGAATGAGGGGGTCAGTGGGGCCGGGGGGATGTCCCCCAGGACGGCCCCGCGCCCCCATCACCTATAGGCGTCGTAGACGTCCTGCTTGGGCAGGCAGGTGGCCACGTGCTCCTCCAGGTGGTCCCGGATCCAGTTGTAGGCGTACATGTGCTCGGCCGTACTGTGCACGCTCGGGTCCAGGCTGCTGGGGCCGGGCGAGGCGTCACCGGGCTCCGTGGGGGCGGACCCTCCTACCCCCTCCGGACGCCCGTCCGCGACCCCCGGCGGGCTCAGACACCCCGGCCGGCTCAGACACCCCAGCCCTCGCCCTCTCGCACCCCACCTCCCTCCTCCCCATTCTACCTCTTGTCCCCAGCGCTGGGGCTGGAGGGCAGCTGCAGGTAGAGGTACAGCTTGTCGTTGTCCGAGAATTTCTGGACATCTTGCTGGGAGAGACGGGGTGCCGGGGTGGGGGGCCGTGAGGGACGGGAAGCCCACCCCTCTCCGGCCTCGCCCCGCCCCCCCGCCCCAAGCACTCACCAGTATAAGCTCAACTTTGTTCTGGATGCTTTTTCTGGAGTGAACAGAGGGAGAGAGAGTGTGAGGGGTGGGCGGGCACCGGTCCCAGCCCCCCGCCCTGCCCCACACCGAAGAAAGTCACTCAGTCAGTCTACTTGTATTTACTGAGCGCTGACTGTGTGCAGAGCACTGGACTGAGTGCTAGGGAGAGTGCGACAGAACAATATAACAGACGCGTTCCCTGCCCACAACGAACTTTCGGTCTAGAGGGGGAGACAGACGTTAATAAAAGTAACTACGGTGGCGGGGACGGGCACGAGCGGCGAGGAGCTGGCGGGGGGGATGAATGCCGGGGGCCAGTCGGGGCGACGCAGAAGGGAGTGGGGGAAGAGGAGAGGAGGGCTTAGTCAGGGAAGGCCTCCGGGAGGAGATGGGCCTTGGATAAGGCTTCGAAGGAAGGCAGAGTCACCGTGCGTCGGAGGTGAGGAGGGAGGGCCCGCCGGGCTGCAGGCAGGACGTGGCCGAGGGGTTGGCGCCGCGACGGACGAGCCGGGGGCCCGGGGACAAGGCTGGCACGGAGGAGCCAGGTGTGAGGGCTGGGTTGCGGCGGGGTGGGTGAGGTAGGTAGGAGGGGGGTTAAGGAAAGGGGAGGCCTCGGACCCTCCCCCCAAGCCGGGCCACCCCGGGGGAGGAGGAGGGGGAACTCACGTGATGCCACCTCGCAGCTTCTGCAGGAGGGAGCCGGGGTCTCCGTCCCCCTGGGGGGCGGCCCCGGCCGCCTTGGGGCTTGTGGGGTCCGCCTCGTCCTCGGCCATAGTGGCGGGGACCCTGGGGACAGTCCGGGGGGGGGGAAGAGGACACGGGGTGGTCGGATGGGGGGAGGGGAGGGGGTGGCCCTCTACTCCAGTGGGGGGGGTCCCCCCTCTGCAGCGCCGCCTAGCGGAGGACCCAGGATCCCTCCTCCCTGCAGACTCCGCAAACTCCGGGAAACTTTCCAGTCTGAGACCGGGGAGATGGGGGAGGGGGGCGGGGGCTTCCCGCTCCCCCCTCCCCACCTGCCCCCATCCTCCGGATCGGGAGGGGGAAGGTCTCTAACCCGCCTGAAACCCCGCCCGTCCCCTCCCCCCACCTCCCCCGGGCTCCACGTGCCGCACCCCCGGTGCTCCTCTCCCCCCTCCCCATTTCCCCTTCCCGCGCGCCCCCTCGCCCCCACCCCCCGTGTCCCTCCCCCTCCCCCCGGCTCACCTGGGGGCAAAAAAGGGAGGGGGCGAGAGGGTGGAGTCAGCCCCGCCCCAAAGAGGAAGGGGATCCCCCACCCCCCCTCCCAATTTCAAGGGCGGGGTAAGGAATCGTCAACTGGGGGAGGGAAATGCCACCTCTGCCCTGTCCCCGAACCTCCCCGCGACCCAAACTCCCGGGCCAAAAAAAAGAAAAAAAAGTATCTTTATTTCGGGGTGGGGGGCGGAAGGAGAAAGTACCTCGGAAGCGCCCTCCCCTGCTCCAGGAGCGGCCCCGCGGGCTGGCCGCCTTCCTCGTTTCTTTCTTTTCTTTTTTGTCATTGGCCGGGGCCGCCGCAATCTGCCCGGATACAGGGCCGGCCCCCGCGTGCCATTGGCTGGGCGCCGCCGCGCGCCGCCCCGCCTCCTCCTCGCGCGCGCCCCCTGGCGGCGCCCGGCGCGCGCGCTCCCCAACCTGCCGCCTTCTCGCCGCCGCCCCCGCCCCCGCCCCCGGCCGCGCCCCCGACGGCCGCGCCCCCGACGGAGGGACAAGTCTGCCTAGTAACAGCGCTCTGATTGGCCCGCCAGGGCCGGCGGGGCGGGGGCGAGAAGCGGGGAAAGTCCGGGCCGCCCTTGCGGGTCGGTTACCGGGGTCAGTCGGGGCACGTGGCCCGGGCGCGAGGGGAAGGGGAGCTCTCCCAAGGGAAGGAGGAGGAGAAGGAGGAGGAGGAGGGCGGTGTTTTTAAAAGGCCGGGAGCCAGAACTCCTGGGTTTAACTCCCTCTTAATAATAATCATGGCATTTGTTAAGCGCTTACTATGTGCCAAGCACTGTTCTAAGCGCCGGGGAGCATACAAAGTGATCAGGTTGGCCCCCGTGGGGCTCCCGGTCTTCATGCCCATTTTACAGATGAGGGAACTGAAGCCCAGAGAAGTGAGCTGACTCGCCCAAAGTCACACAGCTGACAAGGGGCGGACCCGGGATCGGATCCCATGATCTCTGACTCCCCAGCCCGGGCTCTTTTTTATAATGTTGGTATTTATTAAGCTCTTACTGTGTGCAGAGCACTGTTCTAAGCGCTGGGGGAGATACAGGGTCATCAGGTTGTCCCACGTGAGGCTCACAGTTAATCCCCATTTTACAGATGAGATAACTGAGGCACAGAGAAGTGAAGTGACTCGCCCACAGTCACACAGTTGACAAGCGGCAGAGCTGGGAGTCGAGCCCATGACCTCTTACTCCGAAGCCCGGGCTCTTTCCACTGAGTCACGCTGCTTCTCCATGCCACGGTTTGCACCCCGGTGCCCCAGAGGAGGGAAGGTTGATCGATAAATGGGATGGGGGCGGAGGGGCCGTGACTGTTTGAAGGCCGGGTCCTCGTTCATTCAATCGTATTTATTGAGCGCTTACTGTGTGCAGAGCACTGTACTAAGAGCTTGGAAAGTAGAACTCGGCAATAAATAGAAACAATCCCTACCCAACAATGGGTTCACAGTCTAATGAGCTTAACGATAATTGTGATATTTGTTAAGCGCTTTCTATGTGCCAGGCACTGTACTAAGCACTAAGTGTGGGTGGAGGGTTACAAGCAGATCGGATTGGACACAGTCCCCGTCCCATGTGGGGCTCACAGTCTTCATTCCCATTTTCCAGATGGGGGAACCGAGGCCCGGAGAAGTGAAGTGATTGGCCCAAGCCGACAAAGTGGCGGAACTGGGATTAGAACCCAGGTCCTTCTGACTCCCAGGCCCAGAGTTCTATCATCTAGGCCACACTCTTTCTACTAGTATTCATTCAGTAGTAATAATAATGTTTGTATTTGTTAAGCGCTTACTACGTGCAGAGCACTGTTCTAAACGCTGGGGTAGATACAGGGAAATCAGGTTGTCCCACGTGAGGCTCACAGTTAATCCCCATTTTACAGATGAGGTCACTGAGGCACCGAGAAGTTAAGTGACTTGCCCACAGTCACACAGCTGACAAGTGGCAGAGCCGGAATTCGAACCCACGACCTCTGACTCCCAAGCCCTGGCTCTTTCCACTGAGCCAAGCTGCTTCTCTATTGGTATTCATTAAGACCCTACTCTGGGCCGAGCACTCTTCTAAACACTAGAATAGATACGAGGTCATCAGGTTGTCCCACATGGGGCTCACAGTCTTTATCCCCATTTTAAAGATGAGGTGCTTGTGGCTCAGAAAAGTTAAATGACTTGCCCAAGGTCACACAGCAGACAAGTGGCAGAGCCGGGATTAGAACCCACATCCTCTGACTCCCAAGACCGGGCTCTCGCCACTAGGCCATGCTGCTTCTCCCCGGGGTGTCACCTGTGTCTCTCCAGGACCTGTGAGTCGTCAGTGGCTTCTCCGTCTCGAGATGGGCCGGGACGAGGCGGGGTGGTCCCGTATTTGGGAATCTGGGGGAGCTGAAACTAGAGTGGAAACAGGCCCGCTGCAACCACCGGGCCCCCGCGCCCCTTGGGCCCCAAAGCCTGGATTTGGGCCTGCCCACCCACACGTCGATTCCCTCCTAATAATAAATGGTATTTGTTAAGCACTTGCTGTGTGACAAACACTATGCTAGGCATTAGGATCGAAACAAGATAATCAGGTTGGACACAGTCCGTATCCCATGTTCATTCATTCAATGTGGGCACAGCGTACTAAGCGCTTGGGAAAGTCCAGAGCTCGTAGTCTAAGTAGGAGAGAATAGTGCACGCACAAACACACCGAGACATGGCTCCAACGTTCACGCGTTCATTCGTTCTCTCTCTGTGTCTCTGTGTGTCTCTCTGTACCTCTGGAATTTATTTACTTATGTATATTAATGTCTCTCTCCCCCTCTAGACCGTGAGCTCGTGGGCAGGAAATGTGACTGTCTATCGTACTGTACTCTCCCCAGTGCTTAGTACAGTGTTTTCCACCCGGTAAGTGCTCAATTAATACCACTGAATGATGAATGTGTCTCTCTGTGTCTCTGTGAGTGTGTCTCTTTCTCTCTAAGAAGGGTGCAGGTGGAGTTGTGTCCAATTTCCTCGGTCTCCTCCGGAAGCCACCAACCCCCTATGGCAGGATCCACGTCTCCTCCCCGCTCCCAGAACAGTGTAGGTGTGTTTGCTTTTGGGGGGTGGATGGAGGAGGAGGGGAGGGTCTCCTGTCTCCCCCTCAGACTTAGCAGCCGCCCCAGGGGGTGGGGGAACACTCCCGCCTCGGCCCCACCCCGGCCCGGCACAGTCCGTCCGTTTCCACCGGTTTTATTCCTTCCCCGTCCACGGCCGACACGGGCACCCCAACCGACATTCAGTAGCAAAAACGGGGCAGAGACGATGAGCCGGGGGTGGGGGTGGGGGGTGGGGGGGACCGCGTCCTGGGAGGGAGAGGGGTGGGGGTGGCTAGGGACGGGGGCCGGGGGCCCGCTGGTGGTCCCGGCCCTCACAGCCAGATGTCGGAGCTGCAGTCGCCGCCGGGGTAGCGGAGCTCGTGGGCCAGGGCGGGGCCCAGCGGCTCCTTGCCGAAGTCGACCAGGAAGTTGCGGTTCAGGGTCAGGCCCCCCTTCTCCGTATCCACGTCAATCTGCATCATCACAGAACCCTCCCTGCCGCGGGGAGGGGGAGGTCAGAAGACAGCGGGGGGTTGTAGGGAAGGGGACTCCTGGGGGGGGGGTCTCTGATAGGGCAGAGGTCGGGGACGGGTAGAGGAGATCAGGGTGACTTTCGTGCAGACCAGAAACTCCTTCCGGGCAGGGATCTACGACCTCTACTGTACTAGACTCTCCCGAACGCTTAGTACAGTGATCTGCACATAGCAAGTGCTCACTGAAGACCCCTGATTGGGAGGTCCAGAGGTGTCCCAAGTGCTTAGTACGGTGCTCTGCACACAGTAAGTTCTCAATTAATAATGGTATTTCTTAAGCGCTTATTATGTGCCAAGCACTGTTCTAAGCGCTAGGATAGATACAAGGTCATCAGGTTGTCCCACGTGGGGCTCACAGTCTTAATCCCCGTTTTACAGACGAGCTGAGGCACAGAGAAGTGAAGCGACTTGCCCAAAGTCACACAGCTGATAAGTGGCGGAGCGGGGATTAGAACTCAAGACCTCTGACTCCCAAGTCAGGGCTCTTCCCACTTCTGACCGACTGATTGGGAAGGTCCAAAGGTGTCCCCGGCGCTCAGTTCGGTACTCCGATGTAGCGGATGGAGCACGGGATTGGGAGTCAGAAAGTCATGGGTTCTAATCATGGCTCCGCCACTTCATTCACTCGTTCGGTCGTATTTATTGAGCACTTACTGTGTGCAGAGCACTGTACTAAGTGCTTGAGAGAATGCAATACACGTGTCTGCTGTATGACCCCAGACAAGTCACTTCACTTCTCTGGGCCTCAATTCCCTCAACTGTAAAAGGGGGATCGTGTCCAACCCGAGTAACTTGGATCCACCCCAGTGCTTACTCCAAGTTCCTGGCACCTACTAAGCGCTTACCAAATACCGTTGTTCTTATTACTCTGAACACAGTACGTGTTCAATAAAGACGACTGATTGATTGATTGATTGATTGATGGGGAGGGTCCGGAGAGAGAACGGGAAAGGGGTGTGGGGAGAGAGTGGGGGGCGGGAAGGGGGTCTCACAGGCCTCACCGGAGGAGGTCGGGGTAGAACTGCTTGTCCCAGGCGCTGTAGAGGGACGTGGTGACGTAGAGCCGATGCCCATCCAGGCTCAGCTGGATCATCTGGGGGCCACCCGCGATCTTCTTCCCCTGGGGGAGGGGATGGGGGGTACACACAGGCGGTGAGGAGCCCCCCCTCCCCCCCAATGCACACATCCAAGGCCCCTCCCTCGCCCCAGCCCCTAGCCCCGCTCCCCTCCTCCTCCAGGCCAGGACCCCACCTCACCTTGATCACCAGGGGCTCGGGCTGGTGCTTGAGCTCTGGGTCCTGGAGGACGCGCACGGGACCGCCCTGCACGATGCTTCCTCCGAGGAAGACCTGGGGAAAGCGAGGCCTGGCGATGAGGGAAGGGCGGGGACCGCAGCCCCGATCCTCCCCTTCCTTCCCCCGGCCCCCCGACACCTCCTGCCCAGCCCCCGGCACCTGCCCAACGAGGCGGGGATGGCTGGGGTCGGAGACGTCGTACTGCCGGATGTCACCGTGCACCCAGTTGCTGAAGTACAGGAAGCGGTCATCCAGGGACAGCAGGATGTCCGTGATCAAGCCTGGACCGACGGACGGACGGAAAGATGGGCAGGCAGCTCGGGCACCCGCCGCCCTGCGGCCCCCGGGCCCTCTCCCGACCCCCGGCCCCCTGCCCCCCATCCCCGTACCTGGCATTTCGGGCAACATCCAGCCCTCTACCTTCTTTGGGGGCACCTGGATCACCTTCTTTGCAGCCCAGACGCCAGTCTGGAAGAAGCAGGGGTTGCGAGGGGAGGCAGTGAGGATGTAGATGAGAGAGGGGAATCCCCGGTACAATCAGGAACTGGGGTGGGAGGTCGACGGGGTGGGGTTCGATATCTATCGATCGATCGTCTACTGAGCACTTATAGGCGAAGCGCTGGACTAAAAGTTTAATAGTAATCGTGGTGTTCGTGAAGCACTTGCGGCGTGCCAAGAACTGAACTAAGCGTGGGGGTAGATATAAGATAATCAGGTCTCCCATGGGCCAAACAGTCTAGGTAGGAGGGAGGACAGGTACTGAATCCCCATATTGCAGATGAAGGAACTGAGGCACAGGGAAGTTACGTGACTTGCCCAAGGTCACACAGCAGGTGCGTGTAAGTGGATGGGAGGGAGAGCCGACGGTGAGATGTTTCCGCTCGATGTGGAGAGGAAAGGGAAAAGACTGGAGGGTTGGAGGAGCGGGGATTAGAACCCAGGTCCCCAGACTCCCAAGCCCAGGCTCTTTCCACTAGACCGCGCTGCTGCCCCGGCAAGGCCACCCACACAGAACCAACAGCCTAGCGGGAGGAGATTGAGATAAAGCCAGTTTATGGACAGGAGCGAGAAGTGCTCAAATGGTAGGAAATCTAAAAGAGTATATATTAAAGTCCGACGGGAAGTTGAGGGAGCGGGGCGCAAAGAGGTGATGGGAAGAAGGAGGTGGCCTAGACGAAATAATAACATTCATAATAATAATGGAATTGGTTCAGCGCTGACCACATGTCAGGCACTGTTCTAAGTGCGGTGGCGGATACAAGGTAATCAGGTTGGACACAGTTCTTGTCCCCCGTGGGGCTCACGGTCTTGGTCCCCGTTTTCCCGATGAGGGAACTGAGGCCCAGAGAAGTAAAGTGACTCGTCCAAGGTCACCCAGCAGACAGGTGAAGGAGCCGGGATGAGAACCCAGGTCCTTCAGACTCCCAGGCCCGGACTCGATCCACTAGGCCACGCTGCTTCTCTGTGGACAGCTGGACCTTGTAGAAGTGGGGCCTGGGGTGGTGGGGAGGCGGGGGGGGGGGAGGGAGGGGGGGGGGAGGGAGGACCCACACGCGCTCCCCCCGACCCACCTGGTCCTTGAAGAAGTGGTAGATGTTGGAGCTGAGGGCACAGCCCACGAAGCCCTGGGAGGCGGCGGGGTCGTGCAGGAAGCGGATCTCCAGGGGGATGGTCCCGTCAGCTCCCAAATCCAGGGTCTGCACCCGCTCCCGCTTCTGCCAGTCCCACACGTGGATCCGCGTTCCGTACAGCCCTGGGGGAGGGGGCGGGCGGGGGGCGGAGGGCAACACGTCAGGCCTCCCGCCCGGCCCCCGTGGGGGCGAGGAGCCCGAGGGGGCGGAGGGAGGGGGCCCTCACCGGCTTTCACGTCGGCCGGTTTGAAGCCTTCCATGAAGACCTTGGGGGCGGCCCACTCCGTGCTGACCATGACGTTGTGCCTCGGTTGGTACCAGAAGTCGTAGCCCATGGGGGCCTCCCCTCCCGCCTTCTCCCACGTGCCCTTCACCTCGAACGTCTCCCCGTCCAGCAGCACGAACCCACCTGGGATGGAGTAATAATAATCACAAGGACAATCGTAAAACTGTGATAACCGTTAAGCGCTTACTACGTGCCAGGTACTGTTCTAAATGCTGGGACGGTTTCCGAGATGACCGGGTCAGACAGTGTCCCTGGCCCACACGGGGCTCACGGTCTCAATCCCCATTTTCCAGATGAGGTAAATGAGGCCCAGAGAAGTAAAGTGATTTGTCCAAGGTCACACGGCAGACAAGCGGCAGAGCCGGGATGAGAACCCATGGACTTCTGACTCCCAGGCCCCTGCTCTATCCCTTAAGCCGTGCGGCTTCCCTCCTGTGCCCTCCCATCCTCTCATTTTCTTAATACTTATCTATTAAGCGCTTACTCTGTGCCAGGCACCGTACTAAGCGCTGCGGCAGACTCAAGATAAGCAGGTCGGGCCCAGTCCCCGTCCCCCATGGGGCTCACAGTCTTCATCCCCATCTTGAGGATGAGGGACCCGAGGCCCAGAGAACCGAAGCGACTCGCCCGCGGTCACACAGCAGACACGAGACGAGAACCCAAGTCCTCCGATTGCCAGGCCGGAGCCCCTTCTCGCTTCTGAGTGTGACTGTCCCAAGGGTAGTCTCCGTCGCCGTTCCCCGCCCCTTCCCGCGCCCCCGGCGTCCGTCCGGCGGTTTCCCACGTACCCTTGGCATTGCCGGCCGGGTCCCCCAGGGTGCTGATCATCACCTCCCCGCTGGCCAGGCAGTGGCTGGTGTGCAGGTGAGCCAGGCCGGTGCGAGAGATCACTTCCTCTGGCTCCACCACCTGGGGACGGGGGCGGGGTGGGATGGGGCAGGGGGGTTTGGGTCAGGGGCAGCCACTGCCTCCAACTCATTCACTCGATCCTATTTATTGAACGCTCGCCCGGTGCAGAGCGCTGGACTGAGCGCTTGGGAGAGTACCACAGAACAGAGTCGGCAGACACGTTCCCCGCCCACAAGGAGCTGACCGTCTAGAGAGGGGAGACAGACGTTAATGGAAACGAATAAATGGCGGTGACGGATGTTACTGCTTTGGGGCTGGGACGAGGGGTGGGGGGGTGAATAAAGGGAGCGGGAGAAGGGAAAGAAGGGCTTAGTCTGAGAAGGCCTCTTGGAGGAGAGGGGCCTTCAGAGAGGCTTTGAAGGTGGGGAGAGTCATCGTCTGTCGGACTGGAGGGAAGAGAGGGCGTTCCAGGCCAGTGGCAGGACGCGGGCGAGGGGTCGGCGGTGAGATTGACGGGACGGAGGCCCGGCGAGAAGGTTGGCACCGGAGGAGCGAAGGCTGCGGGCTGAGTCGGAGTGGGAGAGTAGCGAGGGGAGGTGGGAGGGGCGAGGGGACGGAGGTCTTTAAAGCCTATGGTGTGGGGGTGGGCTGATCAGAGGAGGCCGAGAAAGGGGTGGGAGTCCATTAGCTCCTTGAGGGCAGGGACTCTACCTACCAATTCCGTTGCATGATTATTACGGCATTTGTTAAGCGCTCACTACGCGCCGCACGCCGTCCCGACCGCCGGGGTAGATACGAGTTAATGAGGTCGGACGCGGTCCCCGTCCCCTCTGGGGCTCACGCTCTTCACCCCTCCTTTTCCAGATGAGGGCCCGGGGAAACCACTGGCCCAAGGTGGGCCGGCGGAAGAGGGGCGGAGCGGGGATTGGAAGCCCCCACCCTCCGCCCCCCGGGCCCGGGCTCCCGCCCCGCAGGGGAGGGGGCACCTTGTGGAAGCGGGGGGCGCGGGGGTCGGTGGCCACGTCGACGACGTAGATGCGGGAGGAGACGAGGCTGGGCAGCAGGAGCTTGCTGCGGGCCTTGGAGCGGTCTCCGAAGCAGCTGCTGCAGGCGTTCCAGCCCGAGTGGTGCAGCTCGTCCCCCTCGTGCGACATCGGCAGCCGGTGGATCACCTGCAGGGGGCGCGCGCGCACGCTCTCCCGCAACTGCCCCGCAGCCCCGGGGGGGGGGGGGGGGAGGGGGGAGATGGAGAGACCCCCCCCCCCACAACGGGAGGACCGACGCCGAGACAGAGACAGATGGAGAGAGAGAGAATGACGGACAGAGACAGACGGAGAGATTGAGACAGTCGGAGAGACAGAGACAGACAGACGAAAAGACAGAGACAGAGGGCAAAAGACAAAGACGGAGAGACAGAGACAGACCGAGTGAAAGACAGAGAATGAGGGAGAGGCAGAAACAGACGGAAAGACAGAGACAGACGGAAAAAGACAGAGACAGACGGAGAGGGAGACAGAGAAAGGAGGAAAAAGATAGGCAGAGAATGACGGAGAGAGACACAGACGGAGAGAGAGACCGGAGACAGAGACAGATGGAGAGAGAGACAGAGACAGGAGGAAAAAGACAGGCAGAGAATGACGGAGAGAGACACAGATGGAGAAAGAGAGACAGAGACAGAAAAATAATAATAATGATGATGTTGGTATTTGTTAAGCGTTTACTATGTGGCAAACACTGTTCTAAGCGCTGGGGTAGATACAAGGTAATCAGGCGGTCCCACGTGGGGCTCACAGTCTTAATTCCCATTTTACAGATGAGGTCACTGAGGCACAGAGAAGTGAAGTGATTTGCCCAAAGTCTCACAGCTGACGAGTGGCGGAGTCGGGATTAGAACCCATGACCTCTGACTCCCAAGCCCGGGCTCTTTCCACTGAGCCACGCTGCTTCTCACAAAGAAGGAAAAGAGATAGACAGAGACAGACGGAGAGAGAGAGAGAGACGGAAAAAGAGGCAGAGAATGACGGAGAGAGACAGAGACGGACTGACAGACAGAGACAGAAGGAAAAAGAGGTAGACAGAGAGACGAAGAAACACAAAGACGGACAGAGACGGAGACAGGCGGAGAGACAGAGAGAGATGGAAAGAGAGAGACGGAGAAAGAGAGAGAGAGAGTAGGAAAGGGACGGAGAAAGAGTCGGAGACAGGCGGAGAGACACAAAGAGAGGCGGAGAAAGAGACAGATATGGAGAGAGAGATGAAGAAAGAGAAAATGAGACAGAAAAATGGAGAGACAAAGAGAGACGGAGGAAAGAGATGGATAGAAACAGATATGGAGAGAGATGAAGAAAGAGAAACGGAGACAGAGAGGGAGAGAGACAAAGGGAGACGGAGACAGAGAAGGGGAAGGAGAGGAGACAGAGAGACAGAGATGGAGAGAGAGAGAGAAAGGGGGCAGAGACAAAGAGACAGAAAGAGACGGAAGAGATGGAGAAAGAGAGAGAGACGCGAAGAGAAAGATGGAGAGAGACAGGGATGGAAACAGAAAGATGGCAAGCCCAGAAATAGGGAGAGGCCAACAAAGATCGTCAGAGACAAACGCGGATATTGAGATTCTCAGAGACAGAGATAGGGAGAGAGACACAGAGGCAGCCTCCGAGAGACAGACACCGTACGCAGTTTTTATTTTGTGCGTTTGTCCACGTCTCTTATGTTGTTTGAGTGGTTTATTGGGCACTCATTCCTTCCTGTGTCTGCCTCATCATCCCTCTCCCACTGTCATTTTTAGATTGTGGGCTGGTTGAAGGTCGGGGATCCTGTCTAATCCCCCCTCCACTCTATACTTTCCCAGCGCTTACTACAGTGTTCTGCACATAGTAAGTGCTTAAGAAATTCTCCAACCACCATCGCTACTACTGCTGCCCGGCTCATCTTCCTGCAGAAACGATCTGGGCATGTCACTCCCCTTCTTAAACAACTCCAGTGGTTGCCTATCGACCTCCGCTCCAAACAAAAACTCCTCACTCTAGGCTTCGAGGCTCTCCATCACCTCGCCCCTTCCTACCTCTCCTCCCTTCTCTCTTTCTACCGCCCACCCCGCACGCTCCGCTCCTCCGCCGCCCACCTCCTCACCGTCCCTCGGTCTCGCCTATCCCGCCGTCGACCCCCGGGCCGCGTCCTCCCACGGTCCCGGAACGCCCTCCCTCCTCACCTCCGCCAAACTGATTCCCTTCCCCTCTTCAAAACCCTACTTAAAACTCACCTCCTCCAAGAGGCCTTCCCAGACTGAGCTCCTCTTCTCCCTCTACTCCCTCTACCACCCCCCCACCTTTACCTCTCCGCAGCTAAACCCTCTTTTCCCCCTGTCCCTCTGCTCCTCCCCCTCTCCCTTCCCATCCCCACAGCACTGTACTCGTCCGCTCAACTGTATATATTTCCATTACCCTATTTATTTTGTTAATGAATTGTACATCGCCTCGATTCTGTTTAGTTGCCATTGTTTTTACGAGATGTTCTTCCCCTCGACTCTATTTATCGCCATCGTTCTCGTCTGTCCATCTCCCCCGATTAGACCGTAAGCCCGTCAAACGGCAGGGACCGTCTCTCTCTGTTGCCGACTTGTTCATTCCAAGCGCTTAGTACAGTGCTCTGCACATAGTAAGCGCTCAATAAATACTATTGAATGAATGAATGAATGCTCCTCCTACTAATGGTGCTATTTGTTAAGTGCTTACTATGTGCCAGGCACTGTACTAAGCGCTGGGGGCGGGGGAATACAAGCAGACCGGGTTGGACACAGTCCCTGTCCCCAAGGGGGCGCTCGGTCTTCATCCCCATTTTCCAGATGAGGCAACTGAGGCCGAAGGAAGTGAAACGACTTGCCCAAGGTCTAACAGCCAGATAGGTGGCTGAGCCGGGGTGAGAACCCAGGTCCTTCCGACTCCCGGGCCCGGGCTCTATTAGCTGCTGCTGCTACTAGTAGGACTCCCAGGGACGGATGGGGAGAGGGAAATGCGGAGAAGGAGAGGGAGAGAGACACCGGCAGACCCAGAGACACCTAAGGGCAGCGAGACGGTCCCCGGGGGGCTGTCGGTGGGGTCTGGGCGGGTCTGCGCCCTCGTCACCTGGCAGTAGTGGGGGGATGCGGGGTCCACGTCCACGGTGGCCAGGTAGTCGGGCGCCTTGGTGGGCGTGTTGCGGTAGATGCAGGGCAGGTAGACGAGCACCTCCCGGGGCCCTGCCGGGGCAGGGGCGGAGGGGAGGATGGGGTTCGTTTTGTTGTCCGCGTCCCCCCTTCTAGACGGTGAGCCCCGTGGTTGGGCGGGGATGGTCTCTATCTGTTGCCCCACTGAACTCGCCCAAGCGCTTAGTACAGCGCTCTGCACACAGTGAGCGCTCAGTAAATACGACTGAATGAATGGAAAGGGGGGCGGGGCCCGGAGAGGGGGCGGGGTTGGGGGCGGGGATCGGGGGGCGGGACCCGCTGAGGGAGCGGGGGTCGGGGGTCGGGGGTCGGGGGAGCACTTGCCTTTCATGGCCTCCAAAGGAGTGGCGTAGCCCGGGCCGTTGTGCTGGCACTTTGCTGAGAAAGAAAGGGGCGGGGGCGGGGGGAGATGAGCGAGACGCCCCCCGCCCCCCGCCCCCCGCCAAAACGCGGCTCCCTCGTCACAGCCGGCAGCCCTCTGTCTCCGCGTCTGCCCCGCTCTGACGGCCAGCTGGGGCCCCGCCCCAGACCCCCGAGACCCCCGAGACCCCCGAGACCCCCGGCCAGAGCAGGGCAGGGCAGGGCAAGGGAGGGCGGCGGGTCCTCGGGCAGCGCCTACCGCTGGACGCGGGCCAGCTCATGGGCCAGGCCGCAGACCCTTCCCTCTCCTCCCCCTCCCCTCCCCGGCCCTCCCCGCAGGGGCCCGGGCCGCGGGGACCCCCCTCCCGCCTCCTCCCCTCCTCCCAGGGGTCAACCGGCTCCTGCCTCAGGAGGGCGGGCTCAGGGGGGCCCGGGGCCGCCACCGGACCCAGACCGAGCGGGACAACCCGCCGGCCCCACGCGGGACGAGGGGATGGGAAGAGGGGGGAGGGGAGAAGAGGAGGAAAGAAAAAAAGAGGAAGAGAGGGGAGAAGAGGAGAAAAAAAGAGGAGGGGGAAGAAGAAGAGGAGGGGAAAGAAGAAGAAGAGGGAGAGAGAAGAGGAGGGGGAGAGAAGAAGAGGGGGAAAGAAGAGGAGGGGGAGAGAAGAAGAGGGGGAAAGAAGAGGAGGGGGAAAGAAGAGGAGGGGGAAAGAAGAGGAGGGGGAAAGAAGAAAGGGAGGGAGAGAGAAGAGGGGGAAAGAAGAAAGGAAGGGAGGGAGAGAGAATAGGGAGAGAGAAGAGGAGGGGGGAGAGAAGAAGAGGAGGAAAGAAGAGGAGGGGGAAAGAAGAAAGGGAGGGAGAGAGAAGAGGGGGAAAGAAGAGGGAGAGAGAATAGGGAGAGACAAGAGGAGGAGGAAAGAAGAAGAGGAGGGGGAAAGAGGAGGGAGAGAGAAGAAGAGGAGGGGGAAAGAAGAGGGGGAAAGAAGAGGGGAAAGAAGAAGAGGAGGGGGAAAGAAGAACAGGAGGGAGAGAGAAGAAGAGAGAGAAGAAGAGGGAGAGAGAAGAAGAGGAGGGGAGGAAAGGAGAAGAGGGAGGAAAAGGAGAAGGGGGAAGAAAAAGAGGAGGGGGAAAAAGAAGAAGAGGAGGGGGAAAGAAGCAGAGGAGGAAGGTACGGGTTGGAGGTGGGGATGGGGGTGGGGGTGGGGGTGGGGAGGAGCGGAGGTGGTGACGCAGCTGCGGGCAGAGGCCGGCCTGGGTCCCGCTCCTGCCCCAAGAGTTGCGGCCGTGCCCGCGGGAGCCGCCCAGCCCCTCGGGCCCAGGGCGGGAGGGTCGGGGGTGAGGGGGCAGGGGGGCACCGCCTGGGGCCGTGGGGCACCCCCGGGCCGCTCCCCAGACCCCGCACACGCCCTCTCCCCCCCACCCCACTCCATCCCGTCCCGGGGACCCGCACCCAGGGAAGGAGGAGGAGGGAGAGACGGCGGGGGAAACTGAGGCAGCCCGTTGGCAGGGGCCCGTTACCCCGCCTCCGCTCCACCAACCCCTAAGCAACTCGACGACCCCGGGCCCCTTCCCCCCCCCCCCGCCCCCAACCCTCTTCCCGCGGCGGTGCAATTAGTGCTGGGGGGTAAGAAGGAGGCGGGCGGGACCCGCACCTGGACCGGCCGCGCACGCCCTCCGCGGGGGGGAGGGGGCCGGAGGGGACACGGGCCCCTTCCCCCAAGGGCCCGGCCCCCTTACCCATGCTGAGGGCGCTCGACTGGCAGCGGCGGCGAAGACGGGGCGAGCCGACGATGGGCACAGGCCGGGGGCAAGGAGCGGGCAAAGCTGGGCAGGCCAGGGGAGGGGGCGTTTATGCAACCGGGAGAGGGGGCGGGGCGGCCAAAGGGCCGGGGAGGGGCGGGGGGCGGGGGGCGGGACACCCAGCCCTCCCCCAGCTGCCCGCCTCGGGTTTTCGCCTGTCCGACCGCCTGTCTCAGGGTGTGTGCGTGTGTGTTTATGCCGCGTCTCTCTGTGTTTGTGTGGGGGTCTGGGTGTTTGTCCGCAGCATCTGTGTTTGTGTACTTGTGTGTGGGGGGGTGGGGGGTGTTTGTGTAGGCGACCTCCCCCGGGCATGGGATCTCACGGGGTCACTAGAGGTCAAGGGGCATCTGGGGGCACTGGGCACCGCGCCCCTCCTGCGCTGGACGCTGCCCCTGGGTAAGGTTGGAGCCTGGGGCCATCGGGTCCTTCCCTGCCCGCTGTCCCTGGCATTTCCTCAGACGAGAAGCAGCGTGGCCCAGTGGGCAGAGCCCGGGCCTGGGAGTCAGAGGGGCCTGGGTTCTCATCCCGGCTCCGTCCCTCGACTTCCAGGTTCTCTGGGCCTCGGGAGCCCGGGCTTGGGGAGGGTCCGAGGACGTGGGTTCCGATCCCGGCTCCGCCACTCGTCTGCTGTGTGACTCTGGGTAAGCCGCTTAAATTCTCTGGGCCTCAGTGACCTCATCTGCAAAATGGGGGTGAAGGCTGAGAACCCCACGTGGGACAACCCGATCACTTTGCCCAGCGCTTACAACGGTGCTTGGCTTCTAGTAAGCACTTCACAATACCTTAATTATTATTATTAGAATCTGTAAAGTGGGGATTAAGACTCGGAGCCTCTTGTGGGACACGGACAGCTCCAAGCCTCATTACCTGGTACGGACAAGTGCCTTAGTACGGTGCTCGACACGGAGTGAGCACTCAGTAGCACTGAACGAATTGGACAGTGCCTGACACGTAGTAAGCACTTTAACAGATATTATGTAAAAAATAACAACACAAAAACGGAACTGCAGGCTGGAGTCCCGTGCACAAGCGCTCACTTGCTAAACTGGGAACGTGGCACAGTGATAGTAATAATAATAATAATAATAATGATTAATGATCGTGGTATTTGTCAAGCTCTTAGTATATGCCGGGCACTGTACTAAGTGGTGGGATGGTTACGAGCAATAATAATAACAAAAATAAGTGTGGTATTTGTTAAGCTCCTACTTTGCGCCAGTCACTATACTAAGGGCTGGGGTGGGTACTAGCAATAATAATAAAAATCATTGTGGGGTATTTGTTAAGCACTTACTCTGTGCCAAGCGCTGTACTAAGCGCTGGAGTGGATCCAACCAAATTGGGTTGGACACAGTCCCTGTCCCACATGAGGCTCACAGTCTTCATCCCCATTTTACAGATGAAGGAATAGAAGCCCAGAGAAGAAAAGTGACTTTCCCAGATTCACACAGCAGTCAGGGGGCAGAGGCAGAATTAGAACCCAGGTCCTTCTGACTCCCGTGCTCTATCCACTATGCCATGCTGTTTCTCTAAGCTGTGGTTGGGGGTGGGGACTGCAATGAGGCAGCCGGGAATGAACCCTCCTCCAATCAATCAATAAATCAATTTTTTGAGCACTTACTGTGTGCAGGGCACTTTATTAAACGCTTGGGAGAGGACAACACAACAATGTAACAGATGCATTCCCTACTCACAATGACCTGACAGGCTAGAGGGGGAGTCAGACTTTAATAGAAATAAACAAACGACAGATGGATGCAAGTCGTGTGGGGCTGGGGAAGGTGGTGAATGAAGAGAGCAAGTCAGGATGACATAGAAGGGAATGGGGAAAGAGGAAATGAGGGCTTAGTCAAAGAAGGCCCCTTGAAGGAGATTCGCCTTCCTTGGGTTCCCCTCCCACCCCGGGCCTCAGTTTCCCCCACTGGAGCCCTATCTCCTCCTACCCTCCCTACTTGTTCAAGTTGGGCTTCGAAGCCAGCGGATGGGTGGGTAGTGTTTTCCCTGCCATGGTGTGGCAGGGTGGAGGAAGCTCGGGCTCCTTATCTCCTGGCACTGAGGTGCCAGGGCCGAGGGCACCATAGCAGCAGGAGGGTGCTCGGGACCAGTCTGGGCCAGTAAGAAACAGGCAGATGGACCCATCAGGCCTGTGCCATGGGGCTACCGGGGCCCCCTTTTGCCCTCTTAATAATAATAATATCTGTGGTATTTGTTAAGCACTTACTGAGTGCTGGGGTAGTTACAAAATAATCGTGTTGGACCCGGTTCCTGGCCCACGTGGGGCTCACAGTCTTAATCCCCCATTTTACAGATGAGGAAACAGAGGCCCAGAGAAGTGAAGTGACTCGCTTAAGGTCACACAGCGGACAAGTGGCAGAGCTGGGATTAGAACCCACGTCCTCTAACCCCTAGGTCCAGAATCTAGCCCTTAGGTCACGCTGTTCCTCCGACCCCCGCGTTTGCCAAGCCCCGTGGCTGGATTTGACGCGGGGGTCAGGAGGGGAGGAGAGGAAAAGGAAGGGAGACCGGGAACACTTGTGTGTGTCCGTGGGAGGGTCTCTCGGAGAGAGGAGCTGGGAAGTGTTGGCGAGAGTCAGGAGCCACGAGGAGGGCCTCGGCGGGCACCCCCGCCCTTCCTCCCAGCGCCCACCCCCCGGTACTGGGCTGCCCACCCAGGCCCCGGGCAGTTTGGCCCGTGGAGACCCAGCCACCTCCAACTTTCATGTCCTAGTTGTGAGGGAGGGTGGGGAGGAGAAGCTGGCATCTCTCCAGGCCTAACCGGGTCACTCCTGCCCTACAGCCGGGCAGAGGGAGCGGACCAGCGGGTAGCCCCGAGGGCGGGCGGGGGGCGGGAGGGGGGCCAGGACGCCACTGTCACCTGCCTGGCTCAGCAGTGCTGTGAACCCCGCAGGAGTGGGGAGAGGGAGTCGGCTGCTCTCTCTGAGCCAGCCGTGCACCCACCACCACCCCAAGGTGTAAGGGATCTTTTCTGGGGTGGGGAGAGGGAGGGCCCAAGCCTAGAAGCAGAGGAATGGGGTGATTAAGGTGATAATTAGCATAATTACAGGCTCCCTCCTGGATCGGACCCCTCCCTGCTTCCTGCCACTGATGAGGGGGAGTCCCGCACTCCACCACTCACCTCTAACCTCTGACCTTGATCCCAAGCATGGCCCACATCCCCCGGAGACCACCCCCCCAAGCCAGGACCAGCTTGGGGCAGGAGGGTGAGGGGGGCGAAGGGGGAGAGGGACAGGGTGGGAGGAGGTTGGGGAAGCTGAACCCCCCCAGAGCCGAGCGCCAGCAGGATACCAACCGTCAGGGAGGCTGGCAGCGTAGCACGGATGTGCCCGGGCCACGGGCCGGTCTGGGAGGGAGCAGGGCCAAGGGACGTGGACGGTGGGCGGTGGCCTGGCGAAGATGCCTCGGCCCCAAGAGCAGAGATAAGAAGAATGATTGTGGCATTTGTTAGGCGCTTACTTTGTGCCAGGCACTGTACTAAGCACTGGGGTGGATCCAAGAAAATCCGGTTGGACACAGTCCCCATCCCCTATGGGGCTCACAGTCTTCACCTCCATTTTACCGATGAGGGAACTGAGGCCCAGAGAAGCAAAGTAACTTGCCCAAGGTCACACGGCAGGCAAGAGGCAGGGCCGGGATTAAAATCCAGATCCTTCTGATTCCCAGGCCCGGGGTCCAGCCACTAGGCCGTCCACACCCCTCACCACCACCCCCACCCATAAAGAACGTGGGGGCTCTCGGGGCTCGGTCAGCCCGGCCGGTCCAGTCCGGAGCAGCTCGGACTGGGGAGTTAGAGGACGTGAGTTCTAATCCCGGCTCGTATACTTGTCTGCTGTGTGATCTTGGGCAAGTTACTGCGCTTCTCTGGACCTCAGTTACCTCATCTGTCAAATGAGGATTGAGACTGTGAGCCCCACTTGGGAGAGGGACTGCGTTCAACCTTATTACCTTGAATCTACCCCAGTGCTGAGAACAGTGCTTGGCACATAGTAAGCGCTTAACCAATACTATAATTATTTTTGTTACCTGCCATCCTGCCCCTGCCCTGGGGGAGGGATGAAGGAGTAGGTCGGGATGGTCGTGGTGGAGGGAAGAGCAAGGACTTCTTTCAGGGGAGCAGGGATGGGTAGGGTTGCCCTTCTGGGTTCCCGCCCTCCCCCTCGTGAGTCTCAGGGTGATGGGGGGAGGGGGTCTCGGCCTCCAGGGGACCCTCCCTGCCACCCCCAGCCCTGACCTGTTCCTTCCCCTTTCCCTGCAGTTGCTCCCAGCAGATAAAGCAGCCCCCTCACCCCCTCCCTTCTTCCCTCCCTCCCTCCACCCGCTCCCTGCCCAATGCCAACCTAGGCCGCCGCCTCTCCGCCCCCCACCAACGGCCCGCGGTCACCTCTCCCCACTTATTTCTGGCTCCCGGACAAGCCCAGGACTCTGTTCAGAATGCCCCCTCTTCCACGGAGCTTTCCCAGGTGACATGGTGGGGCGGGGGGTGTGTGCCCTGGACACGTGCTCACATGCACCACCCCTCCCCACCCCACGCAGTCCTTCTGGGCACCGTTTGTTGTGTGTGACCCAACAGCATTATCTGGGTGATATGTGAGAATCCCTCCTAGCAGCTAGTCGTGCCCCAAGGGCAACTCTCAGGAGTAGGGACAAGGGGAGGGCAAGCGGGAGAACTAGTCCCGCCACACTCGCCCAGTGCTCCCGACAGTGCTTGGCACTCAAGAGGTGCAAAGAAGCGGCGTGGCCTAGTGGCTAGAGCCTGGGCCTGGGAGTCAGAAGGACCTGGGTTCTAATCCTGCCTCTCCCACGTGTCTGCTGGGTGACCTTGAGCAAGTCACTTCATTTCTCCATTCACTCATTCGTTCAGTCCTATTTACTGAGCACTGTGCAGAGCACTGGACTGAGCACTTGGGAAAATACAGTACAACAGTAAACAGTGACATTCCCTGCCCACAGAGAGCTTACAGTCTATGCCTCAGTTACCTGTAAAATGGAGATTGAAGACTGTCAGCCCTACGTGGGACAGGAACTGTGTCCAAGCTGATTAGCTTCTATCTACCCTAGTGCTTAATACAGTGCCTGGCACATAGTAAGTGTTTAACAAATACCCCGTCCCCTCCTTTTTCCCCTCTCCCGGCGCCTAGCTGGAGAAGCAGTGCGGCCTAGAACCCTGGGCCTGGGAGCCAGAGGACCTGGGTCCTAATCTCAGCTCTGCCACTTATTTGCTATGTGCTCACGGGTGAGTCACTTAACGGATCCTCAGTTCCCTCATCTGTAAAATGGGGATTAAACTCCCCATTCTTCCTCCGTCCTAGACTGTAGCCTCGAAGGTACCGATTGAGCGTCAACTGAGGAAGAAGTCCTATGTACTGAGCGCTCTGAAGAGAACCACAGAGGTAAGGCGCCCCCAGGAAGGAAGGAAGGAAGGAAGGAAGGAAGGAAGGAAGGAAGGAAGGAAGGAAGGAAGGAAGGAAGGAAGGGAGACAGACTGTGGCTAGGCAAATGTAAATGTGTCCAGGTTCATAAGGGGAGTATGGGCGGATGTGTCTACGATGATGGGAATTAATCAGGGGAGCCTTCCTGGAGGAGATGGACTTTTAAGAGACTCTGAAGACAGAAAGGGCTGGGACTGTCAGACTTCAAGGGAAGGGGGAGGAGTGGAAGAGTGTGAGCAGCCCAGTGTGGTTTAGTGGAAAGAGTTTGGGCTTGGGAGTCAGAGGACCTGGGTTCAAATCCTGGCTCCGCCGCTTGTCTGCTGTGTGATCTTGGGCAAGCCGCTTAACTTCTCTGGGCCTCAGTTACCGCCTCTGTAAAATGGGGATAAAGACTGGGAGCCCCACCTGGGACAACTTGATAACCTCGTATCTCCCCCAGCGCTTATTATTATTATTATCAATAATAACCCGTGTTGATGGGGTGGGTGAGCTGGGGAGGATTAGGTAAAACAGTATGATGGTGAGAAAACTGGGGAAATGTCCCTTCTCATCACAGTCTTCATACAGGAAGCAGCACGGCCTAGCAGAAAGAGCCCCGGGCCTGGGAGTCACAGAACCTGGGTTCTCATTCTGGCTCCTCCACATGCCTGTCGAGTGACCTTGGTCAAGTCACACCGCTTCTCTGGGCCTCAGTTTCCTCATCTGTAAAATGGGGGTTCAATACCAGTCCCCCCCGTCCTCAGCCTGTGAGCCCAGTGTGGGGCAGGGATCATGTCTGACCTGATGATAATAATAACTGAGGTATTTGTTGAGCGCTTACTATGTGCCAGGTACCTTACTAAGCTCTGGGCTGGATACAAAGAAATCGTGATGGACATAGTCCCTGTCCCACGTGGGGCTCACAGTCTCAGTCCCCATTTTCCAGATGAGGGCACTGAGGCCCAGAGAAATGAAATGACTTGTCCACAGTCACCCAGAAGACAAGTGGCAGAGTCAGCATCGGAATCCAGGTCCTTCAGACTCCCAGGCCCCTGCTTTATCCACCACACCATGCTGCTTCTCCTGATTAAACTGCATCTATCCCTAGCTCTCAGTACAGTGTTTGACAAATAATTATTACTATTAAAGTTAGGACCTGGTAGACACCGGTCAATCGATCATTGATTGATTCAATCGCCAATCATTGATTCTTGAAGTGCATTTCCGGGGTGGTGATCCCGGTGACGGTGGGGAGCCTAGGGGGAAGGGACGAGAGGCTGGAGGCAGGGAGGCCGTCGTGGAGGCCGACGTGGAGGGATGAAGTAAGGACCCAGCCCAGGGGCGGTGGCCAATCGGGCGGAGGCGGAAGCGTGGATCCCAGGAACACCACTGAGGAAAAACCGGCAGGATGGCCCGGAGGAGGAACGGGAAGAGGGCGAGAGTGGAGGAGGGCGGCGAGGTCCCGAACTGCTCCTGCCTGGAAATTCTGCGGGTGGCTGCCAGACCCGGTGGGTGGCGATCGTGCCTTCTCACTCCCCATTTTGCCCAAGGACTGGGCGCCGGATACCAACACCCAGTTGGCACTAGGAGAAATCCCATCCTCCATCGATGGATGGGATGGTTGGCTGTGTTTACTCATTCAGTTGTATTTATTGAGTGCTTACTCTGCTCAGGGCACTGGACTAAGCGCTTGGGACAGTCCCACAGAACAATAAACAGAATGAACAGGGGGAGATGGATGCGGGGGCAAGGACGTGGGGAGAGGAGGGAAGTGTTGACGGAGGGAAGTTCCGCAATATGTCTAGCCTCTCGTCCCTTCTGCAGAGACATAATGATAATAATAACAATAAGCATGGTATCTGTTAAGCGCTTACTGTGTACCAGGAACTGTAGTAAACACTGGGATCCAAGCAAATCAGGTTCGACCCAGGCCCCTGTCCCACATGGGGCTCATAGTCTTTATCCCCATTTTACAGATGAGAGAACTGAGTCCGAGAAAAATGAAGTGACTTGGCCAAGGTCACTTCAGCAGACCCGTGGCAGAATGGGGATTAGAACTCAGGTCCTTCTGATTTCCAGGCTGGGACTCCATTCATTCATTCATTCATTCATTCATTCGTATTTATTGAGCAGTTACTGTGTGCAGAGCACTGGAATAAGCACTTGAGAGAGGAAATCAGAACAACAAACAGACACATCTCCCGCCCATAGTAAGCTTACTGTCTAGACGGGGGAGCTCTATCCACTAGGCCACACTGCTTCCCAGTGACACAGGGAAGTTCCCTTAGATGTCTAGCCCACAGACCCTCCTGCTGTCTGCCGGAGAGGAAGGGCTGGCTGCTTCCCCTGGCTGCCTCTCCACGCTTGGCACACAGTAAGCGCTCAATAAATAATCCCAAGGGAGGACCGGGCCCGTACCGCACAGCCAAACGACTCCGGCCTTGGCCTGGCCGCCTGCTTTTCCCGTGACCGCTCCCGTGCCCCAGTCGGATTGCGCCTGGGCTGGATAATGACTCCCATTCTGCAATCGGCATTCCTCGTAAACGCCGCCCGGACTGCTCCCCCGGACGCCCGCTCCCCGGGAGGAAGGGAGGATGGGCCCCAGAGAGGCAGCGTGGCCTAGTGGATAGAGCCCGGGCCTGGGAGTCAGAAGGACCCGGGTTCTCATCCTGGCACCGCCACTTGTCTGCTGCGTGACCATGGGCAAGTCTCTTCACTTCCCTGTGCCTCAGTTACCTCAGCTCGAAAATGGGGATTAAGATTAAGAGCCCCATGTAGACAGGGACTGTGTCCAAACTGATTACCTTGTATCTACCCCAGTGCTTAGTACAGTGCCTGGCACATAGTAAGTGCTTAACAAATACCACAATTATTATTATTATTATTTTCATCCTGGAACTAACCAAAGTCATGGCCCTTTGGGGAGGAGGGGTGCGGCTGAATTCCGGGACTCTCCGGGTTGAAACCTTGATTTATTTGTGGTTCCGTCATCCCTCCTGCCTCTAAATAATTTTACTTCAGAATCTCCTCACTCATCTGGGAGCTCCTTGAGTGCCAAGATCATATCTCCTCTCTCTATTGTCCTTTCTAAAGTGTTTAGTACAGAGCTGGGCCGCAGTAGACTGGAAGCTTCTCGAGGGCTGGGATCTTGTCTCCCATCTCGGTTGTCTTCTCCAAGGTGCTTAGTAGTAATAATAATAATAATAATTGTGGTATTTGTTGAGCATTTAGTATATGCCAGGCATGGTACTAAGCACTCGGGTAGATACAAGGTAATCAGTTTGGGCACAGTCCCTGTCCCACGTCGGGCTCACAGTCTCAATCCCCATTTTACAGATGAAGGAACTGAGGCCCAGAGAAGTGAAGTGACTTGCCTAAGGTCACACAGCAGATACATGGTGGAGCCGGAATTAGAACCATGACCTGCTGATTTCCAGGCCCAGGCGCTAGCCACTACACCATGCTGCCAGATCTGGGTCCGCAGACTGGAAGCTACTTGAGAGCCGGGATGGTGTCTGGTAACTGAACGGCAGGCCACCTCCTAAGCTCTCGGGATGTTGTGAGTGTGTGGACGTGAGCAGATTCATTCAGTTGTATTTACTGAGTGCTTACTGTGTGCAGAGCACTGTACTAAGCGCTTGGAATGGACAATTCGGCAACAGATAGAGACAATCCCTGCCCCATAACGGGCTCACGGTCTTTGTTCACTCTGGGACTGATCTCTGATTTGTCACCCCTCTTCCCATTCCCACTCCCTGTTTCCCGGCGGGATTCCTGGGAAGCAGAGAGGGAAACAGCGGGGAACAGGGGAGATGGGGTGGTCCAGGCTGGAACCCCGCGAGGGGCCGGGGGGCGGACCAACGGGGAATAATAATAATAATAATAACAGTGGTGTTTATTAAGCACTCACTATGTGCCAGGCACCGTTCCGAGTGCTAGGGCAGATACAAGCTAACTGGGTTGGACGCAGTCCCTGTCCACCACGTGGCTCACAGCCTTAATCCCCATTTTACAGATGAGGGAACTGAAGATGTGAAGTGACTGGCCCAAGATCACACAGCGGACAAGTGGCGGAGGAGGGATTAGAACCCAGGTCCTTCTGACTCCCAGGCCCGTGGGGAAGGCCCAACGACGGCTCTCCAGACCGACTGGTGCTGGTGGAGTCCGAGCGGGGGTAGGGGGGAAGGGTCCCCCGGCCCCACCCCCGCCCGGCCGCCTGGCTGTCCCAGGCCCCACCTGCCCCCACCCTGTGCAAACAGAGCATCTGGCTCTTGACTGTTGAGGTGAAGGACAGTCACACATCTCAGAGGCTCATAAAGTGGGAATGCTTGCCAAGGACCAGGGCACCCCTGGAGATGGACAAGGGAGAGGCGGGGGGAGGGCTGAGGACGGTGTGCCCCGAACTCCCCAGTTATAGTGGAATGTCCACATTTCTATTCATGTCTGTCTCCCCCCATAATAATAATAACAATAATGTTGGTATTTGTTAAGCATTTACTATGTGCAGAGCACTGTTCTAAGTGCTGGGATAGATACAGGGTAATCAGGTTGTCCCACATGAGGCTCACAGTTAATCCCCATTTTACAGATGAGGTAACTAAGGCACAGAGAAGTGAAGTGACTTGCCCAGAGTCACACAGCTGACAAGTAGCAGAGCCAGGATTCGAACCCATGACCTCTGACTCCCAAGCCCGGGATCTTTCCACTGAGCCACGCTGCCATAGACCATGGGCAGGGAATGGGTCTGTTTAGTGCTGTGTTGGACACTCCCAAGCGCTCTGCACACAATAAGCGCTCAATAAGTATGACTGAATGAGTGAATGAACCGCCGTCAGGGGCCTGGGAATCCCGGTGGGATGGCTCTGCCCGGTTCGAAGGTGGCAGCAGAGCCAAGGGATGACGATACCCCCGGGCCAGGGTGACCCGTACCCACCATGGGCACCGACGTCGGGCTGGGCACGTGCGACTCAGTGAGAGGCCCTTCCGTGCTCTGCACCCCCATGCTGGCTTCCCCCCCACCCTGACCCACCCCTGTCCCCACGGGCCCCGGGAGGGTAGAGCGAGATGTCCGTGAGAACGGAGGGCAGCCAGAGTTCGGGCGAGCCGAGCGTTGGTTTTACAATCGTGCCCTCTGCCAAGGGACGCTCCCCTGGGCAGGGTGAGGTGGAGGAGGGAGGCGGGCGGGCGTCCGGCCCGGATGCCGGCGGCGCCTCCCCCCTAGCCGGGCACATGCCGCTGCCAAGGACTAGCCCTTTATGAGGAGCAGGTGAGTCAGGGCAGATCCAGACTAGACCGACCTGGAGGTTGCCCAGCCTGTGGGAGGGGGCTGGGGTGATGGCCGGGGTGCTCAGGGGCTGATGGGGCAAGAACTTTGGGGAATATAGAGATGCAGCATGGCCTACTGGCTAGAGTAGGGGCCTGGGAGTCAGAAATAATAATAATAAGGGTACTTTTAAGCACTTACTATTTGCCAAGTACTGTCTAAGCGCAGGGGTAGATGCAAGCTGATCGTGTTGGATACAGTCTCTGTCCCACGTGGGGCTCAAACTCTTAATCCCCATTTTACAGATGGGGGAACTGAGGCTCAGAGAAGTGAAATGACTTGCCCAAGGCCACACAGGAGACACGTGGCAGAGCCGGGATTAGAATCCACTTCCCTCTGACTCCCAGGCCCGGGATCTCCCCGCTAAGCCGCGCTGGGTTCTAATCCCGGCTCTGCCCCCTGTCTGTGTGAGCTTGGGCAAGTAACTTCGCTGGGCCTCAGTTTCTCATCTGTAAAATGGTAATTAAGACTGTGAGCCGCATGTGAGACAGGGACCTTGTCTGATCTGATTACCTTGTATCTACCCCCGTGCTTAGAACAGGGCCTGGTACATAGTACAGTGCTCTGCACCCAGTAAGCACTCAGTAAATGATTGAATGAATACATAGGCATTCATAAAAAAAAGCCACCAACAGCCAAGGAGGGAGGGAGGGATGGAGGCGGAGGCCGGAGAGGAGCAGGGGCTGGGGGTAATGGGGTCGAGGGAGAAGCGAATCACATCGATAATAATCACCATCACTTTTGATGGTATTTACTGAGCTCTTTCTGTTGTATGCTGTCGAGTCGTGGCCGGCCCATGGCGACGCCATGGACACATCTCTCTCAGAACGCCCCACCTCCACCCTCAATCGTCCTGGTAGCGGGTCCATAGAGTTTTCTTGGGAAAAATCCGGAAGCGGTTTCCCACCGCCTCCCTTCCGCGCAGTAAATCTGAGTCTCCGCCCTCGACTCTCTCCCGGGCCGCCGCTGGCCGGCACGGGGGAGTTTTGACTTGTAGCAGATGGCCTGCCGCTTGCTAGCCGCTGCCCGAGCTGGGAATGGAATGGATGGGCCTCTGCTTGACTCTCCCTCCCGTAGTCGAGACTGGTAGAGCACTGGAAACCCTCCAAGTGCCACCCTGAGCTCTTAGTACGTGCTAGAGCATTTAGCAGACACGTTCCCAACCCACCACGAGCCAGAATTATGGTATTTGTTAAGCATTTACTATATGCTAAGCACTACGCTGAGCGCTGGGGCAGATACAAGGTAATCAGGTTGGACACAGTCCCTGTCCCACATAAGGCTCACAGCCTGAGAAATGGGGAGAAGTGGTAATCCATCCCCATTTTACACCCTTACATTTTACAGTTTTACAATTACAATTTTACGTTCTAGACCGTGAGCCCACCGTGGGCAGGAATGTGTCTGTTTCTTGCTTTATTATACTCTCCCAAATGCTTAGTACAGTCCTTTGCACACAGTAAGTGCTCGATAAATATGATTGAATGCGTGAAATGAGGAAACTGAGGCCCAGAGAAGTGAAGTGAGTGACTTGCCCAAGATCACACAGCAGGCAATACGTATTCTCCCTCCTATTAATCTAGGAGCCCCATGTGGGACAGGGACCGTGTCCAACCTGATTATTCATTCCATAGTATTTATTGAGCGCTTACTATGTGCAGAGCACTGTACTAAGTGCTTGGAATATACAATTCAGCAAAAGATAGAGACAATCCCTGCCCAATGACGGGCTTACAGCCTAATCTACCCTGGTGTTTAGTGCAATGCCTGGCACAGAGTAAACGCTTAACAGATAACACAAAAAAGCAGCAGAGCCAGGTCTTCTGACTCCTAGGCCTGCATTCTTGTCAGTAAGACATGCTGCTCCTCATCTAGAACCACAACTCCTCCAAGAAGCTTTCCCCGATTCACCTCTCACGTCCCCATCTCATTCTCCCTTCTGAATCGCCCAGGTATTTGAGTCCGGACTCTCGGTGTCATCCTTGACTCGTCTCTCTCGTTCACCCCACACATCCTATCCGTTACCAAGACCTGCCGGTTTCACCTTTACAATATCGCCGAGATCCGCCCTTTCCTCTCCACCCAAACGGCTACCTTACTGCTATGGGCTCTCGTTATATCCCGGCTAGATTACTGTGTCGGCCTTCTCTCTGACCTCCCTTCCTCCTCTCTCGCCCCGCTCCGGTCTATTCTTCACTCTGCTGCCCGGCTCATCTTCCCGCAGAAACGATCTGGGCATGTCACTCCCCTTCTTAAACAACTCCAGTGGTTGCCTATCAACCTCCACTCCAAACAAAAACTCCTCACTCTAGGCTTCGAGGCTCTACATCACCTTGCCCCTTCCTACCTCTCCTCCCTTCTCTCTTTCTACCGCCCACCCCGCATGCTCCGCTCCTCCACCGCCCACCTCCTCGCCGTCCCTCGGTCTCGCCTATCCAGCCATCGACCCCCGGGCCACGTCCTCCCCTCCTCACCTCTGCCAAACTGATTCTCTTCCCCTCTTCAAAACCCTACTTAAAACTCACCTCCTCCAAGAGGCCTTCCCAGACTGAGCTCCTCTTCTCCCTCTACTCCCTCTGCCACCCCCCCTTTACCTCTCCACAGCTAAACCCTCTTTTCCCCCTTTCCCTCTGCTCCTCCACCTCTCCCTTCCCATCCCCACAGCACTGTACTCGTCCGCTCGACTGTATATATTTCCATTACCCTATTTATTTTGTTAATGAATTGTACATCGCCTCGATTCTATTTAGTTGCCATTGTTTTTACGAGATGTTCTTCCCCTCGACTCTATTTATCGCCATCGTTCTCATCTGTCCGTCTCCCCCGATTAGACCGTAAGCCCGTCAAACGGCAGGGACTGTCTCTATCTGTTGCCGACTTGTTCATTCCAAGCGCTTAGTACAGTGCTCTGCACATAGTAAGCACTCAATAAATACTATTGAATGAATGAATGAATACCCGCACAGCACTTATTCATTCATTCAATCATATTTATTGAGCACTTACTGTGTGCAGAGCACTGTACTAAGCGCTTGGAATGTGCAATTCGATAACAGATAGAGACAACCTCTGCCCAACAGTGGGCTCACAGTCTAAAAGGGGGGAGTCAGACAGCAAAATAAAACAAGTAGGCAGGCATCAATACCATCAAAATAGATATATAGAATCCTAGATACATACACATCATTAATAAAATAGAGTAATAAATAATATATACAAATATACACAAGTGCTGTGGGGAGGGGAAAGGGGTACTTATGTACACATCACTCTAGTCCTTGGATTTGTTCCCTTTATTCACCCCTCTCAGCCCCACGACACTTATGTCCATATCCCTCATTAATTTATTTCTATTAATGTCTGTCTCCCCGTCTAGGCTGTCAGCTCGTTGTGGGCAGGGTACGTGTCTACCAACACTTTTCTACTGAACTCTCCCAAGCGCTTAGTACAGTGGTTGCTCAACCTCCTCCAAGAGGCCTTCCCAGACTGAGCCCTCCCTTTCCCTCTGCTCCTCCTTCCCTCCCCATTCCCCCTTCTCCCGCCCTCTGCTCTTCCCCATTCCCCTCCTCACAGTAGTGTGCATATTTGAACATATTATTTATTACTCTATTTATTTTTTAAATGATGTGTATATATCTATGCTTCTATTTATCTTAATGATATTGACGCCAGACTATTTGTTTTGTTTTGTTCTGTTTTGTTGCCTGTCTCCCCTGTTTTGATTGTGAACCCGTTGTTGGGCAGGGATTGTCTCTATCTGTTGTCGCATTGTACATTCCAAGCACTTAGTCCAGTGTTCTGCACATAGTAAACGCTCAGTAAATAGGATTGAATGAATGAATGAATGAATGGTCTTCACACGGTAGGCGCTCACTAAATACCGTTGATCGATTCATAATAATAATAATAATAATGTTGGTATTTGTTAAGCGCTTACTATGTGCAGAGCACTGTTCTAAGCGCTGGGGTAGACACAGGGGAATCAGGTTGTCCCACATGAGGCTCACAGTCTTCATCCCCATTTTACAGATGAGGTAACTGAGGCCCAGAGAAGTTAAGTGACTTGCCCACAGTCACACAGCTGACAAGTGGCAGAGCTGGGATTCGAACTCATGACCTCTGACTCCAAAGCCCGTGCTCTTTCCACTGAGCCACGCTGATTCATCCTTAGAGATAGTCGGCTCCCCCTACCTAGAGTTTATTTTAATGTGGGTCTTCCTGCTAGATTGCAAGGCTTATTGGAAAGAGCAGGAATCAGAGGACTGGGGTTCTAGTCCCGGCTCCGCCACTCATCTGCCGTGTGACCTAGGGCAAGCCGCTTCACTTCTCTGGGCCTCAGTTACCTCATCTGTCAAATGGGGATTAAGACTGTGAGCCCCACATGGGGCGATCTGATTACTTTGTGTCTATTCTGGTGCTCCGAAGAGTGCACTTAATAACTGCCTAACAAATACCATAATTATTATTATTATTATCCTCGAGGGCAGGGATCATGCCTACCTACTCTCTTATACTCGCCCAAACGCAAGCCAGCAAGTCCTCCTTAACTATCGTCCGTTGATTGGGCAAATGGGACAGGAAAGGCAGAAGTCCCCAGGAGTTGGAGAGTCAGGGCTTTACAAGGCTTAACATTCTCCAATGTCTTCTTCCTCACTGCTTTCATACACGCTCACCTCTCCCCTATCCTGAAAAATCCCTTCCTTGACCCCACGATTCCCTCTGGTTGTCGCCCCATCTCCCTCCTACCATTCCTCTCCAAACTCCTGAAGCGAGCTGCCTACAGCTGCTGTTTCAAGTTCCTCTCCTCCAATTCTCTCCTTGACCTCTTCCAATCTGGTTTCCATCTCCCTTGCTTCACAGAAACCGCCCTGTCAAAGGTCACCGATGATCTCCTTCTTGCAAAATCCAACAGCCTCTACTCTAGCCTAACCCTCCTCGACCTCTCAGCTGCCTTTGACGCAGATGACCACCCCCTTTTCCTGGAAACGTTATCCAAACTTGGTTTCACTGTCAATGTCCTCTTCTGGTTCTCCTATTTCTCTGGTCGCTCATTCACTCTCCTTCGCGGGCTCCTCCTCCGCCTCCCACCCCCTAACTCTGGGGGTTCCCCAAGGCTTAATTCTGGGTTCCCTTCTATTCTCCATCTGCACCCACTCCCTTGGGCAACTCATTCACTCCCATAGCTTCGACGACCGTCTCTATGTGGATGATTCCCAAATCTCCATCTCCAGCTCTGATCTCTCTCCTTCTCTGGAGTCTCACATTTCCTCCTGCCTTCAGGATGTCTCTACTTGGATGTCCCGCCGAGATGTCAAATTTAACATGTTCAAAATAGAACAAAAACAAAAAAAAATTTCCCAACCAAATGTTGTTCTTCCCCTGACTTTCCTATCGCTGTAGAAAACACCACCATCCTCCCTGTCTCACAACCCCATAAGCTTGGCGTTATCCTCGACTCTGCTCTCATTCCACCCACATACTCTGGCACTAAATCCTGTTGGTTCGACCTCTACAGCATCGCTAAAATCCTCCCTTTCCTCTCCATCCAAACTGCTGCCATGTTAATCCAAGCATTTATCCTAACCCGCCTTGATTATTGCTTCAGTCTCCTTGCTGACCTCCCTGCCTCCTGACTCTCCCCACTCCAGTTGATACTTCACTCTGCTGCCCGGATCATTTTTCCATAAAAAGATTCAGTCCACATTTCCCCACTCCTCAAGGGCCTCGAGTGGTTGTCCATCCACCTCCACATCAAAAAAAAAAACCTCCTCAACTTTGGCTTTAAAGCCCTCAATCCCCTCGCCCCCTCCTATTTCACCTCACTACTCTCCTACTCCAACCCAGCCCGCTCATTTCACTCTTCTAATGCCTACCTACTTACTGCACCTCGATTTCTATCGATCGATTGAATCTATTGAGTACTTACTATGTGCTGAGCACTGTACTAAATGCTCTCAAGAGTACAATATAACAGAGTTGGTAGACCCACCGGTTCTGTCGCTTGTCTGCTGTGTGACCTTGGGCAGGTTACTTCACTTCTCTGTGCCTCAGTTCCCTCACCTGGAAATTGGAGATTAAGACTGCGAGCCCCTTGTGGGATACGGACTGTGCCGATCCTGATTAATTTGAATCTACCCCAGCGCTCAGTACAGTGCCTGGTACATAGTAAGTCCTTAACAAATACCATAAAACAAAAACAGAAAACAAACGCACAGCCTAGAGGGGTAGACAGGTGTAAATATAAATACATAAATTACGGCTGCGTACATAAGTGCTTTTAGCCGGAGGGGACAGTGATTAAAGGATAGAAATCCAAGTGCAGGGGTGATGCAGAAGAGAGTGGGAGAAGAGGAAATGAAGGCTTAATAGGGGAAAGTCTCTTGGAGATGTGCCTTCAGTAGGCTTTGAAGGTGAGGAGACTGATCACCCGGCTGCATTCCAGGCCGGAGGCAGACGTGGGTGAGGGATCGGTGGCGAGGTAGATGGAATCGAAGTACGGTGAGAAGGATGGCATCACAGGAATGAAATGTGCTAGTTGGGTTGTAGTAGGAAATGAGGGAGGTAAGAAAGGAGGGGTCAAGGGGATTGAGTCATTTAAAATCAACGGTGAGGGCTTTCTGGTTGATGCAGAGGTGGCTGGGCAACCACTGGAGGGTCTTGAGGAGTGGGGAAACATGGACCGAATGGTTTTGTAGAATGGTAATCCGGGCAGCAGAGTGAAGGATGGACTGGAGTGGGGAGAGTCAGGAGGCAGGGAGGTCAGCGAGGAGGCTGATGCAGTAATAAGGCGGGATTAGGATAGGTGTTTGGATTAACGTGGTAGCATTTTGGATGGAGAGGAAAGGGGGGATTTTAGCGATGTTGTGAAGGTTGAACCGGCAGGTTTTGGTGAGAGATCAAATATAGAGGTTGAATGAAAGAGATGAGTCGAGGATAACGCCAAGGTTACGGGCTTGTGAGACAGAAAGGATGGTGGTGCTGTCTACAGCGATGGGAAAGTCAGGGGAAAGACAGGGTTTGGGTGGGAAGATGAGGAATTCTGTTTTGGACATGTTAAGTTTGAGGTCACGGAGGGACATCCTAGTTGATGTCTTGAAGGCAGGAGGAAATACGGGACTGCAGAGAAGGAAAGAGATCAGGTCTGGAGATGAAGATTTAGGAATCATCTGCATAGAGATGGCGGTTGATCTCATCTGTCACACCGCCAACTTCTCAGCCATGTCCTGCCTCTGGCCTGGAACGCCCTCCCTCTTCATTATCCAACAGACGATCCCTCTCCCCAACTTCGGAGCTTTATTAAAATCCCATCTCCCAGGAAGCCTTCCTCAACTAGGCCCTCATTTCCTCTTCACCCACTTCCTTCTCTGTCGTCTTTTTACTTGGATTTGTACCCTTTAATCACCCCACCGACAGCCCCGAAGCACTCTTGGCTTCATGGAAAGAGCCCCAGCTTGGGAGTCAGAGGTCGTGGTTTCAAATCCCGGCTCTGCCACTTGTCAGCTGTGTGACTTTGGGCAAATCACTTCACTTCTCTGTGCCGCAGTTCCCTCATCTGTCAAATGGGGATTAAGACAGTGAGCCCCACGTGGGACAATCTGATAATCTTGTATCTACCCCAGTGCTTAGAACAGCGCTTGACACAGTAAGTGCTTAACAAATACCATCATCATTATCATTATTATTAATGCACATATTCATAATCCATTTACATTGATCTCCATCTCCCCTTCTAGACTGTCAGGTCCTCTTATTTATTTATTTTTTAAATGGTATTTGTTAAACACTGAATTTGTTAATGAATTGTACATCGCCTTGATTCTATTTAGTTGCCATTGTTTTTACGAGATGTTCTTCCCCTTGACGCTGTTTAGTGCCATTGTTCTTGTCTATCCGTCTCCCCCGATTAGACTGTAAGCCCGTCAAACGGCAGGGACTGTCTCTATCTGTTGCCGACTTGTTCATCCCAAGCGCTTAGTACAGTGCTCTGCACATAGTAAGCGCTCAATAAATACTATTGAATGAATGAATGAATGAAAAGCCCAGAGATGTTCAGTGGCTTATCCAAGGCCACACAGCTGATAAGCAGAGGAGCTGGATTAGAACCAGCTAACTAACCAAACTAACTCTCTTCCCCTCTTCAAAGCCCTACTGAGAGCTCACGTCCAGGAGGCTTTCCCAGACTGAGCCCCCTTTTCCTTCCTCTTCTCCTCCCCTTCCCACCCTCCCGCCCTCTGTTCTTCCCCCTTCCCCTCCCCTCAGCACTGTGCATATTTGTATATATTATTTATTCCCGTTTTTATTTTGTTAATGAGATGATTCTATTTATCTTGATGATATTTTGTTTTGTTCTGTTTTGCTTTGCTGTCTGTCTCCCCCGTTTAAACTGTGAGCCCGTTATTGGGCAGGGATTGTCTCTATCTGTTGTCGAACTGTACATTCGAAGTGCTTAGTACAGTGCTCTGCACATAGTAAGTGCTCAATAAATACTAATGAATGAATGAACCCAGGAGCTTCTGACTCCCAGGCCCATGCTCCTTCCATTAGACCTCCCTTCTTCTCTAGACCACGCTACCCATATTGCATTCTCCCAAGTGCTTAGTATGGTGCTCTGCACACAGTAAGTGCTCAATCAATGCGACTGATTTATTAATTGACAACTCCCCCTTGTCAGAAGCCCATTGTTCCAGCCTCCTGCTTCTTTTTCTGCCCTCTCCTTCTCATTCTGGCCCCTTGAAGGAGGTACTTTTTCTCTCCTCCCAGGAGTGGGATAGTAAATGAGACCCCACCCCACCCCGCCTCCACCAGCCGGGTGACTTGGCTTCAGGCATCTGTTCCCACCTGCCCAGGCCTTCTCTGACTAAGCCCTCCTTTCTTCTCCCACTCTCTTCTGCATCGCCCTGACTCGTTCCCTTTATTCATCTCCCCCTCCCAGTCCCACAACCCATGTCAATATATGTTATTTATTTCTATTAACAGCGCTCTCCCCCACTAGACTGTCACCTCGTTGTGATCAGGGAATGTCAGGTTACTGTATATCATGCTCCCCCAAGGGCTTAGCCCAATGCTCTGCACACAGTAAGCACTCAATAAATTCAATTGACTGACTCTCTGACCGACTCCCTCAGTTTCCTCTTCTTCCCGGCCCACTGGTCCGGCTTCCCAAGACCCTGGGAGTTGGCCACCACCCAGCCCGGGGTGTGTGGGACATGGGGGGGACGTCAAGGGGGATGCCAGAAAGCCAATTCTCCTTCCCGTCTCCGAAATGCCCCTGCCTGGGTTGGCTGACTGTGAGCCTGTTGTGGGAAGGGATTGTTTCTTTTTATTAGCTGTATTGTACTTTCCAAGCGCTTAGTACAGTGTTCTGCACACAGTAAGCACTCAATAAATACGATTGAATGCATGAATGAATGAAAGTCACATTCATTGTGGCAGAAGATTCATTCATTCATTCGTTCAATCATATTTATTGAAGTTATCTCCTGGGTAGGAAATAAATAATAATATAGAACACAGGCCTTTCATTCATTCATTCATTCAATAGTATTTATTGAGCACTTACTATATGCAGAGCACTGTACTAAGCACTTGGAATGTACAATTCGGCAACAGATAGAGACAATCCCTGCCCAATGACGGGCTTACAGTCTAATCGGGGGAGACAGACGGACAAAAACAAGACAAAATAATCATGATAAATAGATGGACACCTCATTAACAAAATAAATAGGGTAATAAAAATATACACAAATGAGCACAGTGCTGAGGGTAGGGGAAGGGAGAGGGGGAGGAGCAGAGGGAAAGGGGGCTTAGCTGAGGGAAGGTGAAGGGGGGAAGGGGGAGGGAGCAGAGAGCGGAGGGGGATCAGAGGGGGAACAGAGGGAGCAGAGGGAAAAAAGGGGGGAGCTCAGTCTGGGAAGGCCTCTTGGATGAGGTGAGCTTTAAGTAGGGATTTGAAGAGGGGAAGAGAATTAGATTGTCGGAGGTGAGGAGGGAGGGCATTCCAGGACAGCGGGAGGATGTAGGCCATGGGTCGACGGCGGGAGAGGCGTGGACGGTGAGGAGGCGAGCGGCAGAGAAGCGGAGCATGCAGGGTGGGCAGTAGAAAGAGAGAAGGGAGGAGAGGTAGGAGGGGGCAAGGTGGTGGAGAGCCTTGAAGCCCAGAGTGAGAAGTTTCTGTTTCATGCGGAGGTTGATAGGCAACTACTGGAGGTTTTTAAGAAGGGGAGTGTCATGCCCAGAGTTGGGATGATGATGATAATGATAAGATAATGATGGTATTTAAGCACTTGCTATGTGCCAAGCACTGTCTGCTCTCTTATTCACCCCACACATCCAATCCGTCACCAACACCTGCCGGTCTCACCGTCACAACATCACCAAGATCCGCCCTTTCCTCTCCATCCAAACTATCATGCTGGTACAAGCTCTCCTAATATCCAGGCTGGATTATTGTGTCAGCCTCCTCTCTGATCTTCCTTCCTCCTGTCTCTTCCCCACTCCAGTCTATTCTTCATTCCGCTGCCCGGATCATCTTCCTACAGAAACGCTCTGGGCATGTCACTCCCCTCCTCAAAATCCTCCAGTGGTTGCCTATCAACCTGCGCATGAAACAAAAACTCCTCACTCTTGGCTTCAAAGCTCTCCATCACCTTGCCTCCTCCTACCTCACCTCCCTTCTCTCTTTCTACTGCCCACCCCGTACACTCCGCTCCTCTGCCGCTCACCTCCTCACTGTCCCCCGTTCAGGCCTATCCCACCGTCGACCCATGGCCCACATCCTCCCCTGTCCTGGAATGCCCTCCTTCCTCCCATCCGCCAAACTAATTCTCTTCCCCTCTTCAAAGCCCTACTGAGAGCTCACCTCCTCCAGGAGGCCTTCCCAAGCTAAGCCCCCACCATTTCCCTCTGCTCCTCCTCCCCTTCCCATTCACGCTTCTCCCGCCCTCTGCTCTTCCTCCTTCCCTTCCCCTCAGCACTGTGCATATTTGTATATATTATTTATTACCCTATTTATCTTTTTAATGATGTGTATATCTCTATGATTCTATTTATCTTGATGATGCCTGCGCCAGACTGCTTGTTTGGTTCTGTTCTGTTTTGCTTTGCTGTCTGTCTCCCCCGTTTATACTGTGAGCCCGTTATTGGGCAGGGATTGTTTCTATCTGTAAACGAATTGTACATTCCAAGCGCTTAGTCCAGTGCTCTGCACATAGTAAGTGTTCAGTAAATATTATTGAATGACTGAATGTTCTAAGCACTGGAGTAGATACAGGGTCATCAGGTTATCTCACGTGATGCAGTTAGAAGGATTTAGGTTCTAATCCCAGCTCCTCCACTCTCCTGCTGTGTGACCTTGGGCGAATCAGTTCGTGTCTGTGTCTCAGTTCCCTCATCTGTAGAATGGGGAATGAAGACTGTGAGCCCCATGTGGCACAGGGATTGTGTCCCAGCTGATTAGCTTGTATCGACCCCGATGCTTAGAACAGTGCCTGACACACAGAAGATACTTAACCAATACCATTATGATGATGATTATTATTCATGGTAATTATTACTGTGAATAAAGCATATGAGAAGCAGCATGGTTCAGTGGCTCCCTTCTCTCTTTCTACTGCCCACCCCGCACACTCTGCTCCTCTGCCGCCCACCTCCTCACTGTCCCTCGGTCTCGTGTATCCCGCCGTCGACCCCGGGCCACGTCCTCCCGCGGTCCTGGAACACCCTCCCTCCTCACCTCCGACAATCTAATTCTCTTCCCCTCTTCAAATCCCTACTTAAAGCTCACCTCCTCCAAGAGGCCTTCCCAGACTGAGCTCCCCCCATTTTTTCCCTCTGCTCCCTCTACCCCCCCAACCTCTCCACAGCTAAACCCTCTTCTTCCCCCTTTCCCTCTCCTCCTCCCCCTCTCCCGTCCCACCCCCTCAGCACTGTACTGGTCCACTCAACTGCATATATCTTCATCACCCTATTTATTTTGTTTAATGAGATGTACATCACCCTGATTCTATTTATTTGCCATTGTTTTTATGAGATGTTCTTCCCCTTGACTCTATTTATTGCCATTGTTCTTGTCTGCCCATCTCCCCCGATTAGACTGTAAGCCCGTCAAAGGGCAGGGACTGTCTCTATCTGTTGCCGATTTGTACATTCCAAGCGCTTAGTACAGTGCTCTGCACATAGTAAGTGCTTAACAAATACCAACATTATTATTCTTATTATAACAAGAATAATATTGTTGGTATTTGTTAAGCGCTTTATTATAAAGCCAGTGGGCAATCACTTAGGGAGTCCCATCAGCCCATTTTCTTTCAGGATAGCCAGTGTGGCGAGAAACTCGAGGAAGGTGGGAAGGTTGCCACCGACCTCTCACCCTGCCTCTGGCCTGGAACGCCCTCCCTCCTCAAATCCGACAGACAGTGACTCTCCCCCCTTCCAAAGCTTTATTGAAGGTACATCTCTTCCAGGAGGCCTTCCCACACTGAGCCCCCCATTTCCTCAGTTCCCCCTGCCCTACACCCTATAGCACTTGGGTATATTTATTTATATATTTATTTATATTGATGCCTGTCTACTTGTTTTGATGTCTGCCTCCCCCCTTCTAGACCTTAAGCCGGATGTGGGCAGGGATTGTCTCTCTTTATTGCTGAATTGTACTTTCCAAGCACTTAATGAGTTGGTATTTGTATTGGTATTTGTTAAGCGCTTACTTTGTGCCGAGCACTGTTCTAAGCCCTGGAGTAGATACAGAGGAATCAGGTTGTCCCACGTGGGGCTCACAGTCTTAATCCCCATTTTACAGATGAGGAAACTGAGGCCCAGAGAAGTGAAGTGACTTGCCCACAGTCCCACAGCTGACAAGTGGCAGAGCTGGGATTCGAACTCATGACCTCTGACTCCAAAGGCCGTGCTCTTTCCACTGAGCCACAGTGCCCTTAACAGGAAGCGCTTAATAAATATGAATGAATGAATGAATGAATGAATGAATGAATGAATGAATGAATGAATGAATGAATGAATGAATGAATGAATGAATGAAGGGATGGCGTGTCAATCCATTGAACAAAGCGGGCCGGGATCCGCCCCAGTCTCCGGCCGTAGGCCACACTCAAAATGGCGTCCAGACGAGGTTTCCATTTCCGGCGCCGGGGCGGCGAGGCCACTCTCAAGATGGCGCCCCCCGGAGGCGGCCTCTGACCTCCCCAAGAGGGCGGCCCCCGGCCGGCGGCGCGCCGGAAGTGGAGGCGCCACCGCTTCCGGCGCGCGCCGGGCCCGCGCAAGCGCAGTGTGTCCCTTGCCCACCGTGACTAAGATGGAGGCCGCGCTGGAGGCGCCTTGGGGCCTGTGGGCCGCCGGCCCCGCTCCGGGACGCTTCTACCGCCTCCCGCCGGCACCGGCACCGGCGCCGGTCAGCGCGGGGAGCCCCTTCACCCGGACACAGTGAGTCTTCGGGCCCCGGGACGGGGACGGGCGGCGGGTCTGGGGGAGGGGAGGCCCGTGAGGGACTGGAAACCGTTAATAATAATAATAATTATTATTATTATTATAATGGCATGTGTGAAGCGCTTACTCTGTGCCACACACTGTTCTGAGCGCTGGGGGAGATGCGTGGTCATCACGTTGTCCCCCGTGGGGCTCCCAGTCTCCATCCCCATTTTCCAGATGAGGTCACTGAGGCCCAGGCAGGGGAAGTGACTTGTCCAAGGTCCCCCAGCAGACATGTGGTGGAGCCGGGATGAGAAGAATAATAATAGAATAATAATAATACCAACATTATTTCATTATTATTATAATGGTGTTTGTTAAGCGCTTACTATGTGCCGAGCACTGTTCTGAGCGCTGGAGTAGATCCAAGGTGATCAAGTTGTCCCACGTGGGGCTCACAGTCTTAACACCCATTTTGCAGATGAGGTCACTGAGGCCCAGAGAATAATAATAATAATGATGGCATTTGTTAAGCGCCTACTATGTGCAGAGCACTGTTCTAAGCGCTGGGGAGATACAGGGTCATCAGATTGTCCCACGTGAGGCTCCCAGTCTTCATCCCCATTTTACAGATGAGGTAACTGAGGCCCAGAGAAGTGAAGTGACTTGCCCACAGTTACACAGCTGACAAGTGGCAGAGCCGGGATTCGAACCCGCGGCCTCTGACTCCCCAGCCCGGGCTCTTTCCACCGAGCCGCGCCGCTTCTCGTCAAAACCCTCCTTCCCCTCAATCAGTCGTATCTGTTGAGCGCTTACTGCGTGCAGGGCACTGGTCTGAGCGCCCCCTCCTCTCCTCCTCCCTCCAGGAGCCCCATGGTGACCGGAACCTCCGTCCTGGGCGTGAAGTTTGACGGGGGCGTCATGATCGCGGCGGACATGCTGGGCTCCTACGGCTCCCTCGCCCGTTTCCGCAACATCTCCCGCATCATGCGCGTCAACGAGACCACCGTGCTGGGCGCCTCGGGCGACTACGCCGACTTCCAGTACCTCAAGCAGGTCATCGACCAGATGGTGTGAGTGGGCCCCGGACCCTCCCCCGTCCAGCCGCGCCGGAGGAGTGGAGACCGTCGGGGGCTCCGGGAGGAGGGGACGGGATGTCGAAAGGGGAGGGTCTCTCCGGAGCACGGAGAAGCCCCCGGCCGGCGTTCCCCGATCGGTCTGTCGCTCCCCGCCCACCGGTCCTCACCCGTCTCGTTTCCCCCTGAAATCCCCGCCGCCTCCGGGAAGGCTCCGGCTCTAAAGCGGGTTGTCGATCGGTACCGCCCTTCATCCCGCGATGAAGCCGCTCACGTTTCCGGGCTCTGGCTGGCATGCGTGTGGCTTGCGTCCATCAGTCGCCACCCCCCACGCTCTCCGACTTCCCCGTGCTACCGGAAGCTCCGCGACCAGTCCCTTCCTCAGTGTCCGGCCACGGTATCGGCGTTGGCCTCCTGTCTCTCCCCGCTCTGCTGCCCCGATCATTCTTCTCCAAAAACCTTCAGCCCTTCTGTCCCCCACTCCTCAAGGACCTCCGTCGGCTGTCCGTCCAACTCTGCATCCCACAGAAACCCCCTCACCGTCCTCTTTAAGGGACGCCCCCTCACCGACCCGGCCCACACACTCCGCTCCTCTTATGCCAGCCGACCCTCCGTACCCCGATCTCGCCGCCGGCTCCTCGCCCGCATCCTCCCTCCGGCCCGGGAGGCCCCGTCCCTTCGTCGCCGCCAGGCCCCCCGGTCTCGCCCTCCTCAAATCCCGTCTCTTGTGAGAGGCCCGCCCCGACTACCCCCTCGTCTCCTCCACCTCCCGAGGCTCCCGTGTACTCGGCTCGCTGGGGGCGGGGGGTCCGTCCCTGTCGTCAGCATTCCCTGCCGTCCGTCCCCCGTAAACGGTCAGGGTCTCCCGGCTGGGTTGTGGGTGGCGTCCACTCCCCGGCGCCCACTGCAGCGCCGAGCGCCCGGTAGGCGCCCGGGCGGGGGCGCCGACTGATTGGCCGCGCTGGGACTGCCCGGGACAGGATCGACGAGGAGCTGCTGGGCGACGGGCACAGCTACAGCCCCAAGGCGCTGCACTCGTGGCTGACGCGAGCCATGTACAGCCGCCGCTCCAAGATGAACCCCCTCTGGAACACCGTGGTCATCGGCGGCTTCGCCGACGGACAGAGGTCAGTCTCCGGGCGGCGGCGGCGGCCTCCGCCCTGTCTCCCCGCCCCGGGCCCCAGCGGGGGCTGATCGGAACCCCCTCTCCTCCCACCAGTTTCCTAGGTTACGTGGACATGCTGGGCGTGGCGTACGAGGCCCCCTCGCTGGCCACGGGCTACGGGGCCTACCTGGCCCAGGTGAGTCGCAGGGCCGGACGGCGGGGGGAGGGCGGGTCCGGCCGCGGCCTCCCCGGTCCCTCCGACGACCCCCCTTCCCCGCTCCGATGGCCCCCAGCCCCTGCTGCGCGAGGCGCTGGAGAAGCAGCCGGTGCCGAGCCAGGCGGAGGCGCGGGAGCTGGTGGACCGCTGCATGCGAGTGCTCTACTACCGCGACGCCCGCTCCTACAACCGGGTGAGGGCCGGGCTCCGCGAGGGCACGGGAGGGACGGGACGGGACGGGACGGGAGGGGAGGGGAGGAGGCCGCCGTCCTCCAGGGTCTCACCGTGGGCCTTCTCCCCGCTTCAGTTTGAAATCGCCACGGTGACAGAGAAAGGGGTGGAGGTGGAAGGGCCACTGTCCTCCGAGACCAACTGGGATATCGCCCACCTCATCAGGTGAGGAGCGGCGGGCGGCGGCCAGGCTTTCTCCGGGATTGGGGGGACTGGCGGGGTGGGGGGCGGTCACCTAACCTCTCCCTTCTCTCTCCTTCCTTTCCAGCGGTTTTGAGTGAAGTGCCCCCTTGCTTCCCCCACTACCCCCCACCCCCTCGACCTCCCCGAACTGGCTCCGCGGCCTTGCCCGTAGCCGTCGGCCGCGCGCGGTTTTTTGTTTTCCTTTTGCCTTTTGTAAATCGATCTCTGGGAAATAAACTCTTCCGGCCACCTGCGCCTCTAAGCTTTGTGGTGGGTGAGCAACTGGCTCCCCGCCCCCTTTCGGGGGCCGGGGCGGGGGCGTGATTTGCTAAGCGCCCGGGGAGAGACAAGCCGATAGGGCTGCACGGGGTCCACACCCCGCGAGGGGCTCACGTCGACCTTCGTCCCTAGCCGACAGAAGCGGTGAGTGCCCAGGTGCCGGCAGTGGTGGTGCCCCCGCGGGGGCTCCGTCGGCGGAGCGTTATCGACGGAGCGCCGGAGCGCTAACGCGGGGAGGGGACGGGAGGGGGACCAGGCGCCCGACGAGCTTAGGGGCCGGCGGAGGCGGGGCGGAAGGGGACGCGGCCGAGGTGGCCCCACGTCCCCCGCCCCTCCCCAATAAAGAGTCGGCCGGGTAGAGATCGTTTCCCCTCGCTTTATTAAACGTTCCACATCTGTACACTCCCAAGACAAACCGGTTGCGGGGGGCGGGGGGTGGGGGAGTCGGCCCGGGTCAGGGTGGCCGGAGCCCCCCCGGCCCCCTCCCACCGGGAGGAAGAACCGCTGTTTGCTCGCTAGAAAACCGCCGCCTCCAACATGCAAATCGTATAAAAGTCGTGTGTGTGTGTGTGTGTGTGTGTGTTTACCCAGTTTGCTTCCCCCCCTCTGGGAGCTGGCAGTGAAAAAGTTAACGGGGTTCACAGGGGGATCCGGGGGGGGGGGGGGGGGGGGGCACACGGGCCCCCCCCCACCCCCATTTTGGGTGTCTGTTCCAGGGTTGACGACAACCCCCGCCCGGCCCCGGCCGTGAGGTGAGGCTCCCCCCTCACATTTTGGCTTGTGAAGACGGAGCCCCCTCCCACCCCCTCCCCGTCCCACCCCCATTCTGAAGGCGACCTGCGCGAGGGAGGGGAGGGGGGAAGAGGGGTGGGCGCGCCTGGAGCCTTTTCATTTTTTTTTTTTTTTTGTCTTTTTGCCCGTTTCTGTATAAAACGTGTTAAGACCACGATGAAAAAAAAAAAGTTTTTTTTCTTTCCCTCTCATTTATATATATATATGTATATATATATATATATAAAACATACCGTTCGTCAGCTACATAATCTCTGTCTCTGCCTGTCTCCCCGGTCCTGGGGAACGGTGGGGCTCACATTGACACTGGTTAGATAGCAACATGCCCAGAAGGGTTTCGGCCGCACGATTAAAAAAAAACAAAACTATGATACAGTCGAGGTTGGGGAGAATCGGGAAGGGTGGGGGGGGGATCGAAAGCCAAGGCTTCACGCACGATAGTTTTTTTGTTTTTTTTCTCCATTTCTCGGTTTTTGTCGGAAAAATACCAAACACAGTGATTCAATTTTTTTCTTTAAAAAAGAGCCAAAAAAAACAAAAACAAAAAAAAACGCCCCCTCCCCCGGCCCCTGGCCCCCGGCCCCTGGCCCCCGGCCCGGCCGGCCGCGGCAAGGCCTCCGGCTTCCACGCGGGGACGATGCCCGGGTGGCGCGAGACGGGGTGCAATGGGGGGGGCGGGGAGAGGGAGATGAAAACGTCCCCGTCCCGTTCCCCGCCCCGTCCCTCCCGGGGTCCGGCCCCCCTCCCCGCCCCCCCAAGGCCCCGGCGCTCAGATCTCCATGAGGTCCAGATCGGCCTCCTCGAAGCCATAGAAGGACTCGGTCTCGCTCTCGCCCTCAAAGAGCTGGTGCAGGCTCTCGGGGTGCTCGGCCGCCGGGCCGGGCCCGCCCCCGCCCCCGCCCCCGCCCCCCGCCGGTCCGGCCCCCGCGGCCGCCTTCTCCTCCGGGCCCGGCCGGGGCGGGGCGGGGGCGGAGCGGGCCCGGCGGGCGTTGCGGGTGTTGCGGGCACCGACCAGCTGCAGCTGCCCCTCCAGGGAGGCGATGAGCTCCTCCTGCATGTCGGCGTTGCGCCTGGGCGAGCCGGCGGCCCCGTCGGGGCCGGGCAGGACCCCGGCCACCAGGAAGGACTGGCGCACCAGGTCCGGGCAGTCGCCGATGACGGCCACCGCCTCGGCCAGCCAGCCCAGCACCAGCGGCAGGAGGGCGGCCGCGTCCCCGGGGCCCTCGCCCAGCTGGCGCGCCCGCTCGCGCCACTTCTTGTGCAGGAAGCTCTTGAGGGCGCGCTTGATGCACACGTCCAGCGGCTGGGCGCGGGAGCTGCAGCCGGCGGGCACCACGGCGGGCAGGGTGCCGCAGCCGCCCAGCAGGGCCAGCACCTCCTCGGCCAGGTGGCCGCGGTGGCAGTCCAGGACCAGCAGGCCCTTGGCCGGGCCGGGCCGCCGCTGGCCGGCCGCGTGCTTCTGCCAGACGCGCTCGGCCCACAGCTCCATGAGCTCGTCGTCGCCGTAGCCGCCCTCGCGGGCCTCCAGCAGCAGCCGCGGGCCCGGGCCCGGCCCCCGGCCCGGCGGCTCGGCCCGGCCCCGGTGGAGGACCAGGGTGGGCAGCAGGCGGCCGTCCGCCAGGATGGCCAGCACCACGTCGCACCAGGGCTCGCCGGTGCCCACCGTCTGCAGGGCGTTCTCCTTGCGGTCGTCCCCGCCCAGCAGCTCCGCGTCCAGGAAGAGGGAGACCTCGTCCACGGCCGCGATCATGGCCGGCGCCAGGGCCTGCGTGCGCACCTGCCGCTGGACGAACTGGACGAAGAGCCCGGCGCTCTCCGCCACCTCCTTGGGCAGGGCGTGGGCCACGGCCCGGCGGGCGTGGGGGCTCAGGTGGTGGCGCAGCATGAAGCGCACGGCCCACTCGTACGAGATCTTGAAGCCGCCCTCCAGCGCCCGCCCGATCTTGGTGGCCTTCTGGAAGAGGGTCTCCTCGTTGACGGGCAGCTGCTGCTCGCGCTGGGTCAGCACCCACTCGGCCAGCTTCTCCTCGGCCTCCAGGCTCAGGTACTTGCCCTCCAGGCTGTCCCCCTGCGAGGCCTGGAAGCGCCGCAGCCAGCGCCGGATGCGCCGCTGCGGGTTGCGGAAGTGCTCCGCCGCCTGCTCCGTGGTGCAGCACAGGGCGAACAGGACCACCCGCAGCTTCTTCACCGACAGCTGCTCCTTCTTGGCCCCGCCGCCCGCCGCCCCCTCCGGCCCCCCGCTCGGGCCCTCGCCCCCCTCGGGGCCGGCGGCGGGGGCCGGGGCCGGCGGGGCGGGGGCGGCCGCCGGCTCCCGCGGCTCGGGCGGAGGGGGCGGCGGCGGGGGGTTCACAGTGGAGACGCGGTTCGGGGGGCAGGCGGGGGCGGGGGGGTAGGGGGTCTTCACGCCCCGGTCGGGGGCCGCGCCGTGCCTGGTGCGGGGAGACGAGAGGGAGGGAGGGAGGGAAGATGGGGGGGAAGAGGTTGGGAGAGCAGCCTCTTGAGCCACGGGGAAGCCTCCAGCCCCGGGGAAGGGTTTCCCCCATCCCCTCCCGGACGAGACAACCCCGCCCCCGGCCTCCCTACGAGGCTGAGGGGAAGGGGCAACTGGGCCCTGAACGGTTCCCCCGCGGCCCTTCCCCCGACACCCCCGGGGCCCTGATTCTTCCCGGGGCTACCGGTCTACAGTGGCTGGCTGCCTGCCTTGCCGCCTGCCCACCTCCCGCACAGAATGGAAAACTCCTCAAGGAAGGGACCCCGTCTGGGGGGAGGAAGAGGGTTACCTCGAATGGGCCATCCAGGTGGGTCCTGGGGACGGAAAACACAGTCCGAGGTCAGTCCCGGCCAGATCCGCCGCCCGGCCCCGCCCTCCCGGGGAGCGGGCCGGCGCCCGGCACGGGGCCCACTCACCCCGCAGCCGGAAGGTGCTGGACTGGTGCGAAGGGTTGAAGACCAGGTGCTTGGCCATGGCGTCTCCGACCGAGGTGACGAAGAGGCAGGAGGAGCAGGCCAACACGACCCCGCTGGTCCCGGCGCGGAGGAGAGAGACGGGACGGCCCGCCGTTTAGAGCCGCCTCGCCCCTCCCGGCCCCCGCCGCCCGCCCCCCCTCACCCGCCCAGGGCCCTCACCTGGCAGTAGAGTTTTTAAACAGAGCCAAGTACTTGGGACTCTTCCGAGGAACGTGATTGCTGAAAGACACGATGGCGGGGAAGGTGTTGGGGGGGAACACGCACGCCCGAGTCAGCCTGAATCGTGAGGGGGCGGGTCGGGAGGAGAAGGGAGGGGAGAAGAGGAGACACCCACTTGATCATGTGGTTGGCGTAAGCGCGGGAGCAGCAGGTGCTGTAGCGGCACAGAGAGCAGTGCACGTAGGTGGGGAAGTGGTTGGGGAAATCCGGGATCTCGAAGCTGCATTCCAGGCAGGTCTGCCGGCCCATGACGCTCCTGGGGGGCGTGGGGAGAGGAGGGACGGGACCAGGGGACACCCCGTCAGCCGGGGGGGCGGGGGCGGGACCCCCTCGCCTCTCCCTTTGGGCGGGCCGGCAGAGGGCCACTCGTGCTCCCTCCCCAGGGCCCCGGCCTAGGGGAGCCGCCCGCCCCGTCCCACCCCCGGCCATCCCGGGGCCGACTCTGAAGGGACCGCCCCCAGCCCCGGCCGCCGGTCGACCCGCCGGCCCGCCGGGGAGGCACTGACATCTTCCTGACGGCTCTCTTCTGGGCGCTGCGCTGGAAGGGCGGGTAGAGGAAGATGGGCTGGGGGTCGGTGAGCGTGGCCGGGGGCGCCGCCTCCTGCAGGCCGCCGGGAGGCGTGTCGGCGGAGGACAGGGGCACCGTGCGCGGCTGCCCCCGGGAGGCCCGGATGGTCACCTGCGGCGCGAGGAAGGGGGCGGCGGGTCGGGGGCGGGCGGACCCTGGGAGGGGCCCCGCCGCCCCGCCCGCCCGCCCGCCCCGAGGCCCGGCCCCGCCCGCCCCGCCGGCCGTACCTTGGTGCCCGGCTTGAGCCCCTCCAGCTGCTTGGGCTTGCGGAAGGTCTTGTGGTGCTGCAGCTTGTGTTCGATCTTGTCCTTGGCGAAGAGGAACTGCAGGCGGCACTTGTTGCAGTGGTAGACGCTCTTCTTCTGGGGGAGAGAGGCTCGCGCTCAGCGCCCGCCGAGCCCCGGCCCGGGCCCGCCCCCCGACGCCCCCCCGGGCCGGGCCGGGGGTTACCTGGTGCCTCATGAAGTGCTGCTGGAAGGCGTTGCCGTTCTTGAAGACCTTGAGGCAGTAGGGGCACAGCAGGTGGCGGGTGTCCTCGTGGATCATCCGGAAGTGGCTGTCCACCTCCGAGTACAGCGACGAGCGGTACTGACACACCTGGGGGGCGGAGAGGCGGGGGGGGGGGGGGGGGGAAGCGGCGGGTGGGAAGCGTCCCGTCCGTCAGGAGACGGTGCCCGGGCCCACGCGGCCCGCCCCCGGGCTCCCCCGGGCCCCCCGGCCCGGTACCTGGCAGACGTAAGGCATCTCCCCGGGCTTGTGCGTGTCCTTCATGTGTTGCAGGAAGAGCGGCTCGCTCTCGAACGCCCACTCGCAGATCTTGCACTTGGCTGAGGGGGCGGGGCGAGGACGACACGAGACCCGGGTCACGGCCCCGGCCACCCTCCCTCCCTCCCTCCGTCCGTCCGTCCCCCCGGGCCGCCCGGCGGGCACTCACTGGTGGACTCGTAGGGGCTGTGCACGCTCTCGAGGTGGCACTGCAGCTGGAAGGGAGTGGTGAACTGGCGATAGCAGTGCTGGCAGGCCGTGTGCACGTCCACCTCCCCGTTCTGCTGGTCCAGCTCCACGTGGTGCTTCATGTGGTTCATGAACCTGTGCCGGGTGTGCGGGGGCGGGTCAGGCCCGCCCCCAGCTCTCCCCGGCCCCCCGGCCCCTCCGGCCCCCGCCGGTCCTCCTACCGGATGTTATTCTTCAGCCGCTTGGTACAGTGGGGGCAGCGGAAGGAGGTGGGCACTTTGGGGAAGCTGAGCAGCTGGCCCACCTTGCCGCTGTCGCGCCCGTAGTAGAAGTCGTCCACCAGCATGATGAGCTTGCTCTGGGCCCCGTCGCCCGCAGCCTCGCCCCCCGGCTCGGGCGCCCGGGCCGGGGGCGACAGGGCGGGCGCGGGCGTGGAGGCGGCCGGGGGGACGCTGGGGGCCGCCTTCTCGGGGGACGGGGCTCTGGCCGGCGGCGGGAGGCCGGGCTCCGGGTCCAGGGACTTGCCTTTCTTCAGGAACTCCACCATCTCCGGGCAGCAGTACTGCGAGGGGGCGGGAGGACGGCCGCTGGCCCCGGGAGCCCCCTCCGGGCGCCGTCCCGGGGCCGCCGGCCTCCCGTCTCCCTCGGCCCCGGGGGGGGCTCCGCCCCGCCTCCCCTCCCCCAGGGGCCAGGGGCTCCCCCCGGCGTCACTCACACACATGTGGCCTCGCAGGGCTTCGGTGACGCGGAACTGGGCGTTGCACCGCGGGCAGACTTTCCGGCCGCCGTCCTGGAGGTCGAAGGTCGGGATGGGAGACGACACTGCGAGGGGAGGGAGGGAGGAGAGAGCCGGTGGGCGGGTGTGGCCCGGCTTCCTCCCGGAGCGGGGCTGGGGAGCCCGTGGAGGGGGAGGGAGTGGGGGCGTTGGGGGGGTACCTTTCTTGGCCGAGCCCTCGGGCCCCCCGGGCCGCTGGGAGCCGTGGGCGGGGCTGCTGTTGGGCCCGGGGCTCTGACCCAGGGACGGCACGGTGTGCAGGGTGTTGACCAGCTTGGCCACCTCGTGGCTGTTCTCGCTGGCCACGCTGGCACGCTGCACCGTGACGAAGCTGGCGACGCTCACTGCCGAGGGAGAGGGCAACGGGGGCACTGAACTGGGCGGTGAGAGCCGCCCCCTCCCCCCCCGCGACCCCCTCCCGATCCGCCCACTCCCCGCGGTCCGGGCCTCACCTAGCTTGGGGTTGGCGGGCGGGGCGGGCGGCGGCGGGGGGGGCGGCGGGGGCGCCAGGGGCGGCCCGGCGGCGGAGGTGCTGGGGGTGGACTTGGTCTGCTGCGCCTGGGTCTGCGGCACGGTGCTGCGGATGGTCAGCGTGGCCGGGATGACCGTGGTGAAGGTGTTGGTGGCCGGGCGCACGGGCAGCGAGCCTCCGGGCCGCACCTGGGCCACCTGGGAGAAGACCTGGGGCACGCCGACCGTCGGCTTCACAAACTGCGTCCCCGGCGCTGGGGCGAGAGACGGGGAGGGAGCTGGGGTCAGCCGGCCGGGCGGGGACCGCCGGGAGCGGGGCCGGGGGGGGGGCGGGCCGGACCCTCACCTGGCACCAGGGTGATGGGTCTGACCGTCTGGCCCTGCTGCACGTTCAGGACGATCCCCACCTGGTTCATGGTGTTCTGCACCGGCCGGACGTTCCTGACCGGGAACCCCTGCGGGGACCAACGGCGAGGGCGGCCCGTCGGGCGGGGGAGGGAGAGGAGGAGGGAGGGGCCGCGCGCCGTTCGCCGGCGGGGGCGGGGAGCCGCAAGGGGGTCCGGGGCCGACTGCCGGCCCGGCCCCACCCCCTCACCTGCGTGGTGATGAAGATGGGCTGGGAGGTCACCGGCGAGTTGGTCACGTGGTTGGCGTTCTGCATGACCTGGACGGGCCGCAGCACGGGCTGGGTGACCATGGCGCCCAGCCCGGAGGCCGGGTTCTGGGCCAGGATGAGCGGCTGCCCGCCCGGCTGCACCAGGGGGTTGCCAGCTGGACGGGGAGAGGGCAGGGCCGTCAGCGGAGGCCGCGGGGGGGGGGGGCCAGCCGGGCCCTCCCCTCCCCTCCCCGGCGGACGGAAGCCCCGGGGCCGGCCGGAGGTCCGGCCGGCCGGCCACCTGCTCCCTCTGGCCGGGAGCCAGGAGGGAGGGTTTCCCCGCCAAGCCAGCGCCCCCGGGACGGGAGAGGGGGAACGCCGGGCCGACGGGAGCGGTGCCAACGGGGCCATCCCTCCGCGGCCGCGAGCACGGCCGTCCTCGCCGGGCCACCTGGCCCCCCGTGGCCCGAGCCCGCCGGCCCTCCCCGCCCCCTCCCGCTCAATTCCCAGTTCCCCGCCGCTTGGCTCTCGGCCGGCCCGAGGGAAGCGCTCGTTAATTATCGGGCCCCAGGGCCAACGGGAGGCGTGGGCGGCGGCAGCCGGCCGGGCCAAGGGGCCGCCCGGTCTGCCCGCCGTGCGGGGCCGGGGTCAGCGGGCCTCCGCCAGGGCTCCGTGGGGGCGGGCGGGCGGGCTGCCAGGGACCTGCGGGCGAGGGCAGACGGTGCTTTATCCCGCCCTCTGGGCTCAGCTCGGTGCCGGCCTCACCCCCCTCAGGCCTGAGGGGTGGGTGGGCTCTGACTGTCAGGTGAGGAGGGTCGGGGGGAGGCAGAGAAGGGAAGGGGAAGGGACAGACGGATGGGGAGACACACACATACACTCACACCACACACGCACGCACACCGCCCCCCCGGCCTCTCTGAGTGCAGCTCCCGTCCCCGGTGACCAAGGCGGACACTAAACCCCAGGGACCACGTCTCCCTCAGCGACCCTGGGGACCCTCCCGATCGCGGCGGGGCAACGGGACCTGCCGGGCCTCGGTCTCCCTCCCTCCTCGGCCGGGTGGCACCTCGCGGGACCCGGGAAGCGTCATCTCCGTCCGCCGCCCCCGTTTTACCACTGTTGTTGGCGACGAGGGTGACGAGCGTCTTGGCGCCGTGGCCGGGGGCGGTCGCGGACAGGAGGGCTCCGACGGGAGCGTGGGCCACGACGGGCAGGGGGCCGGGACCGGGTGCAGGCTGACGGACACTGGCGGGGGCGGAGGGGGGTGAGGGAGGGAGGCGCTGGGGAGCTCGGTCACCTGCGGGGAGCCGGGCCGGCCGACCCTCACCGTCCTCACCCGACATCCTGGGGGCCGCGGAGGGCCGGGCCGGCGGCCTCGCCCGAGACCCTCCCCGCTCCGTCCGCACTCCTCCGGGACCTGCCGATATTCCCAACCGCGCGGATCCCCTCCGACGCAGACTCCCGTCCCCCGAAAAAGACCCGTTTCCTCCTGGCCACCCCATGCCCCCACCCCCCGGGGAGGGGCCCTCCTCCCTGGGGGCCCTTCTCCTTCCCCAGGGCCAGCCCCGGTCACCTGGCGCTGTCCTTCCCTGGCCCCCTGAGCGGTCCCGGGTCCATCGTGACCCCCAGACGCTGTCACCCCCACTTTGTGCTCGCCGAGGATGGTGCCCATCCAACGGTGACGGGGCCCCAGCCGGCTGCCACGGTGGGCTCCGACAGCGGACGGCAACCGGACCCATCCCCCCGTCCCCGTCCCGTCGACACTCCCAGCGGGCAATCCATCACCAGCACAGTCATTCAACGTTCAGGGGACGGGGTGAGGAGACACCGAGGGTGGGGCAGATGGACAGAGGGGATGGAGGGAAGGGGGGGGAGGGAAGGGGGCGGGGCAGAGACACCAGGCGGCCCTGGGTGTCGCGGACCGCGCCCTCGCCCGGAGATCGTCACCGAAGCGAAGCCGGAGAGGGTACGGGGGCCGCAAGGGCCCTCTCCTCTGGCCCCTCGGAGCGGAAGCTCCCGGCGGGCCCTCCTCCATCGCTCCTCCCCGGGACCGCGAGCGTCTCGAGGGCCAGAGTGACGTCTCTTCCTTCCCCCGATGCCCGGCCCAGTCCGGGGCCGCCACCCCTTTCCCGGGTGAGCTCCCGGGCGAGCGCCGCCACCGTGACCCACTTCCCGGGGCGGGGGCGGACGGCGGTGGGGCACCTGTGGCCGTCTTATCCACGGAGTTGTAGTCCTCCACCACCGAGTCCTCGATGACATCGCTGATCTTCTGCCACGGCTCCAGCTCCTCCTCCTCGCACTCCATGAACAGGTCGGTGTCCGCCATGCTGCCGAGAAGACGGGGAACGCCGACCTTTACCCCTCGCCCCCGCTTCCCCCCGCCCCCCGGCGAGTTGGTGGGGGACGGGGCAGCAGAGCGGCTGGGGTCCCTTCCATCGCGGTCCCCCCCGAAACCACCCGACCCACGCCAACCCACCGTTACTGGCCGGCCTGACCGGTCAGCCTGGCCGGCCTGCGTGGCCTCTGACCTGCCCCTCCCTGCATTTCGCTTTGTTTTTAATAGCATTTGTTAAGCGCTTACGGTGTGCCGGGCCCCGTACAAAGCATTGGGGAGATACAAGCTAATCAAGGTGGACACAGTCCCTGCCCCATGTGGGGCTCACACTCTTCATCCACATTTTGCTGGTGCAGGGAAGTGAGGCCCAGAGAAGTGGAATGACTTATCCAAAGTCACGCAGCAGACAAGCGGCAGGGCCGGGATTAGAAACCAGGACCTCCTGACTCCCAGGCCCGGGCTCTACCCTCTTCGCCCTGCCCCACGGAAGGCGGGGGGGGGGGGGGGGATAGCGGGGAGGGTGTTCGGGGGGGCTGGGGTCTTGGGGGGCCCCGGCCAGGGAACGCTCGCCCTCCAAAGGGGACCAGGGGCAACGGGTCCCTGGCCCCTCGCCCCGAGGATGGAACTGGGGTGGGTCCCCGTGGAGTCACCCCACCATCCTCCGCCAGCCTCACCCCACCAGGCAATCAGGGCCGAGTCTCCCGGCGCGACCGGTCACGGCGCCTGGCTGACCGCACAGAGCGACCGGGGAGGCGGACGGGGGTGGGCAGCGGCATGCGGTGATGGACGGGACCCCACGGTCGGCACCCCGTCCACGGCGGTGCCACCCGCCCGTGCCGGGAGGCCGAGGGTGCCGGGATGCCGCCGGAAACCTCGGCCGCCTCTGGACCGGCCCCGGCGGGCAGAGCCGAGACTCGAGGCCGGCCACGGACGCGGCGGCCCCTACGCCCGCCGTCTGCCCCTACGCCCGCCGTCTGCCCGTGTGGACCCCCTAACGCATCAGCACCCCCCTCCCACATCGGACCTGCGACCGAGGCCGTCCGGGGATCCCACCTCTTCCCAGTAAATCATTCAATTTATTCAATCGTATTTATTGAGTGCTTACTGCGTGCGGAGCACTGGGCTAAGCGCTTGGGAGAGTACGATACAACGACAACAGACACACGCCTTCCCTGCCCGCAGCGAGCTTACAGTCTAGAGAGAAAGGGGGGGAACCAAGGCAGGAGAGCCCAGCACGCACATGGGCGCGTGCGCTCCAACGCCAACCCCGCAGGCTTCCACCGGCGTCCCGTCTCGGGCGAGGCCGGCGTCCCGAGCCGCCCCGGGTGTCGCTCGCGCCCGTGCCGTGGCCCCCCGTCCCCCCACACATCCCGAGTTCCCACCCCGGAGCCCATCCATCCCCAAACCCATCCCGCCCTCTGAGGCCGCTCCTCCTCGTCCGCCCGGGACCCCGGGGGCCGGACGAGGCCGGGGCGCGACCCCTGCCATCGCCCCGCCCGGCCCGGGGGGTCGGTCGGGCCGCCCTCGCCGGGGCACCGGGGTCGTCGGGGCGGATCCGGTGCCCGTCCCACACGGGGCTCTGGGTCTACGGTGGAGGAGCAGCCGGGGTAGCGTTTCCCCGCCTTTCGGAAGAGGCCCCCGGTCACCCGGTCCTCGTGCCGGGCGGGGGGGGGGGGGGGGTCGCGGGGCGGCTCTACCCATTCCCATCCCGGGGCCCCCGAGGGGCATCCCGACCCTGACCCCTGACCCCCGGGGCTTCGGTGGTCCGGAGACAATGCCCGGAGACAATGCCGGTGGCGCTCGGTTGGGGCCGGGGGGGGGGGGGCGGGGGGACGACAGCAGCGCACACACGTGCGGGGCCCCCGCCCGGGGGCGTTGGAGGGGGAGGGGTCGGCGGCACACCCCGGACCCCTCCTCACACACACACACACACGGAGGAGGGGAGGCCAGACCCCCCCCCCCCCTCCCGCGGGAGGCGCCGCGAGCCCAGAGAAAATAGTCCCCGGATGAACATGGCGGGCGGCGCGGCAGGACACCGGCCGAGGGATCCCTCGGCCCCCTCCCCAAATCAGCGCGCGGCGGGGGCCGCCTCGCCCGGGGGGGGGGGGGGAAGGACCCCCCCTCCCCCAACCCCCGCAGAGCCGGGCTGCTCTCCTCCGCCCCACCCCCCTCACCACACCCCCACACCCCCCCCACACCCCCGCCGCGCGCGCGCCCCTCCCCCTCAGCGCGTCTCGCGCCGCCGCCGCCTCTCTCTCTCTCTCTCTCCCCCTCGGCCCCGCCCCCTGCTTCGCTGAGGGACGCGCACGCGCACGCCTCCGCGCGCACCCGGCCCGGGGACGCCGCCGCCGGCCCGCGCTGGCTCTGTCTGTCTGTCTGTGTGTCTGTCTGTGCGCGCGGCCCCCAAACGAGGGGGGGGGGGGGGGCAGTTGGGCTTCCTCGCGAGAGGAGGGAACTTAACCCTTCTGCAGCTCCCTCCCTCCTTCCCTCCCTGCGCGCGCGCTCCCGACGGGGAATGCGCGTGGTGCGCGCGCGCCCCGCCCCCCTCCACACACACACACACCCCTCCGCCTCGCTCGCGCCTTGGCTCGTGGCGGGTGCGCGCGCGCGCTGCCCGCCAACCGCCTCTCCCCCGCCCCCTCCCCCCCGCGCGCACACACACACACACACACACCAACCGCCGCCGCTCCGCATACTCCCTCCCCACCCCCCCCCCGGCCGCACACCTCCTGCCTATTGTTTGGCCTCCGCCCGCTCCGCCAACCGAAAAAGATAACGGAACCCGCCACCGGGGTGGGGGGTGATGGACGCCCCGGGGCGGGGGGAGGGGACGGTTAACGCTCACTCACCTCGCGCCGCCGCCGCCGCCGCTGGGTGTCTGCCCTGAGAAAGGCGCCGTCGCCTTAAAGGGACCTCGCACCCCGGTGGAGGAGGAGGAGGAGGAGGAGGAGGGGGTGGGGTTGGGGGGCGGGTAGCCGGCGGAGCCTCCGAGGGGCGAGAGGAAGCGCCCCCCTCGGGCTTGCGGGGGGAAGGGCGTTGTGTTTTGGTCTGGGGCTGGGGGAGGGATTTTGGGGGGGGGTCTGTTTTTTCTTACCCTCCCCCCCAGAGAGGAGGGAGGGGGGGCAGGGGGGAGGGGGAGGGGGGGAGTCGCCGAAGAATCGCGGGCTCCGGGTCCGGGGGAGCGCTGGCGCGGGGGAGAGGCGAGCCGACTCCCCCCACCGACCCTCTCGCCCCGCGGAGGGAGACGGCGCGCGTCACTTCCGCCCTCCCCCCAGCCCGGCCTCCCCATTGGCCGGCCCGCCCGTGACGTCACGGGATCACCGCTCCTCAGGCGCGCCCCCCCCCCCCGCGCCGTCAACCCACCCACCCACCCCGGCGGCCCTTCTTTTCCAGTCAAGTTTGGCCGGGCCCGCAAATAAATAAATAAATAAAAGGCGAGAAATGGCTGGGGGAGGCCCTGGACAGAATGGAAAAATAAATAAACCCCTCAGGAGAGAAATCTTGCCCCTCACCGCCTTCCTCCCCCATGTCCCCCGCCCTCACAGATAATGGGGGGGGGGCGTGTCAGGAATGTAGGTTTTCTTCTTGAAATCCCCATTCTCCCCGCCATGTCTCCCACATCGACCCTCCGTCGGGACTGGGGAAGGGTAACTGGAGGCTGCCCACCCGCCCCACCTCAAGGGACGGCGAAGGCCGAATGCCGTCCACGGAGACAAGGCCCAAGGCGGGACGGCGCCTCGAGAGGCAAAATGGCGGCCACGCCCACCTCCAGTCACTGGCAGGGCCCTTGGCCTGGGGGGCCGCCCTGCTCCGTCGAGGAGCGTGGACAAGCGGCTCTGCCCCCGCACATACGCAGATACATTCCACCTGCGGCGTGTGGGCCGCTCGCTGGTCGGTCGACCAGATCCGTGGCCCAGATCAAGCGCTTGAGGTCCGGCGGGCCGAGGTGCGGTCGGCCTGCCCGCGGCCCTCGCACGTGCACGAGTCTCTCGCTGAAATAGGAGGAGGAAGAGGGCCTCCCGACTCCGGCTTTCCCCTTCCGTCCCGTGCTCGCGCCACCGGACGCCTTCGCGTCCGGCATTTGCATCCTAAGCCTCCGACCGCCAAGCCGGGCGGCGCCCGGGGTTCACGGGGACCCGTGAGGGGGCGGCCGTGGCTCCCGAATGAGTCGAGGTGGGGAGGAGACGGGGACCCCCAGGCAAGGGCTCTGGGAGTTAGGGCGGGCCCGGGCAGCCTTCCACAAGGTGCACATGACACCGTCGTGGGATCTCTGATGGAGAAACAGCGTGGCCTAGTGGCTGGAGCGCGGCCCCGGGAGTCAGGAGGACCTGGGTTCTAATTCCAGCTCCGCCACTCGGCCACCGTGTGACCTTGGGGAAGTCACGTCACTTCTCTGGGCCTCAGTTACCTCAACGGTAAAATGGGGATGGAGACTGCGAGCCCCTTGGGGGACAGGGACTGTGTCCAACCTGATTAGCCTGTATCTATCCCAGCGCTTAGGAGAGAGTTCGACACGTAGCGCTTAACAAAAACCGTCGTTATGATGCTGCAGGCCTGGCAGGACACGCAGACCCATGTGAAGGAGCCTCCAGCCACCACTGGAGTCCTGTCGGGCACTTGATGATGAGTGGCCAATCAATCAATCAATCAATGATATTTATTGGACGCTGACTGTGTGCAGAGCACTGTACACTTGGGAGAATACAGATCGGTAGACACACTCCCTACCTACATGGAGTTTACAGTGTACACGGGGAGACATTAAAATAAATTACAGATGGGGAAGTGGTGAGATTTAAGGAAAGTAACATAAATGATTCATGATAATGATAACTGTGGTATTTGTTAAGCACTTACTATATGTCAAGCACTGAACCAACTGCTGGGATAGAGGCAAGATAATCCTATCTCACAAGGGCACACAGTCCAAGTAGGAAGGAGGACAGGGATCGAATCCCCATTTTGCAGATAAGGAAACTGAGGCCCCCGAGAAGGGGAGTGATTTACCCAAGGTCACTTAGCAGACAAGCAGTGGAGTCGGGATTAGAACTCAGATCTTCTAACTCCCAGGCACGGGCTTTTTTCACTAGGCCTTGCTGCTTCTCCAAGCTTCTGCCTCATCTTCCCCCCTTCTGACCCTGAGCTCTCCTTTGCCCAGAAAACAGTTATACCCTCAAAGCACTTCTGTGCACACTGACAGCCAGACACACCCTGGGATTGAAGTATTTACTCATCTCTGCACCGTTTCTCTTCTATCAATCAATTCATCAATCAACAGCAGGCTCGTGCAAACGAGTGCCACCTCATTTTGTGTCTGTGTCCCCCATTTCAGTAAGCTCCTTAACGGGCTCTGACCGCGTCTTCTAATTCTTCTGGGAACTTGGAAATCAATCAATCAATCAGTGGTATTCAATGAGTGTGGACTGTGTGCAGAAGACTGAACTGAGCCCGTGGGAGAGAGACAATACAAACATACTATTGATCGACTGATCTTTTCTGTGGTATTTGTTAAGCGCCTATTATGTACCAGGCACTGTACTAGAAGCTAAACGGGTTGGACCCAGTCCACGTCCCACGTGGGACTCACGCTCTCCCATTTTGCCGATGGGAGAACTGAGGCCCAGAGAAGTGAAGTGACTCGCCCTAGATCACCCAGCAGACGAGTGGCAGAGTCAGCCATAGAAACTGGTCCTTTTGACTTCCAGGCCCGGGATCTAACCATTAGACCACCCTGCTTAGGCCTCTGTCCTGTCCTGGTCTGGACCCAAGCCCGGAAATCAGAATGCACAGTTAGGGTGGTATCTGGGAGCCCGTCACTGGGCAGGGATTGTCTCTATCTGTTGCCCAATCGTCCATTCCAAGCACTTAGTACAGTGCTCTGCACATAGCAAGCGCTCAATAAATACTACTGAATGAATGAATCTGCCTGATTCTTCCGTCAAGACGTGGAAATGACAGGGCTAATTGAGAAGCAGGTGGGTATTCAGTCGGAGGCTCCGAGGGCGGGAGGGTGAGGATGATGGTGGCTGGCATCGATCAGTGGCATTTACTGAGCGCTTACCATGTGCCCAGCACTGTATTAAGCGCTTGGGAGAGGACATTACAACAGAGTTGAAAGACCCGTTCCCTGCCCCCAATGAGTTTACAGTCTAGAGGTGAACTGAAGCAGATGAATAGGCCCGAAAGCCCCCTCCTCTGGGAACATTTGAACCCCGACCCTCGATGAGAAAGATTGAATCAATCAATCAGTGGTTTTTACTGAGCGGTCCCTGTGTGTGGAGCATTGGACTAAGTGCTTAGGAGAGGACAATACAGTAGAGTTGGTGGATACGTCCCCTGCCTTCAAGGAACTTGCAGTCTGGCGGAGAAGTCAAGAAGAATAAAGATGGTTCCGGAAGAAATTCCCCTGACGAGCCAGCCCCGGAGGGGATGGGGATCCAGGTCTAATTTAATCAATTAATCAATCGATTGCATTTATTTAGCACCTAGTATGTGCCGAGCACCGCCGTGCTGGGTAGCATACAACAGAACTAGTGGTCACGTTCCCTGCCCCTTACGAGCTAGAGAGGGAGACAGATATTCACGTAAATAAATAATGTATATTATATCATTTAAAGATACGTACATAAGTACCATGGGGTTGGGCGAATATCAAACGTCCAAACGTCACAGATCCAAGTGTGTTTTTTTTTAAAATGGTATTCATTGTGCCCTCACTATGTGTCGGACACTGCACCGAGCGCTGGGATAGATAGAGAAGCAGCGTGGCTCAGTGGAAAGAGCTCGGGCTTGGGAGTCAGAGGTCATGAGTTCGAATTCCGGATCTGCCACTTGTCAGCTGTATGACTGTGGGCAAGTCACTTAACTTCTCTGGACCTCAGTTCCCTCATCTGCAAAATGGGGATTAACTGTGAGCCTCACGTGGGACAACCTGATTACCCTGTATCTACCCCAGCGCTTAGAACAGTGCTCTGCATATAGTAAGAGCTTAACAAATACCAACATTATTATTATTATTAGAGTTTAATCAGGTGGGCACAGTCCCGTGTCCCACACGAGGCTCACAGTCTTAATCCCCATTTTACAGGTGAGGTAACCAAAGCGCAGCGAAGAGAAGTGACTTGCCCAAGGTCGCACAGCAGACAAGTGGCAGAGCCAGAGATGATGCAGAAAGGAGAGCGAGTCGCCTGTGTCGTCTCTCCTGGCGCTTAGTACAGTGCTTTGCACGTGGGAAACAATTAAGACTATCCCTGTTACGTAGGAGGCAGGTCGGAGGCATGGATGATTCTTCGGTGTTGTCAGAGGTCAGGTTCAAAGGTCAGAGGGCAATCAAAGCATCCTTGAGCGAGCCTTTTCTTTCATTCCTCACCCTGGGGGGCTTCCGTCTTCGACCCCTTGCAGCTTTCCAACCTTCTTGATACCCCACCTTCTCTACGAAGCCTTTTCCCGACTCGCTCCCTTTATTCATCTCCCCCTCCCCCCCCCCCCCCCCCGGCACCTATGGATAAAGCTGTGAGCCCATTTTTGGGTAGGGGTTGTCTCTATCTGTTGCCAAATTGTACGTTTCAATAATAATATTGGTATTTGTTAAGCGCTTACTATGTGTAGAGCACTGTTCTAAGCACTGGGGAAGATACAGGGTAATCAGGTCGTCCCATGTGAGGCTCACAGTTAATCCCCATTTTACAGATGAGGTAACTGAGGCACAGAGAAGTGAAGTGACTTGCCCACGGTCACACAGCTGACAAGTGGCAGAGCCAGGAGTCGAACCCATGACCTCTGACTCCAAAGCCCAGGCTCTTTCCATTGAACCACACTGCTTCTCTTAAGCGTTTCAAGCGTTTAGTACAATGCTCTGCACATTGTAAGTGCTCAATAAATACGATTGAATGAATGAATGGAATGGAATAAAAGGGAAGGTGCCTCAGCCTTCAGTTGGATTTCCCAATTGCATATTTATTTATTTGTATTAATTCATTCATTCAAAAGTATTTATTGAGCGCGTCCGTTAGATAATCCAAGAAGGAGCTAGAGGGTTGGGAGGTTAGGCAGGATGGGGAGGAGGGGAAGGGTGGTTGAAAGTGAGTTGGAAGAGCAGCAGCAGGAAGGGCAAGAGTTAGACCGAAGGCAGGACTTCCCGGCCAGCGGGTGGGGCAGAAGGTTGGGGATGAACTGAAAGAGCAGCAGGAGGGACAGGAGGTTAGACTTTCCGGAGAACTTTCTAGCCTGGGGAGGGGCAAGATGCTCCCAAAATCTGTGAAAGTGGGATTACCTGTGGGTGTCTGCCTGCCCCCGGGTCACCCCTCCCCAAAACCACTGATCCAAACCGAGCAGCCCATTGCTCGACTCATGTAGAGGAGCGGGCAACAGAAGAAGCCCCCTCCGTGACCTAGTGGATAGACGCCTGGCCTTGGAGTCGAAAGGTCGTGGGTTCTAATCCAGGCTCTGCCACTTGTCTGCTGTGTGACCGTGGTCAAGTCACTTCACCTCTCTGGGCCTCAGTGCCCTCATCTGTAAAGTGGAGATTGAGACTGTGAGCCCCATGGCGGACAGGGGCTCGGGTCCAACCCCCTTTGCTCGTAACCACCCGGTGCTTAATTCAGTGCCTGGCACACGGTAAGCTCTTAACGAATACCACAGTAATTATTATTAGTGTTATTATTAAATTATAAGGTTATACTGTACGCTTCCCAGCGCAGTGTTCTTCACACAGTAAGTGCTCAATAAATACGATTGAATGAATGGATGAAAAGCCCCCTCCCCATCTAACCACCCACTCCCTAACCAAGCTTTCACTGACCCGTTCCGCCCCCGCACCCCGTTATCGCCCCTCCACACGCAGACACCCCTAGGAAAGGGGCCAGGTGCCACGGACTATTTTCTAACAATGTAACCTTCCACCCGACCGGCCGAGAAAAGTTCTGGGGTCGGTGGGGGACCCCCGCTCACCCCACCCCCCTACAACCCAAGGAGAGGGAGACTATGAACTGAGCGTTACAAGGGGGAAACCTGCCTGCCCCCTTCTCTCTCCTCTCGGGGTCAGAGATCAGCCTCATGCCACCTCGCTCTGGACAGGATAGATATCTACCCATTCTGTTGCATCTAATAATAATGTTGGTATTTGTTAAGCGCTTACTATGTGCAGAGCACTGTTCTAAGCGCTGGGGGAGATACAGGGGAATCAGGTTGTCCCACGTGAGGCTCACAGTAAATCCCCATTTTCCAGATGAGGTAACAGAGGCCCAGAGAGGTTAAGTGACTTGCCCACAGTCACACAGCTGACAAGTGGGAGAGCCGGGACTGAGCCACGCTGCTTCCCTCTCTCAAGTGCTTGGCACAGTGCTCTGCACACAGTAAGCCTGTCTACTTCTTTTGTTTTGCTGTCTTTCTCCCCCGATTAGATTGTGAGCCCGTTGTTGGGCAGGGATTGTCTCGATCTGTTGCCGAATTGGACTTTCCAAGCGCTCAGTACAGTGCTCTGCACACAGTATTCATTCAATAGTATTTATTGAGCGCTTACTATGTGCAGAGCACTGTACTAAGAGCTTGGAATGAACAAGTCGGCAACAGATAGAGACCGTCCCTGCCGTTCGACGGGCTTACGGTCTAATCGGGGGAGACGGTCAGACGAGAACAATGGCAATAAATAGAGTCGAGGGGAAGAACATCTCGTAAAAACAATGGCAACTAAATAGAATCAAGGCGATGTACATTTCATTAACAAAATAAATGGAGTAATGAAAATATATACAGTTGAGCGGACGAGTACAGTGCTGAGGGGATGGGAAGGGAGAGGGGGAGGAGCAGAGGGAAATGGGGGGAAAAGAGGGTTAAGCTGCGGAGAGGTGAAGGGGGGGTGGTAGACACAATAAGCGCTCGATAGATGCGACTGAATGAATGAATGAAAGTAAGAGCTCAATAAATACCACTGATGATGAAAACTGCAGCAATCAGTATGGGCGGCTGGGAGGGAGGAACCCAAGAAGCAGCATGGCCTAGTGGAAAGAATCCAGGCCTGGGAGTCAGAGGACCTGGGTTCTAATCGCGGCTCCGCCGCTTGCCCTCTGTAAGACCTTGGACAAATCACTTCTCTGGGCCTCAGTTTCCTCATCTGTAAAATGGGGATTAAATCTTCCTCCCTCCTTGTTAGACTGTGAACCCCATATATCAATCAATCGTATTTATTGAGCCCTTATTATGTGCGGAGCACTGTCCTAAGCAGTTGGGAGAGGGCGCTATGAGACAATTAGCAGCTACCTTCCCTGCCCCTATGGAGCTTACAGTCTATTACAGTCTAAGGGGGACGGGGACTGTGTCATCCCTGATAATCGTGTATCTACCCTGGTGCTCAGTACAGTGCTTAGTACATTTTAAGCACTTACTAAGCACCCCGAAAGGAATCGCAGCTGTTGCCGGGATGGTGCGGTCAACCTTGGTCCCTGGGCTGCCTTCCGCCCTTGTGTGGACACAAAGGACACTATGCCAATCCCCCGTCCCCTCCCCCCCACGGCTACTGGGAGGTGGGGGGCATAGGGGGGACGTCCAAACAGTCTGATTCATCATTCATTCATTCATTCATTAAGGAGCATGACCTAGTGGGTAGCATACGGGCCTGGGAGTCAGAAGGACCAGGGTTCTAATCCCAGTTCAGCTTCTTGTTTGCTGTGTGACCTTGGACAAGTCACTTCATCTCTCTGGGCCTCCGTTCCCTCATCTGGAAAATGGGGATGGAGACTGTGAGCCCCATGGGGGACAGGGACTACATCCAATCCGATTTTCTGGGATCCACCCCGGCATTTAGTATGAGCATGAGCGCTCAACAAAAACCACAGTTATTATTATTATTGAGCGCTTACCGGGTGCAGACCACTGTACCAAGTGCTGGGGAGAATAGAATAGGACAATACAACAGCCCCATTTCCTGCCCACAACGAGCTTAGAGTCTAGAGGGGGAGACAGACGTTAATAGATTAATAGAAATCAGTAAATGACAGAGATGGGAGGTTGGTCTTGGGGGGAGGTCGAGGCAGGCTGGGAGCAGGCCTTCCCCTGCCCCCTTGAGGAATGACGCATCTCCGAGCGGGTGGAATTCCTCTGCTGATAACGGAGACCCTCCCCTCCCCGGCCTCTCATGGCATAGAGGCGACGTGGCGTAGTGGCTGGAGTCCGGGGCCTGGGAGTCAGAAGGTCCTGGGTTCTAATCCCAGCTCTTCCACTTGTCTGCTTGGGCAAGTCACTTCACTTCCCTGAGCGTCAGTTCCCTCATCTGCAAAATGGGGAGTAAATACCTGTTCTCCCTCCTGCATAGAATGTGAGCCCCTGTGGGACCTGATTATTTTGTAGCTACCCCAGCACTTAGAACAGTGCTTGGCACACAGTAAGTGCTTAACAGATGCCATTATTATCATATGATCCCCCCCGGCTAGGGGATTTAATTTTCCTTGTGATATCAAAGTGCTTACGCTGTGCCAGACCCTGTACTAGGCCCTGGGGTAGATGCAAGCTAACCAGGTTGGACCCAGTTCCTGTCCCCCATGGGGCTCCCAATCTTCATCCCCATTTTACAGATGAGGTAGCTGAGGCACAGAGAAGTTAAGCAATCCTATTTATCGAGCGCTTACTGTGCGCAGAGCGCTGTACTAAGCGCTTGGGAGAGTAGGCTATAAGAATATAACGGACATTCCCTGCCCACAATGAGCTTACAGTCTAGAGGATTCCCGCCCAAAAGAAATTGAGCGATTAATTTATTGAGCGCCTAAGAGACTTGCCCAGGTCGGCAGAGATTTTGTCCCTTATATTACCCTGTACTCTTCTTAGTGCTTAGTACAGCGCTCTGCACGCAGTAAGGACTCAATAAATACAATCGAATGCAAAGGTCACCCAGCAGACAAGCGGCAGAGCCGGGCTTAGAACCCAAAAGGAACCGGGGCTAATGCAAGCGGCGTGGTTTAGTGGAAAGAGCACGGGTTTGAGAGTCAAAAGATGTGGGTTCTAATCCTGCCTCCGCCACTTGTCAGCTGTGTGAGCTTGGGGCAAGTCACTTAACTCCTCTGTGCCTCAGTTACCTCATCTGTATAATGGACATTAAGACCGTGAGCCCCACGTGGGACAAACTGATTACTCTGTACCTTCCGCAGCGCTTAGAACAGGGCTTGGCACATAGTAAGTGCTTAAGAAATGCCATATTTATTATTATTATTGTTTGATCCTCTGACTTCCAGGCCCGTGCTCTATCCACCAGGCCATGCTACTTCTCAGTTCTCATGTTTTTCAGGCTCTGGGACCGGGTGGGATCCCGGGGGTGTTGGAGAGGCGGAGGAGGGGGTGTTGAGCAGCTGGTAACGGGGGGCTCCGGGGTTGAGCAGCTGGACCCGGGGGGAGGGGAGGGAGGCCGAGAAAGGGACAGGACGCTGTGTTGGCGCGCCGCCTGGGCCGGTTTCTGGGCAGGCCCGCAACAAAATCGTTACGGGGCCCAGGGCCAGCTGATAACGGGATGGGGAGGGCAACCACCCCAGCCATGTATGGGGGGAGGGGCGGATGGGAAACTCCCTCCCTCGCCCCCTATTCCCCTCCCCCCGCGTGGGAACCTCTCAACCAAGATCATAAAACCGGACAGTGGACAGCTTCGCCGGGCGGGAGAGGGGGCTCGGGCTTCCAAACCCATCTCCTCGCATCTCAGAAGGGGAAACTGAGGCCCAGAACGGAGAAGTGCCTTAATAATAATAATAACAATAATAATAGTGCTTCTTAAGCACTTACTATATGCCAAGTTCTGTTCTAAGCACTGGGGTAGATATAAGTTAATTCATTCATTCATTCATTCAATAGTATTTATTGAGCGCTTACTATGTGCAGAGCCCCGTATTAAGCGCTTGGAATGTACAGTTTGGCAACAGATGGAGACAATCCCTGCCCAGTGATGGGCTCGCAGTCTAATCAGGTTGGACATAGTCCATGTCCCCCATGGGGCTCATAGTCTCAATCCCCATTTGACAGATGAGGTTTCTGAGGCTCAAAGAAGTGAAGTGACTTGCCCAAGGTCAAGCAGCAGACATGTGGCGGAGATGGGATTAGAACCCATGACCTTGTGACTCCCAGGCCTATGTTGTGATAAGTCACTTCACTTCTCTGGGCCTCACTTACCTCAGCTGGAAAATGAGGATTGACACTGTGAGCCCCATATGGGACAGGGACCGTGTCCAACCCGATTGATACTTGATAAAAAAAAGGCGCTTACTATGTACTGGGCACTGTTCTAAGTGCTAGGATAGATACAAGCCAATCAGGTTGGACACTGCCCGTGTCCCCCGTGGGGTTCACAGTCTTCATCCCCATTTTTCAGATGAGGTAAGTGAGACCCCAGAGGGGACGTTAGTTGTCTTTACTCAATCAAAGCCCACCTTCATGGATGGAATTTGGATCTTCCCCTCCCCGCTGCTCTCACCCACCTCCCCACCGCTTCATTCATTCAGTCGTATTTATTGAGCGCTTACGGAGCGCATAGCACAGCTGCCCGTCTCTCTTCAATAATATAACACTGGTATTTGGCAAGCACTTACTATGTGCCAAGCGCCGTTCTAAGCGCCGGGGTAGATAGAAGATAAGCAGGTTGTCCCACGTGGGGCTCGCAGTCTTTAATCCCCATTTTGCAGAGGAGGAAACTGAGGCCCAGAGACGTGAAGTGGCTTGCTCAAGGGCACCCAGCAGACAAGTGGCGGAGACGGGATTATTCATTCGTTCAATAGTATTTATTGAGCGCTTGGTATGTGCAGGTCACTGTGCTAAGAGCTTGGAATGGACAATTCAGCAACAATTAGGACAATTAGGACCCACGACCTCTGACTCCCAAGCCCGGGTTCTTTCCGCTAAGCCACCCTGCTTCTAGAGGCGGGGATGTGGTCCAGGTTGGCGTGTGTGTGGTAGTGTGTGTGTGTCTGTGTGTGTCTCTGCGTGTGTCTGTGTGTGAGAGAGAGAGAGAGAGAGAATGCCTTTGGCCACTAGCCCACATTCCTAGCCCACATTCTTTGTGGGTGAGGACAGGTGATGTCACCCTAATCCTAATGGGAGAGAAGGTGGTGACTATGGCGGGGCGGCGTGGGGCGGCCCCCTGTCCCTTGCCTCCGGGCACCCCCGTGGCAGGATTTCCTGGGCACCCTCACCGGGCATCGCCATCCGGGAAATGGGCCAGCAGCCTAGAGTTTTCACAACTCTCCACAGACCATTCCTGTAGATACGCCCTCCTGCACACACACAAACACCCCCCCCACCCCCGAGAGCCCCACACCCCACACAGGGACTCCTCCTCATACACCCACACCACACAAAGACCACCCGAATAATAATGGTGGTACGTGTTAAGCGCTCACTATGTGCAAAGCTCCCAGTCTCAATCCCCATTTTACAGATGAGGTCACTGAGACACAGAGAAGTTAAGTAAGTTGTCCAAAGTCACACAGCTGGCGAGAGGCAGAGCAGGGATTAGAACCCACGACCTCTGACTCCCAAGCCCAGGCTCTTTCCGCTGAGCCACGCTGCTTCGCAAACACATCATCCACCCACCCCACCCAGACATACACACACAGACACACCATACACACCGCCCGTATGTCTCCATTCATTCAATAGTATTTATTGAGCGCTTACTATGTGCAGAGCACTGTACTAAGCGCTTGGAATGAACAAGTCGGCAACAGATAGAGACGGTCCCTGCCGTTTGACGGGCTTACGGTCTGATCGGGGGAGACGGACAGACGAGAACGATGGCAATAAATAGAGTCGAGGGGAAGAACATCTCGTAAAAACAATGGCAACTAAATAGAATCAAGGCGATGTACAATTCATTAACAAAATAAATAGGGTAATGGAAATATACACAGTTGAGCGGACGAGTACAGTGCTGAGGGGATGGGACCGGCCCACGCTCACCACACGCAGACGAACCGCACACACCCCTCTAGAGAACCACACACCCCAGGCAGGGACCTCCCCGCCACCACCCACCACACAAAGACACACACGCAGACACCACACAAACAAACCACCACCCTCACCTCCCAGACGGGAGCATACAGGCACACCACTGGAAACTCACTGTGGGCAGGAATTGTGTCTGTTTAGGGTTTATTGTTGTTGTATTGTGTGTACAGACATATCCACCGCTTGTAGGTCTCTACACACCGGCCAACCTCACTGTACAAAGACGAACCACACACACACAAACCTCTAGAGAGCCACACACCCCACATAGGGACAACCCATACGCACACCACACAAAGACACCCACACCAACACCACACCAACACACCTCCGACCCACACCACACAGACACACTGCAGGCAGAGACACCACCCCCCTCACCTGTATGTCTACACCCACCTACGCTCACCGGACGCAGACGACCCACACCTAGACACACACACAAACCTCTAGAGAGCCACGCACCCCACAAAGGGACAACCCATACGTACACCACACAAAGACACCCCCACCAACACCACACCAACACACCTCTGACCCACACCACACAGACATACTGCATGCGGAGACCACCCCCCCCCCACCTGTATGTCTACACCCACCTACGCTCACCGGACACAGACGACCCACACCTAGACACACACACAGCTTTAAAACAAAACAAAACAAATTGTCCCTTGGCCTCTTCTTCTGGTGAGGGAGGAAGGCACCCAGTCTTCCCTGAGGAAGGACCTCCTGCCCTTCGACCCTGCCCCCATCCCGCCCCGCTGGAACCCTTCCCCTGCCCCTCCCTGGGGCAGGACTTTAATAGACCTCATTGTTACGCAAAGAGCCGCTTCTCCAGGACTGCCCAGGCTTTGTGACTGGGAAGGCCTCCTGGACTTTGCTCTCCCGGGCCCTGCTGGAAAAACATCTCTGAGGAGGAAGTTGGCACTGCCCAGCTTACACAAGCACTCCAAAGGGGGAGATCCATTTACAGGCGGAATGATCACCATCGATCGATCACTCAATCAGTGGTACTAATTGAATCCGTGGTATTTATCGAAAGCTTCCTACGCATCTACACTAAGCGCTTGAGAGAGTACAACAGAATTAGCAGACAGGTTCTCTGCCCATAACGAGTTTAAAGCCCTGAAAATTAATTGAGTGCCTCCAACGGCTGAACACTCTACTAAACAATAGAGAAGCGGTGTAGCCTACTGGATAGAGTCCAGGCCTGGGAGTGGGAAGGACCTGGGTTCTAATCGCCCCCCCGCCACCTGACTGCTGGGTGACCTTGGGCAAGTCGCTTCACTTCTCTGGGCCTCAGTTCCCCTCCTCTGTAAAATGGGGGCTAAGACCGTGAGCCCCATTTTGGGACATGGACTGTTTCCAACCTACTTTATATCTACCCCAGCACTTAGAACAGAACCTGGCACATAGTAAGTGCTTAGCAAACATCATTGAAAAACAAAACAATTATTCGATTAACTTATTGAACACATCCTGTGTGCAGAGGACTGTACTAAATGCTTGGGAGAGTACAGTATCAATCAATGGTATTTACTGAACGCTTCCGGTGTGCAGAGCACTGTACTAAGCGTTTGGGAGAGTATAATATAATCAATCAGTGGTATTTACTGAGTGTTTCCTGTGTGCAGAACGCTGTCCTAAGGGCTCGGGCAGAGTACCAAACAATCGGTGGTATTTATCGAGCGCTTGGGAGAGTCCACTCCAACAGACTTGGAAGACTAGGCCCCGACCCGGGAACGGAAAGGCGGGCAGAGGGATCTTCTTGCTTGAGGGTCACTCATTCATTCAACCATATTTATTGAGCGCTTCCTTTCATTCATTCAATAGTATTTATCGAGCGCTTCCTGTGTGCAGAACACTGTACTAAGCGCTTGGAAAGTGCAATTCGGCAATAAAGAGAGACAATCCCTGCCCACAACGGGCTGACAGTCTAGAAATGGGGGGACAGCCAAATAAGGAGATGGGCAACGATAGCATCAGTATAAAGAAATAGAACTATGGATATATACCCATCAAAACCAGTAAAGAGGGCTTTAATATAAAATGAATAGAAATCTAGATCTAGGTCATGGGTTCGAATCCCGACTCTGCCACCTGGCAGCTGGGTGACTGTGGGCAAGTCACTTCACTTCTCTGGGCCTCAGTGACCTCATCTGTCAAATGGGGATGAAGACTGGGAGCCGCACGTGGGACCACCTGATGACCCTGGATCTCCCCCAGCGCTTAGAACGGTGCTGGGCACAGAGTCAGCGCTTAACAGATACCAACTTTATTATTATTGTACGTGTTGCGGGGAGGGGGGCGGAGCAGAAGGAGCCAGTGGGGGCGAAGGGGAGCTGAGGAAAAGGGGGGGCTCGGTCTGGGAAGGCCTCCAGGAGGAGGTGAGCCTTCAAAAATCGAAAGGGGGGGAGTGGGGTGAAGGGGGTGGGGGGGGTCCGGCCGAGGGGGAACCCCAGAGCGACTCCCCCAAAATGGCGGCCCAGAAGCCCCCTCAGCCTGCCCCCGGCCCCTTGACGATCGTCCCCCCCGTCACGTGACCCCGCGCTCCCCCGCCCGGGCGCGCGGAGGGGGCGGGGTCGGAGGAGGGGGCGGGGCCGGAGGGGGCGCGCCGACCAATGGGCGCGCGGGGAGGGCGGGGTGTCGGCGGCAGCGGGCCAATAGGGGCGGGGCCGCCCCGTCGGGAGGAGGGGGGCGGGGCCGGGCCCAGGTTGGGGAAGGTGAGGGCGGGGCCGCGCGGGGGGAGTCGCGCGTGCCGCTCGCTCGGGCCGGACCCAAGCCAGGACCGGCCCCCCCCCCCCCGACCTCGCGGTGAGCGACCCCCGCCGGCCCCACGGGACCAGGCGTCGGGGGGGGGGGGAGGGGAAAGGAAGGGGGAGGGGTGTCCCTGAGGGGGGCAGGAGGAAGCAGGTGTCGGGGCACCCGCCCCTCGGGCCGAGGTCCCCTCCCCCGCTGCCCTCCCGCACCTGCCGTGCCTCCCGCCGCGCCCCTCCCCAGTGCCCCCCGACCCGCCGCCCGCCCCGGGAAGGTGGCCCGGGGGTGGGCGGGTGTCGGGGGCCGAGCTGCGGGGAGCCCGGGCCGAAGGTCGGGGGGTCGGAGGGGGTCCCGGTCGGGAAGAGCGCCAGGGCCCCGAGGCGGCCCCCGCCGGGGCGTCTTTGATGTGCCCGCGCAAGTGGGCGGCAATTAGGCGGCCGCCGGGGCCCGCACGCGCCAGCCGGGGCTGGGGGACCCCCCGCATCGCCTCCCCCTTCCTCCTCCCTCCGGGGTGGCCGATGGGGACCGGGGCCGGAGGACAGGGGGCAGGGTTCGAGGGAGGGGCACGGAGCCAGAGAGACAAAGTCTCCTAGTTGGCACCCGGGCACACCCACGCTCACCCGTGGCCGGGTTCCCCGCGCCCTCCGCCCGGCTCTGCCCCCCTCCCCGGGACCCCCGTCTACCGTCGTCCGGTCGGGGCCCCCCCCCCCTCCCCCCTCCCCGTCCTCCCTGCGCCCAAACCAGTCTGGCCAGTCCGCGGCCCGGCCCGCCCGCCCCGTTCCCTCCTGGGTTTTGGCCCCAGCCCGGGCCCTGGGTTTCGGTTTCTCCCCTGGACGGCTGCCCCGACGTTGGCCTCCCCCGGGGGGAAGGGGCCGAGCTGGGAAGCCCCGCACCGACCTACGCGGACCCGCATCCACCCCCGCACCCTCCCCGGCCGAGGGAGTAACCGAGGAGAGGCCGCCACCTGTAACAGGAGCCGGGCCTCCTCCCCCGCACCCTGACCGCCGCTCTCCCCCCTACTCCCTGAAGGGAGGCCGAACCGGACCCCGAGCTGGAGGCCAGAGGCTTTTAGCCTCGCTCCTTCGCAGGTGAGGCCGACTCCAGGCCCGGGACCCGGGGAGGATGCGGGGCAGGCCTTGGGCCCGGGCCCGGGACGGTGCGGGGGTCCGGGGGAGGATGGGAGAGCGCCCCGCGTCCACTGGTCTCCCCTGCCCTTGTCACCCCGGGCCCGGTGTCCACCCTGGGCCTCCCTGGTAACCGAAGGCTGCCTCGGTGGGGCGTGCGATTTGACCTTTGAACCATTGAAGAGCCCCATTGGCTACCTTTCGATCGTGGCCGGTCCCCACCCGCCCCCGGCCGGGTGCCCCGACACCGGGGGAGACCGGGAGGCGGGTGACACAGGTCTGGGTCGGGGGCCGAGAGCGGCAGCTGACATCTGCCGGGCCGGTGGTGTGTCCGCGTGTGTGTGTTTGGGGGTCGGCGGAGGGCGGGAACGACTCCCCCCCCAGAGCCCTGAACCCACCCCCCACCCCAGCGAGAGCTTTGGCCGGCCGCGTCGCTCCCCCCGTCCGGGTCGGTGCCTTGGACGCGGGGGACGGTGGGCTGTTTGTCCACGGTGATCAACACGGTGGGAGGGGTAGCTGGCGAAGGGGCCCCATCGGCGTGTGTGCGTGTAGGTTTCTGCTTCGCTCGCTTTTCGGACTGGGGTTGGCGGGCGGGGGGGGGGGGGCCTTGTCCGCCAAGGTCAGGGGCCGTGAGCGGGGGCGGTCCTGGGTCCACGGGAGCCCGTGAGGCAGCCAAGAAAAGGACCCAGAGAGGGCCCCGGCCCCCCCGACGCGTTCCCGGCCGAGCGGGAGAATGACCCCGACCGGACCTCGTCCCGTGTTGCGGGGGAGGGGGGGGGCTCCGGCCGCTGACCCCCTCTCCTCTCCACCCCCGGCAGGTGCCCCGGCCCGGCCGATGGCAGCCCCCGTGGATCACGGCGTCCAGATCCGCTTCATCACGGAGTCGGAGGCGGCGGGGGGCGGGGGCCGGCGGGGCCCCCGGCGGGGCCCGGTGAAGGACTCGCGGGACAGCTCCTACGGCGTGGCCGTGCGCGTGCAGGGCATCGCCGGGCAGCCCTTCGTCGTCCTCAACAGCGGCCAGGGGGGCGGGGACTCCTTCGGGGTGCAAATCAAGGGGGCCCGGGCCCCCGCCAGCGCCCCGGGTTCCGATTCCGAGCTCCCGGAGAACCCCTACGGGCCGGCCCCAGGCCCCCGGCGCCCGGACGGGGGGCGGCCGGGGGCGGGCCCGGCCCAGGCCCAGGACGCCCCCGCCGTGGTGGACACGGCCCCGCTGTCCTCCGTGGATTCGCTCATCACCAAGTTTGACCGGCGGGGGGGCCCCGGCCGGAGCCGGGCCAGGGGGCGGCGGTCCCGCCCCCTGCCCCCCGAGGAGCGCAAGCGGAGCCAGAGCCTGGACGGCCGCTTGTCCCGCGAGCCGCCCCGCGAGTGGGAGCCGGAGCCCGGCAGCCCCACGCCGCCCGACTCCCAGCTGACCCACAGCACCGGCAGCCTGGGCCGCCGCCACCACCAAGACCCCCTGATCCACGACCCCCTGAGCCCCGCCCGCCGTTCCCGCCAGACCCGGGACTGGGTGGAGCGGAGCTTCGACGCGCCCCGGGACCCGGCCTCGCCGCGGGCCGGACCCCCCGGCTCTCCGCCGGCCGCCGGCCCCCCGCCCGCCTCGCGCCCGCCCCCGCGGGACCCGCCGCGCCTCTCCCCGGCCCTCTCCGTTCAGTTCAAGTCGACCCCCGACCTCCTGCGGGATCAGCGGGAGTCCGCCCCGTCCCCGGGCGGCCTCGACCACATCAGGGCCGCCCTCTATGACCTCCTGCGGGAGAGGTGAGTGGGGCCAGATGGGAGGCAGGGGCGAGGGAGGTCGGGGCGTGATGGGAGGTGGGCCCCGGAGCGTGATGAGAGGTGGGTCTGGCTTCTGCCTCTCCCCCCGCCCCACCTCTCATGCTCCCTCACCCCGGCCTCTGCCGCGGAGGGTCCGGCCATCCCCCTTCCTCCCTCCCTGACCGCTCCTTCCTCACCCTCCTGCCCCCAGGTGCTCTGAGAGCGACTCTTCGGTCGGCAAGAAAGTCAGCCTGGTGCTGGAGCAGGTGCAGGCTCTGGCGGTGAGTGGGAGGGGCCCCAGAGTCAGGGGACCTGGGTTCTAATCCCGGCTCCCTCACTTGTCCGTTGGATGACCGTGGGCAAGTCCCTTCACTTCTCTGGGCCTCACGTTCCTCATCTGGAAAATGGGGATTAATAGTCGTATTTATTGAGCGCTTGCTGTGTGCAGGGCACTGTAACTAAGCATTTGGGAGAGTACAATATAATAATAGTCACATTCCTTGCCCACACCGAGCTGACGGTCTGGGGGGGAAACCTTTAGGGTCCCACTGAGATTTGAGCCCGGATGGCTGGATTCAGAGTCCAGAGTGCAAACCATTACATCACGGGGCCCTTAATTCTGTGAGCCCCATATGGGACATGGTTGGAGTCCACCGTGATTAGTTGTATCTACCCCAATGATTAGTACGTTGCCTGCCATGTCATAAGTGCTTAAAAGATAAGAAGATAAAATAAAATATAGTGGGGGCTGGGAGGGGGAGAGTCCGGTGGTCTGGGGTGGGACCGCCGAAGCCCTCCGAGTCACCCTCCGAGGGGCCATCCTGAACAGAAGCAGCGTGGCTCAGGGGAAAGAGCCCGGGCTTGGGAGTCGGAGGTCATGGGTTCTAATCCCAGCTCCACCGCTTATCAGCTGTGTGACTTTCGGCGAGTCGCTTGACTTCTCTGGGCCTCGGTCTACCTCCTCTGTCAAATGGGGATTAAGACCGTGAGCCCCACATGGGACAACCTGATAACCTTGTACCTCCCCCAGCGCATAGAGTGGTGCTAGGCACATAGTAGGCGCTTAACAAATGCCATCACCGTCATCGCAGGTAGCGGCCCCCCCGGCCCGAGACGAGCTGGAGGCGGCGGCGGCGAGACTGGAAGAGCTGCAACAGAAACTGGACGAGGAAGTGAAGGTGAGAGGGGCGGGAGGGTCTCCCGGGGGCGGGGGTGGGCGGGAGGAACGGGTCGGGGGGGGGGGGGACGACCGGGGCGGGGATGAGGGCGGGCCGGCCGCGCCCCCAGCCCGTGCCCCGTGCGGGTCCCGCCCGGTCCAGAAGCGGCAGAAGCTGGAGGTGCTGCAGGAGCGAACGCAGCCTCGACTGGAGCTGCAGCTGGAGGACAAGGTGCAGGAATGCGCCCACCTGCAGGAGCAGCTGGAGAGGACGAAAGCCGACCTGAAACGCGGCACCCAGGAGTCAGTGGACCCCAGCGGCCGCGGAGCGGGCACCGGATCCCTTCCTTTGTTCGTTCGGTCCTATTTACTGAGCGCTTACCGTGTGCGGAGCACTGTGCTGAGCGCTCGAGAGAGAGAAACGCAGCCATAAACAGGCACTCTCCCTGCCCACAGTGAGCTTCCAGTCTAGAAGGGGAGGCGGGCGTTAATAGAAATGAAGAAATGATAGATACTGATAATGGTATGTGTTACTTACCTCCTGACCCACGAGGAGCTAACAGTCTAGAGGATGAGCAAGTCAGGGCGGCGCAGAAGGAGAAGAGGAAAGGAGGACTTAGTCTGGGAAGGCCTCTTGGAGGAGGTGGGCCTTTAAGGAGCCTTCGAAGGGGGAGAGAGTAATAATGATAATCATAATAATGGTATTTGTTAAGAGCTTACTATGTGCCAGGCACTGTACTAAGCGCCGAGTAAGTGCGTGTTGGATTTATTTCTCGCCCCCCCACCCCCAAACCCTCTCCCCCAGCACTGTCACCCCCCCCCCCCCCCCCAGGCCCTTCCCCACCTTCACCAGGGTCTCGGGAGGCGGGGCGTCCCACCCCGAGGCAGGGGCGAGGCTGACGGCGCCCCCCGCTCCCTCCGCGCCCCTCGGGGGGCCCACAGGCTCCAGGACCTGCAGCTCCACCAGGACCAGGCTGAGCGGCAGCGGCGCCAGACGGAGGAACGGCTCGGGGAGCTGCAGGAGGAGCTGGCCTACCTCCGCAGCCAGGCCGGCCCCTCCGGAGGCAGAGAGGCCCAGAGGAAGGTGGGCGGGCGCGGGGACCCCGGCGGGCGGAGGGGCCTGGGGGGTGGGGGGTGGGCGCAGGGGGGCGGCCTCGGGATCCACGCCCACCCTTGCCCGCAGGAGCTGCTGGAGACGCGGGAGGAGCTGGAGGAGGCGCTGTCCGGGAAGCAGCGGCTGGAGGAGCAACTGAGGCAGCGGGAGCGGGAGCTGACGGCTCTCAAGGGGGCGCTTAAGGAGGAGGTGGCATCCAGAGACCAGGAGGTGGAGCGTGTGCGCCAACAGTGCCAGCTCGACACCGACCAGCTGCGCCGCAGCGTGCAGGACGCCTCCCAGGTGCCGCCCGGGGGAGAGGCGGGGAGGAGAGGGGAGGCCGGGCCTCTCGGACCCGCCCACACCCGCCCCAGAGCCCCGGGTGGGGGAGGCGGAGGGGGGCGGGCTTCCCCCCCACCGACCCATCGGGGCTCTTCACGGGGAGCCGTACCGGGCGCCCGTTGGCGCAGGAACGCTGGATCCCGGCTCCGCCCCAGGCCCCGCTGTGTGATCCCGTGCAAGTCGCTTCACTTCCCTGGGCCTCGGTCTATCTACAGAATGCGGATTCGATCCCCGTTCTCCCTCCCTACTTAGTTCGCGAGCCTCGTCCGGGACCTGATGATCTTGGATCTACCCCGGCGCTTAGTACGGGGCTTGGCGCGGGGGAGGCGCTTAACAAATACCCCAGTTATTACTGGGCACCCATTCAATCGTATATATTTATTGAGCGCTTACTGCGTGCACAGCACTGTACTAAGCACTTGGAAGAGTACACTGTAACATCAGACGCATCTCCTGCCCCCGAACAGCTCACGGTCTAGAGGGGCAGAGCGCCGTGCTTGGCACCTGCTGGGGGCAGAGTATGTACTGGACACCCGCCAGAGGTGGAATGTTGTATTGGGTGTCTGCCAAAGGGCAGGGCGCTGTACTCGGTACCTGCTGGGGACGGAGCACCGTACTGGGCACCCTTCCGGGAGTGGAATGTTTTACTGGACGCCTGCCCGGAGTGGAGCATTCGACCGGGAACCCGCCGGGGGTGGAGCATTCATTCATTCAGTCGTATTTATTGAGCGCTTACTGTGTGCAGAGCACTGTACCGTGCACCCACCGGGAGCAGAACACTGTACTCAGCGTCCTCCGGGAGGGGAATTCCGTGCTTGGGAGAGAAGATGGGATTCAAAGTCCCGGGCCCCGGAGTCCGAGAACTTCCAGTCTCGGAGCGGGTGGGGGAAACGTCCCCGAGCGAAGGGCCCCTGGAGCACTTATAACCACGTAATGATAATCATTACGATACTGGTTAAGTACTTACTATGTGCCAAGCACTGTTCTAAACACACGGGTCGATACAGGTTGATCAGATGGGACACGGTTCCTGTCCCACATGGGGCTCACATTCCTATCCTCATTTTTAGCAGATGAGGTAACTGAGGCCCAGAGAAGTGAAGTGTCTTGCCCAGGGTCACACAGAGGTGTGGCGGAGCCAGGATTAGAACCCAGATCCTTCTGACTCCCAGGCCTGGGCTCTATCCACTAAGCCACGCTGCTTCTCCATATCCTAGTGGAAAGAGTAGAGGCGTGGGTTTTGATCCCAGCTCCATCAGGTGCCCTCTGTGTGACCTTGGGCAAGTCACTTCCCTTCCTCTGTGCCTCAGCGGCCTCATCTGTAAAATGGGGATTCAATACCTGCTCTCCTTCCTACGTAGGATTTTCTAACCTGATTATCTTGCGTCTTCCCCGGCGCTCAGAACAGTCCTTGACACATAGCGCTTCACAAATTCCACTATCATCGTCATTATTATTATTATCATTATTAGAAACCCTCCCGTACCAACCTTCTTCTCCCCACTTCCTCCTGCCTGCAATTTCTTTCAAGTGTCCATCTCCAACACCAGGCCGGAAGCTCCTTGGGGGCGGGGATCATGTCAACTGATTCTCTTGTCCTCTTCCAAGCATTCAGTACAGAGCGCTGCACACAGTAGGTGCTCAATTAGTACTATTCATCGATCGATCAGTAAGTACGACGTTAGACTGATCGGGTGTCGATAAATGCGACTGCTGGATACTCCTGGACCATTAATTAATAATTTACTATCAATGGGTCGATGTGAGACACATTTATTGAGCACTCGTGTGCAGAGCACTGTAGTAAGCGCTTGGGAGAGTACAGTACAACAGTAAACAGACACATTCCCCGCTTGCAATGAGCTTACGGTCTGGAGGGGGAGACAGAGATTAATAGAAATAAATCAATGACAGATATATGAACGTAAGTGCCGCGCTAATGACGGATTGACGGTGTCCTTCGGGCGGCCAAGGCGTCGGTCAGCAGCTACTATTGACGGATTGATCGAGGTGTCCGTCAGTCGATGATAATAATATTGGTATTTGTTAAGCGCTTACTAATGTGCAGAGCACTGTTCTAAGCGCTGGGGTAGATACAGGGTAATCAGGTTGTCCCACGTGAGGCTCTGCTCTCCCACGTGAGACCTCAACCGATCTGCCAACTGCAGAGAAGCAGCGTGGCTCAGTGGAAAGAGCCCGGGCTTGGGAGTCAGAGGTTATGGGTTCGAATCCCAACTCTGCCACTTGTCAGCTTTGTGACTTTGGGCAAGTACTTCACTTCTCTGAGCCTCAGTGACCTCATCTGTAAAATGGGGATGAAGACTGTGAGCCCCACGTGGGACAACCTGATCACCTTGTATCCCCCCAGCGCTTGGAACAGTGCTTTGCACATAGGAAGCGCTTAACAAATACCAAAATTTATTTATTTATTTTTACCCCAGTGCTTAGAACAGTGCTTGGCACATAGCGCTTAACAAATACCAGGATTATTATTATTGTCGTCCTCCCCACTATCTCCTCAGCACTTTAGCATTCGCAACAGATCATTCTCCCCATCTTCAAAGTCCCATCGAAATACCCTCTCCTCCAGGTAGCCTTCCCCGCCACTTGCCTGCCGTGTGACCCTGGGCCAGTCACTTCTCTGTGCCTCAGTTCCCTCATCTGTCAAAGGGCGATCGAGACCGTGAGCCCCGCATGGGACAGGGACCGCGTCCAACTCGCTCTGCTCGTATCCTCCCCAGAGTTTAGTACAGTGCCTGGCACGTAGTAAGCGCTTAACAAATCCCACCACGCTCAGGAACGGGCGACCCTGGAGGCCGAGCGTCAGAAGGTGTCGGTGCTGGTGCGTGAGCTTCAGCGCGAGCTGGAGGAGAGCGCCGAGGAGAACGGACACTGGCAGGGCCTCTTCCAGAAGAACAAGGAGGAACTAAAGGCCGCCAAGCAGGAGTGAGTGTCCATCCGCCCGGTCGGCGGGCCGGTCTTCCCTCGGGGGGGCCGCGGGGGTGGGCCGGGGGAGCTGAGCCCCGCCCGGCCCCCCCGCAGGCTGCTGCAGCTGAAGCTGGAGAAGGAAGAGCTGGAGGAGGAGATGCGAGAGCGGCTGCAGGCGGCGCAGAGGGAGGCCGACCAGGTCCGTGCCGGCGCCCAGGACGCCTGGCAGGCCGAGGGGCTCAGGAAGGTGCGCGGACCGGCAGAGAGGGTCTGGGGCCGAGGGACAGGGCCGGAGGGGCCGGGGACACGGTGCGGGGGGTCATGAGCGCAGCGACTGGGGCGGGTCATGGCGAGAGGGTCACCGGGTGGGAGGGTTGAGGTGAGATGGGGGGGTGACTCAGCCAGAGGGTCCGGGGTCAGGGTGGGGGTCTCGACCAGAACGTCTGGATTGGGCGGGGGTCAGAGGGAGAGGAGATGGACACCGGTGGGGGGCGGTCTCCGCCAGAGGGTCCGGGCCCTGGGTGACCCCTCTGTATGTGCCAGGCGCGGGAAGAGGCGGAGGCGATGGTCAGCCAGCGTCAGGCGGTGGTGGAGGCGACGCTGCGGGAGACGCAGGAGGAGAACGACGACTTCCGCCGCCGAATCCTGGGCCTCGAGCAGCAGCTCAAGGAGGCCCGGGGCCTGGCCGACGGCGGGGAGGCCGTGGAGGCCCGGCTCAGGGACAGAGTCCAGCGGCTCGAGGTCAGTGCCGGCCCCCCGCCGGTCAGGCCCCCTGTCAGTCCATCATACTGACGGGGCACCTCCGGGGGCAGGGTACCTTAGCCTTAGCAGACGGCCCCTCAAGGGGCTGACAATCTACCGATCGCTATGATTTACTGAGCACCTCCTTTAAAAAAAAAAAATGGTACCTGCTAAGCGTTTGCTGTGTGCCAGGCACTGTACTAAGCACTGGGGTAGATACAAGGTATTCAGGTTGGACGCAGTCCAGATCCCACATGGGGCTCCCAGTCTGAGTCGGAGGGAGAAGAGAAGCAGTACGGTGTAATGGATGGAGTCCGGGCCTGGGAATCAGAAGGTCATGGGTTCTAATCTCGACTCCTCCACTTGTCTGCTGTGTGACCTTGGGCAAGTCTCTCTACTTCTCTGGGCCTCAGTTCCCTCATCCGTAAAATGGGGATGGAGACTGCGAGCCCCACCTGGGACGGGGACCGGGTCCAACCCAAGTTGCTTGTATCCACCCCAGTGCTTAATATCAGTGCCTGGCACATAGTAAGCACTTAACAAATACCGTCGTTATTATTGTTGCTATTATTATTAGGTCCCCATTTTGCAGATGAGGTCAGTGAGGCAGAGAAGTGAAGTGACTCGCCCAAGGTCACAGCAGAGAAGTGGTAGAGCTGGGATTAGAACTCAGGTCCTTCTGACTCCCAGGCCTGAGCTCTATCCACCAGGCCATGCTACTGGGGGCAGAGCACTGACCCGGGCACCTGAGAGGACGCAATATCATCAGCCTTCTTATTATGGAATTTGTTAAGCGTTCACTATGAGTCAAGCACTGTCCTAAGCGCTGGGGTAGGTGGAAGTGAATCGGGTCAGATCCAGTCCCTGCACTAAGTAGGAGGGAGAACAGGTTTTGAATCCCCGTTTTACAGCTGAGGAAACCGAGGCCCAGTGAAGTGACTCACCCAGAGTCACGCAGCAAGCAATGGGCAGAGCCGGGATTAGAACCCAGGTCCTCTGCCTCCCAGGCCCGGGCTCTCTCCACTAGGCCACCCTGCTTCTCGAGGAGCTCCCGATCTGTCGGTCAGTCAGTCGATAGTATTTATCGCACGGCTACGGAGAGCAGAGCACTGTGCTGAGTCCTCGCCAGGGGACGAAAGTGTTAGCGGGCCCGATCCCCTCCCTCGAGGAGTCAACGGTCTTCCGGGGGGAGAAGGATGCTAAAATTCCAGGTAGAAGGAAGAAATAAGTCCAAGCGTCGGTAATAGAACCACATAGATGGTGGGAGGTACGTACGTCGCTGCTGCAGGGGGTTGGCGGTAAGTGCTCGGGCCACCGGGGAGGACCGGAGTGATAGGTGAAGGGTGATAAAGAGGGGAGAGGAGAGATTAATCGGGGAAGGCTCCCTGGAGGAGGCGGGACCCCCGAGAGGCTCTGAAGATGGGGAGGGCGGCGGTCTGCCGGGCCCGAAGAGGGAAGGCGTTCAAGGCAGGAGGGAGGATGCGGGCCGGCGGTCGGCGGCGGGAGAGACGAGATGGAGGCGCGGGGAGTAGGTTGGCTTGGGCCAAGGTGAAGGGTGCGAGCTGGGGAGAGGTGGGGGCGGACAGCGGATGGAGCGGCGTAAAGCCGGCGATCGGACGTCAGACCAGTGCCGGACGTCAGAGAGGCGCGAGTAGGCAGACGGGAGGGTTTTGAGGTGAGCGGAACAAGGCAGCAGGGGGAAAGTGTGGACCGGAGGCCTGGAGGTCAGCGAGCAGGTCAGCTGCCCCGCGCCCTTCCGCCTCCATCCTCCTGCGTCGGCCCAGGGCCGAAGCCCCGCCATTCCCCGTCCTCCGGGGTCCCCGCCTCCTCTCCTCCAACTTCGCCCCGGGCAGCAAATGGGAGCCAATCCCCCGGAGGGAGTGCTGACGCTCTTCGGCTGCGTGGAAGGGAAGCGGGGAAGCAGAGTGGCCTAGTGGATAGATCCCGGGCCTGGGAGTCAGAAGGACCTGGGTTCTAATCCCGGCTTCGCCACTTGACTGCTGGGTGACATCGGGAAAGTCACTTCACTTTTCTGGGCCTCAGTTCCCTCATCCGTAAAACGGGCATTAAGACCGTGAGCCCCACGTGGGACAAGGACTGTGACCAACCTGGCTAGCTGGTATCTACCCCAGCGCTTGATGATGATGACGATGGTATTTGTTAAGCGCTTACTGTGAGCCAAGCACCGTTCCAAGCGCTGGTGTAGATATGGGGTCGTCGGGTTGTCCCACGTGGGGCTCCCAGTTTTAATCCCCCTTTTACAGACGAGGTAACTGAGGCACAGAGGAGTGAAGTGGCTCGCCCAAGGCCCCACAGCAGACGGGTGGCGGAGCCGGGATTAGGACCCACGCCGTCTGACTCCCAAGCCCGTGTTCTTTCCACTAAGCCACGCTGCTTCTCTTAGTACAGTGCCTGGCACGTAGTAGGTGCTTGACAGATATCACCGTTATTATTATTATCATCCGGTCCAGCACCCTGCCTCCAGAAGGATGGGGGGGACTCACCCCCACCGGGGAAGTTGGGGCTCTGCACCTTCCCACTGTCCCCCACCCTGGCGGTCAGCCCGTCCTCCTGTCTGACCACACTCCCTCCTGCTGCATTTCACGCCCGTCCCCTCTCGCCTGGGCGGGGGCTTCACCTCCCCCACCCCCCACCCCGCACGTACCCCCAGAGACCCAGAGGGCAGAGATTCAGGCCCCTCCCCGTCCCTCCCACCCTCCTCAGCCTTCTCTGCCCCTCTTTTTCCTTCTCCTTCTCTTCCTGCCTTGCTGTCTCCACCTATCCCTCTTCCTGTCTCTGTTTCTGGCAGCCTCCACGTCTCTGTGCGTGTCTCTGGCCGTGTCTCTCTGTCTCTGTATAGCCGAGTGCCTCTGCATGTCTCTCTGCGTGTCCGAGGGCCTGGGCGTGTCCGACCGTCTGTCCGAGTATCTCACTCTCTCTCTATCGCTCTGCGTCTCTGTGTATCTCTGCGCGTGTCCCTCTGGGGGTCCGGTCACCTCTCCGCCTGTCTCTCCGTGTGTCTGAGCGTCTCCCTGAGCGTCTCTCTGTGCGCCTGAGTGGGCCCCCTTGTCTCTGCGGCACCCGTGTCTCTTTGTGCGTGCCTCTGTGGTGCTCGTGTCTAATCGTAATAATAACGACAGTATCGGTTAAGCGCTTACTATGTGCCAGGCACGCTACCGTGCGTCTCTGTGGGTCCACCGGCTTCCCCCCGGCCCCCCGGCCCCCCGCCGCCAGCTCTGCGTCACCCCCGTGTCCCCCCTCCTCTGTCGCGTCCCCTCCCCGTCCCCCCGGTCCCCCCCGTGCAGGCGGAGCGGCAGCGGCTGCAGGAGGAGCTGCGGGAGGCTCAGGAGGCGGAGGCGGCGCTGTCGGGGGCGAAGCGGGCGCTGGAGGGCCGCCTGGAGGAGGCGCAGCGGGGGCAGGCGCGGCTGGGACAGGAGCAGCAGGCGCTGAACCGGGCGCTGCAGGACGAGGGACGCCAGCGCGAGGCCCTGAGCCGCGCCAACGCCCAGCTGGAGGAGCAGAAGCGCCTGCTCGACCGCACCGTCGACAGGCTCAACAAGGAGGTGAGGGGGTGGGGGGCGGGGGGCCCGGGGACCCTGGGAAGGTGGGCCGGGGGGGTCCTGGGAGCAGAAGTAGGGGATAGCGCCCGGGCCTGCGAGTCGGAAGGTCGTGGCTTCTCTGCTGCGGGACCTTGGGCAAGCCGCTTCACTTCTCTGGGCCTCAGGTCCCTCATCTGGAAAACGGGGATTGAGACTGGGAGCCCCGTGGGGGACGGGGACTGGGTTCCAACTCGATTTGCTCGTCTCCGCCCCGGCACTTAGTACAGTGCCTGGAACGTAGTAAGCACTTAACAGATACCACAATTATTAGTAGTAATAATTATTATTAGAAGGAAGGGCCGGAGCTCGGGCAGGGCGCTGGGGGTGGAGGGAGGGACCGGGAGCCGAGGCCGGAGTCGGATGGAGGGCAGTGGGGGGGGGTCAGGCTGAGGCTCGGGCAGGGGAGAGTAGCGGAGGAGTGACCGTGTCCCAGCGGCCCAGCCATCTGACCGTCCGTCCGTCCGTGGGCAGCTGTCCCGGCTTGGGGAGGAGTCCGAGCAGGCGCTGCAGCAGCTGCAGACGCAGCTGGAGGCCTACAAGGACAAGGCCCGGCGCGAGGTGGCCGAGGCCCGCAGGGAGGCCAAGGAGCGGGCTAGCCAGGCCGAGACCGCCGCCGGGGGCCTGGGGCAGCTGCAGGACGAGGTGAGGGCGCCCCGCCGGGGGACCGGGCCGGGGGGGGGGGGTGCCCGGGATGGGGGAGGGGGAGCGTGGGGAAGTTACCCCTGCCTCCACCCTCCACTTCCCCTTTTCCTGGTCTCCGCTGGTCCTCGTCTCCATCCGCTTTGTCCCCTCCCTCCCCTCCACCTCCACCTCCTCCGCTTCATCTCCGTATCCTCTTCCCTCGCCACCTCTGTCTCCCTCACCTCCATCCTCTCCTCTTCCGTCTCCACCTCTACCTCCTCCACCTCCATCTCAACCTCAGTCTCCCCCACTTCGGTCTCCACCTCCATCTCCTCCACTTGATGATGAATACGATGGTATTCCGTAAGCGCTTTCTATGTGCCAGGCACGGGACTAAGCCCCGGGGTGGATACCAGCAAATCTAGTTGGACACAGCCCCCGTCCCACGCGGGGCTCACGGCCTCAATCCCCATTTTGCAGATGAGGGAACTGAGGCCCAGAGAAATGAAGTGACTTGCCCAGGGTCACACAAGAGATGAGTGGTGGAGCCGGGATCGGAACCCATGACCGTCTGAATCCCAGACCCAGGCTCTAGCCACTAAGCCATGCTGCTTCTCACAAAGCAACTCAACCTCCGCTTCCTCCACTTCCATCTCCGCCTCCATCTCCTCCTCCTCACCCCTTCTCCGTCTTCCCTTTCTCCCCTTCCCCCGTCTCCTCTTCCCTCCTTCCCCTGGGCTTCGGGGTCCCCCGGATCGGGGGGTGACGGCGTCCCCCTTTACCCCCGCCGGGCCCCGGCCCCCAGAGCCAGCGGCTGCGGCAGAGCCTCCAGGCCGTGCAGGCGGAGCGGGAGTCTCTGCTTCTGGACAAGGAGCTGCTGAGCCAGCAGCTGAAGGGCCTGGAGCAGGACGCGGAGGCCAGGCGCCGGACCCAGGACGACAGGGCCCGACAGCTCAAGGCGCTCGAGGTGGCTGCGGGTGGACGGACTGGACGGGAGGGAGGGAGGGAGGGCCGGGGGCAGGTTGAGCGGGGCGGCACCGCGTGACCCCCGGCTTCTCCCCCGCTCCCCAGGACAAAGTGTCCCGCCTGGAGGCGGAACTGGATGAGGAGAGGAACACCGTGGAGCTGCTGACGGACCGTGTTAGCCGCAGCCGGGACCAGGTCCTTTCTCCCCTCCTCCCCACTTCCCCTCCCCTCCCGCCCACCACTCCTCCCCTCCACCGCCTTCTGCTCGGGGCCCACTGGGCCTGACCCTGAGGGACAGGGGCGGGCAGCGGGCTGTGAAGCCGACCCCACCCGGTCCTCCTGGGCTGAGGGATGGGGTCCCGCCCGTGTCCCTGGTGACCACCCGCCCACCCCGTCCCCAGGTGGACCAGCTGAGGGCCGAGCTGCTACAGGAGCGGAGCAACCGCCAGGACCTGGAGTGCGACAAGATCTCCATGGAGCGACAGGTCGGTTTGGGGGACGGGGTGGGCCTGGGGTGGGGGTGGGGCATGGGCAGAGCCCAGCCGCTCACCCCGGCTCCCCTCCTCCCCGACTGCGGACAGAACAAGGACCTGAAGAGCCGCCTGGCCAGCTCAGAGGGCCTGCAGAAGCCCAGCGCTGGCCTCTCCCAGCTGGAGGCCCAGATTCAGCAGCTGCAGGAGCGGCTGCAGGCCGAGGAGAGGTGACCATCCCCACCCCAACCCTCACCCCCTCCCAAACCCGGCGGGAGGACGCCTCCCCCCGCCGTGACCCCGGCCCCGTCCCGCCATGGAAATTGGCCTCGGCTGGGAAGACCACCCTCCCCTTGTTCTCACCTTTCCTTTTGCCTTCTCCTTCCACCTTCCTCCTCCTTTATTCCGCTCTCCCTTCTTTCCTTCCTCTCTCTCCCTCCCTGACTCTTCCCCTTTCCTCCCCTCCTTTCTCATCTCAAACCCCCACCATCCCTTCCTCCTTTCCTTCCATCGCTTCTCCCCATCCATCCATCCATCCATCCATCCATCCATCCATCCATCCATCCATCCATCCATCCATCATCCCACCCTCCCTCTCTTCTCCCACCATCCATCCCTCCTTTGTCCCCCTCCATCTATCCATCCATCCATCTCCTTCCTCCCCCACCATCCATCCATCCTTCAATCCCTCCCTTCTCCTCCATCCCTCTCTCCCTCCCCCTTCTCCCCTCCCATCCCTCCCACCTCCATCCCTCCCTCCGCCGCCCCCAGGGAGAAGCTGACCTTGCAGTCATCCACGCGGAAGCTGGAACGGCGGGTCAAGGAGTTGACCATCCAGATCGAGGACGAGCGGCAGCATATCCATGACCAGAAGGACCAGGTACGTGTGTGTGTGTATGTGTGAGTGAGAGAGAGCTGGGGGGGACGGCGAGGGGCTGGCGGGGGAGGGAGGTGATGCCCAGAGGGCGGGAGAATAAACCCACAGCAGAGGCCTTCCCTGACCCTCATTCCCTCTCTCCTCAGGAAACATGTCTCCTAATTCTGTTGCATTGCGCCCTCCCAAGCCCTTAGTACAGTGTCGTGCTCACAGTTAGCTCTCGCTAAATACGGTCGATTGATTGATACGTTGTCCCCGGCAGCTGAGCCTGCGGGTGAAAGCGTTGAAGCGGCAGGTGGACGAGGCGGAGGAGGAGATCGAGCGCCTGGATGGCCTGAGGAAGAAGGCGCAGCGAGAGGTGGAGGAGCAACACGAGGTCAACGAGCAGCTGCAGGCCCGGATCAAGACCCTGGAGAAGGAAGCCTGGTGCGTGGGTCTCCCGCTAACCCTGGGCGGGCCTGGGGGTGGACACTAGCTTGCTCCCCTCCCTGGCCTCGGGGTGCTTCGGTTTTCGCGGTGGACGGAGGCGGGGGGTCAGCGACTCTGCCCCCAGGCTGGTAAACCGGCGTCCTTATCTGCAGGGCTGGCTTAAGGACAGGGATGCAAGTCTTGGAAGGACTTTCTGTCCCTCAGTCCGGTTTCAGTCAGAGGTGAAGGGGTGGTGTCCTCTCTGCCTGAGCCCCTCCCCTCTCCCCAAGGCGAAAGTCGGCCCTCGCGACAACCGAATCCTCCCTCAAACGCGACTTGCTGAGCTCAGACGAGGAGTTCGACAACTACGACCCATCGTCCATCGCTTCCCTGCTGACCGAGAGCAACCTCCAGACCAGCTCCTGTTAGCCGGCGGACCCCTCCTCCGGCCTGGAGGGGAAGGGGTCGGGGGAGCACCGCAGCCCCCCTCCCCCCCCCGACCTCACCCAGTGTGGAGATGGGGGACGAACCCCTCTCTGCCTGACCATCTCTGGGGGGGGGGTGTCTCTGTCTTTCTGCCTCTGGATGTGTCTGTCCCTGTAGTGGATCCAAAGACATCCCATCCCTGCGGGCCCACCTCAGCCGTGGGAAGGGGTGGGGCCCCCCATTTCCCTAATCAGAGCTCGACTCCCAAACCTTCTACCTCCTCTCCAAGCCCCCCACAAAGTGCCTTAGCCCCAGGGGGTCAAGGCCCTCCCCCTTCCCTCCCAATGACTTGTAACACTGTGATTTTTCTACCTCCGCCTCTCATTTTAAATTAAAATAAAAACCCCTCTCTCTGCTAAGCTCGCGCCCTTCCTCTTCAGGGCCCCCGCCCCCAGTCGACGGCGTTTACTGAGCGCTTACTGCGGGCAGAGCTCTGTACCAAGCGCCGGGGAGAGTACGCCACACCAGAGTCGGAAGACACGTTCCCTGCCCACAAGGAGTCCGAAGGGGGAAGACAGACATCGGAACGAGTTAGGGATACGCTGTGGGGCTTAGGGCGGGGATGAATAAAGGGCGCAGATCCAAAGGGAAGGATCACGCGGAAGGGCCCCTTTGCCAGATGCCCAGGTGGCTTCGCCCTGGGGGGTGGATGGATTTAGGAGAGGGGGTTTCAGGTTTCCAGTCCGTCCCCGCTCCCCCCACCCGTGCCCTCTCGGCAGCACGGCCCTAGCATCCGGTGCCGTCCAGTCAGAAGTCTGGAAGGAACTGGGGCAAGGCGTGCCGTCTCCCCGCTAATGAGGCCGCGGGAGCCGGGCAGAACTGGTTTTGCCACTCCGGTCGGAGGGGTGGGTTGGGTGTGCGTCGCCGTCGAGGGGTGGGGGCGGGCCGGGCTCCAGCTCTGGGGGATGGGGAGGATGCAGGGGGTCCGTTCGGGACTGGCGCCGGACCCCGGAGGAGGCCGGGATGGGGGAGGACCGCCTAGCTGCGACGCACGGCCACGCGTCGTCTCTATCTATTCCAAGCGCTTAGCGCAGCGCTCTGCACATAGTAAGCGCTCGATAAATCCGAGTGAATGAATGCACCCTGGCCAGGTCAGGGCCCAGTGGGTGGTCCCCTGCCCAGAGCCCCGGCTTCGGGGCCGAGCCCCCGTGCGGCCCGCTTTCCCTCTGGGACCGGAAGGGGCGAGCGTGTGGACAGCCGGGTCGAATCCCGGCGGGCTGCCTGGAGGAGGACGAGGTGGGGGGGGGGGGGCGGTGGGAAGTTGGAGTCCGGCCAACGGCGGGGCCCGGCCTCTCCTTTTAAGGAGGCTCGACCCTCCTGTCCGCCGCTTCGGGCGAAGAGGCCCCACCCGGGGCGGAGCTGACGGCGGGGCGGGGTCTCCGCGGCCCGGCAGGGGGCGCCCCCCCGCCCCCCGAGGGGTCCGAGGGGTCAGGGGGCCCCGCCCCTTATGTAAATAAGAACTCAGTCCTCACTTTCCATTGGTGGAAGCGCGCGGCGAGGGGGCGTGTCCCTCCCCCGCCCCGCCCTCCGCGGTTAGAAAGAGGGGCGCGGGCGGCGGGCGCGCCTGCTCGGTCGGGGCGCGGGGTGCGAGGCGCGGGCTGCGGGGCGCGGGCGGCGGGGCCGGAGATGAACGGAGCCCACGGCTGGGTCGCCCCGGTGGATGCGCAGCCCCACAGCGCGGTAAGGAGGCGCGTTGTTCGAAGGGAGGGGAGGGGGAAGAGGGCGGGCAGGGGGTCCCTCGGCTCTACCGCCCCCCCCCTCCGGACCTCGTCTCTCTCCTCTCCCCCCGATGTACCGCTTGCCCTCTTGTCCCCCCTTCTCGCTCCGCCCCCCCCCCCCCAGCTTTCGTCGGGACCCCCCCTGTGCTGCAGGCCCGAAAGGGGCGGGGAGGGGTTGAGATGTTTTGGGGGGGTGGGTCCCCCGACCCCCGGTCTTTAAGTCTCTGGAGAGCGCCATCCTGTTGGGCGGGCAGAACTCGAACCCAGGACTCGAGTGGAGTTCAGCAGGGATCTGGGGGGGAGGGTCCCTTCGACGACCCCGGCCCGGTTTCTCCCTTCCAGCCTTAAAGGGGGCGAGAGAAAGGAGGCGGCGGCGGCCGAAGAAATCGGGCGGCGGGTGGAAAGAGGCGGATCCCGGGGGTGGGGGGGTCCTCGGAGACCGGGCCGGGCCCGGGCCCGGTCCGCTGCCCCGGAAGGGAGCCGGTCCGGTCCGGTCCGGTCCGGTCCGGGGAGGGCGGAGAGCCTCCTCGGACCAGTCGGGTTTGTAGGGCGACTCCAGGACGCCCCGAATTCCTCCGGCCTGAGGAGGCAGGAATTTACAGCCTCCACCTCCCCCCCTCCCCGAGCCCCGCCAGCTCCGGCCCCGGGCCCGCCCTCACCCCCCACCGTCAGGAAATTGTATTTACTGAGCGCCTGCCGGGGGCCGGGAACCGTACTGAGCACCTGGGAGAGCTCAGGGGACTTCGCTCCAACCCCCCACCACACGCACCACCCACCCACGAAACTCCAGCGCTTAGTACACCGCCTGCCACGTAGTAAGCGCTTAACGGATAGCGTCATTATTAAACAGCCCGGCGAAGCCCCCCTTCCCCATCTCCCCCGCACCCGCAAACCGAGGGGGCCCCAGGCAGACGGGTGAAGCCCCCCACCCCTGCACCCACCTGCCACCGCCCCCGGGGACCCTTCCTCCCGCCGAGGGGAGGAATCCGTCGACGGATTCGAGGGCTCAGGGCACTGTACCGAGCGCTTGGGAGAGGACGCTGCAGCAGACGCGCTCCCTGCCCCCGCCCGGCTGACCGTCGAGGGGGAAATCTGAGCTGGAGGACCGGAGGCCTGAGTCTCCCCGAGCGGGTAAACCGAGTCAAGGCCGGGCAGGCGAGTCTGGGATCCGTGCCCGCCCTCCGCCGCCAGCTGGAGGACGTGGCGTCGGTCCATCTGCCCGTCTGCTGCCCGTCCGGCCGGCCGGCCCACCTTCCTCCCCCGCCCAAAGGCAGAGTCGGGGGAGGCCAGCCGTGGGAATGGAAACCCAGCTGGGTGGCTCTGTTTATCTCCTTCTCCTCCTCCAACCTCCCCCCCGCCTCACAGACATACACACACACACACAGGCACACACACATACGCCCCACACCCCGACCTGGGCTGAGTCACTGGCCAAAGATTTGTTTGAACACGGGTCTGTGGGGTGCCGGGAAGGGAGGGGGGGGCCTTGTGCAGGAATGTCTTTTGCACCCCCGCGCCCCGGCCTTGCTCAGGATGGACCTGAGGGAGGAGGGGAAGGCGGGGAGGGGGGCGCAGTCAGGCACCTGCAACTCCCCCTCCTCTACCAGCTGCTCTGATAATCCCCAAACCGCGGCCTAAACTCCCCCCGCTCCTTCTCCCCGGCTGACCCCCTCCCCTCGAGCCTGCCCCACGATGACCCTCGGGAAAACAGAAAATGGAGTCGGAGGAAGAGTCAGTCTGTGGGTATCCCCCGGGCCGGGGGATGGGGGGCCGCCGGGACCGTCCCGGGGGGCAGGGGGCTGGGGCAGAGCTGGGTGAGAAGAATAATGATGGTATTTGTTAAGCGCTTACTATGTGCCGAGCACTGTTCTAAGCACCCCTAGGTTGGGGGGAGCCCCTGGGGCCTTGCCCGCCGGTTCCGGGAATGCCCCCTCCCCGTCCACTCCTCCCTTCTCCAGGCTAACTTTAATTGGCACACAGACAGTCGCACACACCTGCTCCCCAGCTCCCGCGGGGACTCCGGGGCACGGGAGGCATCCTGGCCTCCCTCCCCCACCCCCCACAGTCTTCCTTGCTTCTCGGGTCTGTGGGAAAAGGGGCGCGCCCCTCCCCACCCTTCCCCGGGGAGGACCGTCCAGGTTGGGGTGCCCCTCGGCACATGCCCCGGCGAGTTCACTATCTGGGCGATCTGGGGCCCCAGAGCCGGCCGGCCCTGCCCCGCCGCCCAGGAGGCCGTGGCAACCCTAGGGAAACAGAAGGGGGAGGGGGAGGAAGAATCTAGGGGTAATCCCCGTGCCGGGGGATGGTGGGGGCCGGGCCCCCCAGGGTGCGGCCCACAGAGCGTCCCGCGAGACAGAGACGGGGGAGATGGAGAAGGAAACGTTGGCGAGAGAGGCCCAGTCTCCCCGGTGACCGCTCACTGGATCTGGGGGATACGTTTACCGGGCGGGGGGCGCTGGCTAAACCTCCCCAGAAGGGGATGGGGCAGCTGAGGGCAGCCGGGCTCTGCCCCAGAAGAGAGGCTGAGCGTCTGGAGTTCTCCCGAGCTTGCTCGTCCCCTCTTTAGACTGGAAGCTTGTTGCGGGCAGGGAATATGTCTGTTTATTGTTGTATAGTACTCTCCCAAGCGCTTAGTACAGTGCTCTGCACACAGTAAATGCCCAATAAATACGATTGGCTGGCTGACTTTTCCCCCTGGTGGGAGTGTCTGGTCTGGACGCACGTTTTTGGCGGACCCCATCCCCTCACCCAGCATCAGGGAGCCCTCTCCTCCCCCTCATTGACACCCTCCACCCCATTAGATCAGAAGGACTTTTTGGGGGGGGGGGGCGTTGAGCCAGTCAATCAACCAGTGCTATTTAATGAGCCCCCTTTTTTTTAATGGAATTGGTTAAGCGCTTACTACGTTCCAGACACTATTCTAAGTGCTGGGGGAGATACAAGCTAAGTGAATCGGACACAGTCCCTGTCCCGCATGGGGCTCAAAGTCTTAATCCCCGTTTTACGAATGAGGTAACTGAGGCACAGAGAAGTCAAGCGGCTTGCCCAAGGTCACCGAGCGGACAAGTGGCAGAGCCGGGATTGGAACCCAGGTCCTCTGGACTCCCAGGCCTGGGTTCTTTTCACTCGGCCATGCTGCTTCTCAGAGCACCGAACTCCCCTCGAGGAGCTTCCAGTCTACTGGGGGGCCGGGGGTCTGCCGGGAGCGGAGGGGGTGGTGGCGTGGAGATCTCTGCCCTCCGTGTCTCGGAGGAGGGATTTCTCAGCCTGGCACCGCCGCAGGGTCTCGTCGGGGCTGAGGGTGGCGGGTGAGACGCGTGAGAGGAGCCCCAGATTGGACGGCGGAAAGTACCGTGTCCTGGCCTCTTCCGGCTCGCTCTCGAGTCGCGCCTCCTTGCTGACCAGCTCGTTGTGGCCCAGGAATGTGTCTGTTATACTGTAATAATGATGGTGTTTGTTAAGCGTTTACTATGTGCCAGGCACTGTACTAAGCACTGAGGTGGACCCAAGCAAATCAGGTTGGACACAGCCCTCGTCCCACGTGGGGCTCCCAGTCTCAATCCCCATTTTCCAGATGAGGGAACTGAGCCCCAGACAAGTGAAGTGACTTGCCCAAGGTCACACAGCAGACAAGTGGCGGATCTGGGATTAGAACCCATGACCTCCTGGCTCCCAAGCGGGTGCTCTGTCCACTAAGCCATGCTGCTTCTAGTCCTCTCTCCCTGGCGCTCAGTACAGTGCTCCACACGCAGTAAGCGCTCAGTAAATAAGCTGACTGAGCCAGGACTGGCACCGGGGTGACCCCGGAGTCCAGACAGAGCCTGTGGTCCCTGCTGACCCAGCTCTGGCGGCATGGCGTAGTGGATAGACCCCCCCCCCCGAGGCCTGGGAGTCAGAAGGACCTGGATTCCAATCTCAGCTCCGCCCCTTGTCTGCTATGTGACCTTGGGCAAGTCATTTCACTTCTCTGGGCCTCACTTACCTCATCTGGAAAATGGAGATTAGGAGTGTGAGCCCCAGGTGGGACAGGGATTGGGTCTAACCCGATTTTCTTGGCTCCACCCCAGCGTTTAGTACAGTATGCGCTTAAGAAATACCTTAATTATTATTATTATTCCTTACTGACCCCCTCCCGTGACCCCCTCTCGCCCCCCGTCCTTCCCCAGCTGTCCGAGTGGTCCAGTGCCATGGTTTCCGGCCGGCTGGGGGGCGGCCACGCTCTGGCCTCGGAGCGCGTCCAGTCCAACGATGGACATGAGGAGATCATCAAGGCAAGAGTCGTCCGGGGGCCGGACACTGGGCGGGAGTGGGGGGACGGGCGAGATGCGGTCCCTACCCTTCGGGGCTGCCCGGGAGACACACACACAGATACACGTACGCACACACAGTCTGGTGGGATGTGTGGGCTGTGGATGGAAGGGTGGAGTGGGGGGCTGGTTCCCCTCTGACAGGTTTCGGGTGGTCCTTTCCCATCTCCCCGCCGCCCCCTCCCCCGCCTGCAGGTGTACCTCAAGGGCAAGGTTAGAGAAAAGTTGGTCCACGAGAAGAATATCGATCAGCTGAAGAGCGAGGTCCAGTACATCCAGGAGGTATGACACCCCCCCCCCAACGCCCCCCAGAATTAGGTCCAGTACATCCCAGGAGGTGCGGCTCCCTCCTCCCAGCCCATCCGCCCAGAGTGAGGTCCAGTACACCCAGGAGGTACCCCCACCCCCCGGAGCGACGTCCAGTACGTTCAGGAAGTGTGACACCCATCCCCCCAGGCCGACACCTCAGCCCACCTCCCCGGAGTGAGGTCCGCTACATCCGGGAGGTACGAACGCCCCCTCTCAGCCCACGTCCCCCAGAATGAGGTCCAGTACATCCAGGAAGTACAATACTCCCCCCCTGCCCCACCCCTTTCCCTCCAGTGAGGTCCAGTACATCCAGTGACACCCCCCTCCCCCCCCCACCTCTCAGCGAATCCCTCTCCCCCAGGCCAGGAGCTGCCTGCAGAAGCTGCGTGAGGACATAAGCAGCAAGCTGGAGGAAAGCCCCAGTGAGTGTACACAGGTATCAGCGGGGCCCCGGGGGGTGGGAAACCGTGGGGGCCGGGTGGTCCCGAGGGTCAGAGACACCACCCAGCGTCCACCCGGAACCGGGAGGAGAGCGGTCGGTGGACCGGAAAGCCCGAGCAAGAGCCGGTGGGCCCCCGTGGCCAGAATAATAATTAAAATAATAATAATAGTAGCACTTACTATGTGCCAGGTGCCGTTCCAAGCTCTGGGGGAGATACAAGATAATTAGGTTGGACATAGTCCCGGTCCCACACGGGGCTCACGGTCTCGATCCCCGTTTTGCAGACGAGGGAACTGAGGCACGAATAAGGGAAGTGACTTGCCCAAGGTCACGCAGCAGACAGATGGCGGAGCCAGGATTAGAACTCAGGATTAGAAGTCAGGTTCTAGCCACTAGGCCACGCTGCAGAAAGCATCTCCAGGGGGGCATGGGATGTAGGTGGATCGGGTAGGGTCCGGCAGTCCCCCCGAGGGCGAGGCGGCGCCCCACGACGACCTAACGCCATCCGGTTTGCCCCTCTGCAAAGCGGGCCGGAGACGGGGGAAGTGGATGCGCCCAGAGAGGTTGCGGGAGGGTCCCAAGGTCACACAGCACGTGGGAGCCAGAAGCAACCGAGGTCTCCCCCGTGGCTGGCGGCCGGTGCGGGCACCCTGGTATGGAGGCGGGGTGGGAGGAGGGGAGGGGGAAGACCTGGTCCGATCTGATCCCGAATCTCAGCCGGGATCTCCCTGGTCCTGCGGCTTCGGGTGGCGGGGAAGAGGTGGGGATGGACTCTGGGCGGTTAACTCATCCCATCCCACGGAGAATGCCACCCTGGGGGTCCTCGCCTGCCAGCCCCCCGACCCTGTCCGCTTTAACCCCGGAGGGCAAGGAGCCTCGAAATGAAGCAGCTGCTATGCAGGGCACTGTGCTGGATGCCGACTGTGTGCAGGGCACTGGGTTGGGTGCTGACCGTGTGTAGTGCACTGTGCTGAGACACAGCTATGTGCGGGGTGCTGTGCCAGGTGCTGACAGTGGGCAGGGCATTGTGTTGGGTGCCAGTTGTGTGCAGAGCACTGTGCTGGGCGCCGACTTTGTGCAGGGTGCCGACCCCGTGCAGGGCATTGTGCTAGACACCGGCCATGTGCAGGGTGCCATGCTGGGTGCCAACTGTGTGCAGGGCGCCGACCACGTGCAGGGCACCGTGCCAGCCTCCGACCTTGTTCATGAGGCTGTGCCAGGCGTCAGCCGTATGTGGGGCACCGCGCCAGGCGCCAACTGTCTGCAGGTCACTGTGCCGGGCGCTGACCATGTACAGGGCACTGTGCAGTGTGCTGACCATGTACAGGGGGCTTTTCCAGTGCCAGCTGTGTGCAGAGCACTGTGCCGGGTGCTGATCACGTGCAGGGCACCGTGTTGGGTGCTGATCGCGTTTGGGGGCTGTGCCAGGCGCTGACCATGTGCAGGGTACTGTGCTGGGTGGCGACCATGTGTAGAATGCTGTGCCGGGCGCTGACATATGCAGAGCAAGGTGCCAGCCACCAACTGTGTGCAGGGCACTGTGCCAGGTGCCGACCGTGTGCAGGGCACTGTGCCAGGTGCCGACCGTATGCAGGGCACCGTGCTGGGTGACTCTCGTGTGCTGGGTGCTGTGCCAGGGCGCCAACCGTGGGCGAGGTGCCAGGCTGGCTGCTGGGGGCGGGAAGGGGTGAGAAGGGTGACCCTGCCCTCAAGGGGTTGCAATGTAGAGCGGGCAGCCCAAAGCTGTGCCCAAAGCTGTGCCCCAGCCCTGTCGCCCGGCTAACGGGGAGGGACTCGGAGGAAATAAAATCCAAACGAGACTGTTGGGGGCGGCCGCCGGCTGCCAGCGTGAGGGGGCTGAACGGGCGGGTCGGCAGACAGCTTGGCCTAGTGGAAAGAGCACGGGCGTGGGCGTCAGAGGGCACGAGTTCCAATCCCGGCTCCGCCACGTGTCTGTTGTGTGACCTTGGATGAGTCACTTCACTTCTCTGGGCCTCACTTCTCTCTTCTATAAAATGGGGATTAAGTCTGTAAGCCCCACATGGGACAGGAACTGTGTCCAACTCAATTATCTCATATCTAGCCTAATGCTTAGAACAGTGCTTGGCACATTTAAGCGCTTAACAAATAAAACATTATTATTATTATTATCATTACCCCAGGACAAATAGGAGGGTCGGGAGAAGCTGGGGTGGGAAAGGAGCTTCTGGGGGGACCTAGATAAGGATGGGGGGGGTGAGGGCTGGAGCACAGAGAGCCCTGAGCAAGGGCTGAGTTGGGGCGGCTGTCAGACAGTCGTATTTATTGAGCGCTTACTGAATGCAGAGCACTGTACTGAGCACTTGGGAGAGGACAATACTACAGACACATTCATTCATTCATTCAATAGTATTTATTGAGCGCTTACTATGTGCAGAGCACTGTACTAAGCGCTTGGAATGAACAAGTCGGCAACAGATAGAGACAGTTCCTGCCGTTTGACGGGCTTACGGTCTAATCGGGGGAGACGGACAGACGAGAACGATGGCGATAAATAGAGTCGAGGGGAAGAACATCTCGTAAAAACAATGGCAACTAAATAGAATCGAGGCGATGTACATTTCATTAACAAAATAAATAGGGTAACGGAAATATATACAGTTGAGCGGACGAGTACAGTGCTGTGGGGATGGGAAGGGAGAGGGGGAGGAGCAGAGGGAAAGGGGGAAAAGAGGGTTTAGCTGCGGAGAGGTGAAGGGGGGGTGGTAGAGGGAGTAGAGGGAGAAGAGGAGCTCAGTCTGGGAAGGCCTCTTGGAGGAGGTGAGTTTTAAGTAGGGTTTTGAAGAGGGGAAGAGAATCAGTTTGGCGCAGGTGAGGAGGGAGGGCGTTCCGGGACCGCGGGAGGACGGGGCCCGGGGGTCGACGGCGGGTTAGGCGAGACCGAGGGACGGCGAGGAGGTGGGCGGCGGAGGAGCGGAGCGTGCGGGGTGGGCGGTAGAAAGAGAGAAGGGAGGAGAGGTAGGAAGGGGCAAGGTGATGGAGAGCCTTGAAGCCTAGAGTGTCTGGGGGGCGATTCTCCATTGTCTGCCCTGGGTTTATGTGGGTTGTCGGGTGGGGGTCCACGTGGGGGTTTGTGGATAGAGCACAGGCCTGGGAGTCGGAAGGTCATGGGTTCTAATCCTGGCTCTGCCACTTGGGCAGGTCGCTTCACTTATCTGGACCTCAGTTCCCTCATCTGTAAAATGAGGATGGAGACTGTGAGACCCATGTGGGACGGGGACTGTGTCCAACTCCATTTGGTTGCATCCACCCCGGCGTTTAGTACAGTTCCTGGCACGTAGTAGTTGCTTAACAAATACCATCATTATTATTATCGTTATTATTCCCTTCCTCTCTCCCGACCCCTCCCCTGCGGCAGGTGGAGGACCTGGGGGAAGACACAGAGACCCTCCGGATGGCGGCCAGAACGTTACTCGCTCAGCTGGAGGAGGCGGAACGGAGGCATCAGGCTGACAGGCTGACGTTTGAGGTCGGGGCTGGGTGGGGTGGATGGGGCAGGGCGGGGCCCGGGCCTGGAATTCAGAAGGACCTGGGTTCTAATCCCGGATCCTCCACTTGCCTGCTGTGTGATGTTGGGCAAGTCACTTCACTTCTCTGTGCTTCAGTGACCTCATCTGTAAAATGGGGATGAAGACTGTGAGCTTCCATGAAGGACAGGGACTGTGTCCAACCTTATGACCTTGTATCTACCCCTGCTCTTAGAATAATAATAATAATAATAATAATAATAATAATGATATTTGTTAAATGCTTACTATGTGCCAAGCACTGTTCTAAGCGCTGGGGTAGATACAAGGTTATCAGGTTGTCCCACGCGGGGCTCACAGTCTTCATCCCCATTTGACAGATGAGGTAACTGAGCCACAGAGAAGTTAAGCGCTTAGCAAATACTTTATTATAATTATTATTATTATCACTCATACTGTGCTGGCTGGGGAGAGGGAGACACATGGGGAACACCCCCCCCCCACCAACTCCACCATACACACACACTCCACTCCCCATCCCCAGGGACCCGTGGAGGCCAGGGTTTGCCCGGAGGGTTTGAGAGGTGAGTGCTGAGACTGAGGACAGAGCTGAGGGTTAGGATTGTGCTAAGCGCTTAGTACAGTGCTCTGCACACAGTAAGCGCTCCATAAATACGATCGACTGGATGAGCGGTCCAGCCGGGGGCGGACAGGCAGAGCCGAGGGGTCCATCCGGCCCCCGCCGGAAGACCGGGACGTTAACTTGAATCCAGCGCTTGGCTTGGGCCTCCCCACTCCCCCAGGGAGCCTGGCAGGGTCTCCTCTGCCCCTTCCCCTCCACGCCTTAGAGCTCTTGGACCCGCTCCCCTTGGGGTCCCCCGTCCCCTCCAGGTCATGACCCCAGCCCCTGCTCCTCATATCACCCCCAGGCCACGCTGAGCCGCTACCAGCGGGAGGCAGAGGAAGGCGCGGCGGCGCTGCACAGGGCCCAGGACGGCAGCGAGGGGTGCCACCTGGAGATCCGCGGGCTCAGGCAGCGCCTGGCGGAGATGGAGGAGGTACGAGGTACCGGCCATCGGGCCACCGAGCGGAAGCCGGGAGCTGGGCTGGGGCAACAAGGGGTTGGAGGGGAAACCGGGGTACAGAAGGGGGAGCCAGGGCTGGGGAGGGCCTGAGTGAGGAATGGGGGGGATTACTCCCTGAGACTGATCCCCTGCCTGCTCTCTCCCCCGACCCCTCCCGCCACCTCCCCGCCCCTTGTCTAGGAGCGGCAGCGCCTCATGGCAAAAGTGCAGGAGGGCGAGCAGGCCCTGGAAGAGCTGCGTGGCCACAGCGTCCAGAACCGGGCCGAGCTGGAAAGGTGACGATCGATCCGTCAGTCGCGGGCACTTACTGAGCGCCGACCACGGCACTAAGCCCTCCGCAGAGCACGAATGCACTACTAGAGCTGGTAGACGACGGTCCCTGCCCCGCAAGGAGCTTCCGGCTCAGCGGGGGAAGAGGACGCTACAAGAAATGATGGGTCCGGGGGCTTAGGCGGGCAGAAGGGCGTGGAGCAGCTGGGGCCATGGGGCGGAGGGGTGAGCGTCTAAGGGCTGAGGTGATAGAAAGGGCTGACCGGGTAGGTGTGGGGAGAACGGAGGAGCGGTTGGCAAAGGGTGTTGGAGAGACAAGAGGGCGGGAGAGCCGCGCTCTACCTGAGGAGAAGGGGTAGGGAGGGAGGACGAGGTCGACTGTGGGAGGGAGGAGAAGGGCCACCCCAGGTGGTGGGTGGCAGCGGGGAAGGGGTGCGCCCCCTCCCCACCCCCTGCTGCTGCCTCAGGACGTGAGTCATGTCAATTCAGGGTGGGGCCCTCACAGGAAGAAGGCCAGGGAGAGGGTCACGGGGCCCGCACCGTGCTTGCCCGGCCTGCCAGTTCTTCCTCCCTACTTCCAGCTTCCTCCTCTCTCCCCCCCTTCCCCTCTTTTCCCCCTCCTCCCCGTTCTCTCCCCTTCATTCCCCCTCCCTCTCGTTCCCTTCTCTCCCCCCCTTTCCCTTCTCCCCCCTTTTCCCCTTCTCCCCCATCACTCCTCTCCTCTCTTCCCGCTTCTCTTCCCCACATCTCCCCCGCTCTCTCACCCCTCTACCCCACCCTCTTCTCCCCCTCCCACACACTCATTTTACTGGGTGGAGAAGGGACAGTGGAGACAGTCCCCGCCAATCTCTCTCTCTATCTCTCTCTGTCTCTCTCACTCTCCCTCTCTCACACACCCACACCCTCAGCCGAATGAGGGAGGTGGAGATAAAGTTCCTGCCATTGGGAGACCGTCTGTCAATCAATGGTATTTGTCTAGCGCATATTCTGTGTAGAGCATCGTACTAAGCCCCGGGGAGAGTACGATATAACAGATACATTTCCGCCCATAATGAGCTTACAGTCTAGGCGGAGAGACAGACAACATAAAAAAGGGTTTATCACATATAAAGATATGTACATAAGTGCCCCGGGGCTGGGGCAAATATCAAATGCCCAAAGGTCACAGGTCCAAGTACGTAGGTGACGAGGTGAAGCAGAAGGGAGAGTGAGCCAGGGAAAAGAGGGCTTATCGGGGAAGGCCTCCTGGAGGAGGTGTGACCTTCGTAATTGCTTTGAAGATGGAGAGAGTGGTGTCCCGGTGTCTATGGAAGGGGAGGAAGTTCCAGGCTAGAGGCAGGATGTGGAAAAGGGGTTGGTGGCGAGGTAGATGAGATCAGGGCAGAGTGAGGAAGCTGGAGCTAGAGGAGAGAAGTGGGTGGGCTGGGCTGGACTAGGAGATCGGTGAGGCAGGAGGGGGTGAGATGACTGAATGATTTAAAGCTGACGGTAAAAGGAGTTTCTGTTTGATGCGGAGGTGGATGGGCAACCACTGGACGTTCTTGAGGAGTGGGGAGACATGGACTGAATATTTCTGTTGAAAAGCGATCTGTGTAGAAAAATCATCTCTCTTTCACACACACACAAACTCACACACACTCGTGGGTGTGAGATGGACAGAGAGAGGTGGAGATACAATCCCTGTTATGGGGGCTGCCAGTCTGTGGGGAGACAGGACACGCACACATACACACAGACTATCTCTGTCTGTCTCTCTCTCCCGGACACGTGGAGAGAGACAGGAAGGAGACACGACCATTGGCTTTAAAGCTCTCAATCCCCTTGCCCCCTCCTACCTCACGTCATTACCCTTCTACTTCAACCCAGCCCCCACACTCCACTCCTCTAATTCCAACCTACTGCCTGTACTTCGATATCATTTAGCTCACCTCCGACCTCTCGCCTACGTGCTGTTTCTGGCCTGGAATGCCCTCCCACTTCACATCCAACAGACGATTACGCTCCCCCAGTTCAGAGCCTTATTGAAGGCCCATCTCCCCCAAGGGGGCTTCCCTGACTAAGCCCTCCTTTCCTCTTCTCCCCCTCCCTTCTCCGTCGCCCCGACTTTCTCCCTTTATTCATCCCTCGTCCCAGCCCTACATCACTTATGTCCGTATCTGTCATTTATTCCTATTAATGTCTTTCTCCCCCGCTAGACGGTAAGCTCGTTGTGGGCAGGGAATGTGAAGGTTTAGTGTTCTTCTGTACTCTCCCAAGCGCTCAGTACAGTGCTCTGCACACAGTGAGCGCTCAATTCAATCATTCGGCCGTATTCATCGAGCACTTACTGTGTGCAAAGCACTGTACTAAGCACTGGGGAGAGTACAATATAGCAACAAACACACATTCCCTGACCACAGCGAGCTCAGTAAATTCAATCGCATGAATGAATGAATGAGTCTTCAGGGGGCTGCCAGTCTCACAAGCATACACACATACTCACCCATTCTGTGTCGGGGAGGACCCGGGGGAGAAGACCAGGCCCCTGCCCGTCGGGTGAGGGGAGGGCAGCAGCCTGTGTGGTCCGTGTCTCCGTGGGACGGCGGGGGCGGGCGGGTTCTGTGGGCGGCGCAGGAGACCGCTTGTCCTCTCTCCAAGCCCTGAACGTGGACCGTGTCCCCAGGGCGACCACACTGGAGCAGGAGGTGTCCGGCCTTCGGGAGAAGATCCACCACCTGGACGACATGCTGAAGAGCCAGCAGCGCAAAGTCCGCCAGATGATCGAGCAGGTAGCCCCGGGGCGGGGGCGGAAAAATTCAGACGGGGCTCTGGGTGAGCTGCGGACCTCAGTTTTCCGCGCCTTATCCCCTACCGGGCCGTGGGTAATGGAGAGCGGGCGGTGTTTCGGTTGGGGAATGGGGTCCGGAGCCCCAGGCCGACCGGCGGGACCCCACTCATGGCTGCTTGAGGGAAACGGAACGGGATGGGAGAGGGTGGGCCGTGGGAGGTGGAGAGTCAGGAAGGCCCCAGGCCAGATCCCTAGGAGGATCTGTGATGATCTCCTCTTTTCCCTTCTACTCCCCTCCTCTCTTCTTCTCTCCTCTTCTTCTCCCCTCCCCGTTTAATCTCCACTCCCTTCTTCTTCCCTCCTCTCTTCTTCCCCCCTTCTTCCTCCTCTTTCTCCCCTCCCTTCCCCTCTTCCCCTTCCCTTCTTCCCCTTCCTTTCCCCTCTTCTTCTCCCCCTCCTCTTCTCTCCCTTCCCCTGCCCTCCTTCTCCCTTCCCCTCCCCTCTCCCGCTTCCCTCCCCTGCCCTCCATTCTTCTCCCCTCCCCTCCCTACGGCAGCTCCAGAACTCTAAAGCCGTGATTCAGACGCGGGACGCCACCATCCAGGAGCTGAAGGAGAAAGTGGCATACCTGGAAGCGGAGGTACGGGGAGGAGCCGGGATTAGGAGTCAGAAGGTCATGGGTTCCGATCCCAGCTCTGCCACTTGTCTGCTGTGTGACTCTGGGCAAGTCGCTTCACTTCTCCAGGCCTCAGTTACCTCACTTGGAAAATGGGGGTTGAGACTGTGAGCCCCATGTGGGATAGGGACTGCATCCAACCCAGTTTGCTTGTATCCACTCCAGTGCTTAGTCCAGTGCCTGGCACACAATAAGTGTTATTTGGAACGGCCCTTTGGGGAGGGGCTCCAGGATGGGGTCTGGGTGGGATGGAAGGGGGCTGGTTCCAGCATGTGACGGGCAGGGGGGTATCTGCCTCAGAACCTGGAGATGTATGAGCGGCTGGAGCACCTGATTGAGAAGCAAGCGGGCACCACCACCGGCTCCTTCAGCATGCAGACTCGGGCCAAGATCGGGCACCCGAGCAGGTGAGGAGGTGGTCCCGTGGGGGCCGGGGGGAGGGTCCTGAATGCCGGCCGGGGTCAGGCAGGACGTGGGGATCTGGTCGCCATCCTCAGTGGGAGACTCCCATCCCGGAAGAGACCCTGAACTCAGTTCTCCACCCTCACCGAAGAGCAGAGAGGGAAATAAAGTCGTCACCCTAAATGTTCTCTCCCCCAAACCCCCCTTTCCTTTTCAGCATCCGAATAGCCAAGCCCCCCGGCCCGAAGCCCCTCCCCCTGATTCGCGTGGTGGAGACTTGAGGGCCACCGGGACCCCGACACTAGGATTACTCAGCGTTGACTCTTGACCTGCGGCTGCCCACCCCCCCGCCCGCCTGCCCCTTCCCGCCCCGCTCTTCTGGACGGACAGTGGGAGGCGAGACCGCCACTCATCGCCCCAGGGGCCCAGACCCCTCCCTCTCTCCCCCTTTCCCGCCGGGCACCCCGCTGGCCGACGGCAGTGCGGGGAGCGGTCCGGACCCCCCGCGCGCACACGGCCTCGGACCGGTGTCTTCTCCGCTGCCCCCCTCCTCCGGCCTCAGACAAAGCCGGGATTGAGATGACGGGGCACCGCCGACCGGGCTTACTTTGCTGCTACGTTATCCTGGGGAGGGGGCTCGAGGGGAGGGCCGGCCCCGACTCCAAGATGATGCGCCCACCCCTCCTTCCGGCCAGAGATCCGAAGTTCAGCTGTCCCCTAACAGATCGTGATTCTGGGGGTGGGGACCCCAGTCTGGTTTCTGAGGGTCCTTTCCCTCCCCCGACCCCCCCACACCCTTACCCCTGACTTTTCCCCCACTGCCCCAGCCCGGACCACCCACCACCCCGCGCGTCCTCCCCCTCCATCCCTGACTGTCCCCCAGTGACCCAGCATGGACCACCCTTATTCGGATGACGGCTGGGGGCGGTGGGTGGGCGTGGGAAGGGCAGATACAGCAGCCTGAATCCAAAGACCCACGAGTCCTGGCCTTGGACATTGGCCCGTGGGTGTTATCTGTCCATCTGCAAGTCTGTGTGGATTCCGTGTGTGTGCGAGTGTGTCTGCGTGTATATGTAGCTAAGGGTGGGTGTGGGGGTCCCACCCCCAAACCTCTTTTGGGGTTACCGTGCCTTCACACCTCCCCGTGCCCCCTCAACAACTGGAAACCTCTAGATTGTAAGCTCATTATGGGCAGGACACGTGTCTACCGTATCTGTTGTATTCTTCCAAGCGTTTAGTACAGCGCTCTGCACCCAATAAGTGCTCAATAAATACCAATCACCTTGGCACCCTCGCCTTGTGACCACCAGGAGGCACCCTCACGGACTGCTGCCGGGGATCGGGGCAGCTCAGTGCAGTGGGAGGGATTTAAGTTGGACTGAAAGAGCCAGACCCCATGAGGTGGGGCCAGGGCGGTAGGGGTTGTCAGAATCATTCCTAAATCCTGGAAACTGGAGAAAGGGTAAAGATAAACTGTTCGAATGTGTCGTTTTCTTGTTTTGGGGTTTTTTTTTAATGACATAGGTTAAGCGCTTACTATATGCCAGGCACTGTTCTAACCGCTGGGGTAGATACAAGCTAATCAGGTGGGACACAGTCCATATCCCACACGGGGCTCAGAGTTGTAGTTCCCATTTTACAGATGAGGTAACTGAGGCCCAGAGAAGCAAAATGGCTAGCCCAAGGTCACAGAGCTGGAACTAGAACCCAGGTCCTTCCGATTCCCAAACCCGGGCTCTAGCCACTAGGCCACGCTGCTTCTTTGTCGGTAGGAATAGATCACTACGTATCAAATATTCAATAGAATTTGGCGTGCACGTGTGGAAATTTGGAGACTGGGATCCAGTTCTACCATTTGGATGCTGTTTGACCTTGGGCCGGTCACCTGATTTCTCTGTGCCTCAGTTTCTTCATCGGCAAAATAGGGATTCAATACCTTTCTCCCTCCTGCTTAGCCTGCGAGCTTCGTGTGGGACCTGATGATCTTGTATCGACCCCAGCGCTTAGTTCAGTGCTTGGCATAAAGTAGGCACTCAACTAATCCCGCAACTGTTGTTATTATTAATATTATTGTTATTATTACTGGGAGCCAGGCGGCCTGGGTTCTGGTCCGAGCTCTGCTCCCAGCCTGCTATGTGATCTTGAGCAAGTCACCTAATCTCTCTGGGCCTCCATATCCTCTGTGACAGGAATTAGATTTCCTACACCCCCCCCCCCGCCCCCACCTTTAGATTGTGAACCCCAGGGGGTCAGGGACTTTGATCTGATTAACTTGTAGGTATCCCAGTGCGTGGGATGTAATATGCTCTTAATAAAATGGTGTCAAGAATAGTGTTCACATGGACACAATGTGCTGAAGGTGGCCGTTGGAATGCCGGAAATGAATTGGGGAAGGCTTCCTGGAAGGGGTGATGCTGGTTTCAGAAGAGCTTGGAAAATGGGGAGACCTGTGGTCTGGCAGATCTGGGGAGGGAGGGAGTTCCGGATGCAGGGGGACGGCATGAGCCGAGGGGGTGTCAGGACCAAGGGCTGGTGAGAAGGAGAGGAGAAATGTAGGTGAGAAACAAGTAGCTGTGGGAATGGGTGTCCCCCTTTACCACGCATTTATTTGCAGGGGACAGCTAGCCCGGAGGCTACATCTAGAGAGCCCCAGCTCTGCCGCCTGACATGCTGTGCGACCTGGGACAGACCCTTCAACCACTCTGGGCCTGAGTTTTCTCATCTGAATAATGGGGGTAAAATCCCGAGACCTCTCCCCTCGCACTGTGAGATCTAGGTTGACTAGGGACTTTGTCTGGACCTCGAGAAGCAGGGTGGCCTGGTGGAGAGAGAGCACGGCCCCGGGTATCAGAACACCTGGACTTTAATCCCGCCCCTGCCATTTGTCTGCTGGGTGACCTTGGGCAGTCACATAACTTTTCTGTGTCTCAAGTGGGTTGTAAATACCTCTTCTCCCTCCTACGTAGACTGTGAGCCCCATGTGAGACAGACACTGTGTCCAATTTGATCTGTATCTACCCCCGTGCTTAGTAAGGTGATTTTTGGTTTTTTTTCAATATGGTATTTGTTAAGCATTTACTATGTGCCAAGCACGGTACTAAGCTCTGGGGTAGATAGAAGCTAATCAGGTTGGACCCAATCCCTGTCCCACACAGGGCTCACAATCTTAATCCCCGTTTTACCGATGAGATAACAGGCACAGTGAAGTGACCTGCCCAAGGTCCCACAGTTGCAAGTGGAGGAGCCGGGACGAGAACTCAGATCCTTCTGACTCCCTGGCCCGTGTTCTATCCGTTCATCCTCGCTGCTTGGCGCACGGTAAGCACTTAAAAAATACGACAATTATATCATCGTATGCAGTAAGTGCTGAATTGAACCCAAGAATAACAGTAGGAGAAATAATGGGAGAAGGTTTTTTGCGGGGTAACACTCGGAAGGTGCAAAACCTCAAATGGGATGTTATAATAATTATGATAATTATGGTATTTATTAAGCACTGGCTATGTGCCAGGCACTGTACTAAGCGCTGGGGTGGGTGCAAGCAAAATGGGTTGGACGCAGTCCCTGTCCCACATGGGGTTCACAATCTTAATCCCCATTTTACAGATGAGGGAACTGAGGTATGGAGAAGTGAAGCGACTTGTCCAAGGTCACCCAGCAGATATGTGGCGGAGCTGGAATTAGAACCCATGACCTCCTGACTCCCAAGCCCGGGTCACAACACCAGTTATGCCTGCCTGTCTCCCTTCCCCTAACCTTTGATGATGTTGGACTAAATTCCGATTCCAGGGAACCCCAGGGCATCCTCAAAATGATTTCCTGGAGCCTCCTGGGATCTATCCGAGCTGGATTCAAGGACGGCACAGCTCTTTGATCTTTGACCTCTGACACGAGATGAGGTTGTGGGAAGGATGATGCCTCAAAATGTCTTTATCATCTGGCTCCTTCCGACCTAACTCAAATCCCCCCCACTGAAGGGGACGGGGAGAAGGACTGCCGGGTCTTGGCCCGAGGCCAGTTTGGGAAGCTTTCTGGGGAGTGAACTGTGGGAATGGAGGAGTGAGGGAGTTTCTGTGGGGTTGTTTGTGAGATCACTTAGACATGCTTCTCTCTTTTATGACCCAGCTCCCCAGTTCGGAAGGACCCGAACCGGCATGCTCCCCAGTTGGGAAAAGACCTGGGTTCGAATCTCGGCTGCGCCACTTGTCTGCTGTGTGACCTGGGACGAGTCACTTCACTCGGATGTGCCTCAGTTACCTCACCTGTAAAATGGGGATTGTGAGCCCCATGTGGGACAGGAACTGTGTCCAAATGAATTTCCTTGTATCTATCCCAACGCTTAGAACAGTGCTTGGCACATAGTGCTTAACAAATACCATCATTAATATCCCTTCTTTTTTTAGTTTAGTTTTTTTTTTAATAGTACTTGGGAGGCACTTATTATGTTTTATATTGCACTCTTCCAAGCTCTTACCACAGCAGAGAAACAGCGTGGCTTAGTGGATAGACCATGGACCTGGGAGTCAGAAGGACCTGAATTCTTATCCCGGTTCTGCCACATGTCTGCTTGTGACCTTGGGCAAGTCATTTCACTTCTCTGTGCCTCAGTTACCTCATCTGTAAAATTAGGGATTAAGACTGTGAGCCCAGTGTGGGGCAGGGACTGTGTCCAACCGGATTAACTTGTATCCACCCCCAGCTCTTAAAACAGTGCTTGGCAGGTAGTAAGCGCTTAATAAGTACTATAATTATTATTAAATACCATTGACTGCCTGCCTGCCAAGCACTCTACTAAGACCTGGGGTGGATTCATCAATTCATTCAATCGTATTTACGGAGCGCTTACCGTGTGCAGCGCTCTGTATTAAGCGCTTGAAAAGTAAAATACAGCAGTAAAGAGAGACGATCCCCACCCACATTGGGTTCACAGTCTAGAGGCGGGGCCAGACATCAATACAAGTAAACAGGCATCAATATAAATAAATAGAATTATAGCTATATAGATATCTAAGTGAGGTGGGCCAGGGGAAGAGCAAAGGGAGCGAGTCGAGGTGATGTGGAAGGGAGGGGGAGCTGAGGAAAAGGGGGGTTAGTCTGGGAAGGCCTCTCGGAGGAGGCGTGCCTTCGGTAGGGCTTTGAAGGGGGGTAGAGTGATTGTTTGGCAGGCTTGAGGAGGGAGGGCCTTCCAGGCCAGGGGTAGGACGTGGGCCAGGCGAGACAGATGAGAACGAGGCAAAGGCCACAGTTCACGTCCCACATGGGGCTCACGGTCTTAATCCCCATTTGCTGGATGAGGTGACCGAGGCCCAGAGAAGTGAAGTGACTCGCCCAAGGTCACACGGCAGACAAGTAGAGGAGGGAGTTTCTTAAGCGTGCTGCGCGCCGTACTAAATGCCGAGGTGGATATAAAGAATCTGGTCAGACACGGTCCCTGTCCCACAGTGTAAGGGCGGGGGGACAACAGGTTTTGAATCTCCATTTTACAGATGAGGAAACTGAGGCACAGAGGAGTTAACGGACGCACCCAAGGACGCCCAGCAGCCAAATGGAGGAGCCCGGGCCCGCTAACTTCCAGGCCCGAAGTGTTCCCTCTGAGGGGAAGAGGAAATCTTTTTAGGCAGGAAAAATGTCCCGGGTAGGCGGCAGATACAGCTGTGTGACATTGGGCAAGTCACTTGACTTCTCTGTGCCTCAGTGACCTCATCTGGAAAATGGGGATTAAGACTGGTAGCGCCACGTGGGACAACCCGATCAGGTTGTATCCCCCCCAGTGCTTAGAACAGTGCTTCGCACATAGTAGCAGCGTGGCTTAGTGGCAAGAGCACGGGCTTGGGAGTCAGAGGTCGTGGGTTCTAATCCCAACTCCGCCATTTATCAGCTGTGTGACTTTGGGTAAGTCACTTCTCTGTGCCTCGGTTGCCTCATCTGTAAAATGGGGATGAAGACTGTGAGCCCCACGTGGGACAGGGACTGCGTCCAACCCATTTTGCTTGCACCCACCCCAGCGCTTAGTACAGTGCCTGGCACATAGTCAGTGCTTAATAAATACCATAATTATCATAATTATCATAACTTATCCCATTTGAGGTTTTGCATCTTCCGAGTGTTACCCCGCAAAAAACCTTCTCCCATTATTTCTCCTACTGTTATTCTTGGGTTCAATTCAGCAGTTACTGCATACGATGATATAATTGTGGTATTTTTTTAAGTGCTTACTGTGTGCCAAGCAACGAGGAGGAACGGACAGAGCACCTTGTATCTCCCCCAGCGCTTAGAACAGTGCTCGGCACATAGTAAGCGCTTAACCAACACTATCATTATTAGTAAAGAGTCAGAAGTCACGGGTTCCAATCCCGGCTCAGCCGCTTGTCGGCTGCGTGACTTTGGGCGAGTCACTTGCTCACTGGAAAGAGCCCGGGCTTTGGAGTCAGAGGTCATGGGTTCGAATCCCGGCTCTGCCACTTGTCAGCCGGGTGACTGTGGGCAAGTCACTTCACTTCTCTGGGCCTCAGTTCCCTCATCTGTAAAATGGGGATTGAGACTGTGAGCCCCACGTGGGACAACCCGATTCCCCTGTGTCTACCCCAGCTTTTAGAACAGTGCTCTGCACATAGTAAGCGCTTAACAAAGACCAACATCGTTATTCTCGGGCCTCAGTGACCTCATCTGGAAAATGGGGGTGAAGACTGGGAGCCCCACGGGGGACAACCTGATCCCCTTGCATCCCCTACTCCGGCGCTCAGAACAGTGCTTCGCACCCAGTACGCGCTTAACGAACGCGGTGGTAGGGAAGCGGCGTGGCTCAGTGGAAAGAGCCTGGGCTTGGGAGTCATAGCTCATGGGTTCGAATCCCAGCTCCAACGCTTGTCAGCTGTATGACCTCGGGCAAGTCCCTTCACTTCTCTGTGCCTCAATTACCTCATCTGTAAAATGGGGATTAAGATTGTGAGCCTCACGTGGGACAACCCGATGACCCTGTCTCTCCCCCAGCGCTTAGAACAGTGCTCTGCACAGAGTAAGCGCTTAACAAATACCAACATTATTTTTATTATTATTCCACACGGGCGAGGGGGGCGAAGTGTCGGCGCTTCCCCTCCCGCCGCCCGCCGGCCGGGACCCCGACGGACTACAACTCCCGGCGGCCCCCGCGGCCTGACGTCACTGCCCCGCTCGTCCCTCGGGCGGCCGGCGCGCGCCCGCGGGCGAGGGGCCGGAGGCGCGGGGCCGCGCGCGCGCGCGTGCGTGCGTGCGTGCGTGCGTGCGAGGGGTGGCGCGCCCGCCGGCTCCCTGGCTGCGTGGAGGCGCGGGGCCGGAGGGGGGAGGGGGGAGGGGCGGGGGCGAGGGGGGTGGGGGGAGGGGGGCGGTTCGCAAGATGGCGGACGAGGACGGGGAAGGGATTCACCCGGCGGCGCCTCACCGGAACGGGGGCGGCGGGGGCGGCGGGGGCGGCGGCGGCGGCCTGGGCGGCCCGCGCGTCGTCCGGATCGTCAAGTCGGAGAGCGGCTACGGCTTCAACGTGCGGGGCCAAGTGAGCGAGGGCGGCCAGCTGCGGAGCATCAACGGCGAGCTGTACGCGCCGCTGCAGCATGTCAGCGCCGTGCTGCCCGGGGGGGCGGCCGACCGCGCCGGCGTCCGCAAGGGGGACCGCATCCTCGAGGTGTGAGTACCGGACCCCGACCGCCGCCGGGCCCACACACACACACACCCCCGGCCCGGGGCCCCCTCCCCTCCTCCCCTCCTCCCCTCCTCCCCTCCTCCCCTCCTCCCCGGCCCTGGCCCAGGCCCCTCCACCCCCCAGGACTGCCCAGGTCCCCCCTCCCCTCCCCCCCATGGGCATCCTAGCCACCCCCCCTTCGGCGGAGGGTCCCAGGCCTCGCCCCCCGAGGCTCTTGCAGGCACCCCACTCCCCACCCCCAACCTCTGATCCCTAGAGCCGCCCAGGTGCCCGTCCTCGGGGGGCCGCCCACATCCCCCTCCCCTAGACCTGTCCCGGGGCCTCCCGCCCCCCTCTCCCCCCCGGACACGCCCAGATCCCCCGTTCCCACCCTCTGACCTGTCCCAGATCCCCCACCCAGTCCCCTAGAGCCCCCCTCCCCGGGTCCCCCTCGTGTCCCTTCCCCCACCCCGAGGCTGCCCCCTCCGGTCCCCCCCAACTCCCGGCTCCCCCCAACATCCCATCCCCCTGCCTCTCCCGGCCACATCCCCTTCCTCTTTCTCCCTCCCTTCCTCCTACTGCCCTTTTTCCATCTCCTTCTCCTGCGCTTCCCCCTTCCCTCCTTCTCCTCCTCCTCCTGCTCCAGGCCCCTTCCCCTCGCTCAGGATCCCCCCCCCGGCCCATCCCCATCCCCTCTCTTTTCAGCCCCCTGCCTCTCTCCCCCCCCACCCCTCACCCCCTCTCCTCTCCTGCAGCCCCCACCCCTGGACCTCCCATTTTTGGCCCTTGTCCCTCCGCCCCTCCTCCTCCACAGGGAGGCCCCCTTAGGGCTTCTCTGCCTGGCCTAGCTTTCGCCCGTTCATTCATTCAATAGTATTTACTGAGCGCCTGCTATGTGCAGAGCACTGGCCTAAGCGCTTGGAAGGGACAGTTCGGCAACAGAGCTCCTGGGCCTTCTCCAGAGGTCCCTAGGGCTTGGCCCCTAACCCAGGCCCCTCACCGTTGTCTCCCCCACCTCCAGCCGCTGTCTCCCCCGCAGCCCCCCTTGGGCAGCTGGGGGAGTGGGACCCCACAGGGAAGTATTGGGGTTGGACAGCGGCGGGGGGGGGCGGGGAAAGGAAATCTCTCCGGGTGTCCTCTTGTCCCCACCCTCCTTGGCCCATGGCCATGTCCTCCCTTTTCCCTCCCCCCTTCCCTCCCCACCATTCAGCAACCTCCCTTCCCTCCTCCACCCCTGGGGCAACCTCTGGCTCAGAGGGTGGTGTGGGCTGGAGGGAGTGGGTTACCCGGAGGGTCTTGCCAACCCCAACCCCCAAGGGGTCCTGTAGGCCTCCATCCTGCGACGGAGCAATCGTACTAATCACAGTGGGGTTTGAGGGCTTACTCTGTGCTAATCAGTGGGGTTGACGTGCGATCAAAACACCGGAAATGGTCCCCCGGCACGCCCGGAGCTCACGACTCTCAGTCCCTCTCGCAGATGAGGAAACTGAGGCCCGGAGGCTGGCTTGTGGTCACCCAGCCGGCCAGCAGGAGCGTGGGGACTAGAGCTCGGCTCTCCCAGCCCTGACTACCGGGCTGCACTGCCCGCGGAGGCCCGGGCGCCTCTGGAGTAGGCGCCTCCGCTCACGAGGTGCCGGCGGGCCGGTGGTGGCCGGGGCTTGGCGGGAGGGTGGATCGGTGGGGAGCGCTCCCGGGGCAGAGTGCCAGGCCGGGGTGAGCGGAAGCGTCTCCTGGGGGCTGGGCGGCAAGGAGGGAGAGGGCAGGATGTCACCCGGGGAGAGGAAAACGCAGTACGCCCCAGCGGGCGGGGGCGCGGGGCCAGGAGGACCCCACCTCCAGACCTCTGCCGCCAGACCAGCCGCCAGACCTCCCCGGTTCTCAGTTTCCTCTTCTGTAGAATGGGTCCGGTGATCCCCGCCTCCTCACCTCCCGCGGGGCCACCGTGGGGGCGAGAGGTAAAGAAAGGTGGGACTTGGGTGGTGAGAGCCAGGGGCTGGCTGATGGAGTGTGAGTCGGAGGGCGGGGAGGGCGGTTTGGGGCCACTCGCAGTCCCTCCCTCTCCCACCAAGGGGTCGGGGGGGGGGGGGGGGGAGGGGAGGCGCCCCCAGGCCCCGGGACGGGAGAGGAGGAGCGCTCCCGGGCAGAGCAGCCAGTCTGACCGGTGAAGACGCGCCTTTCCGGACTCCGGGGCGAAGTCCGGACTCGTGCGCTCGGGGACTTGAAACCCAAGATGCCCTCCCCTCTCCCCCCGCCCCCTCTCTCCCTTCTTCCTCCCCCCGTCACCCCGCCAAAGCCTCCTGTGGGAGTTGCCGAGGGCAAGGTCCTGCCCGGCCCCCCACGGGGGGAAAGCGGGGCCTCTGCCCACCCGTTCCTTTCTTTTCCTTCGGGCCCCCTCGGCCAGCCCCATCCCCTTCCCCGCTCCGGGCCCTCCGGCCGGCCCAGAGTCTCGATCGATCGACCAGAGCCCGCTCGAGGTGGCTCCCTGCCTGAGAGAGAGGGAGGGAGGGGGTGCCGGGAGCCTCCACCCGGTCGGACAGACGGGGAGACCGAGGCCCAGAGAGGCCACCGAGTGCCCGAGGCCGCCCGGCTGGTGCGGAGCAGCAGAGACTCAAGGCAGCCTGCCACTTTTCCGCCCTCCCCAGGAACGGCGTGAACGTGGAAGGGGCCACGCACAAGCAGGTGGTGGACCTGATCCGGGCGGGCGAGAAGGAGCTGATCCTGACGGTGCTGTCGGTACCCGCCCACGAGGCCGACGGGCTCGACCCCAGCGAGGACGCCTTGGGCCAGTCCTATGACTACACGGAGAAGCAGGCCGTGCCCATCTCCGTGCCCACCTACAAGCACGTCGAGCAGAATGGCGAGAAGTTTGTGGTGAGCACCCTTCCCCCACCGCGACGCATCCCTCTGTCCGCCAGCTGCCGGACCCTGCACCGAACGCTCATCAGGGCCCAGCGGGGCAAGAGCCTCGCTCTCTGCCTTCTGGAGACGGGGGCACTGTGGCCCGGTGGGGGCAGCTCAGAATGCACGAGGGGCCTGGGGCGCGGAGAAGTGAAGTGACTCGCCCAAGGTCACACAACGGAGAAGGGGTGGAGCCGGAATTAGACCCTGAGTGAGAGACCTGGGTTCCAATCCCAGCTCCACCGCTCTGTGGCCTTGGGCAAGTCTTTCTACTTGTCTGGGACCTCAGTTACCTCAACTGTAAAATGGGAATTGAGACTGAACCCCACATGGGCCAAGACCGTGTCCATACTGATTGGCTTATAGCTATGCCTGTACTAAAACTAGCGCCTGGCACATTCATTCATTCATCTAATCGTATTTGTTGAGCACTTGCTGTGTGCAGAGCACCGTACGAAGCGCTTGGGTACAATACGGCAATGAAGACAGTCCCTGCCACAGAGGGCTCACAGTCTAAAGGAGGGGAGACAGACGCCAAAACAAGTAAACAGCCGTCAGTATAAAGAAGTAGAATTATAGAGATATACACGTACACAGAAGTGCCGTGGGGCGGGGAGAGGGGGCGAAGAGCAAAGGGAGCGAGAGTCGAGGTGACGTAGTAGGTGCTTAACCAATACCACCAAAAAAATAATCCCCAGCACCGAGGCTGGCATGGCCCTGGCTCGATGGGACTCAGAGACCCCCTGGGGTCCTTTCCCTCCCCTTCCGTGACCCCCGGCTGGATTTGAGGGGACTGTTGGGGTTGGAGCTCTGGGTGGAATCGGAAGCCATTCCAGGGGCCGGTCAAATGGTCCGGGGGTGGCGGTCCCCCCGCGGCCCCCTCCCCGCTCACGCCTGCCCCCCCTCCCACCGTGTCCCTCCCCGGCCGGCGGCAGGTATACAACGTTTACATGGCGGGACGGCAGCTGTGCTCCAAACGCTACCGCGAGTTCGCCATCCTGCACCAGAACCTGAAGCGGGAGTTCTCCAACTTCACCTTCCCGCGCCTGCCCGGCAAGTGGCCCTTCTCCCTGTCCGAGCAGCAGCTGGACGCGCGGAGGCGGGGCCTGGAGGAGTACATGGAGAAAGGTCGGGGGGCCCAGACCGGACCGACTCTTTGTCACAGGGGTGGGGGGCATGTGGTCGGCGGGGTCGAGGGGGGAGGGCGCGCACCAGACCGGCCTCGGGGAGAAAGTGGGGGGTGGGGGGAGGTAGACTGGGCCAGGCCGGAGGGGTAAATGGGGAGAGGTTTAAGGGGTGGCCTGAAGAGGTGCATGGAGGAAGATGCAGTGGGCCAGGGGTGAGGGCGGTAAGGCCTGGCAGGGTATGTGGAAATGATATGATGGTATTTCTTAAGTGGTCAGTAAGTGCCAGGCACTGTACTAAGCACCGGGATGCCAGCAAATTGAGGTGGACACAGTCACCGTCCCTTATGGAACTCACAGTCTCAACCCCCCCCCCCCCCATTTTAAAGATGAGGTAACTGAGGCCCAGAGAAGTGAAGTGATTTGCCCAAGGTCACTCAGCAGATGAGAGGCGAACCCCGGATTAGAACCCACGATCTTCCGACTCCCGGGTCCGGGCTGTAGCCACCAATCCAGGCCGAAGGGGGTCTGGAGGGGTACCTGGGGAGAGGTGCAGGAGAAACAGCAAGGGCCGGTGGTTAGAGCGAGGGTCTGGGAGGCAGAAGGACCAGGGTTCTTATCCTAGCTCTGCTGCTTGTCTGCTGGTGACCTTGGGTGAGTCACTTCACTTCTCTGGGCCTCAGTTCCCTCGCTGTAAAATGGGGATGAAGACTATGAGCCCCAATGTGGGCCACGGACTGAGTCCAACCCGATTAGCTCCTATCTACCCCAGCGCTTACTACAGTGCTGGCACATAGTAAGCACTTAAATGCCATAAAGAAAAGCTTGGGCGGGCCGGCCTGGAAGGGTGCAGGGGGCCTGTGGAGGGGTACGCGGAGAAAGGTGGGCAGTGGGGATGGCAGCATGGCCTGCTTGTGACTGGCCCCAGGGCAAGGAGGGGGCTCAATGGGCGGGGGTGCCCTCTTCCCCCACCCTCCCCACCCCCAGGCCCCACCGACCTGGGGGCTGACGCGCCTCGGCCTTGTACCCGCAGTCTGCTCCACACGGGTCATCGGCGAGAGCGACATCGTGCAGGAGTTCTTGTCCGAGTCCGATGAGGTAGGCGAGCCCGGGGGTCTCTGACCCGGCCCGGGGGGGGCGGGGGACGGCTGGGGGCTGGAGGGGCACCCCCTGACGGCGGATCTCGCGGCAGAACTACAACGGCGTGTCGGACGTGGAGCTGCGGGTGGCAATGCCAGACGTCACCACCGTCACCGTGCGCGTGCGGAAGAACAGCACCACCGACCAGGTGTATCAGGTGCGTGTGCCCGCCCCGGGGGGAGGGGGCGGCCTGGGGGCGGGGGGCAGGCTTACACCCAGCGAGCTGCCCGGGATGGGTCCGCTCGGGAGCTGGTCGCTTCCCCTCGGCGGTGCCCCCTCGCCCCCCACCGTGACCCCACCCTCCTCCCCCCCGGATGACCTTCCCTCCCCTCGATGACCCGTCGCCCCGGTGACCCGCCCCCTGCACCCCGGTGACCCCCACCCGCCCCGCTGCCTCCACTCCTCAGGCCATCGCGGCGAAGGTGGGCATGGACAGCCTGACGGTGAACTACTTTGCCCTGTTCGAAGTAATCAATCACTCTTTCGGTAAGGGTTGTCCGTGGGCGTGGGGGCAAAGGCTGGGGGCGGGTTTGGGGGGGTGGTCCCTGCTGCCCCTGTCGCCCCTGTCCTCCCCCCTGAGGTCACAGCCTAGTCCTCCCCAAGAGAACCACTCCTGCTGTGATTCCCACTCAGGACCGGCCCTTGTGGGCACAGAGAAGAGCCGGTCATGCCCAGTCCCCAGCCTGACCCCATACGTAGCCCCCTGGACGCAGGGGCAGAGACACAGCCCAGCTCTCTCTGCCTGGCTGGGCCCCCCCGACCCCGGCTCCCCGTGCTCCCGGACCCTGTGACCTTTTCCCCCAAAGCACGTCTCCCTTCCCTTTCTCTGTGTCTGCTGTGACTCTCTGACCTGCCCTGTGTGGGGTGAAAGGACACCCCCTCCCACCACCACACACGTACACATTCCTCTCTGGTTGAGCCGGTGGTCCACGGGGACCCTGAGGTCATCTCCGGCTGCCCTCACGCGCAGCCCATCCTTCCTCGTTCCGGGTTGATGTGCGATATTTGCTTTTCTGAGGGTCCCGAACTGGGAAAAGGTGGAGGAGCGAGGCTCAGACCGCCTCCAAAGGAGCTGGCCGTGGGGACCCCCAGCCCCCGCCCCTTGAGCCCGGGGCCGCGGGCAGCCCTGTCCCCCAAACCTGGGGCCCCGGGGGCCTGCGGGGAGGGGGCTGATGGGCCCGAGGGCCCGGCGCCTTCCTGCTGTTCCCTGGCTGCTCCTCCTCCCTCTCACCCCAGCTCTGTGTGCTGTCTCCCCTCCTCCTTCTCCCTTCCCTCCCGACCCCGGCCCCCTCCCCGTCTCCCCGTCTCCCTCTCCCTGCCGTCTAGTGCGTAAACTGGCCCCCAACGAATTCCCCCACAAGCTCTACATCCAGAACTACACGTCCGCCGTGCCGGGCACCTGCCTCACCGTCCGCAAGTGGCTGTTCACCACGGAAGAGGAAGCTCTCCTCAACGACAACGACCTCGCCGTCACCTACTTCTTCCACCAGGTGGGCGGAGGGGCGGGCTGGGGGGCGGCGCTCCGGGGAATCCACCCCCGGCGGCGGGCCTAGCAAGGAAGGGGCTGGGGATACACTGATCTTTGTCCTTCTTCCTCCCCTCCCTCTCTCTGTGTTGGATTGGGGGGGGGGGGGTCCAGAGGTTATTCTGTGCCTTGCGTACGTGTACGTTCGTGTCTGGTCCGTGTTCGGCCCCTCACCCGTTTGCACGCGCTCTCGTGTACAGGCCGTGGATGACGTGAAGAGAGGTTACATCAGAGCGGAGGAGAAGTCCTACCAGTTACAGAAACTGTCGGAGCAGAGGAAGATGGTCATGGTGGGTGGCGGAGCCGCCTGTCCGCCCGGGCCTCGTGGCACCCCCCCCTTCCCTTCCCGCCCCGCCTCGTGCACCCCCTCCCCGTGTCCCACCTCCCTCCGGCCCCCCACCCTCCCAGCGCCAGGGCCTGTTCCGCTGCCGCCTCACCGTGTGACCTTGGGTGACTTGCTTAACCTCTCTGGGCCTTAGGTTCCCCACCTGTAAAACGTGGGGGTGTGAGGGGAGCGGAGGGGGAATCCCGGAGGGCCACCCGCCGGCTGCAGGAGAGTGGGGGGTTTTTGGGGGAGGGAGGAAGGGGAAGGACCCCCGAGCCCCACCCCCTCCCCTGCTCCCAGGCTGGCGTTGGGCCCCGCGCGGGGGTTGGGGGCGGTCCGAGGGCGGGAAAGGAGCGCATTTGCGACAGCCTGTGGTGAGGGCAGGAAGGCCGGGGTGGGTCTTCCCGAAAACCCAACCCCGGCTCCACCCACCAGATTTCCCTTCCTCCTCCGGGCGCCCGGCCCTCCGCCGGGCAGGTGAAGCAGGTGGGCCGGCCACCCCATTAGGGGGTGCCGCAACAGGTGGGCTGGCAGGATTCCCCCCCCATTTATGCCCCCCCCCAGGCCTCCCCCTCCTCCAACCCCATCCCTTGCCCATCTTGCTTGGGTGGCCCTGGGCATTGGCCTCCGAGGCCGGGCCTGTCTCCTCCCCGCCACACCCCCGGGGTGACCGGGAAAGCTGAAAGAAAACTCAGTCGACAGGTCCGTGGATTGAGCACCCACTGGGTCCTGAGTACTTGAGAGACTGCAATAGCTCCCCCGCACAACCCCTCGCCCCCAGCCTGCTTACCCAAGCCGGGTTCACAGCCCGGGGTTGGGTCACAGGGTCCCTGGAGGGCCCTGCCCCCGCTTCACATCTCACATGTATGCTTGCATGCACGCACGTGAGCACAAACACACATATATCCCCTCCTCCACCCCCCATCCCTCTTTTGGCCCATGTGAGGGCAGTGGGGGCTGCCGTCGGTCCCCTGGGGCAACTGGGTGTGCCCAGCTGGGGCTAGTCAGCCCCGTAGAGACTCCCGCCCTTGTAGTGTCGTCTCCCAGGCGTTTAGTACAGAGCCCTGCACACAAGAGCCCGATGCCCACCACTTACTGATGGATTGATGAGTAGTGGTGTGGAAGCTGGGGGTTGGCCCGGAAGACACCCTCCCCCCCCCCCCCCCCCGCCCCCCGCAGGAAGACCCTTCCCACCCCCACCCACTGGAAGCAGAAAGGGAGGGATGGTGGGGGTGGCGGGGCAGGGGTGGCCCAGATGACTCTCCCCATTTCACAGATGGGGGAGACTGAGGCCCAGAGAGGTTAAGGGAGCGGCACTGGGTCAGTGGCAGAACCGGGAGCAGAGCCCGGCTCTCCTGGCTCACAGGTGAGCGTCTCCCCCAGCCCCACCCCCCGCCCCCCACTCCCAACCGCGGACCCCCGACCCGGGCTCCGCCTTGACGATACCTCCTCCTCCCTCCCTCCCTCCCTCCGGGCCTCCCCCCGCCCCGCCCCTGCAGTATCTCAACATGCTGCGGACGTGTGAGGGTTACAACGAAATCATCTTCCCCCACTGCTCCTGCGACTCACGGAGGAAAGGCCACGTCATCACGGCCATCAGCATCAAGCACTTTAAACTCCACGCCTGCACGGAGGAGGGGCAGCTGGAGGTGAGCCCGCCGACCGCCCCCCCGGGGGCCCGAAGGGGGTGAGCAGTCGTCCCCCATGCAGCCGCGGGCACACCGGGCCCAGGGCGTGGGGCTCTCGCGTCCACGACTCCCCCTACGCCCAGGCCCGAGCTCCGGCTAGGCGATTCCCAGAGGCCTTTGGGCGCTCGCCTCCGCCGTGAACGTCAGCTCCTTCTGGGCAGCGAACGCGCCCCTTGGTTATTTGGTACTTCCCGAGCGCTTAGCGCGACGCGGTGATCCGAGTGGATGCTCGGCCCGCCCCCGCTCAGAGCCCCCCGGGCCCACCCCACCCCCGGCCCCTGGAGCTCACCAAACCCCCCCCCCCCCCCCCGGGCCCACCCTGGCCAACCAGAACCAGGTCATAGCGTTCGAGTGGGACGAGATGCAGCGGTGGGACACGGACGAGGAGGGGATGGCGTTCTGCTTCGAGTACGCGCGAGGAGAGAAGAAACCGCGATGGGTGAAGATCTTCACTCCATACGTGAGTTGAGGGGAGAAACGGCGCCACCCCCGAGGGCAGTGGGAGGGGAAGCAAACCCTCCCTCCGATCCGGGGCTCCCCCGGCTGACCCTGAGGTCATCCCGGTCCTCCCCCTGCCTCCGAGCAGGGGGTTTCCCTGGCGCCCCCGCCCGGGGTGGCCACAAGAGGGCGCCGGGGAGCCCCGCGTAGACCTCTGCCGCCCCCCAGCGGCCGAACGCCTGCTCTGCCCCGCGCCGGGGGGTGTTGGGGGGTGTTGGGGGGCGCGGGGCCGGGACCCCTCACACGCCCCCTCCCCTGTCGCTCCTCCAGTTTAACTACATGCACGAGTGCTTCGAGAGGGTGTTCTGCGAGCTCAAGTGGAAGAAAGAGGTAAAACTCCAGGGCCGCTCCTCCGCCCTCCCCCACCCCCAAACTTCCCGGGGTTCCCCTCCGACCCACACAGCCCTCCCCCCGGGGTGGTGGGCGGGGAGAAGGGGGTGTCGATATTGGCTCCCCCAGGCCGCGGGTGGGAGTCTGAAACCAGGACAACCTGCCTATCTGGAGAGGCCGGGGGGCACCTTCCCCGAAGCCGGCTCTCGCACCCATGCCTATCCTCTCCCCCTATCCCTGTTTCCTTACAGAACATCTTCCAGATGACCAGGTCACAGCCACGGGACATGACCACCTAGCACATCCCTCCACTCCCCCCCGCCCCTCCCCCCGGAATCCCTGTCACTCTTGTCCATGCTCCCCACGGCCCCCACCCCCATCCCCCGGTCAGGCCGAATAACCATTAACACTTACAAAAAAAAAAAATGCCAAAAAAAAGAGAGAGAGAGAGCGAGAGAGAGAAGTCATCGTATTAAAAAGCCCTCAACTAAGTATTATCATTAATCCCATTTGTGAATCTCGTGTCTCGAACCGAGGGGCTCAGAGAACACCGGCCACCCGAAGCCGTGGGACGAGGCCAGCCTGGCCGTGATCGGTCTGTCCCCTCGGCCCCCTCCCCCGACCCCCTCCCTTCCCGTGCCCCCTCCCTCTCCCCCCACCTTCCCCCCCCCAACCACGGACGGACGCGCCTTGTACTATATTTTTAAAACTGGAACTTCCGCCGCAAAGCCATTTGCACTGTTCAGACATGTATGTATGTATGTAAAGGAAAGAAAGAGAAATTATATCGCCGCCACCCACTAGCTGTACCGTCTATCCCGTCCACGTGGATCTGTGCTCCCGCTCCGGCCGGGCAGCTGCCCCGGTCTCCCCGCTCCGTTTCCCGCGGTGCCGCCCGCCTGCTCCTGCTCTTCGGCTCTTCCTTCTCCTAGCGCCGAGCGAGGGAGGGTCGGCGGGGCGGGGGCGAACACGGCCCTCTCCCGGTGCCCCTTGGGATGCTGTTGGGGTCCCGGGCTGGCTCTGGGAGGGGGTGGGGGGCCAGGGAAGGAAGGGAGCTGGATGTGTACTAGGATGGGAGTATGTTCCACCCCTGACATATTTGTTTGTTTACTTCTCCCTCCCCGGGGTGAGGGGCGGGGGGAATGTCTCCAAACACAGACCTGAGTGACCCCCAACATCCGGCTCCCACCCTGGTCATCCGGGGGAGGGAGAGCTCACTGTCACTCGTGGCTACCCGGTGAGGGGCTCGGCGGGGCGGGTGAGTTTCAAACAACTGGCCCTCCCATTGCGGAGGGCTCTGGTCTCAGCCGGGGAACTCTTTTTGCCTCCTGGCCATGAGGCCAGAACTGAAGGGGCCCTGGGGTCACGTGCCAGCTCAGCTGACCAATGTCCATTGGCCCAAATTAATAATTAAGTGCTGACTATGTGCCGAGCACTTTATTAAGCACTGGGTTAGATACGTGTTGATTAGGTGGGGCGGTCCCAGTGGGAGCGAGAACAGATATCCGGTCCCCATTTTGCAGATGAGGAGACTGAGACCAAGAGAAGTGACTTGTCCAAGGTTCCACAGCAGGCAAGTGGCGGAGCCAGGGTTAGAATCCCAGCCTTGTGTACTTACCTCTAGCCCATGTGGCTTCCCCGTTAGAGGGCTTGGGGGCTGGGGGTGGTCCTGGGGTAAACCTGTTTGGCGTGGGGGTGGAGGTAGCGAGGGGAGTTTTTACAACTGAGACCTATTTTCCGGCCCTAATAGTAGTAATGTAGTAACACTGCAGCGTACAGGATAATGATGATTTTGATGTTTAAGTGATTACTATGTGCCAGGTGTTGTGCTAAGTGCCGGGGTAGATGCAAGATAATCCACTCAGGTACAGTCCTCTCCCACGTGGGGCTCAAAGTCTTAATCCCCATTTTACAGATGAGGGAACTGAGGCACAGAGAAATGGAAGTGACTTGTCCGAGGTCACACAGCAGACAAGTGGTGGGGCTGGGATTAGAACCCAGCTCCTCTGACTCCCAAGGCCAGCCTCTTTCCACTAGGTCGTGCTCATTCTCCAAATGCAGGGCACTGTCCCTAGAGTGTGATTGAAAAAAATGGATTTCCACTCCCTCCCACCCGCCCTGCAAAAAATACCGGATAATAATGATGGTACTTAAGTACTTACTATGTGCCAAGCACTGTTCTAAGCGCTGGGGTGGATGCAAGCTAATGCAGGTTGGGCACAGTACCTGTCCCTCATGCTTGGGTAATAATAATAATGGGATTTGTTAAGAGCTTATTAATAATTTGGTTCATTTGGGGCCCTCTGGCCCCTCCCCTTTTCCTCACCCTACAGCAATACTAATTGTGGTATTTATGTGCGCTTACTATGTGCTAAGGACTGTTCTAAGCATGGTGGTGGATATAAGGTAATCAGGTCGGACACAGTCCCTGCCTCACATGTCCCAGTCTTCATCCCCATTTTCCAGATGAGGTCACTGAGGCCCAGAGAAGCGAAGTGACTTGCCCAGGGTCACCCAGCAGACAGGCGGCGGAGCCGGGATTAGAACCCACGTCCTCTGACTCGCAGGCCTGGGCTCTTTCCACTAGACCACGCAACAGTAATGGCGGCGCAGGGTAGGCGCTTACTACGTGCCAAGCAGTGTAGTGAGCGCTGAGGTAAGGCACAAGCCCGTCAGGGCCGAGGTGGGCGGGGCTGGGGGGGGAAAGGGAGTTTCTCGCCGCTGATTGGTCAGCGCCGCGAGAGGGCGCAGGAGCGCGCGCGCGAGCCTGCCCGCGCGCGGTCATACGAAAGCGCGCGCCCACACCGTTGCGCGCATGCTCACTCCCTCCGCCCCGCCCCTCCGCCTGGATGGTCCCGTCCTTTCAGTGTCCATCACTGTAATCCTCTCTTTAAAATAAGACACTTTATGGACGCCCTGAGCTCCTAAATAAAATTAATGGTGGTATTTGTTAAGCGCTTGCTATGTGCCAAGCACAGTTCTAAGCGCTGGGGGATACAGGGTAATCAGGTTGTCCCGCGTGGGGCTCACAGTTTTAACCCCCATTTTACAGATGAGGTAACTGAGGCACAGAGAAGTTAAGTGACTTGCCCAAAGTCACACAGCTGGCAAGTGGCGGAGCCAGGATTCGAACCTATGAACTCTGACTCCCAAGCCCGTGCTCTTTCCACTGTACCAAGCTGCTTCCTACTGCAAACCGCCCCGCACGCTCCGCTCCTGCAGGACAGAAGCGGCATGACTTCATAGATAAAGGACGGGCCAGGGAGTCAGAAGGGCCATAGGTTCTAATCCTCTAATTTAACTCTGCCACTTGTCTGCTGTTAGACCTTAGGCAGGTCGTTTCACTTCTCTGGGCCTCAGTTCCCTCCTCTGTAAAATGGGGATTGAGACTGTGAGCCCCACTGGGGCAGGGACTGTGTCCAACCCGATTTGCTTCTATCTACCCCAGTGCTTGGCACCTAGTAAGCACTTAACAAATACCTTTAATATTATTAATCATAATAATGTTGGTATTTGTTAAGCGCTTACTATGTGCAGAGCACTGTTCTAAGCGCTGAGGTAGATACAGGGTAATCAGGTTGTCCCATATTATCAATAATAATAATAATAATGTTGGTATTTGTTAAGCACTTACTATGTGCAGAGCACTGTCTAAGTGCTGGGGCAGATACAGGGTAATCAGGTTGTCCCTTATAATTATTAATAATAATAATGTTGGTATTTGTTAAGCGCTTACTATGTGCAGAGCACTGTTCTAAGCGCTGGAGTAGATACAGGGAAATCAGGTTGTCCCATATTATTACTACTAATAATAATAATTTCGTTTTTTGTTAAGCGCTTACTATGTGCAGAGCACTGTTCTAAGCGCTGGAGTAGATACAGGGTAATCAGGGTGTCCCATATTATTATTAATAATAATAATGTTGGTATTTGTTAAATGCTTACTATGTGCAGAGCACTGTTCTAAGTGCTGGAGTAGACACAGGGTAATCAGGTTGTCCCACTTGAGGCTCACAATCCCCATTTTACAGATGAGGTAACTGAGGCACAGAAAAGTTAAGTGACTTGCCCACAGTCACACAGCTGACAAGTGGCAGAACCCATCACCTCTGACTCCCAACCCTGTGCTCTTTCCACTGGGCTACACTGCTTCTCTACTTACTGGACCTCGATCTCGTCCATCTCACTGCTGCCCACATCCTGCCTCTGGCCTAGAGTGCCCTCCCCCTTCATAACAGTAATAACTGTGGTATTTGTTAAGCACTTACTACATGCCAGGCACTGTACTAAGCTCTGGGATAGATACGAGCAAACCGGGTTGGACACAATCCCTGCCCCACGTGGAACTCACGGTCTCAATCTCCATTTTACAGATGAGGGAACTGAGGCCCAAAGAAGTGAAGCGACTTGCCCAAGGTAACATGGCAGACAAATGGCAGAGAAAACACGACCTTCCCAGGTCTGTGCTCTATCCACTAGGTCATGCTGCTACTCTATCTCACTGCTGACCCCTCGTCCACATCCTGCCTCTGGCCTGGCGCTCCCTCCCCCTTCATATCCAACAGATCACCCCTCTCCCTACCTTCAACGATTTATTAAGAGCACACCTCCTCCAAGAGGCCTTCCCTGACTAGGCCCTCGTTTCCTCTTCTCCCACCCACTTCTGCTTCACCCTTGCACTTGAATTCGCACCCTTTATTCACCCCTCCCTCAGCCCCGCAGTCCATATCCCTAATTTATTTCTATTAACGTCTCTCTCGCCCCCCAGACGGTGGGCAGGGAACATACCTACCAACTCTGTTATACTCTCCCAAGCGCTTAGCACAGCGCTCTGCACACAGACGCTCGACAGATACGAGCCAAATACAAATCCCGTAGATCTCGAAGGAAGACGGGATGTGAGGGGAGGGGCACCCTCCCCCCACCCCCACCAAGACATCATTCCTGGACGTGTTTGCATTTTTAAGTGTTTTTTTCTCCATCTTTTATTCGGACAGAAAAACCAACTTAATAAAACGCAATAAATAAATAAGTTAAAGCGCCGAGATTCCCCGTCCCCTTAGCCCTCCCCTCTGCCCCCTACACCTCCCCCCCACCTTCTTCTACAACCTCTTCCTAAAGAAAACGATTGGGTAATAAATCCCTCGTCCCTTCCCCTGCTTCCCCCCCACACCCCCAAACCCCCGGACCCTCCCCCCCACCCCCCCTTCCCCATCGCCACAGAGAGGACGGACGTGGTATTTACAAGGAAAGCGACTGTAAACATTATTTAAGGGGGGGGGCTTCTCCTCGGGGGTCGGGGGTGGGGGGAAGGGGAGAGGAGCAGCCCAGGTTGGGGTTTGGGGGATTTAGAGGCAGTGAGTTCTAGGCTGGGGGATTTGGGGCCCCGGGATGGGGCGGGGGAAGGGGAAGGGGCGGCCAGGACCCCCGCCCCAGGCAGCCCGACGGGGAGGGGTGGGGGGCAGCCTCTTCGCTGGAGTTTTGGGTGGGGGCATTAAAGGTGTTGGGGGTGGGGGGTAGGACCCTTGCCCGCCTAAACGCACGAGCCCCCTCTTCCCCATTTAGAGCCGACGTCGGCGGGTGGGGTGGCGAGCGGGGGGTCGGGGGACAGGTCCGGGGGATCCGGGAGGTCCGGGGGTCCCTCCTCCACCGCACGTTGGGCCTTGAGGGGGGGGCGGGTAAGCAGGAGTCAAGATGTAGGGGCTGAGAGGGGCGTGGGGGCCCAGTGGGCATCGCCCCTCCAGGCGGGCCTCACCCAGCGTCCTCGGGGGCACGGGGAGGTGAGAGGGTGGGGTGGGGTGGGGGGGTGTCGGTCCTGGCCGCCCCCGGACACCCACCCGCGCTCAGTAGGGTCGGTTGGCGTCCTTGGGTCGCTTGAGCTGGACTTTGAGCCGCTTGGTGCCGATCTGAAAGCCGTTCATGGCCTGGATGGCCGCCTGGGCGCTGCCCGGATTGTCGAAACTCACGAAACCTGGGGGAGGGGGCGGGGATGGAGGCGGGGGCGCGGGATGGGGGGGGGGGTCCTCCCTCCCCAACGGCCACCGTGATCCCCCCTCCCGCCAGCCGCCGCCGCCTCCAGGGCGCCCTCCGGGATCGGCCGGGGTGGAGGGCGGGGGGTGGCGTCTCACCGAAACATTTGCTCTGGTTGGTGGCCCGGTCGACGAAGACCTTGGCGGAAATGACATGCCCGAAGGGGACGAACATCTGGAGGATCTCGGAGTCCGTGAACTCCTGGGGCAGGTGGTAGATGAAGATGTTGCAGCCTTCGGGGCCTGGAAAGGGGCGGGAAAGAGATAAGGGATGGGGACGGCCCCGGGGATCGGGGCGGGACACAGACCCGGCCCGGAGAGGGACGGAGGGAGGCGGACGGATGGAGAAAGGGAGAGAGAGAGAGAGAGAGAAGCAGAGAGGGAGACGGAGGGAGTGAGAGAGGGGGAGGGAGGGAGGGAGAGGGATGGAGGAAGGAGGGGGAATAGGGAGATGGAGGGAGAGGGACAGTAGGAAGGGAGATGGAGGGAGAGATAGAGGGAGGAAGGGAGAGAGGAGAGAAGGAAGGGAGATGGAGGGAGGGAGAGAAGGGAGGGAAATGGAAGGAGGGAGAGTAGGAAGGGAGATGGAGGGAGAGAGAGAGATGGTGGAGGGAGAGAAGGAGGGTAGAAAGGGAGATGGAGGGAGAGATAGAGGAAGGAAGGGAGAGGGGAGAGAAGGGAGGGAAATGGAGGGAGGGAGGGAGGGAGAGTAGGAAGGGAGATGGAGGGAGAGAGAGATGGAGGAGGGGGAGAGAAGGAAGGGAGGTGGAGGGAGAGAAGGAGAGTAGGAAGGGAGATGGAAGGAGGGACGGAGGGAGAGAGAGAGAGAGAGAGAGATCGAAGGGAGATGGAGGGAGAGAGGGAGAGATCGAAGGGAGATGGAGGGAGAGAGGGAGAGTAGGAAGGGAGATGAAGGGAGGAAGGGAAGGAGAGATGGAGGGAAGAAGCAGGCACTGTTCTAAGCGCTGGGGTGGATACAAGACAATCAGGTTGGACACTGGCCCGTGTGTATATATATGTATATTGGGTATATAATAATAACTGTGGTATTTGTTAAGCGCTTACTATGTGCCAAGCACTGTTCTAAGCGCTGGGGGAGACACAGGGTGTCCCACGTGGAACTCACAATCTTAATCCCCATTTACAGGTGAGGTACCTGCGGTACAGAGAAATTAAGTGGCTTGCCCAAAGTCACACAGCTGATAAGTGGCGAAGTCGGGATTAGAACCCACGACCTCTGACTCCCAAGCCCACACTGTTGCCACTGAGCCATGCTGCTTCTCTCTGTGTGTACATATCTATAATTATATTTACTTAGATTAATGCCTGTTTCACTTGTTCTGTTATGTATTTATATCTCTGATTCTATTCACTTATATTGATGCTATTGATGCCTATTTACTTTGATGTCCATCTTCCCGCTTCTAGACTGTCAGCCCGCTGTGGGCAGGGATTGTCTCTGTTGCTGAATTTTGCTTTCCAAGTGCTTAGTACAGTGCTCTGCACACAGTAAGCGCTCAATAAATACGATTGAATGAATGGAAGGAAGGAGAGGAGCAGCGTGGCTTAGTGGAAAAAGCACGGGCTTGGGAGTCAGAGGTCGTGAGTTCTCCGCCACTTGTCAGCTGTGTGATTTTGGGCAAGCCACTTCTCTGTGCCTCAGTCACCTCATCTGAAATTGGGGATTAAGATTGTGAGCCCCACGGGACAACCTGATTACCTTGTATCTACCCCAGCGCCCATAGTAAGCGCTTAATAAATGCCATCATTATGATTATTATTAGGAGAGGGAGAGAAATGGAAGAAGGGAGAGAGATGCAGGGAGGGAGAGAGGGAATAAAATGGAGGGAGAGAGAGAGATGGAAGGAAGGAGGGGAAGGGAGGGAAAGGGGAAGAGAGAGACCCGCGGAGATACACAGAGGCAGAGAGACCCGGAGAGATAGAGAGGCAGAGACTAACGAGGATAGAGGGAGGAGACAAACCCCCGGGGGCAAAAGAGGGGGAGGACGAGAAGGCCTCGTCGAGACTCGTGCGGCCTCCGCCCCCCACCACCCTCGTCCCTTTTCAATCCATCAGTAGTATTTAGCGAGCGCTTGCTGTGGGGGGAGGACTGTACTAAGCGTCCGGGAGAGTCCGCTAGAAGGGACCCGATCGACAAGACCGCTGCCCTGGAGGAGCTGACAGTGGGACCCCCCCTCCCGCCCCCTTCCCCGCCCCCTGCCCTCCCCCTCCCTACCTTCTCGCTGCTGCTGCTGCTGCTGCTGCGGCGGGGGCGGGGGCTGGGGCAGGGGCGGCGGGGGCTGTTGAGCGACCAGGGTGGGCGGCTGGGGGAAGGCGGGGCTGACCAGCCCGTAGGCCGTGGGGTAGGCCGCTGCGGGGGGGGGGGGGGGAGACGACAGACACGCGTGGGGGCCGGCCCGGTGAGCCAGCGGGGCCAGGGGCCGTCCCATCCCCGATGCCCCCGGCACCGCCCCCGCGCCCAGGCCCGCCGGCGACTCGGGGGCGGCTGCGGTCTAACCTCGAGTCCTTCCTACTGCAGCTGCCGCCCCCTCCCACCCCCCCCACCCCCCCAGGCACTCCCCCGCCCCCTCCCCTCCCGTCCCCTCACCGGTGTAGTGCTGCATGCCGGCGTAGGCCTGCTGGAGGGGGTCCACGGGGGCGGCCGGGCTCTGGGCTGCCGGGACAAGTTGAGGGGAGGGGTCGTCAGCGCCGAGCTCCCCCGGGAGGCTTCCGAGGGGGAGGGGGACCAGACCCCAGGCCGGGGGATCTGGGGCAGAAGGGGGCAGGGAGGTGACCCCGGGGCTCTGGGGCAGAAGGGGACCGGGGGCAGGGAGTGACCCCGGGCCGGGGGGTCTGGGGCTCTGGGGCAGAAGGGGGCAGGGAGCTGACCCTGGGCCGGGGGCTCTGAGGCTCTGAGGCTCTGAGGCAGAAGGGGGCCGGGAACAGGGAGTGACCCTGGGCCGGGGGCAGGGAGGAGACCCTGAGCCGGGGGCAGGGAAGTGACCCTGGGTCGGGGGCTCTGAGGCTCTGGGGCAGAAGGGAGCCGGGGACAGGGAGTGATCCCCGGCGGGGGCCCTGGGGCAGAAGGGGGCCGGGGACAGGGAGGAGCCCCCGGGCCGGGCCGGGCCGGGCCGGGGCCTCCGGAGCGGAGCGGGCCCGGGCGGGCAGGACCGGAGGGTCTCAGGGTCAGGGAGGGGCGCTGACCGGGGTAGGGGTGGACGCCGTTGGTGTAGAGGGCGTCGGAGCCGGGCTGTCCGGCGGGGGGCTGCGCGGGCACCGGGCTAAAGCTGTTGACGCCCAGCGCGGGGATGGCGGACACGGGCGTGGCGGGGATGGCAGGGGGCGTGCTGGTTCCTGCCGCCCCGAGGGGGCCAGAGACGGACAGAGACAGCGGGGGACACGGTGAGACGCTGCGGCTCCCCCCCGGCGGCCCCCCCGCCGCGCCCCCCGCCCGCGCCCCCCGCCGCGGTACCTGAGGAGGGGGTGATGGGGGTGGCGATGAGCCCGTTGGAAGTGAGGCCGGCCAGCTGCACGGCCGCCATGGGCACCGGGTTGAGGTAGGCGCTGTGGGCAGCCACCAGAGCCGCCTGCTGCTGCATCAGCTGGGCACGGGGAGGGAGCCGGGGTCAGGGGGCGAGCTCCCGGGACCCCCTCCCCCCACCACACACACACACACATCCCGGCCTCGCCCCCCACTGATGTGTACACAGCAGCACTTATGGACCTAGAATAATTAATAATATTAATTGTGGTAATTCTTGAGCGCTCACTGTGTGCCAGGCACCAAGCGCTGGGATGCCCTGCCCGAGCCCCCCTCCTGCCTTATAATAATAATAATAGCTGCGGTATCTGTTAAGTGCTCACTATGTTCCAGGCACTGTACTAAGTGCCGGGGTGGACACAAGCAAATCGGCTCGATACGGTCCCCGCTTGGGGCTCCGAGTTTCAATCCCCATTTTACAGGTGAGGAAACTGAGGCCCGGAGAAGTGAAGCGACTTGCCCAAGGTCACGCGGCAAACAAGTGGCAGAGCCGGAATTAGATATATTAATCTATCGGATTTATTTGTGATGCATTTATTTATTTCTATTACTGTCTGCCCCTCTAGGCTGTCAGCTCGTTGTGTGTGTGTGTGTCGGGGGCGGGGAGGCCTGTGTCTGTATATTGTTATAGGGTCCTCTCCCAAGCCCTTAGTACAGTGCTGTGCACACTGTAAGAGCTCAATAAATAGTGATGGCATTTGTTAAGCACTATGTGCTAATAATAATAATAATAATGTTGGTATTTGTTAAGCGCTTACTATGTGCCGAGCACTGTTCTAAGCGCTGGGGTAAACAGAGGGGAATCAGGTTGTCCCTCGTGGGGCTCACAATCTTAATCCCCATTTTACAGATGAGGGAACTGAGGCACAGAGAAGTTAAGTGACTTGCCCACACACAGCTGACAAGTGGCAGAGCTGGGATTCGAACTCATGAGCCCTGACTCCAAAGCCCGTGCTCTTTCCACTGCGCCACGCTGCTTCTTAGTACAGTGCTAGGCACTGTACTAAGCGCTGGGGTGAATACAAGCAAATCGTGTTGGGCACAGTCCCTGTCCCATGTGGGGCTCCCAGTTTCAATCCCAGTTTTACAGATGAGGTAACTGAGGCTCAGAGAAGTGAAGTGACCAAGGCGTCAGAAGACATAGGTTCTAATTCCGGCTCCACTTGTCTGCCGTGTGACCTTGAGCAAGTTACTTCACTTCTCTGTGCCTCAGTTACTTCATCTCTAAAATGGGGATTTAAGACTATAAGCCCCACGAGGGACAACCGATTGCCTTGTATCTCCCCCAGCACTTAGAACAGTGCTTGGCGCATAGTAAGCTCTTAACAAATACCATAATAATAATAATTATTATTATTACACAGTAGACAAGTGGCAGAGTCGGGATTGGAAGCCACGACCTTCTGACTTCGAGGCTCGGACTCTAACTACTACACCATACTGCTTTTCAACTAAAATATGATAAAATAATAATAATAGTATTTGTTAAGTGCTTACTATATGTCAAGCGCTATTGTAAGCGCTGTGGGAGATACAAGGTGATCATGTTGTCAGTCTTAATCCCCATGTGACAGATGAGGCAGAGGCCCAGAGAAGTGAAGTGACTTGCCCAAAGTCACACAGCCGACCAGCGGCGGAGCCGGGATTGGAACCCACGACCTCTGACTCCCAAGCCCAGGCTCTTTCCACTGAGCCACGCCGCTGCTCTCAAACGGATACGATCGAGTGAATGAATGAACCCCTCGTCCCGGCGCGGCCCCCCTGGGCCCGGGGATGAGGGGGTCCCGGGCTCACCGCTTGGGTGTAGGCGCTGTAGGCCCCGAACTGGAGGGCGATGGGGCTGAACAGCCCCCACTGATTTGCCACCTGCTGCATCCGCCGCAGCCCCCGCTCCTTCTCCGTGTCCGCGAACTTCACCACCAGGCTGGACGACGCGCCCTGCGCCGGGGGTCGGGACGCCGGGGGTCACCACCGCCCCCCGGCCGCCCTCCACCTCCCCGACCCCCCGGGGGGGGGGACCCGCCGTCGGACGATGGGGACCGGGGCGGAGGGGGGAAACCCCTCACCTGCCAACTGGGGGAGGGGGGGAGGGCAGCAGAGACCCGGGGGGTGGGGGGTGGCCGAGGGTCTCACCGGGAGGGTCCGGCTGCCGTGAAGGGTGTTGATGGCGGCCTGGGCCTCCACGTGGGTCTGGAACTTCACAAAGGCACAGCCTGGAAGGGGGGGGGAGTCTTTACTGAAGGCCCACCTCCTCCAAGAAGCCTTCCCTGACTAAGCCCTCCTTTCCCTTTCTCCCACTCCTGCGTCGCCCTGACTGGCTCCCTGTATTCATCCCCCCGGCCCAGCCCCGCAAGACTTAGGTCCACATCCGTCATTTACTTATTTCTACTCACGTCTGCCTCCCCCTCTAGACTGTAAACTCGCTGTGGGAGTTTACACAGTCAGTCCGGTGCTCTGCACACAGTAAGCGCTCAATAAATACATTGAATGAATGAGGGGCGCGAGCGTCAGCACCTGGAGACCCCCTCCCCCCAAATCCCTACCCCCCGGGCTAGGGAAAGGGGGGCGGAGCCGGGTGGGAGCAGGGAGCAGAGGGGAGGGGTAAAGGGCCGGGCCAATCCCGGGGAGCAAGGCTGGAGGGCGGAGCCAATGGAGGAGTTAAAGGTCGGTGGGATGGGGCTAAATACGGACCACCTGTAGTCTTCCCACCTGCAGTAATTATTATTATTAGGTGCCGTCGAGTCGTTTCCGACTCATAGCGACTCCATGGATAAGCTTTTTCCAGAACGTCCCGTCCTCTGCCATAATCCGCAACTTTTCTAACGGTTCTTCCGTTCTGCTTGTTACGGTCTCTATCCATCTAGCTGCCGCTCTGCCTCTTCCACGTTTTCCCTGGACTTCTCCTAGCATTAGTGTCTTCTCCAGAGAATCAGTCCTCCTGATTAGGTATCCAAACTACGCTCATGTAAATCGAGTCATTTGGCCTTCCAAAGACCACTGTGATTTAATTTGCTAAGCGCCCCCCTAAAATCACATCTCCTCCAAGAGACCTTGCCGAACTAAGACCTTATTTCCCCTATTCGCTTACTGTTCTGCGTCGCCTATCGATCAAAGGTATTTACTGAGCGCTGCCTGTGGGCAGAGCATCGTTCTAAGCGTTTGGGAGACTACAATGCAATAATAATAATCATGATGATGGTATTTGTTAAGCGCTTACTCTGTGCCAAGCACTGTCCTAAGAGCTGGGGTAGATACAAGGTAATCAGGTTGTCCCACGTGGGGCTCACAGTCTTAATCCCCATTCCACAGATGAGGGAATTGAGGCACAGAGAAGCTAACTGACTTGCCCCAAATCACGCAGCCGAGAAGTGGCAGAGCCGGGATTAGAACCCATGACCTCTGACTCCCAAGCTCGGGCTCTTTTCATTGAGCGACGCTGCTTCTCAATAGAATTGGTAGGCACAATCTCCACCCGCAAGTTCACGGTCTCTGCCTAAGCAGTTGATATTTATGTCACCTCCCGCCCCACAGCACTTATGCACATATCCCTATATACTGTCATTTCCCGGATCTGTCATTTATTTATATTCAAAATGATGGCATTTGTTAAGCGCTGGCTACTCGTCAAGCACCGTATCGATGTCTGTCTCCCCCTCTTGACTGCAAGCCCCTGGCGAGGAGGGATCGTCTCCCCCGATTCTATTGCATTGCACTGTATTCTCCCCAGCGCTCTGTGCAGTGCTCTGCACATAGTGGGTGCTCAGCAAATACCACTGATTGGCAGGAAAGGGCGAGGCCGGGATGGGAGGGCACAGTCACATTCTCCACCTACCAGGGAGGGGAGGGGGCGGCCCCGTATTCCGGCTATGGTGGGTGTGACCGGTGGGTGGGGGGCGGGCACGTATCCCAGATATGAGCATAAGAATTACGGTACGTGTTCGGCGCTTACTATGAGCCGAGCACTGTTCTAAGCGCTGGTGATGTGGATGTGGCCAGTGGGTGGGGGCGGGGTCACTTCAGGATACGGTGATGTGGGCGTGGCGGGGGGGGGACGGGGCCTTATTTTAGATAGGGCCCAGGTAGATGTGGCCAGTGGACGGAGGTGGGACCCTAATCCAGATATGGTGATGGTGGGTGTGGCCAGTGGACGAGGGCAGGGCAATATGCCCGATATGATGTGGGTGTGGCCGGCCGGTGGGGGCGGGGGCTCCACCCTGGATGTGGTGATGGTGGGTGTGGTCAAGCGGGGGAGGGGGGATATGCTCATAGGGGGTGAAGCCGGTCGGGGGGTGGTGACACAGTCCAGATATGGTAGTGGTGGGTGTGGGCGGGGGAGGGGCTTATGCCGGGATGGGATGGGGGAGGGGTCCGGGGTCGGGTCCGGTGGTCACCTTTGCTGGTGCCGTCAGGGCCCCGGAGGACCGTGCACTCGTCGATGTTCCCGAACGGCTCAAACATCTTCCTGACGTCGTCGTCCGTCTGCTGCTTCCCCAGCATCCCCACGAACAGCTTCCGGTCTTCTGGAGAGGAGGGGGCGGCCGAGCGGTGGAGACGGGGCGGGGAGGGGCGGCCGGGAAAGAGGGGAGGGAGGGGACGCCTGAGTTCTTCGGGCCCGCGCGCCGGGCGGGCCCAGACCCCGGGTCCCCCCCCGCCCCCCGAGCGGGCTCAGGCCTCCTGCCTAACGTGCTGTGGGTCCCGAGGCAGATGGCACGACCTCTCGGGGACCCGCCGGGAGACGGGGGCCGGCGGGGAGGGGGGCCCGTGGCTCCTTCCGCCCATCCCTTCCCTTCCTCCGCTCCGACTTTTCAGCGGCCGGAGGAGGGGGACGGGTCGACGGGAGGGGAATGGGAGGGGGGCGCGGGATGGGGGGGGGAGGAGGGGGTGTGTGTGTACCTCCACGGCTCTCGCTGTCTGCCGGCTTCACCTGGATCGGCCGGTTCATCTGGGGAGGGAGGGAAAGACAGAGGGTGCTGACACCCCCTCCGCGACCCCCGCAAACCCACGAACGTCTCTCCGGGACTGGGGAAATGATGGGGGGGGACACCCCCCCCCGCCCCACCCCCACCATCCACTCCAAACAGGGCTCCACCCCCACCGCCCCGCCCCCGGGATTAATCCTGGTCGGGGCCCGAGAGAATTTAAGGGTTGTGGGGAGGTGAGGCGGGGAAATAGGGAAAGGCCCGATCCGCGGGGGAAGGACGCTGAAGACCAGTTCCGTGTCCAGGTGTCTAGGCTAGAAAGCGCTGGCGGGGGGGTGGGGGGGCTAGCTGGGGGGGTGGGGCCGGGTGTCATGGCTCGGACGACCCCCTCCCCGCCCGCCGCCCCCCGCCATCCACCGCCTTGGATCCCCGTGACCCGGCAAGGGGGAGGGGAAACGGGGGGGGGGGGGGAGAGAAGACGGCGCTCAAGCTGCACAAAGGGAGCAGATGCCCGGTCGCTGTGGCAACCGGAGAATGCTCTCCATGGCAACCGCCCACTCAGCCTGATTTATCCTTCCCCGTCGCCCCGGCGACCGTGGTGACGTCACCACCTTTGGCGCTCTACGCGCGGCCGGGTGGGGGAAGCGGGGGTGGGGGGTGGGGGGCAGTGGGGAAATGGGGAGGGGGCCGGGACCGGTCCGGGAAATCTCTGCGCGTGAGCGTGGGCGTGGGCCCGGGCCCGACCTCTACCCCCCTCCTCGCCGCCCCTCCCATCCTGGGCCCCCTTTGCTCCCGTCTCCCCCGTCCCGGGCCCACCCGGGACCCCCCAGGACCCCCCAGGACCCCGACCAGGGGGCAGAAGCCCCTCCCCACTAATCCCCCTCCCCTCCCGCCCGGACGCCCCGATCTCTCCCCTCGGCTTTCCCTCCCGACAATCCGGGATTATCCGCTGCGAGTTAAAGCTCCTTAACGAGGGGCCGGGGGGGGGGGGGTCTGGGTCCTTCCTTTCCCCGCCCTAGGGAGGGTCTCGGCCAAGCCCCTTTCCCCCACCCCCACCCCGCCTCCCGCCTCCCTGTTCGGGGCGGGCTCACACTCTGGCACACGTGCGCGGATACACACGGGCGCTCACCCCCCCCCCCCCCCGGTCACACTCCTCCTCTCCCCACTCCTCGCCCCCCACCCCGCCCCCACTGTGGTCACGCACCACACACACTCCGGTCGCTGCTACACAGTCCACACTCAGCGACACACACACTCACACCCAGGCACGGAGATCCCGGAGACACTTCATCCCCACAAATGCCCCCCTCCCCAGCCTCCGGCCCCCACCCAGTATGTACCCCCAAGGTGTACCCACAACGAATACACATGCAGACAGGAACGGACCCCCGAGGCTCCCCTACCCCGCCCTCGGGCCCGGGTCGCGCCGTCCTTACACACACACCCATGTGCGCGCACACTCACACACACACGCATAGACGCACACACTGCCGGCAGCGGATGCGATGCCTGGTGCAATCGCACAGACGTACCCCCCCCTCCCCCCACACACACATATGCACACGTTCATACACTCCCAAGCACCTACAACGCCCCCGCCCCCCACGGACACACACAGACACACACCCACGGAGGCCTGGCCTTAGTACCGGTCCTCGACCCCCCCAGGCTCCTCCCCGCCCGCCGTGCTCCCGCTCCTCGGGCCCCGGGCGCACCCGGCGTCCCCCCGGGGCCGCCGAGCTCGGTTTCCCTGGCAACCAGGGCCCAGGGCGACGCCCCGGTCCCCAACCCCCCAATCCCCCAGCCCCCGGACCTCCCTGCCAGCCACCGGCCACGGGGGGCCTGGCCGAGGCCTAGCCCAGCGCCACGCTCGCCATCCTTCCTCCCCACCCCCCTCCCCCAGACCCAGCCCTGTCCTTCCCGTCGAAACGCAAGCCCACCTACCCACCCACCCACCCCGGAGACCCCGAGGGCCCCTAGAGGGCCCCTAGAGGGCCCGAGACCCCTCCCCCGTGCACATGCTGGGAGCACCGCCCTCCAGATCCTGGGGTGGAGGGGTGGGGGAAGGGGGTCGTCGTCCCCCGAACCCCCGTCCCCCCACCCTCCCCGGCCCCTTCAGTCGCACACGCGCGCACACGCAGACACACACGGACACCCGCACACACCCGCACACACCCGCGCAGAGGCTGTCAGAAGGATAAACAATGAAAGCATCCGCGGAAGCAGGTGGTGCCGAAAAGACCTGGGGGAGGGGAAGGGGGAGGGAGAGGCGGGGAGGGGGCTGGGGGCACCGGGGACGGGGCGGGCGGACAAAGCCCTCAGACATCTGCTCCCCCGGCCCCCGACTCACAGGGTAGGGGTCACCCCAGAGGGCCCCCCGCCCCTCACCTCAATTTAACGCCCTCCCGGCCCCCGGCCTGAGCATGGGTCTCAACCCTCCCTGGGCTGGACCCTCTCCCCTCCTCGCCCCTCTGCGCCCCCACCCTCCTCCCCGGGATGGGGTTCATTGGGGGAGGGGGGTCGGAACTGGTCCGGCAGCAGAAGAGGACCGGAGACCCGGAGACCCGGAGACCCGGAGACCCGGAGGCCCAGAGACAGGCAGGGACCCGGAGGTGGGAGGGACGGGGAGGCTCGGAGATAGAGGCCTGGGACCCCAGAGGTAGAGGCAGAAACGGAGGAGCAGAGACTGAGCCAGAGAGGAAGAGAGGGCAAGAGATGGGAGAAAGCGAGACCCCTCCCCTCTGATCGACTCGCTCTGTGACATAACCCTCTCCCCCCACCTTTTCTGCAGCCTCCCCGCCCCCACCCCCGATTAACCAGGCTAAAGATTATGTTGGGCGGGGGAGAAGGCAGACCCTGAGAGAACTCCCGCCCCCCGACTCTGACAGACCCACGTGTGGAAACGGCACCAGTTCCCACGATTAACCCAAACACGACCCCCTCCTCCACTTGAGTCATCTGTTCTTGACCTTTGACCCTTAGGGGTGAGGGGAGTGGCGCCCCCCCCCCCACCTTCAAGTTATCCCTCACGGATGCTGAGGAGGGGAGGGTCGCTCAAGAGGGGTCACCAACTTGAACCAAGCCCTCCAGAGAGGGGATTAGGCGGGGATGCAGCAGGAGGGACCGTGGATAGACCTCAGGGAGAACTTCCCGGCTATCGGAGTGGGAGGGGCCGAGGGAGGCCGGGCCGCCCCTCAGCGGGGGAGAGACCCCTCTCCTGGGAGAGACACGGAGGCGGGAGTAGGATTAGCCAGACTCCAGGTGATCCTGGGTAGCCTAGGATTCTCTCCGGACCCGGGGCTACCAGCCCGGGGCCTGTAACTCTCTGCAAGGCCGGCTGAGGAGTTGAAACAAAGACGGGAAGAGACGGGGATTGGCAGAGGGGTGGACCTGGGCCGAGTGGGGCTTCGGACGCCCCCTTCCTAGGTTTCCCAGGAGCCCGCCCACCGTCGCCCACCCCCGTTAACCCCTCGAGGGGCAGAGACCTACCCCCGGCAGTGTCTTCTGCTCGTGCAGAGCACTCTGGGCCTTCAGAGCTGAGTCTCGGGCACAGTAGGTGAGGAAGGCACATCCTAGAGGTGGAAAGGAATGGGGGGGGGGAGGCGGGGCGGGCTCGCTCTCCCAGCCTCTCCTCCCTCCCCCCAATTCTGGCCTTCCCGCTCTGCCTGGGCTGGGTGGGGACAGAGCTGGGGACGCCGGGTGGGGGGCGAGGGATGATCCCGGGGGTTCTGGGGAGGTGGAGCCCTCTCCCTTCTCCTCCAGGATGGGAAGTCGGGCAGGGGGAGGCGGGGGAGGAGGAGGTAATCCGGGAGAGGCCGAGGGAGACCAGGTGTGTGGGAGGCCGGGGGGCCACGGGGGACAGGTGTGAGCATCACGTCGACTTCCTTCCAACCCTTCCCCTCCCCCCTCCTGCCCCCTCCCCCCGCCCCCCGCCGCCCCCTCCCCCGGCAGAGGGTGACCAGGGCATGAGATGGCCCGTGCGGGGAGGGGAGGGGACGGGGTGGTGTGTGTGTGTGTGTGTGTGTGTGCGCGCGTATGTGGGGGGGGGCGTCGGGTCCCTCCCTGACCGCCCTCCCCTCCCCCTCCCTGGCGGCCCCCGCCCCCCTCACCCTTGTGCACGCCAGTGAATTTATCCTTGATGACGGTCAGTTCGAAGATGCGGCCGAACTGCTCGAAAATGGGCTTCAGATCCTTCTCGTCCAGGTGGCGCGGGATCTGCCCCACGAACAGTTTGATGGCGTCCGGTTGCTTCATCGGGGCGACCCGGCGGGGGGCGCGGGGGGCAGGCGGGGGGCGCGCGGGGGGCGCGCGGGGGGCGCGCGCCCAGGCCCCGCCCGCAGACAAAGGAGGAGGGGAGGGGGGCTGGGGGCGGTCAGGGGGTCAGCGGGCCGGGGGGCATCGCCGCCGGCTCGGACCCCTCCCGCCCCCGCCCCCGCCCCCCCGGACCGCTCCGGCCAAAGTCCGTGGGCGTCGTGGGGGGAGGGGGCCGGGTGGGTGGGGGGGGGCCGGTGGGGAGGTCGCGGCCCGCTGGGGGAGGGGAGGGGGAGGCGGGGGGCCTGGAGCGCTGCCGAAGACCCCTCCCCGCCCCCGGATGCCGGGCCCTGACCGGATTTGGGGGAGCAAGAGGGAGCGGCCCCCCTCCTGTCCGGGGCAGAACTGGGGTCCGAGGGGCTTTCTGACGTCTGGTGTCTGATCGTCGCCGGCCGCTCCTCCGGCCCGTCCGCGGTGTCTCTCGCCCCCCCGCCCCCCCAGGTCCGTCCCTCCTCCTGCTCTTCCTCCTCCTCCTCCTCCTCCTCCTCCTCCCGGTCCTGGTCCTCCTCCGCCCCGCCCCGCCCCCCTCTCGGTCCCGGGCCGGGGGCAGGGGGGCGGTGGGGGTGGGGGCTCGTCCGGCTTCTGGGGCGGGCCGGCGGCCTCTCCCGGAGCTGCGCTCCCCGGATCCTCGATCCTCAACAAAAACGCCCCCCACCCACCCACCCACCCCCTCCTTCCTCCTCCTGCTGCTCTTCCTCCTCCTCCTCCTCCTCCTCCTCCTCCCCCCCGCCCCTCGCCCCCCGCCCCCCGCCCCATGGCAGCGGTGATGTCAGCCCCGGGGGCCGAATGAAAATTCCCAAGCCTGGAGAGGGGCGCAGCGTGGAGGGCTGCCTGCCCCGCCCCCCGCCCCCCTCCCCCACTTCCCCCCCACCCCCTTCTCCTCCTCTCCGGCTGCTCGCCCCCCGCCCCCCGCCCCCACAGGCACGCGCTCTCTGGCGCGCGCGCGCGCGCCCCCCGGGCAGCCCGCCTCTACCGGGGAGTTTTTAGAGGAGCCCTAAACCAAGGCGGCCTATTGTTGCGGGGGGGAGGGGGAGGCTGGATGGAGCTGTCCCCGGTGCTGCTGCCCCTGCCCCTGCCCCTGCCCCTGCCCCTGCCCCTGCCCCTGCCCCTGCCCCTGCCCCTGCAGCCGCCCGAGGAGGAGGAGGAGCAGGAGCAAGAGGAGGGGGTGCTGGACGAGAAGCAGGAAGAGCAGGAGGAGGAAGGGGAGGTGGTGCTGGACGAGAAAGAGGAGAAGGAAGAGGAGGAAGAGGAGAAGCAGGAAGAGGAGGTGGAGGAGAAGCAGGAGGAGGAAGAGGAGAAGCAGGAGGAGGAAGAGGAGAAGCAGGAGGAGGAAGAGGAGAAGCAGGAGGAGGAGGAGGAGAAAAAGAAGGAGGGGGAGAAGCAGGGAGAGGAGGTGGAGGAGAAGCAGGAGGAGGAAGAGGAAAAGGAGGAGGTGGAAGAGGAAGAGGAGAAGCAGGAGTTGGAAGAGGAGAAAGAGGAGAAGCAGCAGCAGGAGGAGGAAGTGGAGGAAGAGGAGAAGCAGAAGGAGGAGGAGGAGGAGGAGGAGGAGGACAACTAGGAAGAGGAGAAGCAGCAGCAGGAGGAGAAGCAGGAGGAGGACGAGGAAGAAGAAGGGGAAGAGAAGCAGCAGGAGGAGGACGAGGAAGAGGAGGAGAAGCAGGAGGAATAATAATGATGGTATTTGTTAAGCTCTTAATATGTGCCAAGCACTGTTCTAACGCAATCAGGTTGGACACAGTCCCTGTCCTACGTGGGGCTCACACTTTTAATCCCCATTTGACAGGTGAGGTAACTGAGGCACAGAGGAGTTAAGTGGCTTGCCCAAGGCCGCACAACAGACAAGTGGTGGAGCCGGGATGAGAACCCATGTCCTCCGTCTCCCAAGCCCGGGCTCTTTCCACTAAGCCACGCCGCTTAGTGGAATAGGAGTGGGGGAGGAGGACGGGCAGAAAGGATAGGAAGAGGAGAAGGGGGAACAGGAGGAGGAGGAAGAAGAGGAGGAGCAGGAGAGGAGGGAAAGGAGGAGGAAGAGGAGGAGGAGGAGGAGGAGGAGACCCCGGGAGAAGAGAAGGCGGGAGACAGGGGGCGGTGGGGAGGGGGAAGGCCAGGAGACGAGGGGCTGGGAAAGGGGGAAGGGCGTGGATTGGGGAAAGGGAGGGGGCGGGGACGGGGAGATGAAGAGAAGGGAGGAAGCGGAGGGAGAGGATGGCCGGGGGAGGGGGGCAGTGGAGGAAGACAGGTAGAGGCTGGGGTGGGGGAGAAGTAGGGGGAAGAAGGGGAGGAGTTGGGAAGGGGGAGGGGCGACGGACGAGGGAGGACGGGGGTCAGGCAGGGGAGGGATTGAGGGTGGGTGGGACGTAGGTGGGAGAGATTTAGGGTAAGGGAAGGGGAACAGGAGGGTTAGGGTGAATTGATGAAAACGGGGGGCAGACCCACTGTGGGAAGAAAGGTTCCGCAAATTTCCATTTATCTTCTTTCCCAGGGATTCCCCCGATTTCCCTCCCAAAGAAGGTCTAGTCCAGACAAACCCCCACTTGACCAAACCCCCTCCAGATGAGTCCTGCCCCCTGCCCCGCCTCACGCAGGCCCCTGGGGGTGATCCAGGCGGGATATGTGGAGATTTTGCTAGAAACTGATCCCCATCAGAGATGGATGGGAGGCGGAGGCGGGGTGTAAGGGGATGGGCTGCTGGGAGGTACGAGATGGGGAAGAGAAGAAAAAGTGAGAGTAACCCCCCTCCCCCGATAATTTCCCCTCCCGCCTCTGGACCACCCACCTACCCCCCTTTCCCGCTCTCTCCCTAATCGGATCTTCGTATTTATGGAGCTGCTAAACCAGATCATCTGGGATAGGGGAAGAAGGGGGAGAAATCTCAGGCGGGGTCCAGGCCTGGGAAGGCTTCCTGGAGGAGGAGGAGGAGGAGAGAAGGAGCAGGGCAGGCTGGCAATCTATTATTAAGGATCTAACTAGCTCAAAGAGCAGTCTTGGGGGAGGGAATGTGGGGAAGGAAGGAGTGGGGTGGGGAGACCATTTCAGGCTTTTCCTGGTTTGTCTCCTGATTGGCCCAGGAGTCCCTGTGATTGACAGCTGATGCCTGGGCCGGGGGATCCTGGGGCTCCCCAAGGACCTCTCGCTCCGAGTCCCCCTCCACACTTCCGAGGCAGCAGCAGGGGGGATGGGCTGCCCTGGGCTTCAGTGTGGGATGTTAGGGTCCCCAAAGAGGGGGGAGAGCGCCCCTCCCCGCCTCCCCCGGCACGAAGGCCACCCTCCAGGCCCCCAGTCCCCTCCGGTGGAGACCCGTGGGTTCCGGGCCTGTCTTTAGCGCTGTGCAGAGCGAGGCGTCCCCGAGGTTCATGGCCAGAACCCAGCCTCGCCCTTCCGGGCCTGCTGGAGAAGGATGGGGACGGGGGACCGGAGTGGGCAATGACCCACTGAGATAATTGCTCTGCGCACAGTAAGCGCTCAATAAATACGATCGAATGAATGAAAGCACCCTCTCCTCCAGGTAGCCTTCCGCGCCACTCGTCTGCTGTGCGACCCTGGGCGTGTCGCTTCTCTGTGCCTCCGTTCCCCCATTTGTAAAATGGGGATTGGGACTGTGAGCCCCACGTGGGACAAGGGTGTGGGCAGGGAATCGTATTCCCTATTGCTGAATTGTACTTTCCGAGCGCTTAGTAGAGAGCTCCGCACACAGTAAGCGCTCAATAAATATGATGGAATGAACGAAGGAACGAATGACCGTGTCCACCCCGATTTGTTTGAATCCACCCCAGCGTTTAGTCCAGCGCCTGGCACCTAGTGAGCGCTTCCCAGAGAGGACGAGGTTTATGGGCGTGGCGGGGCGCGGGAAGGGACGGGGCGATGGATGCAGGGGCGTGGTTAAGCGAGGGGGAGGGGCATCGGGGGTTGGTGGGCGTGGCTAAGAGATCGGGGGCGGGGCGAAGGGGTTTGTGGGCGTGACTATGCGATAGGGGCAAAGCTGTGGCGACGGGGGGGTGTGGGCGGGGCTAAGCGACCAGGGGGCGGGGAGATTGATTTGTGGGCGTGGCCAAGAGACCGGGGTGGGGATTTGTGGGCGTAGCTAAGCGACGGGGGCGGGGTTTGTGGTCGTAGCTAAGCGACAGGGGTGGGGATTTGTGGTCGTAGCTAAGCGACAGGGGTGGGGATTTGTGGGCGTAGCTAAGCGACGGGGGCGGGATTTGTGGGCGTAGCTAAGAGCCGGGGGGCGGGGTTTGTGGGCGTGGCCAAGCGGCAAGGGGCGGGGTCTCTGGGCGTAGCTAAGCGTCAGGGGGCGGGATTCATGGGCGTAGCTAGGAGACGGGGCGGGGTTTGTGGGCGTGGCCAAGCAACAAGGGGCGGGATTTGTGGGCGTGACCAAGAGACAAGGGCGGGGTCTGGTCGTAGCTGAGACAGGGGCGGGATTTGTGGGCGTGCATAGCTGTGGCCACAGGGACTGTGGGCGGGGCGGCGGCGCGGGGAGGAGAGGGGTTTTGGGGCGTGGCAGGACGCGCGGGGGGGCTGTGGGCGGGGCCATCACCGCGCGCCTGTTGCCCCGGGCGACGGCGAGAAGATGGCGACGACACCCGTGGCGGACTCGGATCCGGGGGCGCTGAGCGCGGAGCAGCAACAGGAGCTGAGGAACTTCAAGGTGGGAGCGAGTCCCCCTTTGGGATGTCAGTCCTCCAGAGATGGAGGGGGCCCCTCCCCCCCCAATAGAGGCCTGGGTCTCCCCGGGAGGGGGGCGGGACCTTCCAAGTTATCCCCACCGTGGCGTCTGGATCCCCTAGAGTGACCCCCACCAGTGTCCCTCCATCGAAGGGACGACGGTTTGGGGGTCCCGTCTCGAGAGGGGTCCCCCCGGCATACTCTCCGTCCCCGGGGCGGGGGTCCACTCTTCCTTGGAGGGTCGAGCGCGACCCCCGCCTCGCTGTGCAGATCAGCACGCGGATCGCCAACGAGCGGTACCTCCGGACTCACCGGGACGTGGCGCTGCTCATCGGCGGCTTCCTCAGGTAAGAGCCGCGCGCCCGCCTCGCGCCCCCTGGCGGCCGTTCCAGGGGTGACCCCGGTGGTCACCTCCTCCACCGCCCCCTGGTGGCCGACTCAGGGGTAACCACCGTCTTCCGCCCCCTGGTGGCCGGCCCAGAGGTGACACCCGTTCCCTGGCGGCCGGTCCAGGAGCGACCGCCACCCTCTGCCCCCTGGTGGCCGGCCCAGGTGTGACAGCCGCCCCCTACTCCCTGTCTTGGGTTCGAATCCCGCCTCCGCCACTTGGCAGCTGTGTGACTGTGGGCAAGTCACTTAACTTCTCTAGGCCTCAGTTCCCTCATCTGTAAAAATGGGGATTAAGACTGCGAGCCTCACGTAGGACAATCTGATCACCCTGTATCTACCCCAGGGCTTAGAACAATGCTCTGCACATAGTAAGCGCTTAACAAATACCAAATACCAACATTATTATTAGTGGCCACCCCATCCACCGCCCCCCGGTGACCGGCCCAGGGGCGACCGCCATCTTCGGTCCCCTCGTGAGCAAGGCGGACCCTCGCTGGGGGCGAGCAGGTCTCAATGCCATAGACCCAATCCGAAGATCTCAAAGGCAAGCGGAAGCCTAGGGGTGGCTCATCCTCCCTCGGCCCAGCATCCTCACCCACCCTCCGGACAGCAGCAATGACAGCAGCCAGAGGGCAAGGGACTCGAGACAGAGGGACCAGGGAGGGGCAGAACACCCGATCAGCCCAAGGGAGGGGAGTTTAGTCTACTTGGGGAAGGAGTACAGGGCTATTTACTGAGTACCTACTGTGTAGAACATCTCACAGACCAGAGAGAGTCCAGATGTAAGGAGAATGGGCAAAGGGCCTTGAAGCCAGTAGGGGCAAGAGGACTCACTCAGTGTGGAAGGAAATGGTAGCTGCTGGAAGAGTGGCACTTAGTACAGTACCTTACACATAGTAAGTGCTTAACAAATGCCAAAATTATTATTATTAGCTACAGATCGGACACAGTTCCTGACCCATGTGGGGTTCACAGTCTAAGCGGGGAGGGAGAACAGGTATTCAATCCTCAGTTTACGTGGTTTGAGTTTGGGGTGCGGGTGGTCAGATGGATATCTGAGGAGAAGTAGGGTTGTAGGGACTGGATGAGAGGTCGAGGCTGGGAGTTGATTCTGAGTGATTAGGAGCTGAAGCCACATAAAAAGAGGAGAACCCCAAAGGTATGGTGGGTGGGATTTAAGGCAGAGTCCCAATGGGACCCCACCCCCCTCTTTTAGGGGGTGAGCACGGAGCAACCAATGAAAAGCTGAGTGGTCTAGCAGAAAGAGCACAGTCTTGTCAGAGGAATTGAGTTCTCATCCCAGCTCTGCCACCTGTCTCCCGGTGGCCTTGGGTAAGTCACTTCACTTCTCCAGGCCTCAGTTACCTCATCTGTACAATGAGGACTAAGACTATGAGCCCATGTGGGAAGTGGACGCGACCAACCTGATTACAGTGCTTGGTGCATAGGAAGTGATTTATGAACCATAAATAAAAAACAAAACCAAACAGTGAGAAGGAGAGACCGGAGAACCAAGCTTTTACTGTCTCAGTCAGATGGAGGTTATTTGGTTCCATTCCCTGCCAGCTGGTGGGCAAGAAACTAACCCAGCCTAGGAAAGATGGACAACTGTCCTGTCCTTTGGGGTGACCAGAGGCTAGGAGGCTCTCAGAGCTAGTGGTTCTGCCAGTCAGAAAGTCCTATCTTGTGTCCGACTGTACTCCCCTCTATTGCCGTGGGCCGCCCGCCCTGAGTAGCGGCACACGCGTGTGTACGCACAAACGCACGCACTGGGACTGATCCCGCGCCCTTCCCTTCCTCATCCAGGGCCATACTGCTGAAGAGGCCGGAAAACATCCAGGAGTTTGCCGCAGGTGAGGGGGCAAGGGGTTGTGGGTGGGGCCCCCGCCAAGGTTTTGGACCTGGGGGTGGGACGGGACCCCCTGTGGGTTTGGGTGTGCTCCCCTGTGATGACATCTGAGAAGTCCCGGGCACCTGGGTTTTCTCCTGCCCGGTCGGGTGGATGTGTGTGTGCGTGCCCTGATCTAGTCTGCCCCCCGTCACCACCCCCGGCCACAGAGTACTTCACTGACCCGGAGCTACCTGGGCGGCTGCGGGCCCAGCTGGTCCAGAGAGAGGGGCGGCCCCAGTAGGGGACGCGGCAGCATCCCGGCCTGGAAGACCGACGCCCCGGATGGGGACAGAGCACCGTTTACTGGGGGGTGGGCTCGGTGGGCGCAGGAGGGGAAGGGGAGGGGGAGGCCGGGCCCTGGAGCAGGGCCTGCTGCCGGGCCAGCCACTGCTTGCGCCTCTTGGTCTTGGGCCGCTCAAAGTTCACCACGGACATGGGCACCCGGATGGTGTCGAGGCCGTTCACCTGCGGGCCGGAGGGCACCGAGACACGTGGGAGGGGGTCCCTGGCTGTCCCCCTCCCCCGCCCCGGTCCCCCCTCGCCCCGCCGCCACCCGGGATACTGACCGTCACCTCGCACCAGTACTCGCCCCAGCGCGTGATCTTCTCCTCTGGAAGTCGAAGCGTGTGCGGCGCCAACACCACGCCGAGCTGGGAGGGGGCGGAGTCGGTGGTCGGGGGGACCCCCACCTCTCCCGACCGCACCCCTCCCCCCTCCCCGCGACCCCTCCTCACCCTCCAGAGCTCACGTTCTTGAAGAAGTGGCGGCAGACGATCTCGGGGTTCAGCTCCCACACCACGTTGTTCTTCATGCCCACTTCGAGGCGGGCAGTCTTCAGAAATTTCACCGTCTGTAGGGGCACGGGGGGTCTTGAGACTCCCTCTCCCCACCCCGCTCAAGAAAACCATTCTAAACCTCTCTGTGTGTCCCTGCGTCCCACCAGGAGCGCCGTGGGAATGGAGGGTGGGTGGGCCATCGGGCAGCGGCTGAGCGGTCTCAGACCCACCGGGATCCCGGACCCCCGACCCCCAGGGCCCCCAGCACCCACTGACTATAGGGCCCCTCACCCACTCACCAACTCGCCCATTTTGGTCTGGATCTTCTCCAGCTTCCCCTCCTGCCGCAGCTGCGGGGGGATGGATGAAGAGACGTGGGAATGGGGAAGGAATAACACCCACCCCCACCCTCACCTCCTCCCCCCGTCCTCCAGGTTGCCCGCCCCACCCCCACCCCCGCCTTCCAGCGCCTGCTCACCCGGTTCTCCTCCTCAAAGATCCGCTTGTTCTCAGGGGAGGGGTACACAGCCAGGCCCTGGGGAAGCAAATGATTGCGCCCCAGGGACTTCTTCACAAAGACCGTGTCACCCCGGACCCCCAGCTCTGAGAGAAGGAGACAGAGGTGCCATTTTTTGGTAAGCGCTCACTCTATGCTGAGCATTTTACTCAGCGCTGGGGTAGATACAAAATCGTCCCATCCCAAATGGGGCTCATGGTCTAAGTAGGAGGAAGAACAGGTAATCGGACCCCCAGTGTGCAGATGAGGAAAACGGTGGTACTCAAGCGCTTACTATGCGTCGAGCACCGTTCTAAGCACTGGGGAGATACGATCTGATCAGGTCGGACTGAAGCAGAAGTGAAGCGACGTGTGGGGATGAGAACCCAGGTCTTCTGACTCCCGGGCCTGGGCACTTTCCGCTGGGCCATGTTAGCTCCCGCCTCCATCAAGTGCACGGCACGAGACAGCAGTGAGATACCGTCTCACGGTGAGATGAAACGACAAGGCGGGGACGATGGAGCGCTCACCCTCGGGGGACAGGAGTGTGTGGCTCAGGGGAAAGAGCCCGGGCTTGGGAGTCAGAGGTCGTGGGTTCTAATCCCGGCTCCGCCACTTGTCAGCTGGGTGACTCTGAGCAAGTCGCTTCACTTCTCTGGGCCTCAGTGACCTCATCTGTCAAATGGGGATTAAGACTGTGAGCCCCATGTGGGACAACCTGATTACCTTGTACCCCGCTCGGTGCTTAAAACAGTGCTTGGCACGTACTAAGCGCTTAACAAATGCCGTTATTATCACAACAACCCGGGATGACCCTTGGGCCTCCTGCCCCGACCCTGGCTCACCTTCCACGGACTGGGTGAGGATGAGCTCCATCTCGCCCGAGGGCGGGTGGGTCGGGACGCCTTCCACCAGCCGGTAGATCCGGTGTCGAGCCTTCAGGTGAGGTTTCCGGCCCTCGGCCGCCAGCGGGACCTGCCACCAACGCTCCACCACCACTGTGCCCTGGGCCACGGAAAGAATAATAATCACTATCATGGTATTTCTTAAGCACTTACTATACACCACACACTCTAAGCGCTGGGGTGGGTACAATAATAATAATGATAGCATTTGTTAAGCGCTATGTGCAAAGCACTGTTCTACTAAGCGCTGGGGTGGGTACAATAATAATAATGATAGCATTTGTTAAGCGCTATGTGCAAAGCACTGTTCTAAGTGTGGGGGAGGATACAAGGTGATCAGGATGTCCCACAGGGGACTCACAGTCTTCATCCCCATTTTACAGATGAGGTCACTGAGGCCAAGAGAAGGTGACTTGCTCAAAATCACAAAGGTGACAAGCGGTTGAGCTGGGATTTGAACCCATGACCTCTGACTCTTCAAGCCCGGGCTCTTTCCACTCAGCCACGCTGCTTCTCACGCTGGGGTGGCTTAGTGGCAAGAGCCCGGGCTTGGGAGTCAGAAGGTCGTGGGTTCTAATCCCGCTCTGCTACTTGTCTGCTGTGTGACCTTGGGCAAGTCACTTCACTGGGCCTCAGTGTCATCTGGAAAAATGGGGATAAAAAAATGTGAGCCCCACGTGGGACAATCTGATTAATGATGATGTTGGTATTTGTTAAGCGCTTACTATGTGCAGAGCACTGTTCTAAGCGCTGGGGTAGACACAGGGGAATCAGGTTGTCCCACGTGGGGCTCACAGTCTTAATCCCCATTTTACAGATGAGGGAACTGAGGCCCAGTTACCCTCTCTCTACCCCAGCGCTTAGAACAGTGCTCTGCACATAGTACGCGCTGAACAAATACCATAATTATTACGATTATTATCGTCTGCCGTGGGACCTCGGGCCAGCCACTTCACTTCTCTGGGCCTCAGTTTCCTCATCTGTAAAATGGGGGTGAAGCCTGGGAGGCCCAGGTGGGGCAACCCGATCACCTTGTGTCTACCCCAGCGATTAGAAGAGTGTCCGGCACATCGTAAGCGCTTAACACGCTGCTCATGCTTAACCATGACCATAATTACTCTAAGCAAAGTGGCTTGGACACAGTCCCCCTCTGGGGGGCCGAGCCCCAGAGAAGTGACTTGTCCCAGGTTGCAGAGCAGGATTAGAACCCACGACCCCCTGGCTCCCAGGCCGCGCGCCCCCCCACCCCCCCAGGTTACCAGGGTCGGGGAGCGGTGGAGGCCCCGCTCCGGGATGGCGATGCGGGGTTGGGGCGGGGGCAGGACCGCGGTCGTCGCCGCCGCCGCCGCGACCCCCCGCCTCAGCCCCAGCCCCTGCGCGGCACGTTCGGCTCCCGCTCGCAGCATCGCCCCCAGCCGAACTGCGCAGGCGCGCCCAAGCAGGACCCCAGGGCTGCCCGCCGCGCGCCTGGTCCAGGCCGCCTCCCCGCTCCGGAGCTCCCCGCCGCGCGCCTGCGCGACATTGGGTCGCCAACACCCCTCTGGGGTTGCCCGCAGCGCGCCTGCGCGAGAGTGGGACGCCAGCACCCTTCAGGGAGTGCCCGCAGCGCGCCTGCGCGAGAGCGGGACGCCAGCACCCTTCAGGGAGTGCCCGCAGCGCGCCTGCGCGAGAGCGGGACGCCAGCACCCTTCAGGGAGTGCCCGCAGCGCGCCTGCGCGAGATTGGGACACCTCCCCCTCCTCTCCCCTAGCAGCAGTGGAGTGCTCTGCACACAGTAAGCGCTCAATAACTACGATTGAATGAATGAATAGAAATGGAATTATAGTGCTGGGGGGAGATACAAGCTAATCAGATTTTTTTGTTTGTTTTATGGTATTTTTATGGGTAGGCAGCTGGAAGGGTTTCCTGGAGATATGAGGGATTTGCCCAGATCATTTTTTTTTAAATGGTATTTGTGAAGTGCTTACATATCCCGGCTCTGCCGCTTGCCAGCTGTGTGACTCTGGGCAAGTCACCTAACTTCTCTGTGCCTCAGTTACCTCATCTACAGAATGGGGATTAAGACTGTGAGCCCCATGTGGGACCACCTGAACACCTTGTATCCCCCCAGCGCTTAGAACAGTGCTTTGCACATAGTAAGCGCTTAAAAAATACCACCATTATTATCATGTGCCAGACATTTTACCCAACTCTAGGGTAAATACAAGCTAATCTGGTTGGACACCATCCCTGTCCTGCATGGGACTCACAGTCTAAATAGGAGGGAGAAGAGGGGAACTGAAGTTAAGTGACTTGCCCAAGGTCACACAGCATACAGTTGGCAAGGTGGGATAAGAATACAGGTCCTCTGACTTTCAGGTTCATGCTCTTTCCACTAGATCACGCTGCTTCAGGTTAGACCCATTCCATGTCCCGCATGGGGCTCATAGTCTTAATCCTCATTTTGCAGATGAGGTAACTGAGGCACAGAGAAGTGAAGTGACTTTCCCAAGCAGACAAGTGGTGGACTCAGGATTAGAATCCAGATCCTCCAACTCCCAGGCCCGGGCTTTTCTCTCCAACCCCAGACTGGTGCCTTTGGTGGGGGGAGAGGCCTAAATCATCCGGATAGAGAGAGGACTCGTGAAAAGAGCCCTGCCAAGGGAGTCAGGGACCTGCAGCCCCTTGGATCACCTCAGCTAAACCCCTGAACCCTCTAAAAACAGCCCTCTTTCAAGTCACCAATGACCTCCTCGCCAAATCCGACGGCCTCTACCCCATCCTCCACCTCTCAGCTGCCTTCGCCGCTGCCGACCACCCCCGCCTCCTTGAAACTTTATCCAACCTTGGCTTCCCTGACCCTGTCCTCTCCTGGTTCTCTTCCTACCTCTCTGTTTCTTCTCAGTTTTTTTTGCTGGCACCTCCTCTGCCTCCCACCCTCTGATAATGGGTGTCCCTCATGGCTCAGTTCTGGGTCCCCTTCTATTCTCCATCTACACTCACTCCCTTGGACAACTCATTCTCTCCCATGGATTCAACTACCATCTCTATGCAGATGATTCCCAAATCTACATCTCCAGCCCAGATCTCTCTCCTTCCCTGCTACCTGGCATTTCCTCCTGCCTTCAGGAAATCCCTACCCGGATATCCCGCCGACTCCTCAAAGTAAACCGGTCCAAAATGGAACGCCACCTGTCTTTCCCATCACTGTAAACGATACCTCTCACCTCCCGATCTCACAAGCCTCGGCGTTATCCTTCACTCATCTTTCACTTTCCACCCAATATCCGATCTGTCACTAAATCCTGTCAGTACAACCTCCGTGACATTGCTAGAATCCGCTCTTTCCTCTCCATCCAAACTGCTACTATGCTGATCCAAACTCTTATAATAATTAGGGTATTTGTTAAGTGCTTGCTACACACCAAGCACTGTTCTAAGCATGGACCACTGTTCTAAGCACTGATCTTATCCCGCTTTGATTTCTGTATCAGCCTCCTCACCGACCTCCCCGCCTCCAACTTCTCCCCGCTCCAATCCATACTTCACTCGTGCTGCCCAGATCACATTTCTAAAAAAAAGTTCAGTCCATGCCTCTCCACTTCTCAAGAACGTCCGGTGGTTGCCCATCCACCTCCACGTCAAACAGAAGCTCCTCACCAGCGGCTCCCGGCCTCCTACCTCACCTCGCCGATTAACTCCTACAGCCCAGCCTCCACACTTCGCTCCTCCAGCACCAGCTTCCTCACTGTACCCCGATCTCGTCTATCTCGACCCCTTTCCCACGTCCTCCCCCTACCCTGGACTCCCTCTCCCTCCATATATACCGGACCACAATTCTCTCTACCTCCAAAGCAATTACTAAGGGCACACCTCCTCCTGGAGGCCTTCCCTGATCCTCTTTCCCTCCGCTCCCTCCTGCCTCGTCAACGCACTTGGATCTGTGACCTTGATATTCACCCCACCCTCAACCCCACGGCACTCGCCTTTAAATTATATATCATAAATTATTTATTGATATGGTCTGCCTCCCCCTCTAGACTGTAAGCTCGTTGTGGACCTGCCTGCTAATTCTGTCGTACTCTCCCGAGTGCTCTGCATGTAGAAGATGCTCAATGAATACCATTAATTGATCGATTACTTCATTCATTCATTCAATCGTATTTATTGTTTACTGTGTGCAGAGCACTGTACAAAGCGCATAGAACAACAATAAACAGTGACATTCCCTGTCCACAATGAGCTTACGGTCTTGGGGGGGAGATGGACGTTAATAGAAATAAATTATGGGATATGGATGTAAGTGCTGTGGGGCTGGGATGGGGAAAGAGCAAAGGGGGCAAGCCGGGGTGATGCAGAAAGGAGTGGGAGATGAGGAAAAGTGGGGCTTAGTTTGGGGTTGCCTAATCTACCACAGCACTTAGTTCTGTGCTTGACACATAGTAAGCGCTGACCAAATACTGTTATTATTACTATTTAGGTCCCGCAGTCTGAAGAGAGGAGCCGGGAAGCAGCGTGGCTCAGTGGAAAGAGCCTGGGCTTGGGAGTAAGAGGTCATGGGTTCGAATCCCGGCTCTGCCACTTGTCAGCTGTGTGACTGTGGGCAAGTCACCTCACTTCTCTGTGCCTCAGGGACCTCATCTGTAAAATGGGGATGAAGACTGTGAGCCCCACGTGGGACAACCTGATCACCCTGTATCTCCCCCAGTGCTTAGAACAGTGCTCTGCACATAGTAAGCGCTTAACAAATACCAACATTATTATTATTATTATTAATAATCCTTACAGAAGCAGTGTAGCACAGTGGGTAGAACATGGGCCTGGGAGTGAGAAGGTCATGGGTTCTAATGCCGGCTCTGCCACTTGTCTGCTGTGTCATCCTGGGCGAGTCACTTCACTCCTCTGGACCTCAGTTACTTCATCTGTAATAATGGGGATTGAGACTGTGAGCCCCATGTGGGACAGGGATTGGGTCTGACCCAATTTGCTTGTATCCCCCCCGGTGCTCAGTACAGTGCCGGGCCCCTAGTAAGCGATTACTGTGAGCCCCAAATGGGACAACCTCATCTCCTCGTATCTACCCCAGGGCTTAGAAGTGCTCGGCACGTAGTAAGCGCTTAACAGGTACCATGATATTAAATACCGTAATTGTCATTCCCCTGTCGGCCCGGAGGCAGGGGAGGGATGGGATGGGGGTCATTATGCAGAGGGGAGAGGCTAGTGCAACACTGCCATGGCAACCGCGGGCCCTCTCTCCCCTCCCTCTTCAAGGTGGGCAGGCAGAAGAGGGGAGCGACTGTCTCCACGTCACGGGGGGTGGGCAGAGAAAGGGGGGGGAAACGGGAGGAGGGGCCCCAACCAGGCCGGGTCACAATGGGGCCGGGGGCGGGGGTGATCCCGGGGTGCGGCCGGATGCCCACAGTCGCCCAGGTCGGCAGGCAGAGCGCCCAGGCCGGGTCCGTGCCACCCCGACCCTTGCCCGGACAGAGCCAAGGAGCCCCCCAGGCATCCCCCTCCCCACCCCGCGCACCGGCTTCTCCCTCCCGCCGCCCCGGAGAAGATGCTGCCCGCCGAGAGGAGGTACCCGGGGCCCCCGCCGCCTTCTGCCCACCTCCTTGCAGCAGGAGGGATCCGGGGCAGACCGCAGAGGGCGGTTGCCGGGCATTGGGGCGGGGGGAGGCGGACAAAGGGCCCCTTCCCTGGAGGCCGGGGGTGGGGTCGGTGGGTTCGTGGGCCTCACGCCCCCTCCTCTCCCCGTCCCCCTCCCCAGCGCTGGCCAGGGGGAGCTGAGCCTCCGGCCCCGCCCCTGCCTCCGGTGTTCCTGAGCCTCCCCCCGGGGGGCCTTCGGACCCCACGCCCCTCCAGGAGGTCTACAAGGTCAGTGGGCCGGGGTAGGGGTCGCCTCGGAGGTCGCTCACTCAGTCCCTCGGATTTGCCGAGGGGCCAGTCACTTCACTTCTCTGGGCCTCAGTGGCCTCATCTGCAAAACGAAGCCCGTGAGCCCCATCCTGGAACCACCTGATGACCTTTGTATCTCCCCCAGCGCTTAGAACAGTGCTTGGCAGATAATGATGGTGTTTGTTAAGCGCGAGCACTGTTCTAAGCGCTGGGGGAGATGCGAGGTCACCAGGTGGTCCCACGATGGGGCTCACAGCCTTCATCCCCATTTTACAGATGAGGGAACTGAGGCCCAGAGAAGTGAAGTGACTTGCCCAGAGTCGCACAGCTGATGAGTGGCGGAGCCGGGATTAGAACCCACGACCTTTGACTCCCAAGCCCTTTCCCCTAAACCACTCTGCTTCTCTTGTATCTACCCCAGCGCGTAGAACGGTGCCTTGGTGCATAGTAAGGGCCCAACAAATGCCATTATTATTATTATTCCAGTGTGCAGAGCACTGGACTAAGCGCTGGGGAAAGGATGAGCCCGCTGTGGGCAGGGATTGTCTCTCTTTATTGCTCTATTGTACTTTCTAAGCGCTTAGTCCAGCGCTCTGCACACAGTAAGCGCTCAGTAAATACAATGGAACGAATGAATGACCATAGAATTGACACATTCCCATTGAAACGTTGAGAGGCAACGTGGCTTAGTGGAACGAGCCCGGCCTTGGGAGTCAGAGGTCATGGATTCGAATCCGCACTCTAAGTGCTCAATAAATACAGATGAATACTGAGCACGGTACTAAGCGCTTGGGAGAGCACCATAGAATTAGCCCATGAAGAGGGAGGGCTTCCCAGACTGGAAACAAGTGCAGTTATCCTTTCCCAGTCGATCGTATTTATGGAGCGCTTACTGTGTGCAGAGCACTGTACTAAACACTTGGGAGAGTGCGGTGTAACGCTAGAACAGACACATTTTCCGCCCACAATGAATTTACGGTCTAGAGGCAGCTCGATCTCCAGGGGCAGGGCAGGAAAGGGGGGCCAGGGTCCTCAGGGCATTCATTCATTCATTCAATAGTATTTATTGAGCGCTTACTATGTGCAGAGCACTGTACTAAGCGCTTGGAATGAACAAGTCATTCAGGCCTGCCACTGCACCTGGAGTTAGGGGGTATTTGGGATAGGGGTTAGCAGTGGGGGGTACACGGGATGTTGAGGGGGACCCGGAAACTGGGGGCTGGAGAGAGTGCTACGGTGGCGAAACTAGAGGGTGGAAGACTGGGGGTGCTCAGAAGGTCATGGGTTCTAATCCCGGCTCCGCCACTTGTCTGTTGTGTGGCCTTGGGCAAGTCGCTTCAACTCTCTGTGCCTCAGCTCCCTCATCTGTAAAAGGGGGATTGAGACTGTGAGCCCCACGTGGGACAGGGGCTGTGTCCAACCTGATTTGCTTGTATCCACCCCAGCGCTTAGTATAGTGCCTGTCATTTGAATATATTATCTATTACCTATTTATTTTGTTAATGAGGTATACATCCTCTTGATTCTATTTATTTTGATGATGTTGTCTTGTTTTTGTTTTGTTCTGTTTGGCTTTGCTCTCTGTCTCCCCCGTTTAGACTGTGAGCCCGTCGCTGGGCAGGGATTGTCTCTGTTGCCGAATTGTACATTCCAAGCGCTTAGTCCAGTGCTCTGCATATAGTAAGTGCTCAATAAATACCAGTGAATGAATGGCACAGAGTAAATGCTCCATAAATACCGCAATTATTATTATTAGGCATAAGTGGCAGGCCGGGGAGGACCGGGAAGGCTGGGCCCGTCTTGGGGAGGGGGGTCGGGGTGAGGGTCTTCTGGGGCGGCAACCCCGTATCCCACGGGAGCCCCGGTTGAGGGGAAACCGGGCCCGGGGTCCTCACCCCCCAAAATGTTTGTCGGCAGGCGGGGAAGCTGACGGTGCTGGCCGCGGAGCCCCTTCTCGCCCCGCACCCGGTGCAGGTGGACTTTCACTTCCGCCTGGGTCCGCAGGCGTCCGCCCACTGGCACGGTGTCCTGGGCCACCACCGGCTCTTCCTCGACACCCCACACCTCGCCCTGCACCGTGAGACCCAGGAAAGGTGAGCGAGGCCCCTGCCGTGGCCGAGGAGGGGGACGGGGAGAGGGGAGGAAGGGCCCACTGTCTCCCCTGAGGGTTCTAATCCCGGCTCTGCCGCATAACAATAATAATAATAATATTTGTTAAGTGCTTACTATGGGCCAAGCACTGTTCTAAGCACTGGGGGAGATACAAGGTAATCAGGTTATCCTACGTGGGGCTCCCAGTCTTCATCCTCATTTTACAGATGAGGTAATCGAGGCACAGAGAAGTTAAGTGACTTGCCCAAAGTCACAGAGCTGATAAGTGGCGGAGCCGGGGTTAGAATCCACGACCTCTGACTCCCAAGCCCGGGCTCTTTGCACTTGTCTGCTGGGTGGGCTCGGGCAAGTCGCTTTACCTCTCTGGGCCTCAGTTCCTTCATCTGGAAAATGGGGATGAAGACTGGGAGCCCCGTGTGGGACGGACTGGGTCCAATGCGATTTGCCGGTATCCACCTCAGCGCTCAGTACAGTGCCTGGCACATAGTAAGCGCTTAACAAATATCTGACTTCCGGCCTGATGCTTCTGGGGCCCTGGGCGACGTTGCTGGGGGTGGCGGGGCGGGGCTGCCAACTTCTCCCTTGACCCCTTCTGGAGAAACGCAGGAAATGGAACAGGTGCCAAGGACCGGGGTTCTAATGCCGACCCCGCCACTCATCTGCTGAGTGACCTTGGGCAAGTCATTTCACCTTTCTGTGCCTCAGTCACCTTATCTGGAAAATGGGGATGAAGTCTGGGAGCCCCAAGTGGGACAGGGATTGTGTCCAATGTCATTAGCTTGTATCTACTCCAGTGGTTAGAACAGTGCCTGGCACAGAGTATGGTATTTGAGGTGCCGAAGAGTCGTTTCCAATTCATAGAGACTCTGTGGATATCTTTTCTCCGGAACCTTTTGTTTTCTGCCATTATCATTGACGGTCTCTAATCCCGGTGCCACCACTTGTCTGTTGTTTGACCCCAGGCAAGTCACTTCACCTCTCTGAGCCTCAGTTACCTCATCTGGAAAATGGGGATCAAGATGGGGAGCCCCATGTGGGACGGGGACTGCGTTCAAACTGATTAGCCTGTATCTACCCCAGAGCTTAGAACAGTGCCCGGCACATAGCAAGCGCTTTACAAAATGCCATCGTCCACCTCCCGACCCGAGTTGCTGGGGGGAGCCACATTCCCTCTGCCCACCCCAAAGGGGGCCTCACCGTGCCCGCTCTCCCTGGCCCTCAGCCTGACCCAGACCTTGGAGTTCGCTGAGGAGAAGACGGACGTGGAGGCCGTGTTCGTCAACTTCCACGCGGGCCGCAGCGACCGAGGTTAGGGGGTCCCCGCGGGGCCGTCTCCGCTGCCCCCTCACACACCCGGGGGCCGGGCGCTCTGGCCATGGGGCAAGGTGGAGGTGGAATGGGGGAGGGAGGAGGGAGCGGCTCCACCGACCCCCGCGTCCGACTCGGTGGCCCTCCCGGACGTCTCCCGCTCCGTAACCCTCGCCCAACCCCCCAGCTTGTTCCTCCCCCTCCAACTTCCCTGCCAACCCTGCTGTCCACGTGTCCCCCATCTCTCCTCACCCACCCACCCGTCTTTCCTGCCAACTAACCCCCTGCCAGCCCCCAGCCGCCCGTCTCTCCCCACCTGTCTTCCCCGCCAACCAACCCTGCTGTCCACGCGTCCGCCTGTTTCTCCCCACCCACCCCCTTCCCCTCCAACCGACCCCCCGCCACCCATGCGGCTGCCTCTCTCTCCCCGCCCGCCCGTCTTCCGTCCACCTGTCTGTTTCTGTCCCCAGCTGCCCTGCTGCGAGCGTTCAGCTACCTGGGATTTGAGCTGGTGCCGCCGGGCCACCCTGCGCTCCCTCCCTGGGACGATGCCATCTTCATGGTGTACCAGCTGGATCGAGCGCCCTCTGACTCCACCTCGTCCCGCCCCACCTGACCGACGGGGCCAGGTGGGCTGAAGCTGGGCCTTCCCGCTATGTTGTCATTTCCCCCCTCTCCCCAAATAAAGACGAGAGGATGGGGGCTGAAGGTGGCGGGCTGTGTGTGCGGGGCCGGGGGGGGACCCCTGGGTCCTGCCTATGGCCGCTGCCGTGCTTGATGGCCACCAGCGGGGCGGGGGATGGACCCAGCTGTTCTCTTGGGGGCGGGAGGGGTGTGGGATGTCCAAACTGGAGGAAACATCTTCCTGCTGTGGGGTAGGAGGAGGGGAAACCGCCTCACCCGCAACCTGCTGTGGCTGCAGGACCTAGGGGGGCTGAGACCCCCGGAGCGGCAACCCAGGGGTGTTGGATGGTCCGTGCTGGGTCACGGGGGAGAGTCAAGAACGGAGAGGGGAAAGTTGGGGTGTTGGATGGTCCGTGCTGGATCACTGAGGAAAGAGTCAGGGATGGAAAGGGGAGAGTCAAGGGTAATAATAATAATGATGGTATCTGTTAAGCGCTTATTATGTGCCAAGCACTGTACTAAGCGCTTGGAAAAGTCCAACACAACAATAAACACTCAGACACTCTCCAGCCCAGGGTTGCCCTGCGCCTCGAGCTCTGGGCCCAGGTGGGGAGGGGAGGGCTGGGGGCACAAACACGCAGGGTCCAGTGGGGGATCCCCCCACCCCTTCCCACGCAGCACAGCCTCACCCTCTTCAAACAGAATTTTATTTGGGTCACAATCTCCGACACCCTCAGACCCGGGCCCCACCCCCGGCCCTTTACAACACGCCCCCACCCCAGTGGAGGGTCAATTCCTGAGATAGCGGGGGTTGGAGGGTCCCCTTCCCACCCCCCGAGACCCTCCCCAACCCTCTTCACCAACACCCCGGCCTCGGTTTCCCCGGGCCCCTGTCGGTCCGGAAGCGGGCAGCCGTCCGTCCCGCCCGTCACGCCACGTCATCGTCCAAGGGGGAGGCCGCTTCTGGGCGGGGTGAGAGGGGAGAGGTGGGAATGGCCACGGGACCACCCGCCTGCCCCCTCCCCCCCGTCGCCCCGCGGGACCCCCTCCCCGGTTACCTGATAGGCTGTGGCAGGAGAGGGAGTGCGGCGTGGCCGCGGGGGTCTTCCAGCTCCCGGACCCCGGGCTCTCCTCGGAGGCGTCCGCTTCGGGGGCCTGGGCAGGGGGTCGGGGGAGAAGGCGGAGGAGCAAATGGGGTGGGGCACGGGAACCTGGACGGTGGGGCCGTGGGGAGGGGAGGGGGCGTCTGACCCACCAGCGGCTCGGGGACTTCTGGTTCTTGAGGGACCTTGACGGCGTAGCCCCGGCGGACCAGCTCCAGCCCAATATCGAGGTTCTGAGCGCGGAGATCACACACAGAGACGGGGAGAGGTCAGGCACCCGACACGGAGAGACCTGACCTGGCCCCAGAGACCCGTCGCAGAGACCGACGTCAAAGAGATCGCCGCCACAGAGAGACTGGTGGGGGGAACCTCCCAGGCTCGCCGGTTGCGGGGGGGGGGGGGGGGGGGGGGACGGCGACCTCACCTGTCCTTCGTTGAGGTCGAACAGGTGGACGGCGGGCCAGGTGGTGGTGCCGGCCTGGACGTAGCTGGAGATCCTGGCCACCAAGGGCTTCCAGTCGGCACAGTGCGTCAGCCGCTCAAACTCGTCCAGGGCCGCTTCTTCCCACTGCCCACCTGGGCCGCCCCCGAACGGAAGGGCAGACGGACAGACGGACACGCGCCTTCCCCTTCACATCCGGCAGACCGCCCCGTGCCCCGTCTTCCCAGCCCTACTGAAACTGCGCCTCCTCCAGGAAGCCCTCCCTGGCTGGCCTCTCATCTCCCCCCCCATGCCCTAAGAAGCAGCGAGGCGGAGAGGGCCCGGGCCTGGAAGTCAGAAGGAACTGGGTTCTAATCCCCGTTCCGCCACCTGTCTGCTGCGTGACCTTGGGCAAGTCACTTCGCTTCTCCGGGCCTCAGTGACTTCATCTGGAAAATGGGGATTAAGACTTTAAGCCCCAGGCGGGACAGGGACTAAATCCAACCTGATTTGCTTGTATCCACCCCAGCCCAGTGCCTGGCACATTGTAAGTGCTTAACAAATACTATATTATTATTATTTCCCCCCTTCGTCATTGAGTGCATAAGGTCGGCCTACACCTCCCGAGCACTTTCTTGGTCGCTTCCCCGACCTATGATTTATTTCAGTGCTCCACTCTCCAGCTACATGGTTAACCTCGAGGGACCACTAATAATCGAATTTGTTAGGCACTTAGTATGTGCCAAGCACTGGACTAAGCACTGGGGTAGAGACAAGGTCATCAGGTCCCGCAAGGGGGCTCACAGTCTAAGTAATAATAATGTTGGTATTTGGAGGAGGAGGAGGAGGAGGAGCACAGGGATTGAATCCCCATTTTGTAGGATGAGGACGCAGAGACACGCAAGGACTAACCCCAGGTCACACAGCGGACAAGTGGCAGAGCAGGAATTAGAACCCACGACCTGCTGACTCCCCGGCCTCGTGCCCTATCTGCTAGGCCACGCTGCTTCCCTGCGATGGGGGTCGGGGCAAAGGGGGAGTTGTCGGGCTGGTGGGCTCGCCCCGTCTCGTTCCGGCCTCCCGCCCGACCCCCCGGCTCACCTGCGGGGGCGACACCTGCCAGACTGCACTCGATGGCCTGGAACGGGAGGCTCAGGAAGTCGCTCCTGCGCACACGGAAACACCAGGAAGGGCTCGGGGCCCACGTCCTCCCCATCCAAGAATCCTCTCCTTCCCCAAGCACCCACGGCCCAGGAGTTCCAGACCGGCTCCGTCCGCCCCCCCGTCCAGCCTGGGAAGGCCACCTCCATGTATCCCCGGCTGCCGCCAGGCTCCGGACCCACCTGAGAGGGCGCAGGTCCTCCACGGGGCTCTCGCCGTTGTCGCCGAAGTCGACGAAGTACAGGTCCATTTTGCCGCTGTCCAGGGGGCCGAGGACGCGGGCCCGGTACCAGGGGCCGTCCTCGGGCAGAGGGGCGGCCACGATGTCGCCCACGCAAACCGGCTGGGCCGCGTCCTGCCGGGGGAGGGGGAGAGGGCGGGGTGGGCGGGGGGCGGTCGCCCTCCTCCGTGCCGGTCGGGCCGGGTCCCGGCGGGATCACTCACGGGCGGGCAGCTGCCGCGGTAGTGCCGGGTCATGTCGGCCACCAGCTGATCCAGCCGCAGGCTGCGGGGGCCCAGGATCTGGATCCAGAAGTGTCCGGGGTTCTCCGACGCCGACACGTACACCTCCAGCAGCTCGTCCGCCGGGAAGCTCAGGTCGGGGCTGGGCACTGGGTCGGCCGGGAGGGTCAGCCGACCCTCCACGGTCACTCAGCATCCCCCCGCAGCTGCCGGCGGGTCCCAGAGAGCTCGGGGTCTCCCCGCTGCCCGGCCGGAGGGGCCTACCTTCAAACTTGGGGCTCTTGTCGGGGCCCGGCTTGGGGGGTCCCTCGACCGGTGGGTCGGCCTCATCTCCCCCTCCTCCTCGCAGGGCCGCCTTCCACCGGTCTTCCGGCTCCCTGGGGGTGACCGATTCACCGGCCCCGGCCGCCTCCCGCCGCACGCCGACCGGCTGCTTGCGCTGGACGCGCAGTTCGGCCGAGTGGGCGATGTGGTGGCGCAGCACTTCGTCCTCCTGGACTTTCTCTCGGATTAGGCTCTGCGGGGGAGGGGGGAGGAAAGGGGGAGAGGAAGGGGACGCCCCCGTGAGCCGCATCCACCCCAACCAATAATTATAATAGTAATAGTAATTCATTCATTCCATCGTATTTATTGAGCGCTTACTGTGGGCAGAGCACTCTACTAAGCGCTTGGAAAGTACAATGCGGCAACAAAGAGAGACAATCCCGTCCCACATCGGGCTCACAGTCTAGAAGCGGGGACACAGACATCAAAACAAGTAAACGGGCATCAATAGCATCCATATAAATAAATAGAATTATAGGTTGTGGTATTCGGGAAGCATTTACTATGTGCTAAGCGCTGGGGTAGATGCAAGATAATCAGATCCCATAGGGGACTTGCAGGCTAAGGAGGTGGGAGAATTGGACTCCCTTTACTCATGCCCCCTCCCAGCCCCACACCACTTATAATGATAATAATGATTATGGTACTTGTTAAGTGCTTACTATGTGCCAAGCACTGTTCTAAGCCCTGGGTTAGATACAAGTCAGGCAGGTCGGACATAGTCCACGTCCCACCCGGGGCTCCCAATCTTCACTCCCATTTTATAGATGAGGTCGCTGAGGCCCAGGGTCACTCGGCAGACATGTGGCAGGGCCGGAATTAGAACCCAGATCCTTCTGACTCCCAGGCCAGGGCTCTATCCATATCTGTAGCATTTATTTATATGCATGTCTGTCTCCCCCTTCAGACTGTAAGCTCGTTCTGTTTATTCTTGTACTGGAATGTGTCTGTTTATTCTTGTACTGGACTCTCCCAACTGCTCAGTACGGTGCTCCGCACACAGTAAGCACTCAGTAAATATGATTAATTAACTGACTGAATCCCCATTTTACAGACGAGGGACCTGAGTCCCAGGGAAGTGAAGCGACTGGCCCGAGGTCACACAGCAGGCCCAGGGTGGTCAGGATTGGAACCCAGGTCCTTCTGACTCGCAGGCCTGTGCCCTTTCCACTAGGCCATACTGCTATTCCTGCCCTCAAGGGAACCCGGAGTCTCATAGGGGAGATGGCGGGTGTGATTGGCAGACTCTGAGGTAGCGAAGAACGCCCCTAATAAGAACAATCCCAGCTCCACCACTTGCTTATGGAATGACCTTGGTCAGGTCACTTCTCTGGGCCTCAGTCTCCTCATCTGTAGAATGGGAGCCGATACCTGTTCTCCCACCTCTTTGGAACACAGACTCCCATGTGGGGCAGGGACTGGGTCCGACTGGATTATCTACTCCAGCACTTTTTACAGGGCTTGGCACATAGTAAGCGCCTACCAAGTACCACCTCTAGACTATAAGCTTGTGGTCAAGGAACACGTCTAATTGTTATATAGTACTCTCCCGAGTGCTTGGTAGAATGCTCTGCACATAGTCCACGCTGAGAAGCAGCATGGTCTATTGGATAGAGCCCGGGCCTGGGAGTCAGAAGGACCTGAGTTCTAATCCCCGCTCCGCCATTTGTCTGCTGTGTCTGACCCTGGACGAGTCACTTCAATTCTCTGTGCCTCAGTTACCTCATCTGTAAAATGGGGATTTTGACTGTGAGCCCCATGTGGGACACGGACAGTGTCCAATCTGATCACCTCGAATCTGCCCCAGCGCTTAGATCAGTGCCTGGCACATAGTATGTGCTTAACAAATACCGCAGACGAAGAAATAAATACCACTGGCCGATGGATGACTCGGTCAGTGGTATTTACGGAGCACTTACTGTGTGCACAGCACTGTACTGGGGAGGGTCGCGGGGCGGGCTGGGGCGAGGAAGGGGTGGGGGACCCTACCTTGGCCGTGTCCACTTCCTTCTGGGACCCCGACAGGTTGATGAACCTGGTCAGCAGCAGCGCCCCTTCGGCCTCCCGGTCGCAGGAGATCCTGGCCCCCGAGCTCTTACAGATGGAGCGGATGGTCTCTCCCCCCCTGCCTGTGGAGGGCATGTGCCCAACTGAGCCCGTGGGCTCCCCCCAACCCCCGATCCGGCTGCGGGCAGGCTGGGGGCGAAGAGGGAGAAGCTGAGAGGATAGAGTCTGGGCGTTAGAAGGACCTGGGTTCTAATCCCGGCTCCACCACTTGTCTGCCGGGTGACCTTGGGCCCGTCACTTCACTTCTCTGTGTCTCAGTAAGCTCAACTGTAAAATGGGGATGAAGACTGTGAGCCCCATTTGGGGCAGGGACTGTGTCCAACCTGATGAACGTATCTACCCCAGCGCTTAAAACAGTGCCCGGCACATAATAAGCGCTTAATAAGTACCCTAATTATCATTACCCGGGGTCAGTTCCCCGGCACTGGCTGCTAGGACACAGGCGGGTAGCCCCCCAGCTGGGGGATGGAGGGTGTGCGTATGGGGGGAAACGGGGTGCGGGAGGCGGGAGGACGCCTACCAATGATCTTGCCGATGGACCTCTGAGGTACGGAGATCTGCTCGTGCACTTGGGCGTGCTCCCGCAGGAGCCTGTGGACGGCGGCCTCGGCCTTGCACACTTGGACGGGGAAGCCGCTGATGAGCAGCACCCGCTCTTCCCCCGCCCCCTCCATGTCCACATTGATGCGGGCGCCCGTCTCCTTCCGCAGCTGTGGGAACGGGGGGCGGGAGGGGTGACGGCCGGACGCGGCGGCCCGTCCTCCGCTCTCCCCCAGTGACGAGGCACGGACCGCCCCACACCCCGACTCTCCCCTCTATAGCCGACTCTGCCCCGCTGACCAGCATGGCTCATCCCACACCCCTGATTTTTCCCTCTCCATCCCTGACTCTCCCCCAGTGATCTAGCACGGACCATCCCACGCCCCCGACTTTCCCCTCTCCATCCCTGACTCTCCCCCAGTGACCCAGCACAGATCATCCAACATCCCCGACTCTCCCTTGTCCATCCCTGACTCTCCCCCAGTGACCCAGCACGGACTATCCCACACCCGTGACTCTCCCCTCTCCATCCCTGACTCTCCCTAGTGACCAAACATGGCCCACCTCGGACCCCAACTCTCCCCCCTCCATCCCTGACTCTCCCCGCGTGACGCAGCACTGACTACCCCACGCCCCTGATTCTTCCCTCTCCATCCCTGACTCTCCCCCAGAGACCCAGCAGATCCCACCCCTCACCCCCACATCTCCTCTCTCCATCCCTCCTGAGCCCGGAGGCCTTGGCTGACCAGCCGGGGTAGGGTGGGGGGGCGAGGCTGTGGAATCCCCCAGATGGCCCGTACCTGTGTGCCCATGTGCCCGGGGATGGCATCTTTTTCCTGCCGTTACCTTTTTGATGTTGGCTCCCTGGCGTCCGATGATGAGTTTCAGAGCCTCCTGGGGCACCCGCACCTCCACCTCCATGTCGTCGTCCCCGACAAACGTCACTCGCTCCTCTGCGTCCGGCACAGGGGGTCAGCGGCCCCCCGACGCCCCCCTGCCCAGCCCCCCCCGCCCCTTCCTTCTGCGGCGGAGCCAGAGAGGGATGGGCATCGGCGCCCGCGCCCAGGTACCCACACCCCTCCCTTGGGTCTCCCGGGACCAGTGGAACAGGAAGCCCCCCCGACGGTTCCCACGTGCCCGGCCAATCTCACCCGGCCCCGTGGACGGCCCCACGCCCGCACCTCGGCTCTCACGGAAGCGCCGGTACAGGATGTACCCGACGGTGATGCCAGCCGGGACCCCCAGCGCCAGGGCCACCTTCTGGCCGGTGGCCAGGCTCTGCCACCAGCTCCGCCCGGCAGCCATGGTCTCCGGAGAACCGACCGCATCCTGCAGCGGGGCCGGGGATGGGAGGGAGGGAGGAAGGACCTATAACTACCCTGAAGTGGCCCAGGCTCGCCCATCCCACAACCCCTCCACATACAGAGAAGCAGGCCTAGTGGATAGAGTCCGGGCCCTGGGAGTCAGAAGGACCTGGGTTCTAATCCTGGCTCCGCCACTTGTCTGCTGCGGGACCTTAAGTGAGCTTCTTAAGTGAGCTGCGCTTAGACCGTGAGTCCGTTATTGGGCAGGGATGGTCTCTAGCTGTTGCCGAACTGTACATTCCAAGTGCTCAGTACAGTGCTCTGCACACAGTAAGTGCTGAATAAATACTTTTGAATACTTAACTTCTCTGGGCCTCAATTCCCTCATCTATAAAGTGGGGATTAAGAATGTGAGACCTATGTGGGACAGGGACTATGTCCAACTTGATGATCTTATATCTTTCCTAGCACTTAGTACAGCGCCTGACACATAGTGAGCACTTATCAGATACCACGATTACTATCATTATGATGCAGCCCTTCATCCATGTATGTTTAACACAGCGCAGAGTACAAGTGCTTTTGCACTTATTAAGTACTTAATCAATATTATTGCTTCTGCCAGGAGCCCCCTCTTCTGGGTGGGCCAGACCTCAGGTTTCAGGACTATGCAGGGGTCAGCCTCCCCCCATTCCCTTGGGAACTAGAGATCGTGGGTTCTAATCCCGGCTCCGCCACTTGTGTGACCTTGGGCAAGTCACTTCCCTTCCCTTGGCCTCAGTTAACCTCACCTGTAAAATGGGGATGAAGACTGCGCCCCACGGGGGACAACCTCAACACCTTGTATCTCCCCAGAGCTCAGAAAAGTGCTTGGCACATAGTAAGCGCTTAACAAATACCATGATTATTATTATTAATAATCCCGGCTCTGCCGCTTGTCAGCTGTGTGACCTTGGGCAAGTCACTTCCCTTCCCTGGGCCTCAGTTAACCTCACCTGTAAAATGGGGATGAAAACTGGGAGCCCCACATGGGACCACCTCATCACCTTGTATCTTTCCAGTGCTTAGAACAGTGCTTGGCACATAGTAAGCGCTTAACAAATACCATTATTATTATCATTAATAATAATCCCACTTCCGCCGCTTGTCAGCTGTATGAACTTGGGCAAGTCACTTCCCTTCCCTGGGCCTCAGTTAACCTCACCTGTAAAATGGGGATGAAGACTGTGTGCCCCACGTGGGCCAACCTCAACGCCTTGTATCTCCCCAGCGCTTAGAACAGTGCTTGGCACATAGTAAACGCTTAACAAATACCATGATTATTACTATTAATAATCCCGGCTCCGCCGCCTGTCAGCTGTGTGACCTTGGGCAAGTCACTTCACTGGGCCTCAGTTCCCTCATCTGTCAAATGGGGATTCCTTCATTCGTTCAATAGTATTTATTGAGCGCTTACTATGGGCAGAGCACTGGACTAAGCGCTTGGAATGGACAAATGGGTAACAGAGACAGTCCCTGCCCTTGGACGGGTTTACGGTCTAATCGGGGGAGAAGAAGACTGGGAGCCCCAAGTGGGACAACCTGATGACCTTGTATCTCCCCAGCGCTTAGAACAGTGCTTGGCACATAGTAGGCGCTTAACAGCGCGAGAAGCAGCGTGGCTCAGTGGAAAAGAGCACGGGCTTTGGACTCAGAGGTCATGGGTTCGAACCCCGGCTCTGCCACTTGTCAGCTGTGTGACTTGGGGCAAGTCACTTCACTTCTCGGTGCCTCAGTTACCTCATCTGGAAAATGGGGATTAAGACTGTGAGCCCCACGTGGGACAACCTGATTCCCCTTTGTCTACCCCAGCGCTTAGAACAGTGCTCGGCACATAGTAAGCGCCTAACAAATACCAAAATTATTATTATTATTACAAATACCAACATGACTGTTTCATCCCCCCAAACCTCCCTATACCGCCCCCCTAGACGCCCCCCCAGGTCGTTTCTCATTGGCTAGATGGTTCTCTCCCTCCCATGACTCCCCCCCCTCCCCATTTTGCTCTTCGACGACCCCGGGACCCCCAACCCTTCCCCCAGTTACCGACTCCCTCGTCAAACAGCTCCCCGCCCCCGCTTTACCGCTCAGGCCGGGCCCCAGCGCCTCCACCCGCTCCCCCGCGTGAACCTCCCGCTCCACGCGTCACGCCTCGAGGGCCCACGCCCCCTTCCGACCAATCGCCGCCGGCCCCTCCCCGCCCTTAACCAATCACCGCCCCGCCTCCCGGCCTCGGAGCCAATCGCCCCGCCCCGTGGCCCCGCGGCCGGCCAATGGGGGAGCCCGCCCGCTCGCGCCGCACCTGTCGCGCGCCGCCGCCCGCCCCCTCCCCGAACCCGCCCTTCCCGCCGCGGCCAATGGGAGCAGGAGCTCCAGGCGCAGCCAATCAGGAATTGGGCTCGCGGCGGCTCGGGAATAAAGCGGCCAATGGGAGGCTCCGGAGGGCTCCGCGGCGGGGGGCTAATGTCGCCCTCCATCTTCGTCGCGGGGGCGCACCGTGCAGTAGAAGGGATTGAGGCTAGACGGCTCTAGCCTTAATAATAATAATGTTGACATTTGTGAAGCGCTTACTGTGTGCAGAATACTGTTCTAAGCGCTGGGGGAGATACGGGGTCATCAGGTTGACCCTATTTATTTTGTTAATGAGATGTACATCACCTTGACTCTATTATTTTGTTAAGGAGATGTACTTCACCTTGATTCTATTATTTTGATAATGAGAGGTACATCACCTCGATTCTGTTATTTTGTTAAGGAGATGTACATCACCTGGATTCTATTATTTTGTTAAGGAGATGTACATCACCTTGATTCTATTTATTTGCTATTGTTTTAATGAGATGTTCACCCCCTTGATTCTATTTATTGCTATCGTTTTTGTCTGTCTTCCTCGATTAGACTGTAAGCCCATCAAAGGGCAGAGACTGTCTCTATCTGTTACCGATTTGTACATTCCAAGCGCTTAGTACAGTGCTGTGCACATAGTAAGCGCTCAATAAATACTATTGAATGAATGAATAGTTCTATTTATTTATTTTGATGCTATTGATGCCTTCTTGTTTGGTTTTGTTGTCTGTCTCTCCCTTTCTGGACTGTGAGCCCATTGCTGGGTAGGGATTGTCTCTGTTGCTGAATTGTACTTTTCAAGCGCTTAGTACAGTGCTCTGCACACAGTAAGCACTCAATAAATACGATTGAGTGAATGAATGATGAATGAACTCCTCTCCCCCTCTTCCAGCCCTCAGGTTGCCGGAGCGGAAAACCGCATTTGGGATCCTCTCCACACTCGCCTCTCAGGCAATCGGTCATATTAATTGAGCTCTTGGGAGAAGCGGCGTGGCCTAGTAGATAGAGCACAGGGCTGGGTGTCAAGGTCATGGGTTCTAATCCCAGCTCCTGCAGGTGTCGGCTGTGTGACCTTGGGTAAGTCACCTCACTTCTCCGGGCCTCAGTTCCCTCATCTGGAAAATGGGGATGTCCAGGTGGGACAGGGGCTGTGTCCAAGCTGATCTGGCAGAGAGGCAGCATGGCCTAGTGGATACAGCACGGGCCTGGGAGGCAGAAGGTCATGGGTTCTAATCCTAGCTCCGCCACTTGTCTTCTGTGTGACATTGGGCAAGTCACTTAATTTATCTGTGCCTCAGTTACCTCAAATGGAGATTAAGACTGTGAGCCCCCCGTGAGACAACTCGATTACCTCGTAACTACCCCAGCGCTTAGAACAGTGCTTCATTCATTCATTCAGTCATATTTATTGAGTGCTTACTGTGTCCAGAACACTGTACTAAGAGCTTGGAAAGTACAATTCAGCAACAAAGAGAGATCATCCCTGCCCACAGAGGTGGGGAGACAGACAGCAAAACAAGTAAACGGGCATCAGTAGCGGAAGCAGTGTGGCTTAGTGGAAAGAGCACGGGTTTGGGAGGGAGAGGTCGTGGGTTCTAATCCCGGTTCCGCCAGTTGTCAGCTGTGTGACTTTGGGCAAGTCACTTCACTTCTCTGGGCCTCAGTGACTTAATCTGTCAAATGGGGATTCAGACTGTGAGCCCCACGGCAGACAACCTGATGACCTTGTATCTACCCCAGTTCTTAGAACAGTGCTCAGGGCTTGGCACATACAAGCGCTTAACAAATACCATAATTATTATTATTTACTTGGATTCATTCATTCATTGTGTGCAGGGCACTGTACTAAGCGCTTGGAAAGTACAATTCGGCAACAGACAGCGACAATCCCAACCCAACAACGGGCTCACAGTCTAGAATCCACCCTAGAGCTGGGTACAGTGCCCGGCACATACTAAGCGCTTCAAAAATGCCACAGTTGTTATTAGTAGTGGGAGAGCACCGCGTAAGAAAAATAACAGACACATTCCCTGGTAGGGAGCTGAGTTTGTGAAACTCTGCTCCCAACTGGATGGTGCCTTGGGGGGATTGGATGGCAAAGGGGATGGGGGGAGGGAAAAGGGGGTGGGGGGTCACTGGCCAGCCCCCCCCGGGGGTCTCGGCTTCGACGCTGAAGAGTTCGCGATAGAGCGGGGGGAAGGTGTCTTGGGCCAAGGCCGGGTAGAGGCGCTGGAAGGCTTGGAGCTGCTCCACGTGTTGGCTGCACAAAGTCCGGAGCTTCGTCTTGGGTGGGAGCTGCGGGAGGTGGGAGGAGAGGTGGGTGAGGGGGTCCCTCCCCGCCCCCCGCCCCCCGCCGAGCTGGTCCCCATCCCCGCACCTTGGCCAGGACGTCTACGCGGTGCGATCCGCCCAGGAGGAGGTGGAAACCGGCTTCCAAAAGGCGCTGAAGGCGCTGCACCTTCTCTCGGTCCTGCAGGCAAGGCCGGGCTGAGGGAACGAGGTGGGAAGAAGAAGAGGAGGTCAGAAGGACCTGGGTTCTAATCCCGCCTCTGCCACTTGTCTGCCGTGGGACCGTGGGCAATCCAGTTAACTTCTCTGGGCCTGAGTTACCTCCTCTGTCAAATGGGGAGTAATAACAATAATAGCAATAATGTTGATGATGATGGTATTTTTTAAGCGCTTACTATGTGCCAGGGGTAGATACAAGCTAATGAAGGTGACCCATGTGGGGCTCACAGCCTCAACCCCCTTTTTCCAGATGGGGTAACAGAAGTCCAGAGAATAATAATAATAATGATGGGTATTTGTTAAGTGCTTGCTAGGCGCCAAGCACTGTACTAAGTGCCGGGGTAGATACAAGGTAATCAGGTTGTCCCATTTGGGGCTCACAGTCTTCATCCCCATTTTACAGATGAGATGACTGAGGCACAGAGAAGTGAAGTGACTTGTCCAAAGTCACACAGCTGATAAGTGGCGGAGCCGGGATTAGAACCCACGAACTCCACCTCCCCAGCCCGGGCTCTTTCCACTGAGCCACGCTGTGAAGTGACATAATAATAATAATAACGTTGGTATTTGTTAAGTGCTTACTATGTGTCAAGCACCGTTCTAAGCGCTGGGGCAGATACAAGCTAAGCAGGTTGTCTCACGGGGGGCTCACAGTCTTAACCCCCATTTTACAGATGAGGCAACTGAGGCACCAAGAAGTGAAGTGCCTCGCCCTAAGTCGGCCAGCTGACAGGTGGTGGAGCCGGGATTAGAACCCATGACCTCTGCCTCCCCAGCCCGGGCTCTTTCCACTAAGCCACGCCGCTTTTCTAGGGCGTAAGCCCCCACGTGGGACTTTGTACAACCCGATGAGGTTGTATCTACCTTAGCGCTTAGTACAGGGCCTGGCCCATAGTAAGCACTTAACAGACACCATAAAAAGGGGAGATGGGAGAGGGGAGGTGACTCCCCTTCTAGAAACAACCATCCACTGGCAATTGCACCCCTGCCCTTGCCCCTGCCCCTGCCCCGCAGCTCACTGGTGTTGATGAGGACCAGGGCGGCGTACAGCGAGATCTCGTCCTCGGAGAAGCGCAGCGCGCACAGAGATTGACAGAAGTCGAAGATGGCACCGACCAGTTCAGCGCAGCCTGGACGGGCGACGGGCGGTCAGACGGGCCGAAGGCGGGGGAGGGGGTCCCCCCGCTCCCTCCAACCCCCTCTCCAGCCCGAAACGGGGGTGTCCGACGGCCCGGCCGTGGATGTCGGGAGGATGCTCCCCGTGCGCCCTCTGCGCCCCCGCCTCACCCAGGGATCGGAAGATGTCGGGGCCCCCGTATTTGCCCTCGAAGAAGACCGTGCGGTTGTCGGCGTTGAAGGCGCGGCTCATCTTCACCAACACCACCTCCATGGCGCCTGGGGTGGAGGTGGGGGGCGGGGCGAGGCATGGAGACCCCCGCGGTGTGCGGAAACACGGCCCGCACCCCCGGCCCCGGCCCCTTTTTCTATCCCCCAGATCCCCCTCCCTTCTACTTGACCCCCTTTCCGTGCCCTATCCAGTCTCTCCCCCTGACAACCTCACACACTCGTGCCCTATCCAGACCCCTTCACGTACCCACACATCCTATCCAGAACCCCCTCTCACACACATGCCCTTATCCTGACCCCTCCAGACACACATACACATCCGATCCAGATCACTCACTCCCTCACCGCCCCACACGTCCTATCAACTCACCCAATCCAGACCCCCCCGAAGCCTTATCCAGACCCTCGCCCCCACACACATACACCCTATTCAGACCCCCGCCCTCCACCCCGTCCCCGGACACAAGCACAGAGTCACACACGGCTCGCTCCTTCCCCCGTACCAGCTTTGAGCAGGACGATCTGGTCGTGCTGGCACAGATCCATGAAGCCGGGGAGCCCCTTGGCAAACTCCACCACGGACTGGATGGCCTCCGTCAGGCGCCAGGCACAACACTGCCACATCTCCCACACCGTCTGCGGGGGGCAAGGGGGCGGCCCCGACAGAGGGGGTTCGGGGTCAGATCCCCTTGACCCCATGCGGGAGGCCAGGCCGGGTCACGGGGGGTGTCCTAAAACAGGAATCAGGGTGCTGGGGACGTCTTAATAGGGCAGGACCTGGGGTGGGACACAGTCCTTGTTCCATACAGGCCTCACAAACTAGGTACCGGTAACCGCAGCACGGCTTAGTGGGCCTGGGAGTCAGTTCTAATCCCTGCTCCGCCACTTGTCTGTTGTGTGACCTTAGACAAGCCACTTCACTTCACTTCTCTGGGCCTGAGAGCTCTGAGCTTAGGGTTTCTTGCATAGGAGAGACGTGGGGGAAAGGAGCCCAAAGTTATGGGGTGTGTGGTCTGAGGGGTACTGAGTCAGGAGGTTAGAGGCACAGATTGGGCTGGGGAAGGGGGAGAAGGGGACCCCCCCCCGCCTCGTATCCCCCCCACCGCCATCTTCACCTTCCGCTGGTAACCGGCCACCTCCTCCCGGGAGAAGAGGAGGGGACGCAGGCGCTGGAGGTGGTCCAAACGGAACTGGCACGTTTGACGGAAGGATTGGCAAACGTCCCGAACCAGTCGCTCTATGGGAAAGAGGGAGAAGGATGCTCAGATCTAATAATAATAATGATGATGGTGTTTATTAAGCACTTACTATGTGCCAAGCACTGTGCTAAGCTGTCACCCAGGCTGGACCGCCTCTTTTCCCCCTCCCCTCAAACACTGACTTCCCCCCAATTCCCCTCCTTGTCTCCCCCCTCACCGATTTCCATCCAGGGGACATCGGGGGCCTGTGGGAGTGGGGTCCAGCCCCCGTCCCGACCCCGCTTAGCCGGGCCGCGGTAGGGGCAGGGTTCCGGAGGGCACACGGGGGTCTCCGGGAGGCCCGGGCCTAGGGGAGGGGGTGCGGGAGCTGCGGCCGCCGGGGGGGTCTCCTCCTCCTCCAGCCTCTGCTCCCGCTGTTGAAGCTGTTTCTGCACCTCGGCGTGTAGACTCTCTCGCTGCTTCTTGGACATGCGGCCGAATTTCACAGCTACGGGGTGTAGAGTGGGAGAGGAGTCGTGTGTAGAGAAATAATAATAGTAGCGCTTGTCAAGCGCTTACTATGAGGCAAGCACTGTTCTAAGTGCTGAGGTAATAATAATAATTATTTGTGAAGCGCTTGACTATGTGTCAGGCACTGTTCTAAGCGCTGGGGTAGATACAAGATAATCGGGTTGGACACAGTCCCTGTCCCACATAGGGCTCACAGTTTTTATCCCCATTTTACAGATGAGGGAAGTGAAGTGAAGTGACTCACCTAAAGTCACACAACAGAAAAGTGGTGGAGCAGATGAGGTAACTGAGGCACAGAGAAGTGAGGTGACTTGCCCAGGGTCTCCCAGCAGACAAGTGGCGGAGGTGGGATCGGAACCCAGGTCCTTCTGACTCCCAGGCCTGAGCTCTGTCCACTAGGCTGCCCAGCAGAACTGACGGATCCATGTGAGGGATAGGGTGTTAAGGGGGAATAAAAATAATTGTGGTGTTTGTTAAGTGCTTACTGTGCAATGTGTCTATTGTTGTATTTTACTCTCCCAAGCATTTAGTACAGCGCTCTGCACACTGTAAGCGCTCAATAAATAGATCGAACAAATGCCAGGCACTGAACTAAATGTTAGGAGAAGCAGTATGGCCTAATGGATAGAGCATGGACCTGGGAGTCAGAAGGATGCTAATCCTTCTCCTCCGCCTATCTGCTGTGCGCTGGGGTAGGTCACTTCACTTCTTTGTGCCTCAGTTCCCTCATCTGGAAAATGGGGATTGAGACTGTGAGCCCCACGTGGGACAGGGACCTAATTTGCTTGGATCCACCTCAGCGCTCAGTTCAGAGCCTGGCACGGAGTAAGCGCTTAACAAAAATCATCATTGTGATTATCAATGAATACCAGCAAACTGGGATGTGCGTGGATCCACTCTAGTGCTTAGTCCAGTGCCTGGCACATAGTAAAATGCTTAATCCCATCATTAGGATTATTATTGTTATGAATAGAAGCCGATCGGGATTGGCTTGGATCCACCCCAGCGCTTAGTCCAGTGCCTGGCACATAGTAAAGTATTATTTAATCCCATCATTAGGATTATTATTGTTATGAATAGAAGCCAATCGGGATTGGTTTGGATCCACCCCAGCGCTTAGTCCAGTGCCTGGCACACAGTAAAGTGTTTAACACCATCACTAGAGAAGCAGCGTGGCTCAGTGGAAAGAGCCCGGGCTTGGGAGTCAGAGGCCATGGGTTCGAATCCTAGCTTTGCAACTTTATCAGCTGTGTGACTTTGGACAAGTCACTTAACTTCTCTGTGCCTCAGTTACCCCATCTGTAAAATGGAGATGAAGACTGTGAGCCCCACCGGGGACAACCTGATTACCTTGTATCCCCAGCGCTTAGAACAGTGCTTTGCACAGCGTAAGCACTTAACAAATACCATCATTATTATTATTATTATTATCATTATGATTATTATGAATACCAGCCAATCGGGGTGGACACAATCTCTGGGGCCTCATTCAAAGGGGCGGCTTGGTTGCTTTCGGCGAGGCTCAGTGGAAAGACTCCGGGCTTGGGAGGCTAGAGATCACGGGTTCGAAGCCCAGCTCTGCCACTTGTCAGCTGTGTGACTGGGCCTCAGTGGCCTCATCTGTCAAATGGGGGTGAAGACTGTGAGCCTCACGTGGGACAACCTGATGACCCTGTATCTCCCCCAGCGCTTAGAACAGCGCTCTGCACAGAGTAAGCGCTTAAAGAGAAGCACACTTAAAGAGAAGCAGCGTGGTGCAGTGGAAAAAGCACGGGCTTTGGAGTCAGGGCTCATGAGTTCGAATCCCAGCTCTGCCACTTGTCAGCTGTGTGACTGTGGGCAAGTCACTTAACTTCTCTGTGCCTCAGTTCCCTCATCTGTAAAATGGGGATTAAGACTGTGAGTCCCACGTGGGACAACCTGGTTCCCCTGTGTTTACCCCAGCGCTTAGAACAGTGCTCTGCACATAGTAAGCGCTAAACAAATACCAACATTATTATTATTAAATACCAACATTATTATTATTCTTATTCTCGCCTCCTGGGGCTGCCCCTCTGCCCCCCTCTCCGGGGCCTCACCGTCGCGGGACATGCCCAAGGCGAGGCATTTCTGCAGGCGGCAATGTTGGCAGCGGTTGCGGCTGGCACGGTCGATGGGGCAGGAGCGCTGGCGGGAGCACGAGTAGGCGGCCGCCCCCTGCTGGCTGCGGCGGAAAAAACCCTGCGGGAGACGGAAGGCGCATGCGCGGGGGGAAGGAAGGGTGGGTGAGGATACCCCCCCCCCCCCCCCCCCCCCCCCCCCCCCCCCCCCCCCACTCCCCCATCCGACTCGTGGCTCAGTGGAAAGAGCCTGGGCTTTCGGAGCCCGAGGGCATAGGTTCGAATCCCTGCTCTGCCCCTTGTCAGCTGGGTGACTGTGGACAAGTCACTTCACTTCTCTGGGCCTCAGTGACCTCATCTGGAAAATGGGGATGAAGACTGTGAGCCTCACCTTGGACATTACCCTGTATCTCCCCCAGCGCTTAGACCAGTGCTCTGCACATAGTAAGCGCTTAACAAATACCAACATTATTAACTCGTTGTGCGCAGGGCTTGTCCCCCTTTATTGCTCCACTATATTTTCCCTGTATCTACCCCAGCGGTTAGATCAGTGCTCTGCACATAGTTCTCTGCTCCTCACTTACCTCATCTGTAAAATGGGATTCCTCATGCGGGACAACCTGCTGACCCTGTATCTATCCCAGCGCTTAGACCAGTGCTCTGCACATAGTAAGAGCTTAACAAATACCAACATTAATAGAGAAGCCGCGTGGCTCAGTGGAAAGAGCCCAGGCTTGGGAGTCAGGTCATGGGTTCGAAACCTGACCCTGCCCCTTGTCAGCGGTGTGACTGTGCGCAAGGCATCTTACTTTTTTTTTAAAATATTTGTTAAGCGCTTACTATGTGCCGAGCACTGTTCTAAGCGCTGGGGTAGATACCGGGTAATAATAAGGATGGTGTTTGTTAAGCGCTTACTATGTGCCAAGCACTGTTCTAAGCGCTGGGAGAGGTACAAGGTTATCAGTCCCACGTGGGACTCACAGACTTAATCCCCATTTTACAGATGGGGTAATCAGAAAGGGATTAAAAGATGTGAGCCCCACGTGGCTCAATCTGATTATCCTGCATCTACCCCAGCGGTTAGAACAGTGCTCTGCACGTAGTTCTCTGTTCCTCACTTACCTCACCTGTAAAATGGGATTTCTCATGAGGGACAACCTGATGACCCTGTATCTACCCAAGCGGTTAGAACAGTGCTCTGCACATAGTAAGCGCTTAACAAATGCCAACATTAATAGAGAAGCAGCGTGGCTCAGTGGAAAGAGCCCACGCTTGGGAGTCAGGGGTCATGGGTTCGAAACCCGGATCTGCCACTTGTCAGCTGTGTGACTGTGGGCAGGGCACTTCGACTTCTCTGTGCCTCACTTACCTCATCTGTAAAATGGGATGAAGACTGTGAGCCTCACGTGGGACAACCTGATGACCCTGTATCTACTCCAGCGTTTAGAACAGTGCTCTGCACATAGTAAACGCTTAACAAATGCCAACATTAATAGAGAAGCAGCGTGGCTTAGTAGAAAGAGCAGAGGTTTGGGGATCAGAGGTCATGGGTTTTGAACCCAGCTCGGCTACTTGTCAGCCATGGGACTTTGGGCAAGTCACTTCACTTCCCTGGGCCTCAGTGACCTCATCTGTAAAAATGGGGATTAAAAAATGTGAGCCCCATGTGGGACAATTAATTATTATTATTATTATGGTATCTGTTAAGCTATGTGCAAAGCACTGTTCTAAGAGGTGGGGTAGATACAGGATAATCAGATTGTCCCACGTGGGGCTCACATTTTTTAATCCCCATCTGATTACCCCATCTGTAAAATGGGGATTAAGACAGGCTGATAACCTAGTGCCTAACCCAGCGCTTAGAACAGTGCTTGGCACATAGTAAGCGCATAACAAACATCATCCTTATTATTGCCCTGTATCTAGCCCAATGCCTAGAACAGTGCTCGGCACATAGTAAGAGTTTAACAGATATTTTAAAAAATACGATTGAATGAATGAATTGTTCTTTCCCAAGCGCCTAGTAATAACAATAATAATAATGATGATTAGGGCATTTGTTAAGCGCTTACTATGTGCCAGGCATTGTACTAACAGCGGGAGTGGATCCGAGCAAATCGGGTTGGACCCAGTCCCAGGCTCACAGTCTCAATCCCTGTTTTACAGGGGAGGGAATTGAGGCACAGAGAAGTAAAGCGATTTGCCCAAGGTCACACAGCAGACAAGTGGCAGAGCCGGGATTAGAACCCATGACCTTCTAACTCCCAGGCTCTATCCGCTACGCCATGCTGCTTCTCACTAGACTGGGAGCTCGCTGTGGGCAGGGATTACCATTCTTTACTGTTGTAGCGTTCTTTCCCCCCGCGCTTAGTACAGTGCTCTGCACACAGTAAGCGCTTAATAAATACGAGTGAATGAATTTCCCTGTGGATTCTGGGGAGGAATAGGAGAGTCTAACCACCCTCCCTCCTACTGCGTGCCCTCGCTTTCCCGTGGGTTTCGTGGTGGTGGTGGGGGGCAGTGGTTGGGAGGGGTAAAGGGAGAGGCTGGAGGGGGGGGAAGGAGGTCAGAGGTCAGGGGAGGGGGGGGGCCTAACCTTGCAGCCCTCGCAGGTGACGACCCCGTAGTGCACGCCGGACGAGCGGTCTCCGCAGACCTTGCAGGGAATCGCTTCGATCTGCGCTGGAGGCCGGGGCGGGCGGTGAAGCCTGGGACCCCGGGGACCCCTTCTGGAGTCCCACGAGACCCCCCCAGACCTCCCTCCCCTCCCCCCACCCACCATCACCACCTGCTTCCCGCTCTCACGTGCTGGGGCGGGGAGGGGGGGATGATGGGGTGGCAGGGATGGGGAGGATGTGGTGAGGGTTGGGCAGGGGACACCTGGATTTCAGACCCCCAACCTCTGCCCGCCGCCCCCCCCCAAAACTCCCAGCTGGCTAGGGGCAGAGGGTGAGGGAGTGGGTTGAAGAGAGAAATGTTCAGAGGACCAGAGACGACTAGGTAGGGCCTGAGGTCGCACAAGAAAGCTAGGGAGGGATTCGAATTCAGGTTGTGTGTGTGAGCGGGTGCAAGGAGACTGGGCAGGTGTGTGCATGGATGTGTGGACAGCTTTGTGTGAGACTTCACGAGTGGGTGTGCGTGTATCTGGGGGTGCTGCTGACCCTGTTTTCAAGGAGGGAAGCCCATCCTCTGTCCCTAGGGGTGGTGGGTGAAGCCCCCTTCCCCACCCTCGCCCCACCCTCGCCTTGCCCTCTGCTCTGCCCCTTTCTGCCATACCTCAGTAGAGGGGGTGAAAACCAGGCACCCTGACCTCTTGTCTTCCCCTGCCCCCGGGCCTGTAGCCTCATCCTCGGGGGTTGCCCACACTGACCCGGCCCAATCCGGCTTCTGTCCAGCAGAGTCCACCCCGCCCCCCAACCCCGGTTGCCCCCAGACCCCATTCTGCTCTCAGGACCCGCGCAGGGGATGGCCAAGGGGACCAGGGTCTCGCCTTCTTCACACCCTCACCCCGATAATACTAATAATTATGGAATTTAAGCGCTCCGCTTACTATATGCCAGGCACTAAGCGCCGGGGTGGATACAAGCAAATCGAGTTGGACACACTCCTTGTCCCACTTGGGGCTCACAGTCTCAATCCCCATTTTACAGATGAGGCCTCTGAGGCACAGAGAAGTAAAGTGACTTGCCCAAGGTCACACAGCAGACAAGCGGCAGAGCCGGGATTAGTAATCATATCTGTAATGGTAATATTAACGGTAATAGCACTTGTTAAGCGCTTACTATGGGCCGACTACTGTGCTAAGCGCTGGAGTAGATGCGGTACAATCAGATCTGACGCCTTTAGCCGGAAACTGAAACTTGTAGAGAGATGCCAGAGACACGGAGGCGTTGGAAAGACTGAAACTGAGAGACAACGGAGACAGCGACCCGGGCGGGGAGAGAAGTAGGAACCCAGACACCGACGCAGAGATGGGGTGACACACACAGAGATGCAGAGACAGGGAGACTGGAGCCAGAGGGAGAGACATGCGGGGACACAGAGAAGTGCAGAGACGAGAAATCTACGACCGGAGATGGGAAGACCTGGTTCATTCGTTCATTCAGTCGTATTTCTTGAGCGCCTACCGTGTGCAAAATACTGTACTAAGCGCTTAGTGACCGAGAGAGATGCAGAGGCAGTTAGAAATGGCGGGATAATAGTAATAATAATGGTACTTGATAAGCGCTTACTATGTGCCCAGCACTGTTCTAAGCGCTGGGGTTGATACAAGGAAGTTGCGTTGGACATAGTCCCTGTCCCACACCCTCTTAATTCCCATTTTGCAGATGAGGGAACTGAGGCCCAGAGAAGTGAAACGACTTGTCCAAGGTCACACAGCAGACATGTAGGGGAGGCAGGATTAGAACCCAGGCCCGCGCTCCATCCACTACGCCACTATTTCTCCAACATGGAGACATACAGAGAGACAGGAGACTGGAGCCAGAAGGAGAGTGATGGAGAGACAGGAAGACCCATAGAGATGGAGAGACGGGGAGCTAAGGCAACCAGAGAGAGATGCAGAGAGACGGGGAGAGGAGACACGCACTCCCACCCGCCGGTTTCCTGGGCTGGACCACCCACTCATCCACCCTGAGACCCCAGTTCCTCCCCCGCACCCCGCCACGGGGGACAGGGCCATCATGAGTCAGCTCAAGAGACTCTGTCACACCCGAAACCCTTCACCCCGCCAGGACTCATTTGCCAGGAAACGTTCGCCGTTTTGTCTCCGGGAACCGGAGCGAGCAGAAATCATCTATGGCCCGGCCCGACCTCACCCCGGCCTCCCCTACCGGCCCCGGTTCTCCCAGTGGTGGGGGAAATCCTCCCTCGAGTCTGACCTCCATCCCTCTTGCTGCAGGCTGAAGATTCCCATCCGGAATCCCCGCCGGGTGGGGCGCCTCCACGAGTTTTAGCCCCAGATCTCTCCCCTCCCAGAGTGGCCCATCCAGGATGGGCAGAAAGTCCTCGCCCCCCATACACCTCCAAGTCTAATCTCACTCCCACCACTGTCCGTTGGAGCCAGGAGGGACCTTTGGGGTCCCAGCGCTTAGTACAGAGCCAGGCACACTGTAAGCGCTTAACGAATACCATCGTTATTATGAGGGATGGGAGAGGAGGGAGAGGTGGGGGACCCGAGGGGGGAGACGGCCGGCCTTTGAAGGGAGGCTGGACTGTGGGGAAGAGGGCAGGAATGCGGGGGAGGGGGCTGGATTGCGGGGAAGGGGGATCTGGATCCTCTTTTTGCTTTCCCCGCTGACCCGGCCAATTTAGGGCGACGGAGAATAATAATAATGATGGTATTTGCTAAGTGCTTACTGTCCGCCAAGCACTGTTCTAAGCACTGGGCTCAGGTAATCAGGTTGCCCCACGTGGGGCTCACAGTCTTAATCCCCATTTTCCAGAAGAGGTCACTGAGGCCCAGAGAAGTGAAGTGGCTTGTCCAAGCTCACACAGCAGACAAATGGAGAAGGCGGGATTAGAACCCACGTCCTCTGACTCCCAGGCCCTTGATCTACCCACCGAGCCACACTTGAAGTCCCCTCCAACAACCCGCCAACCCAACTACTCTTCTTCCCTGGGGTGTCAGCCCCTCTCCTGTGGGTGGGTGGGGAGGTGAGGGGTGAGGGGAGAACCACGGGACCACCAGGTGAGACCCCCAGCGGGCAGAGCCCCCGCCCCCCACCCCCAATCTCCGTGGGGCGCAGCTGTGCGATGCAGAGATAGCGCGCACGTCGAGTCCCCCGGGAGAGACAGGGGCGGGGGGTGGGGGGCACGAAATAGGCTGGGGACGGGGAGTCTTCTCTGCCCTGCGGTTAGGAGTCCGCCCGGGTCGGGGGTTGCGGAATCCAGGCGATCTGCCCCTCGCCCCTCTCCCCAGCCGCAATAATAAAGGTGTCTGTTAAGCGCTTACTCTGTGCCAAGCATTGTTCTAAGCTCTGGGGTAGATTCAAGGTAATCAGGTTATGCCCCATGAGGCTCACAGTCTTAATCCCCATTTTACAGATGAGGTAACTGGGGCTCAGAGAAGTGAGGTGGCTTGCCCAAAGTCACACAGCTGACATGTGGTGGAGGCGGAATTAGAACTCACGACCTCTGTCTCCCAAGCCCGTGCTCTTTCCACCAAGCCACACAGCCCATCCGGGGGCACGAGAAAGTCTTAAAGGCCTGCGTGGAAGGGGGGGCTGCAGGCTAAATTAAATGGGGGGGGTTCCTGAGATCCGAATGAGTGTATGGGGGGTGGCCCAGAATCCAGAGCCCTTCCAGGAACAGCCTCCCAGCCCCCTCCCCATTTTCAAAGTCGCCGTGAGGAAGGTGAGGTGGGGTCGGGGAGGGGTGTTTTCGTTCTAGAAGCAGCGTGGTGTAGTAGTGGATGGAGCACGGGCCTAGGAGTCAGACGGTCATGGGTTCTAATTCCGCCTCCGTTATATCTCTGCTGTGTGACCTTGGGCAAATCACTTCACTTCCCTGGGCCTCAGTTCCCTCATCTGGAAAATGGGGATTAAGAGTGTGAGCCTCATGTGGGACAGGGACTGTGTCCAACCCGACTTTCTTGTATCAATCCCAGAATAGTGCTTGGCACATAGTAAGAACTTAACAGCCATTATTATTATTATTATTCGTTCCTTTTTGGTCTCTTGGTCCGTGGCAGACCACACTGGCTCCCCTCTTCCCCTCTTCGGCCGGCTGGGGACGGCTGACTCCGAACGCCTGGGTCCTGAAAGACCTCCGGCGATTCCCCCCAGCTCCGCCTCCACCTTCCCCAAGCCAGGGAGAGAGGAAATGGTCTTCAGTTGCAGCGAGGAGGACCGAGGTTAGACTCAGGAGGCCGGGGAGGAGTGGGGTCACGCCCCGCCCCCCCCCCCCCCCAGTGAGCCAGCCCTGACCATCCGACACTTCTGACTCTCCCCTCTCCATCTCTGACTCTCCCCAATGACCCAGTTCAAATCATTCGATACCTCTGACTCTCCCCTCTCCCTCCCTCCCTCTCCCTCAGTGACCCAGCCTGAGCCGCTAGTCCAAAATTCTGTCCAAACTCCACTTGAGCTTGAGCGCCGTTTTTTCCTGGTATTTCTTAAGCGCTTACTATGTGCCAAACTCTGTACTAAGCACTGGGGTAGATACGAGGCACTCAGGTCGGGCACAGTCCATGTCCCACTAGGGCTCACAGTCTTAATCCCCATTTTATACTACTACTAATAACGATATTTGTTAAACGCTTACTATGTGCCGAGCACTGTTCTAAGCACTGGGGTAGATATAAGGTAATTCAGATTGTCCCACGTGGGGCTCACAATCTTAATCCCCATTAAAGTTCAGAGTTAAGGTAATCGAAGCTGAGAAGTGAAGTGACTTGTCCAAGGTCATACAGCAGATGAGTGGCGTAGCGGGATTAGAACCCAGGTCCTTTTGATTCCCAGGCCCGTGCCACGCTGCTTCTCTGTATGTGGCCTTCCCTCCAAAGCCCAGACCAAATTTCCGATTACCCAATGTGGTGGGGGATCTGGGCTCTGGCCCCCCAACCTCCCGCCTCCGGCGGAGAGAGCTTCTCCCCCCAGCAATTCTTCCCCCGCCCCTACGCAGAGATAGACTGGAGAGATCTCCCCCTGACCCTTATGCAGAGATCTCCCCCCCATTCCCGCAGGCAGAGACAGAGACCCGAGGGAGAATCTAGAAGCCCGTGAGTCTTGTCTGTAGGCAAGGTCACCTACGGCAGAGAATTGGGGATCACCACGGGGATCACCCCTCTTTGAGGGGAAGGAGAGGGAGGGAGGGAGGAAGGGAGGGGGAACCGAATCAAGGCAGGAAAGAAGAGGCAGGGAGGGGGGAAATAGAGGCAGGGAGTGGAAATAAAGAGTCACGGGACCGGAGAGAGAAGCAGTAAAGAGGAAACAGAGGTAGGAAGGTGGGGAAACAGAGGCAGGGAGGGGAAACAGAGGTAAGGAAGGTGGAGGGGGAGAAAGACAGTAAAGAGGAGATAGGTAAGGAAGGGGGAAAAAGACAGAGAGGGGAAACAGGAACAGAGGGGGAGATAGAGGGAGGGAAGAGCAGGCAGAGGCGGGGGGAGGGGGGAAACAGAGGCAGGGAGGGAGGAAACAGGCACAGAGAGGGAGACAGAGGCAGGGATGCGGGGAAAGAGAAGCAGGGAGGGGGAAAACAGAAGCACGGAGCAGGAGACAGAGGCACAGAGGGAGACAGAAACATGGAGAGGGAGACGGAGACACGAAGAGGGGACAGAAGCACAGAGAGGGGGACAGAGACATGGAGAGGGAGACAGAGGCACGGAGAGGGAGACAGAGACATGGAAGGGAGACAGAGGCAGGGAAGGGGAAGAGAGAGGCAGGAAAGATGGGGAGAGAGGTAGGAAAGAGGAGACAGAGACAGGGAGGGGGAAACAGTGGCAGGGAGGGGAAGCAGAGGCCCGGAGAGGGAGACAGAGGCAGGGTCAGGGTCTCCCTGGTTCCCTGGGCCCCGGGCCTGGGTTCGAGGTGCCCCCCGGCCTCAGTTCCATCCCTTCCCCGTCCCCACGTCCCCCCAGGTCACCATCACCAACTTACTCCTCATGGCCGAGAGCCGTCGGTCGGCGGGGGCAGGTGGACAGCGTCCGAGCGAGGGACAGGCAGGGCCGAGCCAGGCGCTCAGACCCTGGGCGGACACCTGCGTTTTGCCCGCGGCCCCAGGGGGCTGGCCATGGGGACCCAGGGGTCCCGGGGTTGGGACCGTCCCCCCCGCTCCCCCATCACACACCGTTGGCCAATCGGTGTCCCCGGGAGGTCCCGGGGAGGTGGGGACGGGGGGGGGGGGAAGAAGGGGCGTGGGGCTGACGGGGAGGTGGAAAGTTGGAAACCGCAGCCAGAAGCCACAGCCACTGCTCACACGCAGGTGGGGAAGGGGACCCCCCTCGCCCCTTCCCCATCTCCCTCCTTCCCCTTCCCCCACCTCTCCATAACCCTCTCTCCCATAAATCTCTCCACTCTCCTCTTAACCACATCTCCCCATAAATCTCTCCACTCTTCCCTTGACCCCCTTCTCCCCCAAATCCCTTTCCCCCTTAACCTCCTCCCCTCTCCCCATATCCCTCTCCTATCTCCACTTAACCCCCTCGCCCCATAAATCTCTCCATTCTTCCCTTAACCCCTTCTCCCCATAACCCCTTTCCCCCTTAACTCTCTCCCCTCTCCCCATAACTCCATCCTCTCTCCCCTTAACCCCCACTCCCCATAACCCCCTCCCCTCCTTCCAAACCCTCTCCCCTCTCTCCAAAACCCCCTCCCCTCTCTCTATAGCCCTTTCCCTCTGAAGCCCCTCTTCTTATCATGGCCTAGTGGCTAGACCCCGGGCCTGGGAGTGAGAAGGTCATGGGTTCTAATCCCGACTCCGCCACCTGTCTGCTGTGTGACCTTTGGCAAGTCACTTAACTTCTCTGGGCCTCGCTTTCCTCATCTGTAAAATAGGGATTAAGACCGTGAGCCCCACATGGGACAACCTGATTATCTTGCATCTACCCTAGCGCTTAGAACGGTGCTTGGCACATAGCGCTTAATAAATGCTATTATTATTATTATTATTATAACCCCTCCCCTCTTCCCTTAACCCCTTCCCCCCATAACCCCTCTTCCCCTTAACCCTCTCCCCGTAACTCCCTCCCCTCTTCCCTTAAGCCCCTCTCCCCTTGCCCCCTGCCCTTTCGCTTCCCCCCTCCAGCTCCTTCCCCGCCTCCCTCCCAGGCAGACGGACAGACGGACAAACGGACAGAAGGATGGTTTGACGGCGTGGGGAGGTCTCTCTGAGACCCGGGCGTCTTGGGGAGCGGGTTTATCTCTGCAGAATCCCCCTACCCCTAGGGGCGAGAACGTTTCCCCCGGCAATTCCTCAACGCATGAGCCCAGGGGGAGGAGGGGCGGAAAAGGGGGACGTCGAGGGGGTCCCAAGCTTGCCCTGGAGGGGGAGGGGGATCTTATTGCAAAACGGTCCTGTTTCTGCCCCCTCCGCTCCCCCGCCGGGCCCGGCCCGGCCCGACCCGCTCCCCACAAGCAGGCCCCCCGCCCCGCCCGCGCTGACCTGTTTTCCTGGGCCCGGAGTCAGCATTTCCGTGGGGCCTGCGGCCGGGGGAGGGGGAGGGGTTGGGGAGGGGGCAGGAACGAGGTGATGAAATCCGCTGAGCTGAGCAAAGCCCCCCCCCCCCCCCCCAGGACCGGGAGACCCCCCTCCTCTGCCTGGCACTGCAGCAGGAGGGATGCGAGTGAGACCACAAGGGCGTGGACGAGGTGCAGGGGGCAGGCGGGGGGACCTCCGTGGTTATAACGTAGCCAGTTTCAGGACGGGGTCCCGCTCCGACCCTGTCGGCTTCTGATTTCGATGAGGAAGTCCCGACCGTGAGTCTGACCTCCATCCCTCCTGCTGCAGCGGCCTCCTCTACCTCCACACGGCCGCCTCTCTCCCCCGTTAACACCTAGGCTAGGGGCTAACTACGAGGATTCCCAACCTCAGCCCAGCCTCGCCACAGCGCCCAGAGGCCCGCGGATGGGGGATGGTGGGGGTCTCTTCCACCAATCCCTCCCCCCCCCGCTGCCCAATTCCCCCCCCCCCCCCCCCGCCGCTGCCTCCAAACCTTGGGACTCCCGGGTCCATCTCACTGCCGGTATCTCTACTGCCTTCTCCGTCTCCCATGTGTCTTCAAATCCCCTGCCTCTCCCTTTGTCTTTTTCTCTCCCGTCTCCTCCATGTCCCCTGTCTCTCCACCTCCCCTGTCTCTCTCCATCTCTCCCGTCTCCTCCATCTCCCCTGTCTCTCTCCATCTCTCCTGCCTCTCCCTGTCTCTACACCTTCCCTATCTCTCCATCTCTCCTGTCTCCTCCATCTCCTCTAGCTCTCGCTATTTCTCCTGTCTCTCTCCCAACTCTCCATGTCCTGATCTCTCTGTCTCTCCTGCCTCCTTCTTCTTTCCTGTCTCTCTCCACTTCTCCTAGCTGCTCCATGGTCACTCCTTCTTCTGTCTCTCCACCTCCCCTTTCTCCACTGTCTATCCGTATACCCTATCTCTTCCTGTGTCTCTCGAATTCTCCCCCTCTCTATCTCCCATATCTTTTTTTAATGGTATTTGTTATGCTTACTATGTGCCAGGCACTGTACTGAGCACTGGGGTGAATATAAGCTAATCAGGTTGGATAGTCCATGTCCCACATAGGGCTCACAGTCTTAATGCCTATTTTACAGTTGAGGTAACTGAGGCACAGAGAAGTGAAGTGATTTGTCCAAGGTCACACAGCAGACAAATGGCAGAGCTGGGATTATAACCCAGGCCCGGGCTCTTATCCGTTAGGCCATGCTGCTTCTCAGTATCTCCCTTCCTCTCTCCATTTCCTCCATCTCTCCCTGTCTCTTCATCTTCCAATGTCTCCAATCAATAAATCGGTGGTATTTACCGAGTCCTTACTGTGCGCAGAGCACTGTACTAAGCCCTTGGGAGAGTACCATATAACAAGAGTCGGTAGTCATGTTCCCTGTCCACAGTGAGCTTGTAGTCTAGAGGGGGAGACATATAAATAGAAATAAATAAATGACAGATATATAAGTGCTGTGGAACTGAGGGAAGGGTGAATAAAGGGAGCAAATTCAAGGTCAAGGGAGACACAGCAGGGAGCAGGGGAAGAGGAAATGAGGGTCTAGTGGAGGAAGTCCTCTTGTAGGAGATGTGCTTTAACATGTAAGCTCGTTGCGGGCAGGGAATGTCTCTCCCAAATCTGTTATATTATCATATTGTATTCTCCCAAGCACTTAATACAGTGCTCAGCACAAAGTAAATGCTCAATAACTACGATCGATTGATTGACTGATTGACTCAGTAAGGCTTTGAAGGTGGAGACAGTGATAGTCTGCCTGACATGAAGAGAGAGTGTTCCACTCTCTCCATTTCCCGATCTCTCCCTGTGTCTCCCCCTGTCTCTTCTCCTCTCCCTGGAAGAAGCCTCTCTCCTGCCCTCCTTTTCCCTCCTTGGGTGCTTAGAGGGGAGGGGGTCTTTGTGCCGCGGGTAGGGGAGGCAACAGAAGCCTAAGTGCTGGGGTAGATATAGAGTAATCAGGTTGTCCCACGTGAGGCTCACAGTCTTAATCCCCATTTTACAGCTGAGGTAACTGAAGCACAGAGAAGTTAAGTGACTTGCCCAGTCTCACAGCTGCCAAGTGGCAGACCGGGATTCGAACCCACGACCTCTGACTCCCAAGCCCGTGCTCCTTTCACTGAGTAAGACTGTGAGCCCTCTGTGGGACAGGGACTATGTCCAACCCCATTATCTTTTATCTACCCTAGTGCTTAGTACAATGCCTGGCATATAGTAAGCACTTAATACCACAATTATTATTATTACACACACCCACCCACAGACACTCTCTCTCTTTCGCACCTATAACCTCAGTCTCCCATCACTTCCTCCATTGCACATTCACAATCACAGACGCTCACTCACTGCAATTTCCAGGGCTACCATAAATCCAACACACAAGGACATACACCCACACATACCCACAAACCAGTGGCTAAGAACATGCAGGCCACTGAGTCCAGGTGTCGCCCACTAAAGATCCAGTGCTTAGGACAGTTCCTGGCACATAGTAAGCACCTAAGAAATACCGTAATTATTATTATTATCTTCACGCTCAGCCCCTCACCGTTCTCCCCCCTCCCCGGCCCCTCCTCTTCTCCATCTGTCCAGAGAAGTGACTTGCCTCAGGTCACACAGCAGAAAAGTGGCAGAGCTGGGATTAGAACCCGGGTCCCCTGACTCCCAGGCCTGGGCTCTTTCCACTGGGTCGTACTGCTTCTCTGGAAGCTCTCTTCGATCCAGACCCTCCAAAGGTATTGAAGAGGGCCTCTGTGGCCCCTTCACCTCCGGGTTAGGGAAGTGGCAGAACTAAGCGCTTATTACAATGCTTTGTATAGAGAAAGCTTAGTGGAAAGAGCACAGGCTTTGGAGTCAAAAGGACCTGGGTTCTAATTCCGGCTCTGCCACATGTCTGCTGTGTGACCTCGGGCAAGTCACTTCACTTCTCTGGGCCTCAGTTCCCTTATCTGTAAAACGGATTAAGACTGGGAGCCCCAAGTGGGACAGGGACTGTGTCCAACCTGATTAACTGGTATCTACCCCGTGCTTAAACAGTACTTGGCACATAATAAGTGCTTAACGACTACCATAATTATTATTATTAGCAGTAGTAAGCGCTCAAAAAGTGCCATTGATTGACAAGACTGGCCGGGGAGCACAAACCACCAACTGACCACCTTGAAAGTCACCGTTTAATCTTTGACCGAAGGGAATCGACCCTGTCCTCCAAAACCCCGAGCTGGAGTCAGGGGGCTAAGGGTATGGGTCAGAGGTTAAGGGTAGGGGTCAGGGGTTACGGCTGGGGTCAGGACAGATTGGCCTCAAATTCTGTGCCTGGTGAATTGTGTCCTGGGAAGGGGATGGTGAGGAGGGGGCAGCGTCCTGGGGGGGCGGTGAGTTCCAGGGGCTCCTTCAGCCTGGGGGCTGTTCCTGGTGGGGTCCGTCCCAGGACCCCCAGGGGAGCGGAGAGCGAGGAGTCGTGGTTGTGGTCCCCACTGCAGATATCTACTCCACCGTCTCCTCTTCCAGCTCCATCTGGAGAAATGTGACTGGAAGAGAGACACCGGGAGACTGAACCATGATGCACAGCACCAAGCTGGGGATGGGGTGGGGTTGGCTGCCCCATTGGGGTTATGGAAAGATGTGCCCTCTCCCACCCAGCTCGTTGTGGGCAGGGAATGTGTCCATTTATTGTTGTATTGTACTCTTCCAAGAACTTAGTACAGTGCTTTGCACGGAGTAAGCATTTGATAAATGTGATTGATTGATTGGGGTGGGTTTAGATGGTTGGGAGAAGTGAGGGCAAAGGGGTCCGGGATTTGAGGAGTCTCAGGATCCCGGAGTTTGGGAGGTCTGGGGGGTCCCAGGGAGGGGTTCCGCCCACCCCCACCTGAAGCCTTGGCGAAGAAGGTCTCTCGGTCGGGGCTGTGGACGAGGCAAGAGAGGAACAGCTTCTGATCCTCGATCCTGTCCACCTGGACGTCCAGCACGGCTACTGTCTGGATGGGGATCAGGCTGCGGGGAGAATCCCCCCCCGAAAACACCCTCAACCGAAGGGCCATCCCATCCCTCCCCCTGCCTCTTTGCCCTGGCCTCGCCTGCTGAATGCTAGCTGCCTCCCACCCATCCTCTCCCTACACATTTTCACTCCCTCTAGACTGTAAGTTCGTTGAGGGCAGGGAATGTGTGCATTTAGTGTTCTATTGTCCTCTCCCAAGCGTTTAGCACAGCATGGAGTAGTGGATAGAGCATGGGCCTGGGAGTCAGAAGGTCAAGGATTCTAATCCTGGCTCCACCACTTGTCTGCTGCGTGACCTTGGGCAATTCACTTCACTTCTCTGTGCCTCAGTTACCTCATCTGTAATATTGGGATTGAGACTATGAGCCCCACGTGGGCAGGGACTGTTTCCAGCCTGATTTGCTCGTATCCACCCCAGTGCTTAGGACAGTGCCTCACACATAGTAAACGCTTAACAAATTCCATTATTATTATTACTGTTATTACAGTGCTTCGCACACAGTTAAGTGCTCAATAAATACAACTGAATAGGAGTGAATGAATCTTCGCACCTCTGGACTGGGAAGGAGGGAAGAGTTTCAGTATCCCTGCTTCTCCTTCCCTCCCTCTATCTCACTATCTCTGTCTCTCTTCCTTGCCCTCCCATCTCTCTCCCCAGGCTCCTCACTTCTTAAATTTGATGTTCAGGCTCACGGTGAAGAGTCCCTGGCCGGCCAGGTAGGCTGTCTTGGAGCAGGTTTCATCGATCATAGCCGCAAGGGCCCCTCCATGGGTGAACCTGGATAGGGTGAGGGGAGGGGGTAGGAGAAGGCGACCACCTGAGCTCTACCCACCACCCCCAGCAGTCACCCCCAGCCCCAAGTGAGACGCCTCTCCAAACTGGCCGGAGCCTAAGGCCCCGCTGGGAGAGAGAAGGGATTCGGAGGGGGTTCCCAGGCTGGGAAGGAGGGTTTTAGAGGGGCAGACTCTAGCCTCCACCCTTTACCTCCCTCCCCCGGCCCCCCAGCCCCTCACCCCGGCGGCCCCTCCAGGCACGGTCCCGGCTGGAATAGGCAGACTGATTTCCTCTGGTCCGGGTGGAAGAAAATCACGTATTCGAAGCCACGGCCCTCCGCCTCGAAGCCCCGGGTGAAGAGCCGAGAGGCCTGGTCTGTTGAGAGGGGGTGGGGGCAGAGGAGGGGCCTGTGAGATACACACGTCCAGAGACAACTGGGCAAGTCACTAAGCTTCTCTGTGCCTCGGTTACTTCATCTATAAAATGGGGATTAAGACTGTGAGCCCTGTGTGGGTCGGGACTGTGTCCACCCAGATTATCCTGTAACTACTCCAGTGCTTAGTACTGTGTCTCCATGTAGTAAGCACTAAACAAACACCACAATTGTAGAGGGACAGACCAAGACAGATACGTAAAACCAGACACAGAGATAGAAAGATGGATTGGGAGGCAGTGACAGAGAAAGAAATATGGAGGGGCAGAGTTTGAGAAGAGAAAGAGAAATAGGTGAGGAGTTAAAGACTGAGAGAGAGGCAGAGATCCCAGGACTGAGCCAGAGGCGGAGGCAGAGAGATGGGTGGGGAGGAGAGAGAGAAGCGAGATGGAGCGATAGACAGGGAGCGGCCTAACATCTGGGGGGGTCCGTGGCAGGGAACGAATCCGGGCCCGGACTTGTCCGGACGTGCCGAACTGAACTTGATCTTCCAAGAAGACCCGGGGCCTTGGGGCAGCCCCGGGAGGGACTTGGATAATAATTGTGGTATTTGCTAAGCACTTACTGTGTGTCAGGCACTGTAATGATAATAATAATAATGATGCTATTTGTTACGCGCTTACTATGTGCCAAGCACTGTTCTAATTGCTGGGGGGATGCAAGGTAATCAGGTTGTCCCACAGGCTCACAGTCACAATCCTCATTTTATAGATGAGGGAACTGAGGCACAGAGAAGCGAAGTGACTTGCCCAAGGTCATACAGTAGACAAGTGACAGAGCCGGGATTAGAACCCATGACCTTCTGACTCCCAGGTCCAGACTCTAATAATAATAATAATATTTGTTAAGCGCTTACTATGTGCAGAGCACCGTTCTAAGCGCTGGGGGAGATACCGGGTAATCAGGTTGTCCCACATGAGGCTCACAGTCTTAATCCCCATTTTACAGATGAGGTAACTGAGGCACAGAGAAATTAAGTGACTGGCCCACAGTCACACAGCTGCCAAGTGGCAGAGCCTGGATTCGAACCCATGACCTCTGACTCCTAAGCCGGTACTCTTTTCACTGAGTCACACTGCTTCTCTAATGCCATGCTGATGTCCAGGGAGACTCGCGAGAACGGCTGGGGCAGGGATTGGACTCCGGATTCCCTTCCCCTCCCCTCGGGAGCCCCAAACGGGGGAGGGGAACCCCCTCACTGAGGGAGGGTCCTCGCACCAGAGGCGGAGGGGGGGATGCCGGGCAGCCTGAGCCCGCGGATGTGGTCTCCGTTGGATTTGTAGGAAGGCAGCTTGACCCATCCGCTCCCGTCCGTGGTCCCGGTGAGCAAGGTGGCGAACAGGCCGGACAGGGCCGGGCTCCAGCTGGGGTTGGGTTGGCCGTGGTCCTGGAGGTCCGTCTTCTTGAGGCAGAACCATTCCACCTGAAATGGGTCAGGGGTCCCGTCGGTGCACGCCCATGTTCCTGTGCTTCTTAAGTGTGTGTGTATGAGAACCCCCATGGGATCCCCCTCCCCTTCTCAGTCAGTCTGCAGGGCATCCTGGTTTTCTGTTTCTTTTTCTTAAATGGTATTTTTTTTAATGTTGGTATTTGTTAAGCGCTTACTATGTGCAGAGCACTGTTCTAAGCCCTGGGGTAGACACAAGGGAATCAGGTTGTCCCACGTGGGGCTCACAGTCTTAATCCCCATTTTACAGATGAGGTAATAGGCACAGAGAAGTTAAGTGACTTGCCCACAGTCACACAACTGACAAGTGGCCAAGCTGGGATTCGAACCCATGATCTCTGACTCCAAAGCCCATGCTCATTCCACTGAGCCACGCTGCTTCTCTTAAGCAGCGCGTACTATGTGCCAAGCACTGTTCTAAGCGCTGGGGTAGATACTAGTTAATCAGGTTGGACACAGTCCCTTTTCCACATGGAACTCATCCCCATTTTACAGATGAGGGAACTGAGGCCCAGAGAAGTGAAGTGACTTGCCCAAAGTAACACGGCAGACATGTGATGAACCTGAGATTAGAACCCAGTGTGTGTGTGTGTTTGATAGAGTGAATCCCACCCCCCCGGGTTCCACCTCCCCTTCTCAGCCATCTGCCAGCAGGACATCCTGGTTTTTGTTTCTTTTAAATGGTATTTTTTAGGCACTTACTATGTGCCAGGCACTGTACTAAACAGTGAGGTAGATACAAGATAATCAAGTCGGGCACGGTTCTTGTCCCACACAGAGCTCACGGTCTGAATCTCCATTTTACAGATGAGGGAACTGGGGCACAGAGAAGTTAAATGACTTGCCTCAGGTCACAAGGCAGACAAGTGGTGGGGACGGGATTAGAACCCAGTTCCTTCCGATTTCCAGGCCCAGGCTCTATCCACTGGGCCACATTGGTTCTCTGGTGATGGGAGTTAGAGGGGTCCATAGAGGAATCCATAGAGATGACGGAGGCGGGGTCCAGTCGGTTAGGGGAAGGGGAGAAGGGCAGGGGTCGTCCCCGAAGGAGGGACTGGGGGTGGGGGGAATCAGGAGGGTGGTCTTGGATACGAAGATCCCCGGTTCTCTAGGAACCCAGCAGAGACAGGTCACTCCATCTTGGGGAGGGGGAGTCGGGGATCGAATGGATTTGGGGACCCCCTACCCCGTCCTCTCGCCCCCCGAGAGTCCAGGGAAAGCAGGGCAAGGTCACTAACTACTGGCTACTCTTACCCTCGTCCCGCGATCCACCCACGATCCACCCACGATCCCAGAGTGGCTCACTGAGACGTAGCATGGCCTAGTGGATAGAGCACGGGCTTGGGAATCGGCAGGTCACGGGTTCTAATCCCGGCTCTGCCACTTGTCTCCTGTGTGACCTTGGTCAAGTCTGGGCCTCGGTTACCTCATCTGTAATATGGGGGTTAAGACTGTGAGCCTGATGAGGGACAGGGGCTGTGTCCAACCCGATTTGCTTGTAACCTCCCCAGGGACTGTCCCTGGCACATAGAAAGCGCTTAACAAATACCACAATTATTATTGTTGTTATCCTTATCTATTATGTGGATTATCCGCGCTGGGTTTCGAGCACCCCCTGGTGGCCCCACTTGTTTCTCGGATGAGCCACATTTTGGTGTTGGTCGCCCCAACTGGGCCACCTCGCCCTTCCTCCCTCCCTCCTTCTGACCGACCCCTCAGAAAGTGGGGAGGTGGGGAGGGGGCAGCCCAACGGGACGAGGCAGGGTGGGCTAGTGGTAAGGGATGATTTCTTGTGGGCAGAGAATGCATCTGTTTATTCTTAAATTGTACTCTCCCAAGCGCTTAGCACAGTGCCCTGCACACAGTAAGCACTCAATAAATACAATTGAATGAAACACGATTGAATAATCCCAGTCCTGCTTCTTAGCCTCTGGGGGGGATGCGGGCAAGTCCCTTAACCTCTCTGGGCCTCTGTTTTCCCACCTGTAAAATGGGGACAAGATTCATTCAGTCGTATTTATTGAGTGCTTACTGTGTGCAGAGCACAGTACTAAGCGCTTGGGCGAGTATAATAGAAAAATAAGCAGACACATTCCCTGCCCACAACGAGTTTACCGTCTTCCTGCTCTCCCTCTTAGATTGTGACCCCCCCCCCCCCCCCCCCCGCCATGGGAGACAGGGACCTTGAACGAACTGAACATCTGGTTTCTATCCCCTGTGTTTAGCAGTTGGCTTGGCACGTAGCAAGAGCCTAACAATAGACAATTGTTATGGAGACTATAACAATACATGACCTAGTGGTTAGAGCCCGGGCCTGGGAGTCAGAAGGTCCTGGGTTCTAATCCCAGCTCAGCCACTTGTCTGCAATGGGACCTTGGGCAAGTCACTTCTCTTCTCTGGGCCACCGTTCCCTCATGTGTAAAATGGGGATTAAGATTTTAAGCCTTATATGGGACATAAAAATGGAAAGAGAAGCAGTGTGGTCTAGTGAACACAGCACGGGCCTGGGAGTCAGGAGATCCTGGGTCCTAATCCCGACTCTGCCACTTGTCTGCTACATGACCTTGGACTAGTCACTTCACTGTGTCTCAGTCTTCTCATCTGTAAAATGGGGATCGAGACCGTGAGCCCGACGTGGGAGAGGGACTGGGTCCAACCCGATTTGCTTGTGTCCACCCCAGCGCTTAGTACAGTGCCGGGCACATAGTAAGCGCTTAACAAATACCCTAGTTAAAACATGGACTATGTCCAACCCCATTACCTCGTATGTACCCCAGCGCTTAGTATAGTGCCTGGCACATAGTAAGCACTTAACGAATACCCTAATTATAATATGGACTGTGTCCAACCTGATTACCTCGTATCTACCCCAGCGCTTAGTACAGTGCCTGGCACATAGTAAGCACTTAACGAATACCCTAATTATAATATGGACTGTGTCCAACCTGATTACCTCGTATCTACCCCAGCGCTTAGTACAGGACCTGGCACATAGTAAGAGCTCAACAAATGACATAAAAAAAATCGGAGGAGACGACTTACCATCTTGTGGCTGGACGGACCTGCACTTGCCAGGGGTCGTCGGGGTGACCCAGGCGGGATGAGGGGGCGGCCAAGGTGACGCAGGTGGGAGCTGAGCCCCCCAGGACTCCGGAGCGCAGCTAGCATGACTAGCGTCTAGGAAGCTCTGGAGATCCAAAAATGTATCCTTGGAGCCGCCCTCATCTCCCTCCCCCTGCCCCGGTTTCATCACCAGGCGACATGTTGGGGCCTGGGAGGTGATGGTCTCCAAAGAGACCCGCCTCCCCCCTCCGGGAGAGGGTGCGGGGGGAAAGTCAAATACGTTGAAAGACTTTTATAGGGTTGGGGGGCGGTGGGAGGGGGAAGGGGGCCCCCCAAAATCCAGCGGGACTTCTAATTGATTGATTTCTTTGTCTCTCTGGTCTCATTCCTTCATTCATTCAATCGTATTTATTGAGCACCTACTGTGCACAGAGCAATTAATTAATGGTGGTATTTGTTAAGGGCTTACTATGTGCCCAGCACTATTCTAAGCGCTGGGGTAGATACAAAATAAAATGAAAATAAATAAATGGTGGTATTTGTTAAGCGCTTACTATGTGCAAAGCACTGTTCTAAGCGCTGGGGGATACAAGGTGATCAGGTTGTCCCAGGTGGGGCTCACAGTCTTCATCTCCATTTTGCAGATGAGGTCCCTGAGGCCCAGAGGAGTGAAGTGGCTTGCCCAAGGTCACCCAGCAGGCAAGTGACGGAACCAGGATTAGAACCCACATCCAGGTCTGGGCTCTTTCCACTCAAGTGCACTGCTTCTCTAAGCTAAGAGAGACAATCCCTGCCTACAGCGGGCTCACAGTCTGGGGGCGGTTGGAGGGGAGACAGACATCAATATAAGTGAACAGGTGTCAATATAAATAAATCGAATTATATATACATATATACATAAGTGCTGTGGGATGGGGGGGGGAAAGAACAAAGGGAGCAAGTCAGGGTGACATGGAAGGGAGGAGGAGCTGAGGAAAGGTGGGGCCTAATATGGGAAGGCTTCTTGGAGGAGGTGCAGCTTCAGTAGGGCTTTGAAGGGGGGAAGTGTGACTGTCTGTCGGATTTGAGGGAGGGCGTTCCAGGCCAGAGGTAGGACATGGACCAGGGGTCGGTGGCCAGACAGTCTCCTTTTCTCCCTCCTCCTGGGGTCCCCAGGAGTCCGGCTGGGGGAGGGTAGAATCAGCCCCGGGCTGGGGGTGTCCTGGTTGTGGGAGTTCCAGGGATTCCCCAAGAATCGGTTGGAGTGGGGGAGCAGGGCGGGGGTCATCCCAGGGGGAGGGTCTGGAGAGGGGGAGAGGCAGGAGGTCAGAGTCAGGCCCAGGCTGGGCAAGAGGAGCGAGAGGGAGGGGGCTGGGGGTTGTCCCGCGTGCGAAGGTCCCCAGTTCTTTTTAATATAAACTATAAAGTAAATACATTATGGACATACACATAAATGCTGTAGGGATGGGAGGGGGGATGAATTAGAGAAGCAGCATGATGTAATGGATAGAGCATGGGCCTAGGAGTCAGAAGGTCATGGGTTCTAATCCTGACTCCACTACTTGTCTGCTGTGGGACTTTGGGCAAGTCCCTTTACTTCTCTGTACCTCAGTTACCTCATCTGTAAAATGGGGATTGAGAGCGTCAGCCCCACGTGGGACAGGGACTGTGTCCAACCCAATTGAGCTCTCTCTAGACTGTGAGCTCGTGGGCAGGGATTGTCTCGCTTTATTGATGTTTTGTACTTTCCCAAGTGGCATTTGTTAAGTGCTTACTATGTACCGAGCACTGTTCTAAGCGTGGGGGTAGATGCAAGGTAATCAGGTTGTCTCTCGTGGGGGTCACAGTCTACAGCCCCATTTTCCAGATGAGGTCACCGAGGCCCAGAGAAGTGAATTGACTTGCCCAAAGTCACACAGCTGACAGGTGGCAATGCCAGGTTTAGAACCCATGACCTCTGACTCCTAAGACTGTGCTCTTTCCACTGAGCCATGCTGCTTCTCGACCTTGTATCCACCCCAGTGCCTGGCAAAAGGTAAGTGCTTAACCAATATCACAATGATATTATTGTATCTACCCCCAGTTCTTAGTACAGTGCTTGGCATCAAGTAAGCACTTAACAAACACCCCAATTAATCACATTGGCAGGTTAGGTGGCCGGGGTAGGGGCTGGGTATGTAGGAAGCCTCCCCTCCAGTCACGGAGCAAACAGGGAAGTGGATGGACGAACAGGAGCTTGGACCTGCCGCTCAGCTCCCATCCCGTCAGTCTGGCTGGGGGTTGGGGGGGCAGTGGGTTTTGGGGACTCCTGGTTTGGAAAGCTCAGAGCATGCGTGGGGGGAGCACGCTGCTCCCGCCACCCCCATGCATTGTTCCCTGTCTCTTTGAAGGCCCCACTCCCACCGGATGTTGGGTTTTTGGGGGGGGCCAGAGGAGAACGTGAAGGAGTAAAAGACAACCACCCCCTCCCCATTTTATTATATTTATATATTATATAGAACATTTGACTATATTCCAACCAGCAAAGCTTCGAGCAGCTGCTCCAAATGGGGATTTCATTCCCCTGTCCGCCATCGCCCCCAAACTGCTCTGATTTACCTCCCCCGAGGATGGAAAATAATTTGGGGTGCCCACACACACAGGTAGCAAGCAGGTTCCAGACCCCAGTTCTAGGAGAGGCTGGTCTCAGAGTGGCTTCAGAGACATTTCCGCCCCACATTTTCCACTCACACATTCCCTCCCCTCCCCACCTGCTGTTTCTCAAATGGGGGGGAACTGAGTCCACAGCTCGGGTTGGCCGGAGACACCATGAGGTTCCGTCAGCGGGAGGAGCTGGCCCCCGATGGCCCCCTGCCCCTGGAGAGGGGAGCAAAGGAGGGAATCGAGAATGCGACTGGATCGGCCACCTGGAACGCCCTTGCCGCGGAGGCAGTCTTTGTGGGTCGTCACACGTTCTTGTTGGGGTCCAGTTTGACAAAAAGACCTGGAGAGGGAAAGGTGACATGAAAGGATGATCGCTACCACCTGGGGGGGGGGGCTGGGGGGGGGGAGGGCTTTGAGTGCTCAATAAATACCACCGGTTGACTGACTGATGCAGCAGGAGGGAGCATGGGCACACTCAAGGGCAGGTGGTCGCTCTGGGAATGGGTGGCCCCAGCCGCCCTCAGGGAATTTTTAAAAAACAGAGCTGGATTTCCCTGCCCCGTGTTTTTGCCTCACAGGCAGGGGCCTGGGCCAGATGACCTCTTCAGCTCCCTGTGGGGGGCAGGGGAGGTGAGAAGCACAATGGCTTAGTGGATAGAGCCCGGGCCTAGGAGTCAGAAGGACCTGGGTTCTAATCCCAGTTCCGGCCCCTGTCTGCTGGGTGACCTTGGGCAAGTCACTTTACTTCTCTGGGCCTCAGTTACCTCATCTGTAAAATGGGGATTAAGAATGTGAGATTCATGTGGGAACATGATATTTAGTATTGATGCCTGTCAGTTTGTTTTGTTTTGCTGTCTGTATCCCCCTTTTAGATTGCGAGTCCGCTGTTGGGCAGGGATTGTCTCTATCTGTTGCCGAACTGAACATTCCAAGTGCTTAGTACAGTGCTCTGCACACAGTAAGTGCTCAATAAATACGACTGAATGAATGAACAGGGGCTGTGTTCAGCCTAACTTATATCTGTGCCAGTGCTTTGCACATAGTAAGCCCTTAACTACTATTATTATTGTGAGGAGTTAGGAGAGGAGGTGGGAGGAACATTATCTGGCCTACCTGGCTTCTTGTGAGAAGAGTGAACAGGTTTGGTCGGGGAAATGCAAGGGGAAATGCAAGTGGATTATCGGCAGATTTCAATTATCCAGGTGCCCCCTCAACCCTCAGGGGCAGGGGTGGAGAGGAGCTGTGTTAATTCTTTGATTATCTGAGCCCTGTGGGGAGATGTGGATGGTCAGCAGGGGCATGGGGAGGACCTTACTTGTTGCCTCCACGTGGAGGGTCTTCTGGTTGGCACTGTGGACGCGGCAGGAAATGAACATCTTTCGCCCCTCGAGCCGGTCCACCTGGCTCTTCAGTACAACGGTTGAGCCAAGAGGGACGGGGCTGTGGAAGACACAAATGGTGCCGTCGTCAAGCCTCGAGCCCTTCCTGGGCCCCTCCCCACCTCAGTGGGGTGGCAGGGGGTGCCTGGGGGGGATACCGGGAAGGGAAGGCATCCAGCCACCTGCCCCTCCTACCTCTTGTAGTTGATGTTGAGGTTGGCGGTCATCACGACGCCGCTGACCAGGATGGCGCAGGTGCCCATGAGGTTGTCGATCATGGTTGCGATGGCTCCTCCGTGGACAAACCTGGGGTGCAGGGGGAGAGGGAGTCTTTTGGGGAGCCGGCAGGGAGGAAGTCCAGGTTGGGCCCGAGTTGTCTTCTTGGAGGCACCCTCCAGGAACGGACCCGTGACCCTCAACTCCATTTCTGACCCCAAGGAATGGGTCATTCCAGGAATGGGCCCTCGGCCCCCTGCTCCAGTTCTGTCTGCGGTGTGACCTCGGGTAAGTCATTTAACTTCCCCATTCCTCAGTTCCCTCATCTGTAAAATGGGGATTAAGACTGTGAGCCCCATGTGGGACATGGACCGTGTCCAAACTGATTAACTTCTATTTACCCCAGTGCTTAGAACAGTGCATTGTACATAATAGGCACTTAAATGTTATAATTATAACATTTCATGTCAATTATAACATGTCAATTATAACTTAAATGTTATAATTGAGAAGCAGCTGGCGCAGTGGAAAGAGCACGGGCTTTGGAGTCAGGGCTCATGAGTTCGAATCCCAGCTCTGCCACTTGTCGGCTGTGTGACTGTGGGCAAGTCACTTAACTTCTCTGTGCCTCAGTTCCCTCATCTGTAAAATGGGGATTAAGACTGTGAGCCCCACGTGGGACAACCTGATTCCCCTATGTCTACCCCAGCGCTTAGAACAGTGCTCGGCACATAGTAAGCGCTTAACAAATACCAACATTAATTAATTAATTAATTATGATTATTATTATTCTGACCCGGGGGGGCCCTCCAGGAATGGACTTTTGGCCCCCTGTTCCAGTTCTGACTGCTGTGTGACCTTGGGCAAGTTATTTAATTTCCCCATGTCTCAGTTCCCTCATCTGGAAAATGGGGATTAAGACTGTGAGCCCCATGTGGGAAGCAGCGTGGCTCAGTGGAAAGAGCAAGGGCTCTGGAGTCAGAGGTCATGAGTTCGAATCCCAGCTCTGCCACTTGTCAGCTGTGTGACTGTGGGCAAGTCACTTAACTTCTCTGTGCCTCAGTTACCTCATCTGCAAAATGGGGATTAAGACTGTGAGCCCCACGTGGGACAACCTGATTCCCCTATGTCTACCCCAGCGCTTAGAACAGTGCTCTGCACATAGTAAGCGCTTAACAAATACCAACATTATTATTATGTGAGCCATGGACTCTGTTCAACCTGATTAGCTTCTATCTACCCCAGGGCTTAGTACAGTGCTTGACACAAAGTAAGTGCTTAACGCCATTATTATTACGGTTATTATTATTATTCTGACCCCAGGGCTCCCTCCAGGAGCAGACCCTTGCCCCGACCCCGGGCTCCGGCCCTTACCCCGGGGCTCCCTCCAGGAAAGGGCCGGACTGGAAGAGGCATTCAGCCTTCTGTTGGTCGCTGTTGTAGAAGGTGACGTACTCGAAGCCCAGCCCATCTCCCTGGATGCTGCGGGTGAAGAGGCGCGGTGGCTGTGTGAACTTCGGGGGCTCCATGGACATCTCTGGGGCTGAAAGGACACACGGGATGCCTGGCTCCGGCCCTCCCCTTCTCCAACCCAATCCCCTTTGCCACTCCTGCCCTCAAATCTCCCCCCTCTTTCCAATCCATCCCCCCACCGGCTCCCCTCTGCCCCCTCCCCCAGGCTTCACCCCCCACCCTGACTCGCTGCAGTCTTCACTTGCCCTACGCCCCCCTTTCCTCTCCCCCACACCCTTCTGTGTCGCCCTGACTTGCTCTCTTTACTCATCCCCGCTCCCAGCCCCACAGCACTTAGGTCTATCTCTGTCATTTATTTATTTCCATTCATGTCTGTTTCCCCCTCTAGACTGGAAATTCCTTGTGGGCAGGGAATGTGGCTTAGTAGAAAGAGCACAGGTTTGGGAGTCAGAGGTCATGGGTTCTAAACCCAGTTCGGCCACTTGTCAGCTGTGGGACTTTGGGTGAGCCGTTTAACTTCTCCATGCCTCAGTGACCTCATCTGTAAAATGGGGATTAAGACTGCGAGCCTCACGTGGGACAACCTGATTATCTGTATCTACCCCAGCACTTAGAACAGTAACTGGCACACAGTAAGCGCTTAACAAATGCCATCATTACTATACTGTACTCTCCCAAGAGCTTTCTAATACAGTACAGTAGAGAAGCAGCATGGCTAAGTGGATAGAGCACGGGCCTGGGAGTCAGAAGGTCATGAGTTTTAATCCCCGATTTTACACTTGTCTGCTGTGAGATCTTGGGCAAGACAGTTCATTTCTCTGGGCCTCAGTTCCCTCCTCTGTAAAATAATGATGATAATAATAATGTTGGTATTTGTTAAGCGCTTACCAAGTGCAGAGCACTGTTCTAAGCGCTGGGGAAGATACAGGATAATCAGGTTGTCCCATGTGAGGCTCGCAAAGTGACTTGCCCACAGTCAAGCAGCTGCAAAGTGGCAGAGCCGGAATTAGAACCCATGACCTCTGACTCCCAAGCCCGTGCGGAGACTGTGAGCCCCACGTGGGACAGGGACTATGTCCAACACGATTTGCTTGGATAATAATAATGATATTTGTTAAGTGCTTACTATGTGCCAAACACTGTTCTAAGTGGGACAACCTGATGACCCTGTATCTACCCCAGCGCTTAGAACAGTGGTCGGTACATAGTAAGCGCTTAACAAATACCAACATTATTTCCCCAGCGCTTACAACAGTGCTCGGCACATAGTAAGCACTTAACAAATACCAAAAAAAAAAAAGCCAGCCCCCCTACCCTCCCGATGATTGGCTAAGAGAAGAGGCCCTCGAGCCGTACCTGCCGCCCTGTCTTTCCTCGTGGGGTCCATGATGGTGCCCACGAACATGGAGTTGTCGCAGAACGAAGGCAGCCGCTTCCACGCCTCGTCCTTACACCGCTCCATGTACTGCTCGTAAAGCCCCCTCAGCTCGCGGCCCCACGAGGTGTTAGGCAGAGAATAGTCCTTGGAGGCTGGGCCCTGCGCCATCCCATGCTCCCCCTGGATGGGCAAAGGGAGGGGATAATAGCAATGACGGTATTTGTTAAGCGCTTACTATGTGGCAGACACTGTCTTAAGTGCTGAGGTAGGTAGATATTTATTTATATTAACATCTGTCTCCCCCTCTAATGATGATGGTATTTGTTAAGCGCTTACTATGTGGCAGGCACTGTATTAAGTGCTGAGGTGGAGAAGCAGCGTGGCTCAGTGGAAAGAGCATGGGCTTTGGAGTCAGGGCTCATGAGTTCGAATTCCAGCTCTGCCACTTGTCGGCTGTGTGACTGTGGGCAAGTCACTTAACTTCTCTGTGCCTCAGTTCCCTCATCTGTAAAATGGGGATTAAGACTGTGAGCCCCACGTGGGACAACCTGATTCCCCTATGTCTACCCCAGCGCTTAGAACAGTGCTCGGCACATAGTAAGCGCTTAACAAATACCAACATTATTATTATTATTAGTTATTTATATTAACATCTGTCTCCCCTCTAATGATGAATTGTATTTGTTAAGCGCTTCCTATGTATCAGGCACTGTTATTAAGCGCTGGGGTGGATAGTTATATAGAAGCAGCACAGCTCAATGGAAAGAGCCCGGGCTTGGGAGTCAGAGGTCATGGGTCCTAATCCCGGCTCCGCCGTTGGTCAGCTGTGTGACTTCTCTGGGCCTCAGTTACCTCATCTGTCAAATGGGGATGAAGAGTGTGAGCCCCACGTGGGACAACCTGATTACCTTGTATGTACCCCAGCGCTAAGAACAGTGCTTGGCACATAGTAAGCACTTAAACACCAACATGATGATTATCTATATTAATGTCTGTCTCTCCCTCTAATGATGTATTTGTATTTGTTAAGCGCTTACTACGTGTCAGGCACTGTATTAAGCACTGGGGTGGATAGTTATCTATTTATTCATTCATTCAATAGTATTTATTGAGCGCTTACTATGTGCAGAGCACTGTACTAAGAGCTTGGAATGTACAATTCAGCAATAGATATAGACAATCGCTGCCCAATGACGGGCTTACAGTCTAATCAGGGGAGACAGACGGACAAAAAGACAACATAATCACGATAAATAGAATCAAAGGGATGTACACCTCATTAACAAAATAAATAGGGTAATAAAAATACATACAAATGAGCACAGTGCTGAGGGGAGGGGAAGGGAGAGGGGGAGGAGCAGAGGGAAAGGGGGGAAAGGGGGCTTAGCTGAGGGGAGGTGAAGGGGGAGCAGAGAGGGAGCAGAGGGAGCAGAGGGAAAAGGGGAAGTTCAGTCTGGGAAGGCCTCTTGGAGGAGGTGGGCTCTCAGTAGGGCTTTGAAGAGGAGAAGAGAGTTAGTTTGGTGGAGGTGAGGAGGGAGGGCATTCCAAGACAGCGGTAGGATGGGGGCCAGAGGTCGACGGTGGGATAGGCGGGAACGGGGGACGGTGAGGAGCTGAGCCCAAGCTGGTCCAGCCACAGGACAGTTAAGGTGGGCTTCCTGGAGTTGGTAGCATCGATCACCACCCCTTCCACAGGCTAGTCTGCCCTTAGACAGAAGGATGTGGAGGGGGAAGGGAGGGGCGGAGACCAGGTGGGGGTGGGGGAGGGCTGGCACCAATTGGATATCCAGGGATAAGGGATAAAAGGTCCGAGGTGGATTTCAGAGTCTGGTGGGGTTTGAAGATGGAGCCGGAGGAGATTAAGGTGGAGATTAAGGCAGAATCCGAGGAGGGGAAGGGCAAGAAGGGGCAAGGATGCATCAACTGGGTGAAAAGGATCTGTCTCTTTTCTCTCTCTCACTCATATTTATTGAGCACTTATTGTGTGCAGAGCACTGTACTAAGTGCTTGGGAGAGGACAATACAACAGAGTTGTTAGACACCATTTCCTGCTCAAGAGATCAGTCTAGAGGGAAAGACAGATATTAAAATAAATGAAAAGCAGCATGGCCTAGTAGAAAGAGCACTTTTCTCCTTAATTATCTTTTATCCTCTCCCCATCCCGGCGAGGCAGGGAGTGAGCAACTATCATTATACCCATTTCAAAGAGGAGGAAACTGAGGCCCAGAGAGATCTGGCCCCTTGCCTGAGGTCACCCAGCAGGCAGAGCTGATACTCCCTACTCTCAGACCCCGGAGTCTTCCTTCCCTGTCCCCTCCCCCCTACACACGCACACCCACACGCACGTGCACACACACACACACACACACATATACCCCGTGGCGCAGTGGAAAGAGCACGGGCTTTGGAGTCAGGGCTCATGAGTTCGAATCCCAGCTCTGCCACTTGTCAGCTGTGTGACTGTGGGCGAGTCACTTCACTTCTCTGGGCCTCAGTTCCCTCATCTGTAAAATGGGGATTAAGACTGTGAGCCCCACGTGGGACAACCTGATTCCCCTGTGTTTACCCCAGCGCTTAGAACAGTGCTCGGCACATAGTAAGCGCTTAACAAATACCAACATTATTATTATTATTATTATTATTACCCACCCACCCCCAAAATCCTCTGACTTCCAAAAATCATCCAGCCCAATCCCCTGCTTCCCATCCAGGAAAAACAAGACTCAATTCCTCCCTCCCACCTAATTATAGCTTATCTCTATTCAGCCCCCACAGTGGCAGGAAGTTTTATTGGGTGTCCAACCAGAATCACTCTTGCTGCAATCCAGCCTACTGTCTTCTAACTCTTGTACCCTCTCTTGTGCTTAGTACAGTGCTCTGCACCTAGGGTGAGGTGCAGCATGGCCTAGTGGCTATAGAGCTGGGAAGGACATGGGTTCTAATCCCAGTTCCGCCACTTGTCTGTGAGGCCTTGGGCAAGTCACTTCTCTGGGCCTCAGTTTCCTCCTCTGTAAAACAGGGTTGAATCTCCCTCCCTCCTACCTAGACTGTGAGTCCCATGTGGGACAAGAACTGTGTCCAACCTGATTAGCTTGTATCTGCCCCAGCACTTAGAACAGTGTTAGGCACATGGTAAGCACTTAATAAATTCCATGAAAAAAAAATAGCAGTGAGCACAGCACTGTATTAAGTGCTTAGGGAGAGTATTGAGGAGTTAGTAGCAACGGTCAATTGCGCTGAGCACGGAACTGGGAATAGTCGGTCCATTTCCCTGCACATAATAATGTTGGTATTTGTTAAGTGCTTACTATGTCCAGAGCACTGTTCTAAGCGCTGGGGTAGATACAAGGTAAGCAGGTTGTCCCACGTGAGGCTCACAATCTTAATCCCCATTTTACAGATTAGGTAACTGAGGCACAGAGAAGTTAAGAGACTTGCCCACAGTCACATAGCTGACAAATGGCAGAGCTGGGATTCGAACCCATGACCTCTGACTCTCAAGCCCGTGCTCTCTCCACTGAGCCACGCTGCTTCTCTTAGAAAGCCCTCAATAAATACTAACGCTTGATTATTGGGGAACTCTGCACTACAGAGGCGGAAGACAGACCCTGCCCTCTGGGAGTTTACAATCGAAGAAGGATTGTAAGCAGCATGTAAGCAGGCCAAGCAGTGTGGCCTAGTGGAGAGCGCCTGGGCCCGAGAGTCAGAAGGACCCGGTTTAATAATAATAATTATAATTGTGGTATTTGTTAAGCGCTCATTACGTGCCAGGCACTAAGTGCTGGAGTAATAGAAGATAATCAGGTTGGACACAGTCCCTATCCTGCATGGGGCTCATAGTCTTAATCCCCATTTTACAGATGAGGGAACTGAGGCCCAGAGAAGTGGAGTGACTTGCCCAAGGTCATTGAGCAGATAAGTGGTGGAGTCCCGATTAAAACTCATGACCTTCTGACTCCCAGGCCTGGGCTCTATCAACTACACCATCCTGTTGCATCATAAAAGAAGTTCGAGCACAGGTACAAGTAAACAAATATATAGAGTTAGATTCCTGGGATGTGGTGTAATCAGCAAAGGCCCCTTGGAGGAGGTGGCATTTCAAAGGAGGGGAGGGACATCACCCAGCTCAGATTTGAGTCCCAAGCAGGGCGATGGCCAGGAACAAGGCGGTGGAGGCAGAGTGTCTTCAGCGGCTGGGGGGTGTCAGAGGTGGGGGTGGCCCTCCTAATTTTGAGGCTTAAAACGCCTCCCCCTCTCACTGTCTGGCACCGATTAAGGACATGGTGTTCCCATTAAGTGATTAAAATGTTTTCATCCTGAGGACTTTACAGAAGGGGAGGTGGGGGAGAACCCGTGGAGAGGGCAGGAGGGGTTTAATCACACTTGGACAACACTGAACCCCAACCCTCCCCCCCAACCCTGGTCCTAAGGGGCTTTCTGACAAGTGGGGCGTTCATGCCACCCCATGCATGGCAACCCTTGCCCAACTTCTAGACTCAAGACAGGAGGTGGGAGGGCACCCTCGATCCCGACCCGGGGGACCCTCAAAGAGACAACCGGGTCTGGGGACCCTCCCCTATTAGTCTGAGCCCCCCAAGTGGGGTTAGGGGAGGGGGTTAAGGCCCAGGCTCAGGCAGGGGGCACCGTCCAGCTGGGGAACAGGGAAGGGGAAGCTGTTGCCCTTCCTTAACCTCTGACTCCCAAGCCCGTGCTCTTTCCACTGAGCCACGCTGCTTCTCTAAGAAAGCACATAGAAAGCCCTCAATAAATACTATTCGACTGATTATTGAGGAACTCTGCACTACAGAGGCGAAAGACAGACCTTGCCCTCTGGGAGTTTACAATCGAGAGAAGGATTGTAAGCAGCATGTAAGCAGGCCAAGCAGTGTGGCCTAGTGGAGAGTGCCTGGGCCCCAATGCGTATGTCTGTGTACAAATGTGTGTGTATGAGTGTCTTTGAATGAATGTGAGTTTACGAATGGGTATGAGTGTGTGTATATATGACTAAGTATGTGCGTGAGTGTGTGAATGTGTGTGTATACGAATGTGTGGGCGAGTGTGTTTGTGAATGTGTGTGTACAGGAATGCGTGTGGGCCAGCATTCATTCATTCAGTCGTATTTACTGAGCGCTTCCTGTGTGCAGAGCGCTATACTAAGCGCTTGGAATGTACAATTCGGCAACAGATAGAGACAATCCCTGCCCACCAACGGACTCGTTCTAATCCCGGCTCCGCCACTTCTCAGCTGTGTGACTTCGGGCAAGTCACCTAACTACCCTGGGCCTCATTCATCCAATTGTATTTATTGAGCGCTCACTTTGTGCAGAGCACTGTACTAAGCGCTTGGAATGCACGATGCGGCAACAGATAGAGATGATCCCTGCCCAACGACGGGCTCACAGTCTAAACGGGGGAGACGGACAGCAAATCCTATCTCCCTACTACCCTTCCTTTCCAGAATCTTAGAACGAGTCGTCTACAATCGATGCCTAGAATTCCTTAACTCCCATTCTCTCCTAGACCCCCTCCAATCTGGCTTCCGTCCCCTCCACTCTACCGAGACTGCTCTCTCTAAGGTCACCCATGACCTCCTTCTTGCCAAATCCAATGGCTCCTACTCCATTCTGATCCTCCTTGACCTCTCTGCTGCCTTTGACACTGTCGACCGTCCCCTCCTCCTCCATACCTTATCTCACCTTGGCTTCACGGACTCTGTCCTCTCCTGGTTCTCCTCTTACCTCTCTGGCCGATCATTCTCGGTCTCCTACGCTGGAGCCTCCTCCCCCTCCATCCTTTAACTGTTGGAGTTCCTCAAGGGTCAGTTCTTGGCCCTCTTCTGTTCTCCATTTACCCTCACTCCCTCGGTGAACTCATCCGCTCTCACGGCTTTGACTACCATCTCTACGCAGATGACACGCAGATCTACATCTCCGCCCCTGTCCTCTCCCCCTCCCTTCAGGCTCGCATCTCCTCCTGCCTCCGGGACGTCTCCACCTGGATGTCGGCCCGCCACCTAAAACTCAACATGAGCAAGACTGAGCTCCTCATCTTCCCTCCCAAGCCCGGTCCGCTCCCAGACTTCTCCATCACCGTGGATGGCACGACCATCCTTCCCGTCCCGCAGGCCCGCGATCTCGGTGTCATCCTTGACTCGTCCCTCTCGTTCACCCCACGCATCCTATCCGTTACCAAGACCTGCCGGTTTCACCTCTACGATATCGCCAAGATCCGCCCTTTCCTCTCCACCCAAACGGCTACCTTACTATTACGGGCTCTCGTTATATCCCGGCTAGACTACTGTGTCGGCCTTCTCTCTGACCTCCCTTCCTCCTCTCTCGCCCCGCTCCGGTCTATTCTTCACTCCGCTGCCCGGCTCATCTTCCTGCAGAGACGATCTGGGCATGTCACTCCCCTTCTTAAACAACTCCAGTGGTTGCCTATCGACCTCCGCTCCAAACAAAAACTCCTCACTCTAGGCTTCAAGGCTCTCCATCACCTTGCCCCTTCCTACCTCTCCTCCCTTCTCTCTTTCTACCGCCCACCCCGCACGCTCCGCTCCTCTGCCGCCCACCTCCTCGCCGTCCCTCGGTCTCGCCTATCCCGCCGTCGACCCCCGGGTCACGTCCTCCCGCGGTCCTGGAACGCCCTCCCTCCTCACCTCCGCCAAACTGATTCTCTTTCCCTCTTCAAAACCTTACTTAAAAATCACCTCCTCCAAGAGGCCTTCCCAGACTGAGCTCCTCTTCCCCCTCTACTCCCTCTGCCATCCCCCCTTTACCTCTCCGCAGCTAAAGCCTCATTTTCCCCTTTTCCCTCTGCTCCTCCACCTCTCCCTTCCCATCCCCACAGCACTGTACTCGTCCGCTCAACTGTATATATTTTCGTTACCCTATTTATTTTGTTAATGAATTGTACATCGCCTTGATTCTATTTAGTTGCCATTGTTTTTACGAGATGTTCTTCCCCTTGACGCTGTTTAGTGCCATCGTTCTTGTCTGTCCGTCTCCCCCGATTAGACTGTAAGCCCGTCAAACGGCAGGGACTGTCTCTATCTGTTGCCGACTTGTTCATCCCAAGCGCTTAGTACAGTGCTCTGCACATAGTAAGCGCTCAATAAATACTATTGAATGAATGAATGAATGAAAACAAAACAGAACCAAACAAAACAAGTAGTCTGGCGCAGATTAGACTGTAAATCCAATCAGTGGGCAGGGGTTGTCTCTATCTTTTGCAGAATTGCCCATTCCAAGGGCTTAGTACAGTGCTCTGCACATAGGAAGCGCTCAATAAATACTACTGAATGAATAAATCGTCTGTCAAACGGGGATTCATTCATTCAATAGTATTTGTTGAGCGCTATGTGCAGAGCGTTGTACTAAGCGCTTGGAATGGACAATTCGGCAACAGATAGAGACAATCCCTGCCCAGTGACTTTGGGCAGGTTCACTCATTCATTCAATAGTATTTACTGAGCGCACACTACGTGCAGAGCACTGTACTAAGCGCTTGGAATGGACAATTCGACAACAGATAGAGACCATCCCCGCCCAGTGACGGGCTCACAGTCTAACCGGGGGAGACAGACGGACAAAAACAAGCCAACATCATCACGATAAAGTCACTTCACCTCTCTGTGCCTCAATGACCTCATCTGGAAAACGGGGATTAAAAACCGGGAGCCCCACGTGGGACGACCTGATCGCCTTGTCTCCCCCCAGCGCTTAGAACAGTGCTTTGTGCGCAATAATAACGTTGGTATTTGTTAAGCGCTTACTATGTGCCAAGCACTGTTCTAAGCGCTGGGGAGGCTACAAGGTGATCAGGTTGTCCCACGTGGGGCTCACAGTCTTCATCCCCATTTGACAGATGAGGCCACTGAGGCACAGAGAAGTGGTATTCATTCATTCAGTAGTATTTATTGAGCGCTATGTGCACAGCACTGTACTAAGCGCTTGGAATGGACAATTGGGCAACAGATGGAGACAATCCTGCCCACCATTACTATTCTTAACAGATGCCATCGTTCTTCGGAGTGAGAGGGGATGGAGGAGACTTACAGAGAGCAGGCGGGCTGGTCCCCGGGCCGGCGGCGGGGTGAGGAGGGCCCGGAGGAGGCCGCCGCGGTACCAGGCGCCGACCCTCATCTCGGGGAGCTCGGGGCTGCAGCGCAGCCGGCGGCACCGCTCAGCTCCTCCGCCTCCACGCCGACCTCCGGGCTGACCTCCGGGCGGGGGCGGGGCCCGACGCAGGGGGGCGTGACCGACGTCAAGGGGCGGGGCCGACGTAAGGCGCTGGGCCGGACTCGTGGGCGGGGCCTGATGGGAAATCCCCGGTGGGGGAGGGGCCCTCGGCTGGAGCGGCGGGCGCTGGAGTGGGGAGGGGGCACCAAAGGTCGCCAAGGGGGTCCCCGTGCCCTTTGACCTCGACCCCGCCCAGGGAACTGCTGTTCTCCCCCCTGTCCTTTTCTCTTTCCGGGTTCGGGCCCGGGCGACAGTGCGCTTGCGCGTAGGCGCGCGCGCCAAAAGGCAGGTTGGCGCCAACCCGCTGGTGACGTAGCCAACGCCGGACGGGGGGAGGGGGGAAGCCCGCTCCAGACTGCGCATGCGCGCGATCATGAGGCCCGGGGACGAGTTCATTCATTCATTCGTTCATTCACTCACTCACTCATTCATCCGTATTCATTCATTCAATAGTATTTATTGAGTGCTTACTAGGTGCAGAGCACTGTACTAAGCGCTTGGAATAGAGAATTCGGCAACAGATAGCGATAATCCCTGCCCAGTGACAGGCTCACAATCTAATGGGGGGAGACGGACAAAAACAGGACACATCATTACGATAAATAGAATCAAGGGGATGGAACCCTCATTAACAAAATAAATAGGGTAATAAAGTACTGTACTAACCACTTGGAATAGACAATCGGGCAACAGATAGAGACAGTTCCTGCCCAATGACGTGCTCACAGCCTAATGCGGGGGGGATAGACGGACAAAAACAAGACAACATCATCATGATAAATAGAATCAAGGGGATGGACACCTCATTAACAAAATAAATAGGGTAATAAAGCATGTACTAAGCGCTTGGAATGGACAATATGGCAACATAGAGACAATCCCTGCCCAACCATGGGCTCACAGTCTAAAAGGGAGCAAAAAGCAAAACGAAACAAGTGTCATCAAAATAGATGAATAGAATCATTAACATAATAATTATTACGGCATTTGTTAAGCGCTCACTGTGTGCAAAGCACTGTTCCAAGCGCTGGGGAGGTTACAGGGTGATCAGGTTGTCCCTCATGGGGCTCACAGTCTTCATCCCCATTTGACAGGTGAGGTAACTGAGGGACAGAGAAGTGACTTGCCCATAGTCACAAAGCTGACAGTGACTTGCCCACAGTCACACAGTTGACAAGTGGCAGAGGCTGGTTTCGAACCCATGACCTCTGACTCCCAACCCCATGCTCTTTCCACTGAGCCACACTGCTTCTCTAAAAATGTTGGTATTTGTTAAGCGCTTACTATGTACAGAGCACTGTTCTAAGTGCTGGGGTAGATACAAGGTTATCAGGGTGTCCCACGTGAGGCTCACTGTTTTAATCCCCATTTTACAGATGAGGTAACTGAGGCACAGAGAAGTGAAGTGACTTGCCCACAGTCACACAGCTGACAAGTGGCAGAGCCAGGGTTCAAACCCATGACCCCCGACTCACAAGAAGTCAGAGTACAGTAATGGCTTTTTAAAAGTGGTACAGTGCCTGGCACATAGTAAGCACTTTACCAAAGACGGCAATTATTATTAATAATAGTGGTAGTAAGCGCTTATCAAATACCACAAGAGGAGGGAGCTCATGTCAGTGCCCAAGGGAAGGTTCTTCCACGAGCCTGCAGAGGGCGCCCTCCACCGGCTTCCGGGCCCATTCATTCATTCATTCATTCATTCATTCATTCATTCATTCATTCATTCATTCATTCAATAGTATTTATTGAGCGCTTACTATGTGCAGAGCACTGTACTAAGCGCTTGGAATGAACAAGTCGGCAACAGATAGAGACAGTCCCTGCCGTTTGACGGGTTTACAGTCTAATCGGGGGAGACAGACGAGAACAATGGCAACTAGCCGAGGGCCACGAGCATGGAGAGAGGGAGAACATGGGGTGCAGCGTGTCGCTCCCTCGCCTGAAGCCAGAGATCCAGTGTCCACCAGCTTTCCCCTCTCCTGCCTCCTCCACCCCAACCCCAGCCCTGCCCTCCCTGCCAACTCACAATAATAATAATAATGGTGGCCTATGTTAAACGCTTACTATGTGCCAAGTACTGTTCTAAGCGCTGGGATAGATTCAAGGTTCTCAGGTTGTGCCACCTGGGGCTCACAGTCTTGATCCCCATTTTACAGACGAGGTAACTGAGGCACAGAGAAGTTAAGCGACTTGCCCAAAGTCACACAGCTGACAAGTGGCAGAGTTGGGATTAATAATAATGTTGGTATTTGTTAAGCGCTCGCTATGAGCAGAGCACTGTTCTAAGCGCTGGGGTAGACACAGGGTAATCAGGTTGTTCCATGCGAGGCTCACAATCATAATCCCCATTTTACAGATGAGGTAACTGAGGCACAGAGAAGTTAAATGATTTGCTCAAAGTCACACATCTGACAAGTGGCAGAGTTGGGATTAGAACCTCCAACTCTGACTCCCAAGCCCGGGCTTTTCCCACTAAGCCACACTGCTTCTCAAACACATGCACAGGCTCAGCAGACCTACACTGTGCACACAGCACATCAAAGACCCCGTGCTGACGACGGACACGCAATACACGCAATGAACCCACTCTCTGAACAACACAGATCCACCCACAACACATGGGGCAGACTCCCTTTACACCCAGCCCACACAGTGCAAATCCACGGTACATACAGCACACGCAGCCTTGGAGCTCGCAGTCTTGAGCCTCATTTTACAGATGAGGCCCAGAGAAGCAAAGCGACTAGCCCAAGGTCACACAGCAGACAAGTGGCAGAGTCTAGATTAGAACCCAGGTCCTTCTGACTCCCAAGCTCATGCACCGTCTCCTTGACCTACTCCATCCTCCATGACAACCCCCCCCCCCCCCACCCCCCACCTCCCCAGTGCTGACCTCCCACCACCCACGGATGGCTCCGGGAGGTCTGAGGTGACCTCACAGGCTGGCTCAGGGCCATATCCCGAGGGATGAGTGAGTCAGGGGTCGGGGGATGGAGGGTAGGGATTCTGGGGGTTTGCATCATTTTCCCCTAGTTGAACACTCCACTCACTCCTCCTTGGGCAGCCCTCTGAGCCTCTGCTTCTGTCTCTTGGTATTTGCTAAGCACTTAGTCTGTGCCATGCACTATACTAAGCACTGGGATACAAGATCATCAGGTTCGACATCGTCCCTGTCACTCATGGGGCTCGCAGTCTTAATCCCCATTTTACAGGGAGGTATAACTGAGGACCAGAGAAGTAAAGCGACTTGCCCAAGGTCACACAACAGACAAGTGGCGGAGCCGGGAATAGAACCCAGGTCCTCTGACTCCCAAGCCCTAGCTCTATCCACCAGGCCACACTGCTTCCCTGTTTTTTTGTGTGTCTTCATCTGTTTTTGTCTTTAACTCTGAGTGTGTCTCTGTCTTGCAGTCCCCATCTCTGAGGATCTCTGTCTCTCCATTAGCTAACTCTTTCTTGGAGTATTGCTCTCTGTCCATTTCGGAATCTTTCCCCCCCATTAGACTGTTAGCTTCCCAAGGGCGGGGATCTACAATTATAGGGTACTCTACTCCCCCAATAACTAAGTACAGTGCTCTGCACACAGTTAAGTGCTCAATAAATACCAAAGATCGTCTAATTGTTTGATTAATTGATTTTTCTTTCTCCCAGGGTCTCTATATTTTTCCATCTCTGACTCCCCTTCTCAAATCTCTACCTCCCTGTGTCTCTTCAGCTCTCTGACTCTTCACATATCTCTTCATGTACCAATTTCTTCTTTCCTTTGTCCCTCTTGCTTCATCTCTCTTTCTGCTTTTCTCCGTCTCTGACTCTCTAGTCCTGTGGTCTCTCTCTCTCCCCCTACTCGTTTCTCGATTTTTCTTGTCTTCTCTTGTTCCCTTCCTTTACACCCCTTTCGCCAGCCTGTGTTGCAATCTTGCAAGCTAGTAATAATGGAAAAAACAAAAAATTGCCGACGGGACCTAGATTTATTCCCCAGCCCTTCCTCTTCCCTTTTCCTTTCTCTCTCCCACCTCCCTTGGCCCGAGTGTCCTCCTGTTGGCCTGTGTCCACGTGCGAGGGAATCTGCTGAGCGGCAGACATTCCTCACATACTACCCGCTCCCGGAGTGGGAAATCCTCCAAGTGGTCGCGGCACGAGGCCGGGCTCTTCCAAAGCGGATTTGGGGAAACCCTTCCCTCCCACCCCCACCGAGTCATGGGTGGGAAGCTGTGTGAGCTAGGCGAGTCAGCTCTGCCACTTTTCTGCTGTGTGACCTTGGGCAAGTCACTTCACTTCTCTGGGCCTCAGTTACCTCATCTGTAAAATGGGGATTGAGACCGTGAGCCCCACTTGGGACAGGGACTTTGGGACAGGGACTTTGCTCCACCCGATTTACTTGTATCCACCCCAGCGCTCAGAACAGTGCCTGGCACATGGGAAGGGCTTAACAAATCCCACAATTATTATTATTATTATTACTATTTCACTTCTCCGTGCCTCAGTTACCTCCTCTGTAAAATGAGGATTAATTCAATCTGATTCAGTCGTATTTATCGAGCGCTTACTGTGTGCACAGCACTGTACTAAAAGCTTGGGAGAGTACAATACAACAATAAACAGCCATCTTGTGAGCCCTATGTGGGACGGGGACTGTATCCAATCTGATTATCTTGTCTCTACCCCAGTGCTTAGTACAGTGCCTGGCACAAAGTAAGTGCTTAACAAATGCCACAGTTATAATTATTAAACTGGGGGTGGGGGGTGAGTGAGATGGGAGGTGAGGGGTTTGGCTCATAATAATAATAATAATTGTGGCATTTGTAAAGCACATACCATGTGCCAGGCACTGTTCTAAGCAGTGGGGTGGTTACCGGTGGCATGGTCTAGTGGATAGAGCACAGGCCCGGGACTCAGGAGGTCAATGGTTTTAATCCCACCTGCGCCACTTGTCTGCTGCATGACCCTGAGCGAGTCACTTTACTTCTCTGGGCCTAAATTACCTCATCTGTAAAATGAGGATTGAGACTGTGAGCCCCTCATGGGACTGTGTCCGACCCTATTTGCTTGTAGCCACCCCAGCGCTTAGTACCGTGCCTGGCACATAATAATGATGGCATTTGTTAAGCACTTACTTTGTGCAAAGCACTGTTCTGAGCGCTGGGGGGGATACACGTGGGGTTGTCCCACGTGGGGCTCCCAGTCTCAGTCCCCATTTTACCAATGAGGTAGCTGAGGCACAGAGAAGCAAAGTGACTTGCCCACGATCACACAGCAGACCACAGTTGTTATCCCAGCTCTGCCACCTGTCAGCTGTGTGACCGTGGGCAAGGCACTTAACTTCTCTGGGCCTCAGTTCCCTCGTCTGTAAAATGGGGATTAAGACTGTGAGCCTCACGAGGGACAACCTGATGACCCTGTATCTCCCCCAGCGCTTAGAACAGTGCTCCGCACATAGTAAGCACTTAACAAATACCAAAATTATTATTATTATTACCCTGTAAATCTACCCGAGCTCTTAGAACAGAGCTCCGCACATAGTAAGCGCTTAACAAATACCATTATTATTATTATTACAAGCTAATTCCCCCCCTACACTGGAAGCCCGTTGTGGGCAGAGATTATCTCCCTTTATTGCTGTATTGTACTGTCCAAGCGCTTAGTACAGTGCTCTGCACCCAATAAGCGCTCAATAAATACGACTGAATAAATGAATGAACGAATGAATTGGCAGTGTGGGGGGGGGAGGGGCGGCCGTTACCACCTTCCGCCCCCCGGGAGGGGGCGTGGCCTCGGGAGGGGCGAGGCGGCTGGTGATTGGTGGCCTCCTAATGACGTCACGTCCATTGTCCCTCAGCGGGTTCGGGGGCAAGGGCGAGCTCCCCCTTGAGGCCATTAGGGAAATCTCTCGGTCCAGGCCACGCCCCCCTACCCCTCCTAGCCCCCCTCTCGGCTGTCAGCTCCCTGTGGGCCAAAAAGGTGTCTACTTATTGTGCTTTTGTTCTCTCCCAAGCGCTTAGTAATAACAATAATAATAACTGTGGTATTTGTTAAGCGCCCACTTGTCAGCTGTGTGACTTTGGGCAAGTCACTTAACTTCTCTGTGCCTCAGTTACCTCATCTGTAAAATGGGGATGAAGACCGAGAGCCCCACGTGGGACAACCTGATCACCTTGTATCTCCCAGCGCTTAGAACAGTGCTTTGCACATAGTAAGCACTTAACAAATACCATCATTATTATTTGGGAAGCAGCGTGGCTCAGTGGAAAGAGCCTGGGCGTCAGAGGTCATGGGTTCGACTCCCGGTTCTGCCACTTAATAATAATAATGTTGGTATTTGTTAAGCGCTTACTATGTGCAGAGCACTGTTCTAAGCGCTGGAGTAGACACAGGGGAATCAGGTTGTCCCACGTGGGGCTCACAGTCTTAATCCCCATTTTACAGATGAGGGAACTGAGGCACAGAGAAGTTAAGTGACTTGCCCACAGTCACACAGCCGACAAGTGGCAGAGCTGGGATTCGAACTCATGAGCCCTGACTCCAAAGCCCGTGCTCTTTCCACTGCGCCAGTGTGTGACTGTGGGCAAGTCACTTAACTTCTCTGTGCCTCAGTTACCTCATCTGTAAAATGGGGATTAACTGTGAGCCTCATATGGGACAACCTGATTACCCCATATCTACCCCAGCGCTTAGAACAGTGCTCTGCACATAGTAAGTGCTTAACAAATACCAACATTATTATTATTATTATTATTATTATTATTATGTGCCAGTCACTGTACTAAGCACTGACGTGGATCCAAGCAAATCAGGTCGGACACAGTCCCTGTACCATGTGCGGCTCACAGTTTCAATCCCTGTTTTACAGATCGAGGAACTAAGGCCCAGAGATGATAATAATAATTTTAATTGAGAATTAATAATAATTGAGAAGCAGCGTGGCTCAGTGCAAAGAGCCCGGGCTTGGGAGTCAGAGGTCGCGGGTTCTAATCTCGGCTATGCCACTAGTCAGCTGTGTGACTTTGGGCAAGTCACTTAACTTCTCTGTGCCTCAGTTACCTCATTTGTAAAATGGGAATTGACTGTGAGCCCAAGTGGGACAACCTGATCACCTTGTATCTCCCCCCAAGCACTTAGAACAGTGCTTTGCACATAGAAGTGCTTAACAAATACCATTATTATTATTATTATTATTAATTTTGGTATTTGTTAAGCACTATGTGCCAAGCACTGTTTTAAGCACTGGGTAGATACAAGGTAATTAGGTTGTCCCAGGTGGGGCTCACAGTCTCGATCCCCATTTTACAGATGAGGTAACTGAGGCACAGAGAAGTTCAGTGACTTGCCCAAAGTCCCACAACTGATAAGTGGCGGAGTCGGCATTGGAACCCATGACCTCTGACTCCCAAGCCCGTGCTTTTCCCACTGAGCCACGCTGAGATGGAAAGTGACTTGCCCAAGGTCACCCAGCAGACAAGTGGAGGAGCCAGGATTAGAATAATAATAATGTTGGTATTTGTTAAGCGCTTACTATGTGCCGAGCACTGTTCTAAGCGCTGGGGTAGACATAGGGGAATCAGGTTGTCCCACGTGGGGCTCACAGTCTTAATCCCCATTTTACAGATGAGGGAACTGAGGCACAGAGAAGTTAAGTAACTTGCCCACAGACACACAGCCGACAAGTGGCAGAGCTGGGATTCGAACTCATGAGCCCTGACTCCAAAGCCCATGCTCTTTCCACATTAGAACTCGTTAGTCCAGTGCTCTGCATGCAGTAAGCGCTCAATAAATACGATTGACTGACTGAGTGAGCCAGCCAGGCCTTGGCTGGGATCCAGCTGCAAAGCCTACTGGGCTAGGCCTGTCCCTGGACCTCGTGCCCCCACGGGTCCACCCCGCTGCGGACAACAGGACTGACCACTCCTGGGTTTCCCCCTTCTGCTCCCCTCCTCCACCCCGGGCTCCCTGCCCAGGCCGGAGCCCACGGCATCGACTCCGTCCGCCTGCTGCCGTCCTGCCCCCCTCTTCCTGTGACTCACAGTTGGAGCGTACAACTGATCATGAAACCATGAAAACACACACACATACCCACACACACGCTTATACCCAACACACTTCCCGCGACACGCCCAGCGTCCCGTTGCTGGGGCGATGGTGAATATTTAGTTAAACAGTGTCGGGAGGAGGGGAAGGCCCCGGGATCCTGGAAGGGGGGGAATTTGGGGGGCAATGAATCACAGCTGAATCTGTTCTCAATTAAACCAAGGAGGCCCAAGTGCAAGGCGGTTAGGTTGCTGTCTCTTCTAGACCCTTGCAGGGAGGGTAGGTCTGGTGGTGGGCCGTGTGGGGGCTGCCTCCTCCCCAACTGCTCCCCCGTGGGGAGTGACACCCATTCCTTCCCCTCTCCCTGAGGTGAGACAGTCTCACCTCTCCGATGCCAACACACTGTGTGACCTCATGCAGGTGTCTTAACCTCTCTGGGCCTCCATTCCTTTCCATTATTATTATTATATAATTATATATAATAATATATTTGTTAAACACTTACTGTGTGCCAGGTACTCTACTAAGTGCTGGGTGGATACAAGCAAATCAGGTTGGGCACAGTCCCTGGGGACTCACAGTCTCAATCTCCATGTGACAGATGAGGTAACCGAGGCACAGAGAAGTAAAATGACTTGCTCAAGGCCACATGGCAGATAAGTGGTGGAGTGGGGATTAGAACCAAGGTCCTTCTGACTCCCAGGCCCGCGCTCTATCCACTAAGCCACCCTGCTTCTCCTACACAGTAAATGCTTAATAAATGCAATTACCACTATGCTATTACCATCATTAGTTGAATCTCATTTTGGGCAGGGAAAGTGTCTGTTATATTGTCACACTGTACTCTCCCAAGCCCTTAGTACTGTGCTCTGCACATAGTAAACGCTCCATAAATATGACTGATTGACTGAAGAGAAGGCATTTTGTGTATGCATGGGTGTGTGAGCTGGGGAGGCCAGTGTTGGGGAATCTAGGAAGGCTTCCTGGAGGAAGTGAGGACCTGGAAGGAGAGGCGGGCAACTCACTGTGGGCAGGGAACATGTCTAGCAATTCTGTTTTAATAATAATAATAATTGTGGAATTTGTTAAGTTCTTACTATGGGCAAGGCACTGTACTAAGCACTGGGGTGGATACAAGCAAATCAGGATACAAGCAAATCAGGTTAGGGACAGTCCCAGTCCCATGTGGGGCTCACAGTCTTAATCCCCATTTTATAGATGAGGTAACTGAGGCACAGGGAAGTGAAGTGACTTGCCCAAGGTCACCTCGGATACAAAGGGCGGAGCACGGAGTAGAACCCAGCTCCTTCTGACTCCCAGGCCCAGGTTCTAGCCACTAGGCCATGCTGCTTCTCAGTACTTCTATACTCACTTGTACTGTTCTCTACCAAGCACTTAGTACAGTGCTCTGAATATAGTAAGCGCCCCATAAGTATTATTGATCGATCGATTGATTGGGAGCAGAGGGAGAGGCATGCCGTGGTGGAGGAACTAGAGTTCAGGAGCTCTTGGAAGTCATTCAGTCAATCAGTCCATAGTATTTATTGAGAGCTTGCTGTGTGCAGAGCACTGAAATAAGCACTTGGGAGAGTACAATTCAACAATCAATAGTCTCATTCCCAGTCCACAGTGAGCTTACAATCTAGAGGGGGAGACGGACGTTAATATACATAAATAAATGATGGAAATGGATGTAAGTGGGGTGGGGCTGAGAGGGGGGATGAACAAAAGGATCAAGTCAGGGTGATGCAGAAGGGAGTGGGAGAAGGGGGGGGGGCTCAGTCGGGGAAGGCCTCTGGGAGAAGATGGGCCTTCAATAGGGCTTTGAAGGGTGGGGGAGGAGCGAGGGTGCTGGAATGAGGCTGGAGAGGGGAATCCAGAAAATCTCTGGGATCATATTTCCCCTCGGCGGCCCCAGCTGAGTCATCAGGGACAGGGCCAATATTGTTCACTGGTCCTGGCCACAGCCAAGCCACGGGGCCGGCCGGCCGGGCCCATCCCTTGCCTCTCTCAGCCTCTTCAGGACCTTCTTTCTAGGAGTTTCGGGGCTCGCCCCACCCCTGTGTCACGGCCCAGGCATCCGATGAAATTTCGCACCCCTGACTGCCTGTGTTTGGGAGGTCTGGAGGGAGGACCCAGATCCCAGGAATGTGTCTCTTCATTCTCTTTTATCTATCTGAGCGCTCAGCACTGTGCATTTTATTATAACTATTTTGTTAATAACACTTAAGAACTGTGGCATTTGTTAAGTGCTTACTATGTGCCAGGAGTGTACTAAGCACTGGGGTTCTTCCCCGCTCCCAGCCCCACTTCACTTGTGTACATATCTGTAATTTATTTATATTGATGTCTGTCTCCCCCTCTAATAATAATAATAATGGTATTTATTAGGCGCTTACTATGTGCCAGACACTATACTAACCACTGATATGGGCAGGGAATGTGTCTATTGTTTTATTGTACTTTCCTAAGCTATTAGTACAATACTTTGCACCCAGTTAACGCTAAATAAATTCAGTTGACTAAATTAATAAATACAAGCTAATTGCGTTGGACACAGTCCCTCTCCCACGTGGGACTTGTGGTCTCAATCCCCATTTGACAGATGAGGTAACTGAGGCCCAGAAAAGTGAAGGGACTTGCCCAAGGCCAGACAGCTCACAAGTGGCCGAGGCAGGATCAGAACCCAAGACCTCCTGACTCCCAGGCCTGTGCTCTATCCACTACATCCTGTTAAGTGTTTATACTGTGCGTCAAGCACTGTTCTAAGTGCTGCGGTAGATAATTAGGTCAGACACAGTCCCTGACCCACATAAGGCTCACATTCTAGATGGGAAGAAGACAGGCATCGAATTGCCATTTTACAGAGGCAGAAGCTGAGGCCCGAGAAGTGAGGGGACTTGCCCAAGATCACACAGCAGGCAGTGGCGGAACTGGGATTAGAACCTGGATCCCCTGACTCCCAGGCCCGTACTCTCACCACTACTTGTGGGAATTGTTAAGCACTTACTGTGTGCTAGACACTGGACTAAGCACTGGGGTGGATAAAAGCAAATCGGGTTGGAACCACTAGACCACAGTGGGAGCTCTGTGCCTCTACACTGAGAAGCAGCATGGCTCAGTGGAAAGAGCCCGGGCTGGGGAGTCAGAGGTCATGGATTCTAATCCCAACTCTGCCGCTAGTCAGCTGTGTGATCTTGGGCATGTCACGTCACTTCTCTGTGCCTCAGTTACCTCATCTGAAAAATGGGGACGAAGACTGTGAGCCCTGTGTGGGACGACCTGATGTATCTACCCCAGCGCTTAGAACAGTGCTTGGCACATAGTAAGCCCTTAACAAATACCAACGTTATTATTATTATTATTAAGCTCATCGTGGTTAAGGAATATTTCTATCTGTTGTTATAGTGTGCTCTTCCAAACACATAGTTCAGTGCTCCGCAAGCAGGCATTACTCAATAAATAGGATTGAATGAAAGTTACGGCCACGAGTACACACACCGCCCCGCCACCTCCATCCAGAATGTCCTTCCCACTCCTCTTCCTTTTCCCCTTTCCTTCCCCTCTCTTACTTCTTTTAAAGCCCTGAGAACAGCCACCTCCTCCTGGAAGCCTTCTCAGATTAGTCCACTCTAGGCACGGGATGGAGAGGAGCCAGCAGATGGGCTGCCAGAGATAAGTACAAGAGCTTTGGTGGAACAGAATGATTGGGGTGAGGTTGCTGGGACTTGAAGTCCCATAAATCCACCAGGAATGCCACTCCTTGCAGATAAATCTGCCACTCCTTGAGAGAGGAGGGGAAGGGGAGGAGGAGGAGGAGGGAAGGGGAGGAGGAAGAGGGAAGGGGAGGGAAAGGAAGAAGGGGAAGCCTCAGGAGATCGTGGGGGTGGGGCGAGGATAAAACGCAGAAGCTGCGGAGAACCTATATTTATCTTGGCAGGAAAACCTGTGGTCACTCCCTGATCTGAAATCACAGCAGCCGTTTTTCTTATTTCCCCCACTCACCCCTGACCCTCGCAACTGGGGGCCCCTCCCTAGCTCCGCCCTTTCCTGCTTAACCCCCATCCCACTTTTTTTACTTTATGGTATTTGTTAAGCGCTTCCCATGAGCCAGGCACTGTACTAAGCGCTGGGATCGATAAGTGCTAATCAGGTTTTTTTTATTGTATTTGTTAAGCACTTACTATGTGCCAGACGCCGAACTGCGCTGATAGATACATGCTAATTTTTTTTATGGTATTTGTTAAGCACTTACTATGTGCTAGGCACTATATTCAGCGCTGGAATAGACACATGCTTATCAATTTTTTTAAGGTATTTGTTAAGCCCTTACAATATTCCAGACACTGTACTAATTGCTGGGATAGATACATGCTAATCAGTTTTGGGTTTTTTATGGTATTTGTTAAGCGCTTACTATGTGCCAGGCACTGTACTAAGCGCTGGGATAGATATATGCTAATCAGTTTTGGGTTTTTTTTATAGTATTTAAGTGCTTACTATGTGCCAGGCACTGAACTAAACTCTGGGATAGATAAATGCTAATCAGGTTGGACCCAGTCCCTGCCCCACCTGGCACTCCCAGTCTTAATCCCCATTTTACAGATGAAGTGACCGAGGTCAAGAGAAGTACACAGTGACTTACCCAAGGTCACACAGCCAGCAGTTGACAGAGCAGGGATTAGAGCCCTGGTCTCCTGACTCCCGGGCTCTTTCCACTAGGCCACGCTGCTTCTCAGGAATGCGTCCCATCTCCCCCAACCTGCTGGGTCAGGATGAGCAAGTCTGTCTTTGTGGGGGGTCCAAGAGGTCGGGGAGAGAGACCTGGGAGGAGCCAGAAGCAGCATGGCTTAGTGGAAAGAGCACGGTCTTGAGAGTCAGAGGACCTGAGTTCTAATTCTGGCACTGCCACTTGTCTGCTGGGTGACCTTGGGTAAGCCACTTAACTTCTCCGTGCCTCAGTTTCCTCATCTGCAAAATGGGGATTAAAATTGTGAGCCCACCCCAGGACAATCCTATTATCTTGTATCTAACCCAGCGCTTAGAACAGTGCTCAGATCATAGTAAGCGCTTAGCAAATACTATAATAATTATTATTAGTACAGTGCTTTGCACACAGTAAGTGCTCTATAAATACAATTGAATGAATGAATGAATGGATGGGTGTGTGTGTGCATGTGTGCGGCTCTGGGCAGGCCTTTCCCTTTTCCCCTTTCACTGTTCCCTTCCTACTTCGTGGCTCAGTGGAAAGAGCACGGGCTTTGGAGTCAGGGCTCAAGAGTTCGAATCCCAGCTCTGCCACTTGTCGGCTGTGTGACTGTGGGCAAGTCACTTAACTTCTCTGTGCCTCAGTTCCCTCATCTGTAAAATGGGGATTAAGACTGTGAGCCCCACGTGGGACAACCTGATTCCTCTATGTCTACCCCAGCGCTTAGAACAGTGCTCGGCACATAGTAAGCGCTTAACAAATACCAACATTATTATTATTATTATTACTTTCTCCCCCTCTTCCCTCCATCCCTCTCCCCACCCTTGCTTTCCCCTTCCTCCAGGGGAGAGGGGGTCACCTGGGCCAGGGTCGGATCTGGGGAGGTGGGGAGGGGTCCATCCATCCTGTCCAGTGGCCTGAGAGTATAAAGCCAGAGCATCTTCTCCCTCCGGAGTTGGAGGACCACCCCCGTTCCCCCATCCCCCCCCCCCGATCTTCCCCAGGAAGGGACGGAATTCCTGGTCAGCGATTTATGGTGGGATGGGGCCCAAGGGGGAACCTCCAAATCTGGGGGGGTGGGAAGGGGAAGAAGGGAAAGAACAGGAATATTTTGGAATCCCCCACCCTATTCTCCCTGCTGCACAAATCCCTCTGGGAGAGATGCAGGTCCCCCGATTAGACTGTGAGCCTGTCATTGGGCAGGGATTGTCTCTATCTGTTGCCGAATTGTCCATTCCAAACTCAGTACAGTGGTCTGCACATAGTAAGTGCTCAATAAATACTATTGAATGAATGAATGAGGGGCTCAAGTGCTCCCAAGACTCCAGCGGATCTCCCTCCCCTCCCCTCTACCAGGGCAATCTCCTGCAAGTCACTCCCCAGACCTCAGTTTCCCCTCGATTGGGAAATATTGAACAAGCAAATGACACATTCCTTGCCCACAAGGAGTTTTTACAACCCAAGGAGGGAACCAATCATTAAAATATTTACAACCAGAGGAATCAAAATGCAAATGAACGCACAATTGAATAAACATGAATTACTAAGAGCTGAGTAGGCGTGGGTAGAGAAGCAGAGTGACTTAGTGGAAAGAGCCTGGCCTTAGGAGTCAGAGGTCGTGGGTTCTGATCCCGGCTCTGCCACTTGTCTGCTGTGTGACCTCGGGAAAGCCACTTATCTGTGCCTAAGTTACCTCATCTGTAAAATGGGGATTAAGACTGTGAACCCCTCGTGGGACAACCTGATTACCTTGTATCAACCCCAGTGTTTAGAACAGTGCTCGACACGTAGTAAGCACTTAACAAATACCATCATCTTCATCTTCATGACTTGGAGTGCTGGGAGTGAATCTGGGAAGGCTTGTTGGAGGAGGAGGTGGGCTTTTGGGAGGGCTCTGATCATTCCCAAGATTGTCTCTATCTGTTGCCGAATTGTACATTCCAAGTACTTAGTACAGTGCTCTGCACATAGGAAGCACTCAATAAATACTATTGAATGAATGAATGAAGTCGCTGCTTTTGGTTTTCCCTCATTAATCAATCAATCAATCTGTGTCAGAAGGACCTGGGTCCTAATCCCAGCTCTGACACTTGTCTGTTGTGTGACTTTGGGCACTTCTCTGTGCCTGTTACCTCATCTGTAAAATAGAGATTAAGACCGTGAGCCCCATGCAGGACGTGGACTGTGTCCAATCAGATTAACTTGTTACTATCCCAGTGCCTAGTCCAGTGTCTGGCACATAATAAGCGCATAACAAGTACCATAAAAATAAAACAAACCAATCAATATGTTTATTGAGCACATGCTGTGAATAGAGAACTGTTCTCGGACAGTTCTAGACTGTTCCCATAGATACGTTGCCTTATATTGTAAACCCTTGGGGGGCAGGGACTGGGAAACAGTGTGGTCTGTGGGAGAGCACACAGCCCTGGGAATCAGAGGACTTGGGTTCTGTTCCCGGCTCTGCCACCTGCCTGCTGTGTGACCTTGAACAAGTCACTTAACTTTTTGGTCCCTCAGTTTCCCCATCTGTAAAATGGGGATCAAACATCTGTTCTCCCTTTTATTTAGACTGTGAGCCTGAGGATGGACAGGGACCGTGATCAACCTGATTTTCTTTTATCCAGCCCAGCATTTAGTGCAGTGCTCGACTCATAGTATGCGCTTAACAGATACCACCATTATGATTTTTGCTTCTGGCGCATTCTTCCCCAGGGGTTACTGTATTAGATTCAGCTGGCGGTCAATAAATATTATTGATTGATGACTGTTACACCACTCCTACTCCCCCTCACTGTTCCTCCTCCAAGAGGTCTTCCCTCTTGTCCTTTTGTTCAAACTTCTTTTTGTGTCACCTTGACTTGTTCCCTTTATTTAGCCCTCCTCTCAGCCCCATGGCACTTTGGTCCATATCTGTCATTTATTTATTTCTATTAGTGTCTGTCTCCACCGGACTATAGATTGTAAGCTCGCTGTGGCCAGGGAATGTGTCTATTATTACATTGTCCTCTCCCAAACACCTAGTATAGTGCTATGTACAAAGTGAATACTCAATAAATACGATTGACTGACTGACTCGCTGGCAGTGATAAAGCCATAAGACACCAGGTTGGGGGGTGGGGGGATGGGGGTCATTGGGAAGAGCATACTAAAAAGACCCATTTTAGGATCCAACGCAAAGCATTAGCTTTTGACTTCTCTTCACCTTCAAGAGAAGAATTTGTGAAGAAGGCACAGACAGACTCGAGGAAGACATTTAAAAAACAAAACAAAACAGCATCTCTTTATTGTAGGGGCAGCGGCTGAGCACGGTATAAAAATCAAAAGCTTATCTGGCATTCAACAGACTTTTCTAGCGGCCAAATTGGAATCTGGGGGTGGTTGGGAGGGTCACTGATTCATACTACGGGGTTTTGAGTGGACCGGGGTGGGGGTGTCTCGGAGCTTCTCCCACCCCACATGATGTTCCCCCGCTGCCCTACGCCGGAGGCAGCAGGGGTGGGGCTACAAATATGTGGACCTACCTGGGCTGGATGTTTGGGGGACGGAGGAAGGGGGAGTCATGGTGGCTGTTCAACCCCACCTCCTCCCACCCTGGCTTCAGCCCCCCTCCCCAGGTTGTGGCCTCATTTCTTCCCTTTCTGCTTCATGTGCACCACGAAGTAGTCGTTGCAAGCGATGATCAGCCCGGCGATCAGCGAGAAGAAGCTCTGGAAACCCACTCTGCCATCCCGGCACTGGTCCAAGTCCTTCATGATCTTATCCACGGCCAGAGGGTCCTTCTGGTTCTGGAGGGGGGCAGGGAGAGGGCGGGGGGCACGTCACTGGGACAGGTACTTTCTCCACTTGGGGCGGGGGTGGGAAGGGTTTACCTCGGTCTCCCCCACCCCTCCCATCTCTCCCACCTGTCCTCACAAGGGTTCTGTCTCCTCCTAAGAAGTGGGGATTGGGCAGACACTGCCTGGGCGGCAGCCCTGGGTTTTGTATCTCCCCGCCGACCTCCCGCCCATGTCCTGCCTCTGGCCTGGAACACCCTCCCTCTTCATATTTGACAGACAATTAGTCTCCTCCTTTTAAAAGCCATCTCCTCCAAGAGGCCTTCTTAAACCTCCTTACCCTTTCTCCCTCTCCCTTCTGTGTCGCCCTGACTCGCTCCCTTTAATCATCCCCCATTCCATCCCCACAGCATTTATGCACACATCTGTAATTTATTTATTTTTACTCATGTCCGTCTCCCCTCCTCTAGACTGTAAGCTCATTGTGGGCAGGGAATGTGTCAAGTATACTGTCATACTGTACTCTCCCAAACGCTTAGTAGAGTGCTCTGCACACAGTAAGCACTCAATAAATACGATTGCCTGACTGACTGACCAACTTGCTGGGTGGTCTGAAGCCTCTGATTGGGTCTTGGTTTCCTGCCCTGACCAGTGAGGGTGAGGATTCCCGTCGGCCCCGGAACAGCTGGGTCTTAGGGAAGGAGAAGCGGGGGGCCGTGATCACCTCACGGATCCTTTCTCTCTGCACCCCTTTCCCACCCGACCCCTGTCTGATGATGGCTCATGAGGAGGGCTGGCGGGCCACCTGCGGCTCTGACGGAAAGAGGCAAGGAGGCGGTTCCGGTCGATAAATAATTCAGCCGCCAGCTTCTCCTCGGGGCCTACAGGGCTCAGGCCCGACCGGGTGGTAGCGGAGCGATCGATATTTCTCTGCTAATAGGATCAGATCCAGGGCCTTCCCTCCTGCCTGCCTTTTGCCGCTCTCAGACGGTGCCAGCCAGTCCAGGATTTTAGCCCGGGGGTGTCCTGTCGCCTGACCGAGACATGCAGCTACTTCTGGGGAGAAGCGGGGCGGCAGAGGGGGGCCGGGGAAGAGTCGCGGAGGGAAGGAGGGTGGAGACAGAGAGGCAGAGGCAAAGACACCCAAAGACCTAGGTAGAGATAGCCCATTTAGGATGATTTGAAAGTTAACCTGTTTACCCACTGCTAGGAGCAGGGAACTAGGCTGGCCAATAAACTTATTACTTATTAGCCTACGAACAGCTTTGCTCCTGAGCGAGAAAGAGACAATGACAGAGAGACAGAGAGGGCGACAAGAGATAGGAAGGAAAAACAGGGAGACAAAGATAGAGATACTCAGAGAGAGACAGGAAATAGAGCGATATCCAGAGAGAAAGACGGTGGGGGCAGGAGGAGAAACAGAGATTACTAGTAATGGTATTTATTGAGTGCTCCTGGAGTGCAGTGTACTGCACAGAGGCAGAGAGGCAGGGTCAGAGAGAGGTGGAGATGAAGAGAGAAACCGGACTGTGCGGAGAGGGCTGAGGAGAGATGCAGAGTAGGGGAGTGAGGGCCAGGGTCACAAGGTCACACCTCTGCTGGAGAGCATGTGCACTGGAGGTCACAAATGGGAAAGCACACGCACCCCGTTTCTCGTAGGGAAAGCTTGGTCTTGGCTATGGACAAGAAGGAGATGATGGAGGTGAAGAGGAGATGGGGATGGGGGGGAGGGGGAGGGTCTCACTCACTTCCAAGAATCCGGGGAACTCTTTCTCCATCAGCACCCTCAGATCATCCTTGGTCAGGTAACCCTTATCCCCAGCAAACCGATGGAAGGTGAACATCATGGTCTCCATGGCATGTTCCATTTGAGATGGCATCTTTGCGATCCAGGTAGGGAGGTGACCTTTTGTTCCAGGAGAAAAGAATCCAGATGTCACCTCTCGGGACCACTGTGAGGGACCACACCCCAGGCCCACCGGGAACTCTGTGTTTATCCTTTTCAGCCCCACCACTCATTCATTCATTCATTCATTCAATCTTATTTAATGAGTGCTTACTGTGTGTAGAGCACAGTACTAAGCACTTTGGAGAGTACAATATAACAATAAACCGACACATTCCCTGCCCACAATGAGCTCCATTATGCCCAATGCTCAGAGACACCCATCTGGGCCAGGGTAAGGGGGTGTCGGCCCTCCATCACCCTCCCAAATTAGTGGTGGACCGGGTAAAATTAAGTGATCCTGTCTGTCAGGCTACGATCAGTCGATCAATCAAATTTACTGAGCATTTGCCACGTGCAGAACACTGTACTAAGCGCTTGGGAGAGCACAATACAACCGAGTTGGTAGGCATGTTCCCTGCCCACAGTGAACCTATAGTCTAGAGATGGGGAGTGGAGAGAAGTTGGGGGAGAAGGAGGAGTTGGGGTGGGAGTTGTGCTCACCTCCTCCAAGAGGTCTTCCCAGATTAAGCCCCCCTTTTCCTCAGCTCCCCCTCCCCTTCCCATCACCCCGACTCACTCCCTTTGTTCTACCTCCATCCCTGCCCTACAGCACTTGTGTATATATGTACATACCTATAATTCTATTTATATTAATGACTGTTTACTTGTTTTGATGTGTATATATATATAATTCTATTTATTTGTATTGATGCTATCGATGCCTGTTTACTTGTTTTGATGTATGTCTCCCCCCTTTGAGACTGTAAGCCCGTTATGGGCAGGGATTGTCTCTACTGTTGAACTGTACTTTCCAAATGCTTAGTACAGTGCTCTGCACACAGTAAGTGCTCAATAAACACGATTGAATGAAGGAATGAATCTGAGAACCTTCTAGTGCTCCGGGCCAGGGCAGGGGACCGGAGCTGTCCTCCGGGGGCTGGGAGCATGTGCCTTGGGTGCAACGGGGGCGGGGCCGCACACGCTCTTGCGGTCTAGTTTTCTGCAGGGAAATAGCTGAAGACATCCACCCAGTGGGGCCTAGAGGGCCCAATTTTCAAAACCAAGGAGTCTCCTCTTCCTGCAATACTGTTTGGGGGGAGGTGCAGGCTGAGTGTGTGGAGGCACCCATGGGTGCAAGAGAGAGCGAGAAAGAGAGTTTGGATGGACAGGAGACAGAAGTGCAGGGTGGGGTGGGGGTGGGGATTCTCCCTCTCCCACTTTGTCCTTTTCCCCTGCTCAAGGGACTGAGCATGTTCACATTCTTCCCCCAAGGGTGGAGTCTATCTGGGAAGCTTCTCGTAAGAGAAGCCCCCCTCCCCAAACCAAGTCCCATCATAGGGGGCCCCTACCCCCGAGCAGACCACTCCCCCCCGCCCCCAAGCTGGCCGGTAGGTTCTCAGAGGGCAGCGGCTACCACTTGAATCTCCTGTGTCCAGTGGTGTGCCCCCGGAGCCAAGAGAGGGAGGGGCGGGGCAAAAATGGCGCAGGGTGGCTAGTAGCCAAGGTGGCAGGGGAAGCCAAAGGGAGGGGCCGGGAAGTGCAGTGCTCAGATGCACCACGGGTGCACCTCCGCACCCACCCCTGTAAATACACACACACACAAACACACACACACACACAAGCACAGACTCCTAGACATCTGGAATTTGGGGTTGGGGGTACTCGGGGCATGCATGGAACATTTACCCTGGGCCACCCCCGCCCATGCTCTCTAACGGGGAGGGAGTCCCATCCCGCCCTACCCCTGTCAATGCCCCACTGGTCCCCGCCCAGTCCCGAGGGGCACAGAGGGCCTCTGCAGCTGGTTCTGCCCCCCACTCCACCCCAGGCCGGCCACACCCGCGGTCTCCCCTGTCCCCTGCCCCCTCCCTGCCCGTCTTTATCTCCTCCCTTCCCTGGAACTCGCCCCAGCCAAAGATCAGGTTATTCCCGACGGGGGCGTTGGCCAGGGCCTGCCCCGACCCCATCCCGGGGGGCGCAGAGGGGAAAAGAAAACTGGAATAACTCGGAGCCGCTGTCGGTCTCTTTCCCAATCACACCCAGCTCCTCCCCCCCAACCGCGGTGAGGGGCCTCTCCCCTTTGCATCGCCCCCCGCCCCCTTGTCCTGGTGTAATTACGAGCCCCAGGGCCTCGCCCCAAGATGCCAGGGACCCCACCCCGCTGAGTCACTGGACAGAATGACCCCAGCGAGGGCGGGACAGGCCTCCCCCTAACACACACACACTCTCTGTGTCCCCCCTCCCCCGCACTTCATGGGAAATCTCCTCATTCAGGGGGAGGCACAACTAAGACTAGGGGGGGCTGCCTGCCCTGATCAGGAGGTTAGAATGGGGGGGTCCCTTCCCAGGCCCATTTTCTCGGCGGTCTATAGCAGAACCTGCAGGCGGACCGGTCAAATATACCCCGCACCCCGTCTTTCCCCGCCTCCCGTCTCCCGAAGAAGCAAACCCTGACCAGGGAAGACCGGGGGGCAGAGGGGGCTGCGAGGAAACCCAAACCCACCCCCCCGCCGCCGCCCAACTCGGTTTCCTCTGGGGTGAGTGGGAGATGGGCAGCTGGGCCAGTCCTGCCCATCCCGACCCCACCCACCCCCCTCCCTCCCGAGGAATTTGAGGGCGAACCGTCCCCCTCTTTTCCAGCCCCCACCCCCGGCCCGGCTGGGAGAGAAGGGGGATGGTCACCGTCCCCGGGTACCCCCCAACCCGACGTTCCAGGGGCGCGGGAAAGGGGGGTCGTCGACAGCCGGGACAACGGGAAAAGTAGCGGTCGGGCGGGCGGGCACCCCGCCAGGAAGAGGGAGTTTCCCCCAGCCCCCTCCTGGGGGTGACTGACTGACCCTCTCGGGGAAGGGGCGGTCAGTGGGGACCCCCCCGGGGGGATTCGGGGGACGGAAGGGACTCACCTTGCAGGAGAGGAGAGGAGTCCGACGAGGAGAGACACGCAGAGTCAGGAGCTGGCGGGGGCCGGGCGGCCTTAGAGGAGTCTCAGGTGGGTGGGGAGAGGGAGCGGGAAGCCGCAGCCTCACCCCGCCCCCGGCCCCACCCTCGTCCCCTCCCCTTAATCCCCCTCCCCTCCCCTTCTCCCTCTCCCCGCCTCCCGGCTTCCAGCGCCCCCCACTCCACGCCCCAACTCCACCTACCAGGCCCGAACCCAAAGCCGATGCTTCCTCCTTCTCTCTGCCCACATCAGGGTTCTGCCTCCGGTTACACACACACACTCTCTCTCTTTCCCCCCTTCCCTGCTCTGTTTTTTCTCTTTCTGTGTGCTCTGTCTGTTTCTCTCTCTCTGCTGTCTGTTTCTCTTTCTCCCTCTCTATCTGCTCTGTCTCTCCCTCTCTCTGTCTTGTCTATCTGTCATTCTCTCTCTGTTTCTCTCCTCCTCTGTCTGCTCTGTCTCTTTCTCTCCCTGTCTGGTTTATATGTCTTTTCATTCATTCAACAGTATTTGTTGAGCGCTTACTATGTGCAGAGCACTGTACTAAGCGCTTGGAATGGACAATTCGGCAACAGATAGAGACCGTCCCTGCCCAATGACGGGCTCACAGTCTAATCGGGGGAGACAGACGGCAGAGCCAAACAGAACAACACATAAATAAGACAACATTATCACGATTAAATAGAATAAAGGGGATGTATCCCTCATTAACAAAAAAAGGGTAATAAATAATATATACAAATGAGCACAGTGCTGGGGGAAGGGGAAGGGGGGAAGGGGAGGAGCAGAGGGTGAGGTGGGGAGGGGAGGGAACGGGGAGCAGAGGGAAAGGGGGCTCAGCTGAGGGGAGGGAAAGGGGGAGGAGCAGAGGGTGGAGGGGGAGCCAGAGGGAAAAGAGGGGAGCTCAGTCTGGGAAGGCCTCTTGGAGGAGGTCAGCTCTTCTCAGTAGGGCTTTAAAGAGGGGAAGAGAGTTAGTCTTTTTTTCTCTGTTTCCCTCTCTGCTCTGTCTCTCTTTCTCCCCCTGTCTGCTCTGTCTCTTTCTCTCTTTCTCTCCCTCTCCCTGTCTGGTCTATTTGTCTTTTTCCCTCTCCCTTTCTGTCTGCTCTGTCTCTCCCTCTCCCTGTCAGATCTGTTTCTTTCTCTCCCTCTCTGCTCTGTCTCTCCCTGTCTGCTCTGTCTCTCTCCCTCTCCCTGTCTGGTCTATATGTCTTTTTCTCTCTCCTTCTCCCTTTCTGTCTGCTCTCCCTCTCCCTATCTGGTCTGTTTCTCTCCCTCTCTGCTCTGTCTCTCTCTCCCTCACTCCGCTCTGCCTGTTTCTCTCTCTCCCTGTCTGCTCTGTCTGCCTCTCCCTCTGTCTCTGTCTGCTGTCTTTCCCCTCTCCCTGTCTTTCTCTTTTTCCCTCCCTGCTCTCTCTCTCTGTTTCTCTTCCCCTCTCCCTGTACACATTTTTTTCTCTCATTCACTCCTTCTCTGCTCTGTCTTTCTCTGCTCTTTTTTTCTCTCTCTTTCTCCCTCTTTCTCCCCTCTTGCTGCTCAGAGACACAGAGAGATAGACACACCCAGGGAGAGGCAGAGATGCACGGAGTCAGACACTCAGAAGATAGACACACCAGAGGCATGGAAATACACAATGACAGAGCTTTGGGGAGATAGACAGCTCTCGGAGTGATAAACAGAGATGACAGAAAGATAGATGCATTAGAGAGACACTGAGATGCACTGAGAAAGATAAATGACAATGTTAACTATTATGAATAATAATAATTTAAAAGGTATTTATTGAGCACTTTTTATGGCATTTGCTATGCGCTTGCTATGTGCCAGGCACTGTTCTAAACATTGGGGTAGATGCAAAGAAATCAGGTTGGACACAGTCCATATCCCACATGGGGCTCACAGTCTTAATCCCCATTTTACAGATGAAGGAACTGAGGCACAGAGAAGTTAAGGGACTTGCCCTAGGTCACACAGCAGACAAGTGGTGGAGCTGGGATTAGAACCCAGGTCCTTCTGACTCCTGGGCCTGTTCTTTATCCACTAGGGCATGCTCCTTCTCTTACCGTGTACAGAGCACTGTACTAAGCACTTACAAAAGTACAATGCCATAGAGATGGTAGATAGGATCCCTGTTGAAAAGAATTTTGTCCAGAGATTCAGAAGGACACCCAGAGAGACATACCAAGACAGGGACAAATAGAAACAAAAGGAAAGACACCTAGTCAAAATCACAAAGAGACAGACATACTTAGAGACTCATTAAGACAGAGAGGTAGAGAGACATACTTAACAAGAGACATCGCCACTTGAAGGTCCCCCTGAAACTTCAGATTTTAACATACCCATAACAGAACTCCTTATCTTCCCACCCAAACCCTTTCCTCCATCTGACTATATTATGACTGTAGACAACATCACCATCCTCCCTGTCTCACAAGTCCAGAACCTTGGCATTATCCTCGATGTGTCACAATCATTCTTTTTTTTTTTTTAATGGTTCTTGTTAAGTGCTTACTATGTGCCAGACACTGTACAAAGCATGAGATAGACACAAGCTAAACAGGTTGAACACGGACCTTGTTCCACATGTGCTCACAGACTTAACCCACATTTACAGATGAGGTAACTGAGGCACAGAGAAGTTAAGTGACTTGCCTAAATTCATACAGCAGGTGAGTGGTGGAGTCAGGATTAGAACTCAGGTCCTGCTGACATCCAAGCTCATGCTCTACCCATTGGACCACACCACTTTTCATTCATTTCTTCAATCATATTTATTGAGCTCTTACTCTGTGCAGAGCACTGTACTAACCGCTTGGAAAGTACAATTCAGCAATAAAGAGAGACGCTGCTTCTCACTCAACCCACATATTCAATCAACCACCAAGTCCTGTCAGTTCAACCTTTACAACATCACTAAAATCTGCCCCTTCCTCCCCCAAATCCAAGCATTTATCCTTTACTGCCTTTATTACCGTATCAGCCTCTTTGCTGACCTCCCAGCCTCCTGTCTCTCCCTACTTCAGTCCATATTTCACTCTGCTGCCCAGATCATTCTTCTACAAAAAACATTCTGGTCATGTTTTCCCACTCCTCAAGGGTCTCCAGTGGTTGCCCGCCCAACTCCACATCAAACAGAAACTTCTTAACCTTGGCTTTAAAGCCCTCAATCACTTTGCCCCCGCTTACCTCACCTCGCTGCTCTCTCACTGCAACCCAGCCCACACACTTTGCTTGCTCCTCTAATACTAACCTTCTCGATCTCATCTATCTCACCACCGACCTCTCGCCCACATCCTTCCTGTGGCCTGGAATGCCCTCCCTCTTCATATCTGACAGATAATTATTCTTCCCACCTTCAAAGCCATATTAAATTAACATCTCTTCCAAGAGGCCTTCCCTGACTAAGCCCTCATTTCCTCTTCTCCTGCTCCCTTATGCATCACCCTGACTTGCTCCCTTTAAGCGCCCCTCCCTCAGCCCCACAGCTCTTATGTACATATCCATAATTTCTTTCTTAATATTGTCTTTCTTCCCAACTAGACCGAAGGTCGTTGTGGTCAGGAAACATGCCTACCAAGTCTGTTACATTGTACTCTCCCAAGTGCTTAGTAGAGTGCTCCACACACAATAAGTGCTCAATAAATACGATTGATTGATTGAGACACAACAGAGACGGAGGAATAGAGACACACTTGCATAAACAAACCTAGGCAGAAACACAGAGACAAAGCTCCACGCAGAGATATACAATGAGACAGAGATAACCAGTGAGGTAGAGAGACATACTTGGACAGAGACACAACAGAGACACACTTGGAGAGAAAAACCTGAAAAGAAACACACAGAGACAAAGAGATGGCACCCTGACAGACACAATGAGACAGGGACATCCAAAGTCAGAGAGTGACATTCCTAGAGAGAGACACACAGAGACAAGAAGATGGAGACACCTACGAGACATATCTAGACATATCTGAGATGCCATAGCTTTAAATTATATTTTAAATTATCTGTGAATTTATATTAATGTCTATCTCCCCCTCTAAGGTATAAGTTTGTTGTGGGCTGGGAATGTGTCTCTGAATTCTGTTGGAGTGTACGCTCTCAAGCGCTTAGCACAGTGTTTGGGAGAAGCAGCATGGTGCAGTGGATAAAGCACAGGCCTGGGACTCAGAAAGTCACGGGTTCTAAGACCAGCTCTGCCCCTTGTCTGCTGTGTGGCCTTGGGCAATTCATTTCACTTCTCTGAGCCCCCAGTTACCTCACCTGTAAAATGGGGATTGAGACGGTGAGGCCCATAATATAATGTTGGTATTTGTTAAGCGCTTACTATGTGCCAAGCACTGTTCTAAGTGCTGGGGTAGATACAAGGTAATCGGGTTGTCCCATGTAAGGCTCACAGTCTTAATCAGCGTAGCTCAGTTTGAAAGAACATGGACTTGGGAGTCAGAGGTGATGGGTTCGAATCCCAGCTCTGCCACTTGTCAGCTGTGTGACTGTGGGCAAGTCACTTCACTTCTCTGTGCCTCAGTTACCCCATCTGTCAAATGGGGATTAACTGTGAGCCTCACGTGGGACAACCTGATGACCCTGTATCTACCCCAGCGCTTAGAAGAGTGCCCTGCACATAGTAAGCGCTTAACAAATACCAAGATTATTATTATTATCTCGGGGGGGGCCGGAGAAAGTGGGAGTCGGGGGCGGCAGGGCGGGGCCGGCCCTCTTTGCGGGGCTGTGGCGCCCTCTGCCGGCCCTCGGAGGAGCAGCATCGAGAAGCAACGTGGCCTATTGGCCAGAGCCCGGGCCCACTTGTCTGCTGTGTGGCCTTGGGTAAGTCACTTCACTTCTCTGGGCCTCAGTTGCCTCATCTGGGAAAATGGAGATTAAGACTGTGAGCCCCATAAGGGACAGGACGGGGTCCAATCTGATTTGCCCTGTATCTCCCTCAGTGTTTAGTTGCAGCGCCGTGGCACACAGTAAACAATAAATACAATTATTATCATAGTTATTCTCTGTGCCTCAGTTGCCTCATCCGTAAAATGAGAATGAAGACTGTGAGTCCTAAGTGGGACATGGACTGTGTCCAACCTGATTCGCTTGTATCCCCCAGTAGTAATCCCCATTTTACAGATGAGAGAACTGAGGCAGGGTGCCTAATGGATTAGAGCATGGACCAGAGAGTCAGAAGGTTTCAAATTCTAATCCAGGATCTGTCCCTTGTCTTGCTGTGTGACCTTGGGCAAGTCACTTCACTTCTCCTTGCCTCAATCTCCATCAGTAAGATGGGGATTCAGACCGTGAGGCCCATGGGGAAGGGGACTGTGTCCAACCTGATTATCTGTATCTACCCCAGAGCTTAGAACTCCCCGCATCATCGTGCCCCTGGCCAGTGGGCAGGAAATGGGGTCTGTTTAACTGCTGTACTGTACTCTCCCAAAAGCTTAGTACAGTGCTCTGCTCACAGTAAGTGCTTACGGAAATATGATTGAAGGAATGAACAGCACTTGACACATAGTAAGTGCTTACAAATATCATCATCATCATCATCATTATTATTAAAAGCTATTCATTCATTTATTCATTCTTTTAATCATATTTATTGAGCACTTACTGTGTGCACAGCACTGTTCTAAACGCTTGGGGAAAGTACAGCACAGTAAAAAAACCGCAGTGACATTTCCCTGCCCACTACAAAACTTACAGTATAGAGGGGAAGACAGACATTATAGAAACAAATAAATTACAGATAGGAACATACGCTCTGTGGGGCTGGGAGGGAGGAGGAGCAAAGGAGCAAATCTGGGCGACGCAGAAGGGAGTGGGAGATAGAAAAGTGGCGGTTTAGTCTGGAAAGGTCTTTTGGAGGAGATGTGCCTTCAATAAGCTTTGAAGGGGGAGACAGTAATTGCCTGTCAAATTTGAGGGGAGGAGGGCATTTCAGATCAGAGGCAGGACATGGGCTAGGGTTTGGCGTTGAGGCAGATGAGATCGAGGCCCAGTATGATGCGTTAGCACTTAGAGGAGCGAAGTGTGAGGGTTGGGTTGTGGAGGAAGAGAACGAGGTGAGGTAGGAGTGATCAAGGGGATGAACTGCTTTAAAGCCAATGGTGAGAAATTTTTGTTTGATACGGAGGTGGATCGACAACCACTGGAATTTTTTGAGGAGAGGGTGACATTCATCCCCTTGGAAGGAGAACCAGAAGGAGGGAAAAAGAGAGTGAGAAAGAGAGAAACTGGACAGAGCAGGTAGGGAGGGAGAGGTAGAGAGAGAGGGAAGTATACAGGGATCAGGTCATTGGTAGGCGAATCAGTCAACAGTCCAATTAAACACCACTGATTGATTACAAGGATGTAGTCCTCTCTCCCTCTGACACCTTCCCCCTTCCCAGCTTTCCTCACCCCCTGGAGCAACCGACGGTGGAGATCCAACTCCCGCCCCTCGGTCCCGGTTCCCACGGGGCCCCGGGCCACTCCCACACTCAACTTCCCACGAGCCCGGTCTTGCCCAGGCCCCGACGGCCGGCCCTTGCTACCGGGCGACGGATTTCCAGAAAATGCAACTATGCAATAGAGGGGACCCCCCCAAAGGAATGTGTGTGTGTGTGTGTAGGGAATTTATCTGATTCATTGTTATTAATAATAATAATAATGACATACATATTATATGATATTTGTTAAAGCGTTTACTACTGTGTCGGCCGCAATGTACTAAGCCCTGGAATGGATCCACAAGTAAATCAGGTTGGACACTAGGTCCCATGTCCCACTATTGGGCTCACAAGTCCTCAACCACCATTTTTACAGAGGAGGGAACTGAGGCCCAGAGAATTGAAGTGACTTACCAAGGTCACACAGCAGACAAGTGGCAGAGGCCGGAATTAGACTCAATGACCTTCTGACCTTTATCAGGTATTGTAAGCGGCTTACTATGTGTAAGGCAACATGACTAAGCACTGAGCAAACTTAACTAAAGCACTGTGTACACTCTCCCAAGAGGGTTGGACTAGGGCTCTGCACCTGTCCTAAGCGCTGAGCAACTGACTAAGCACTGTTGTATTCTCCCAAGATATTTAGAACAATGCTCTGCACACAGTAAGCACTCAATAAATACGACTGAATGAATGAAAACTGAGTGTGTGTGTGTGTGTGCGGGGGGATCTTCGTCGCCCCCCCCAGAAGATGGAGTAAGCCCACCCTTCCTCTAGACGACCCCTTCCCACGGATGCTCACCGCGCAGCAGCAGCAGAGATGGGCAGGAGGGGTCGCCGATTGCGGGGGGTTGGACGGGATGGGGGTCTCCGGGTTCCCGCTTCTGTCCCGGATGTCCCCCTCCAGCGCGGGGATCGTTTCCCCTCCCCCCTTGGGGGCCCCCTCTCCTTCCCCTCCTCGGGCCAAAGGCAGCAGACACTTCCTCTTATAGAAGGCGGATGTGGACGGCGGTGGGGCGGGGGGTGCCGGGGGAGGGCCCCGAAAATATCCGCCTGCAACCTCACCGCAGCTCGAACCACAACCCCCGACCTCTTTCTAGGAGCTTCTAGCGGGCCACCGCCCCCAGGAAGGATGCCCGGATTGCACCACCTCTCCCTGGACCCCCAGGGCTCCCGAGGCCCCCAGATCGACCTCTGAACGACCCACTGCATTCCTGCTCTTTGCCCTTCTTATTCAATGGGGTCCGATACCCCCCGGAGGGCAAGTGTCCAGCAGACATTTACTCATCCCCCCCTTAAAGCCTTATATGAAGGCCCATCTCCTCCAAGAGGCCTTCCTTGACTAAGCCCTCCTTTCCACTCCCTTCCGCGTCGTCGCCCTGACTTGCTCCCTTTATTCATCCCTCCTCCCAGCCCTACAGCACTTAGGTCCATATCCCTTAATTTGTTTATGTGTATTAATGCCTGTCTCCCTTTCTAGACTGTAAGCTCTTTGTGGTCGGGGAATGTGTCTGTTATGTTGTTATATCGTACTCTCCCAAGCACTAAGTATTGTGCTCTGAACACAGTAAGGGCTCAATAAATGACTGACCGAATGAATGAATGCCCCCACCTCCCTTTGACCCTTCCCCAGTGGTAAGCCCAGTGTGTGTGTGGGCATAGGACCTGTCTCCCCCTCCCACTGGCACCCCCCCCATTGTGTCCCCTCCTCCCTTAGCCCCTCCCCCAGTGCTACGCGTCCCCCACTTCGTGCTCCCCTGGGACCCCCTGCCACATGATTGTCTGGTGGACTGTTTCTACCATTTTGATTTATTTCTATAAAGTGAGGGGTGGAGGGTGGGGAGACAGGGGTAGGCATGTCCCAGGGCTGGGCCGCTCCTGGCTCAGTGAGTGCCAGTGTAGAATGGGTGGGGGTCACGTGTGTGGGGGTCTCTGGGAACAGGGGAGGTGGCAGAGGAGGGGGCTTCAGTGTGGAATGGGTGTGTCTGGGGTTGTCATGGACTCTGCTGTAGAAAAGAAGAGGAGGCTTCAGTGTGGAATGGGGGGAGGTCTGGGGGTGTCATGGACCCTGGTATAGGGCAGAAGGGGGCGTGTCAATGTGGAATGGAGGTAATATCTGGGGGTGTCAATCTGCTATAGGGCAGAGGAGGGGGCTTCAGTGTGGCATGGATGGGGACTCTGGGGGCGTCGCTGGCTCTGCTGTTGGGGAGGAGGGTAGGGGGCTCGCTCAGATCTTCTTGTGCTGGTGGTGGGCGGTGGGAGGTGCGGCCGTGAAGGAGGTGTGGCAGGCCTGGGCCAGCCCCCCAATCAGATTCAGGAACTCCTGGAAGTCTAACTGACCGTCACAGTTGAGGTCCAGTTTCTTCATCATCCGGTCCAGGACGCCTGGGTCCTTCTGGTTCTAGGGGTGAAGAGGACATCAGGCAGTCATGGAGCCACCCGAACCCCGGCCCCCCCATCGAGGCTGAGTCCTCCACTCCACCCCCTTGGTGATATCATGAACGGCATCACCAATCACATGCTCTCTTTTTCCCCTTCCTCTTTTCTTATTTATCAGTTGACCAATAGTATTATTGAGGATTTACTCTCCGCAGAGCTCTGTACTAAGCACTGTAGAAATAGTATGGCTTAGTGGAAAGAGCAGTCCCTGGAAGTCAGAGGACCTGGGTTCTAATCCCAACTCTGCCATTGGCCTGTGTGATCTTGGGTAAGTCACTCAACTTCTCTGTGTCTCAGTTTTCTCAACTGTAAAATGAGGATTCCTTCCTCCAATTTAGACTGTGGGATAAAGACTGTGTCTGACCTGATTAACTTGTATCTGCCCCAGTGCTTGGCACACAATAATTGCTTAACAAATGCCACAGTTATAATTATTATATGAGAGGAAACAATAAAGTATGTAGACACAATCCTTGACCTCAAGGAGCTTACAATCAAGCAGGAGGCTATATAGTACAGTCTTCTGCATATAGTTAGCACTCAATAAATACCACTGATTGATAGAGACTGAACTTTCCCAAGTGCTCAATAAATACAATTGAATGAATGAATGAACTATATGTTATTACACATCCTCCTATCTGTAATTCATTTTAGAGACTGCCTCTGTTGCTAGATTATAAATTCCCTGAAGGCAGGGAATATGTTTACTTCTCTTCGGTACTCTCCCAAATGCTCAGTACAGCACTCTGCATTCTATAGGTGATATAGGCTTTAAACAATTCAATCACCTTGTCCCCTCCTACCTTACCTCTCTGATTTCCTGTTACGACCTGCACAGTCAACTCTTTGTGGGCAGAGAAAGAGTCTACCAACTCGGTTATAGTGTACTCGCGCAAGCGTTTAAGTACAGTGCTCTGCACCCAACTGTGGTATTTAATAATTGTGGAATTTGTTAAATCCTTACTTTGTGCCAGGCACTGCACTAAACACCGGGGGGGGGGGGGATACAAGCAAATCAGGTTAGAACTAGTAAGCGCTCAATCAACACGATTGGTTGATCGTTGGATCGGATAACTGTACGGCGCCTCAGCACTTAGTACAGTGTCTGGCACAAAGTAAGTGCTTAACAAATATCATCATTATCAAAAGCCACCCCTCTGACCTTAGAGAAAGCAGCCAGTTCCGTGTTCATGAATTTGAGGAACTCAGTCTTGGACAGGGTGCAGTTATTTCCCTCCTGGCCAGCATAGCGCTGGAAGACGGCGATCAGGGACTCGATACAGCGTTCTGTTTCTGTGGGGTTGAGGATCACCTTGGCCTGGATGGAGAGAGGGAACGGATGGAGGTGAGGAACAGGGGAGATCCAGGAAAAGCACGGGGGGGAAAATCACTCTCCCTGCCCCTCCCCCTCAGGAAAACCCTTTTTCTGCCCCCTGCAGAATCTCCCAGGGACAACCATATCCAGTCGGGCACTCTGAGCTCCTGCAGAGATAGACCGGTTGTGGGGCCGAGCATGTGCGAGGATGATCCAGTTATGAGTAGAAGCAGCATGGCGCAGTGGATAGAACACGGGGCTGGGAGTCAGAAGGTCATGGATTCTTCTCCCGGCTCCGCTACTTGACTGCTCTGTGACCTTGGCCAACTTACTTCACTTCTCTGGGCCTCAGTTACCTCATCTCTAAAATGGGGATCGAGACTGTGAGCCCCATGTGGGACAGGGACTGGGTCCAACTGATTCATTTGTATCCACCTCAGTGCTTAGTACAGTGCCTGGCACACAGTAAGTGCTTAACAAATACCATTATTATCATTATTCTCTGAGCCTCAGTTACTTCATCTGTAAAATGGGGATCGAGACCATGAGCCCCATGTGGGAAAGGGACTATGACCAAACTGATTTGCTTGTATCTGCCCCAGTGCTTAGTTCAGTGCCCTGGTACATAGTAAGCACTTCACAAATACCATAATAATAATTATTATTATATGGGGCTCATAATAGGGCCTTCGGGCCCAACTCTAAAATCTCCTTCCTTCCTCAGTTCCTCCCTCTGGACACTTCCTGGGGAGGCTCCCTATTTCTACACCCCAAGGGAGAGGCATTGTGTGTGTGTATTTGTGAGTGTGTGTGGGTGAGGAACAGGACAGGAACTGTAATCCAGCTAGGTGGGAAGAACAGCCTGCAATTCCTGATTGTTCCCCTCAAGCGTATTCCTGACCGTTACCAGAGTCTCCGGGACATAGCGCCTTCACGATCTGCCCCTTCCCAGCCGTCACCCTCTTCCCGTTCCACCCCGCCCCTCTAGAGAGGGACAGGAGCTGGGAGTGGGAAGATTTCGGAGGTGGGTCAGAGGGCGAGCCTTGGGGAGGGGGAGGGGAGTCTCCAGACTGGAGAAGAGAGCAGGAAAACGGGGTGAGGGGGCGACTGGGGGGAGTTGAAGCATTTAAAGGCATTTCCCTGGCATTGCCTCCCCTCTATTTCCCATGACTCCAGAGGAAGGGAATCCCCCTGCCACTGGTCTTTCTTCCCTTTAAAAACCCCCTTCCTCGCCCCCAAGCAGGCCAAGTCTCCCACCCTCCCCACCAACATTGGGTTTTTTTTTTAAGATCCCTCATTAACTCCTCCCCTTCTTCCTCCCCACTTCCCCTCCTCGTTCACGTTTCCCAGCAGCAACTTTAGAGACCTGGAAGAGGCCTTCCAGGCCTCATCTTAGCTGGGCTTGGGACGGTCTGGGAGGGCTGGCAGGGAGGTGGGCAGTGGGAGGGAAGGGGGGAAGAAGGAGAGGGGGGGTCGGGGAAGGGGCCGGGGAAGTCGGGAGTTGGCACTCACCATGGCGGAGGGCTGGGCAGGGCAGAGGAGCAGCGGTGCAGGTCCTGTAGAGAGCGGGGCGAGCGGAGTTCTGAGTTGGGCCCTGCCCCAACCCAGCCCAGTCCAGATGGTGACCGCCTCTCCGCCCCCATCTCTCTCCCCCTCCCAAAACCACCGCCCTGCGAGTCTCTGGGATGAGTCACCCTTTCCTCTCCCCTGCCCCGCCGCAGCTGGGCCTGACTGGGCACGTAGGGACTCCCAGTCTAGGCCGCCCCTTGTCTTGCCTCAAAACTCCAGACACACACACACACTCACACACACTCCCAAACACAGAAACATAACAGAACCACATTCCCAGACACACACAGATACACACATAACAGACACACACACTTCCAGACACACGCACATACTCCCAAGCACAGACACACACATATCAGACATACACACTCCCAGACACACGCACGTACTCCCAAGCACAGACACACACATATCAGACATACACACTCCCAGACACATCCATGTCACTCCACATCCCAGACACACACAGACACATATAACTCCCAGATATACACAATAAAGGCACACACACAATCCCAAACATAGGACCTCACACACTCTGACACACACAGAGACACACAAACTCCCAAACACAGGCACACACGTAACAGAAACACACTCCCAGACACACACAGACACACATAACAAACACACACACTCCCAAGCACACACATACATACGCACTCCCAAACACATACGAACATAAACACACACTCCCAGACAAAGACACACAATTAACACTTTCACACGCTCAGACACACACACACATACACACTCCCAAACAGATACACACACACTCCCAGCCATAGACACACATATAACACTCTCACACTCCTAGCCACAGACACACAGAACTAACCGCTTACTCAGATACACTCCCCAAAACACATTCACACTGAAACATATACAGAACAGTCACATACAGACCATTCACATACAGACATACACTTGCATAAACACTGAGAAGCAGTGTGGTCTACTGGATGGAGCACTGGTCTGGTAATCAGAAGGACCTGGTTTCTAATCTTGGCTCTGCCACTTGTCCACTGTGTGACCTTGGGCAAAGTCACTTTAACTTCTCTGGACCTCAGTGACTTCATCTGTAAAATGAGGCTAAAGATTGGTGAGCCCCAAGTGGGACAGGGACTGTGTCCAACCCTATTTGCTTGTATTTTCCCCACATTGCTTAGCATAGTGCCTGTCACTTAGCACTTAACAAATACAACTATTCTTATCACACAGCATAAACATGCACACATACCTTTCAGTAAGACACGCCCCAAGGGAGACACACTCTGCTTGGACCTTTGCAGGAACATAGACAGGGGATCACACATAAATGTTCCATCATCACACATCATTCTCCTGTACATATCTCCCCACTCCCCCATACCTACATTCCCCCTATCACACACCTCAGTGTGCACACACTTATGCAGAATGAAATTTGTGACTGGAGGGGGTGGAGGGGGTGCTTGTTGGGATTCACGGATGCCCAGTTTGTGTTGGCTCAGGCTGCTCCTTCCTTCTTTTCTCCTCCCTTTCTCCCCCACCTCTTTCTCCCTCTCTTCCTCTCTTCCTTCTTCCTTTCCTTCTTCCATCCCTTTCTTCGTCCCTCTCTTCTTCTTTCCTCCCTTCCTCCCTCTCTTCCTTCCTCTCTCCCTCTTTCCTTCCATCCCTCTATTCCTCCTCCTTCTTTCCTTCCTCCTTCTCTCTCTCTTCCTCCCTCCATTCATCCATCTCTTCCTCCTTTCCTCCCTCCCTCCCACCCTGACTCCCTCCCTTTCTTTCTTCCTCCTCTTTCCCTGCCTCTCTCCCACTCTCCCTCTCTTCCTCTTTCCCTTCATCCCTCTCTTCCTCCCCTTGTCCTTCCCTCCCTCCTCTCCCTTTCTTCCTCCCTCCCTCCATTCGTCTATCTTTTCCTCCTTCCCTCCTTCCTTCCCTTTTTCCCTGCCACCTTCCCTTTTCCCTCCCTTCCTCCAGGCAGTTGAGGCACTAATGGCTGGAGGGAGGGAGGGGGCAGACAGGAGATCTGTTCATTTGTATTAAAGATCTCCAAGGAAAGGAACAGTTCTCTGCCCTGGGCTGTGTCCCACTTCTAATCCTCTTTACCTCTGGGTTAGACCTTCTTGGATCTAACCCCTTCCTTCTCGCTACTATGCCAACTGGATTTCTTTGTCCCAACCATTCAGACCCTGGTCTCATTCCTCTTCTTCTGTGCACCCCTCCAATAGTTGTTCCTACCCCTGAAAGACCCTCCCCCAGCCCCCAAACTTCTCTTTCTTCCCTCCTCATTAGGCCCCTAACTCCCACCACAAAAGAAACCAGAGGCCTGGCATCTTCTAAGTCCCCTACTTCTTTCCTGGCTTTATACACCTCTCCACTGACCTCTGAGGAAGTGGGCAGGGAAGGAGGAGAAGTCCACATGGCTTAGCGGCACCGGGCTAGGAATCAGGAAAACCCTTGTTCTAATCCAGCTCTATCCTGGATCTGCTGTGTGACTTTGAGCAAGTCACTCAAATTCTCTGGCCTGTTTCCTCCCTTGTTAAAATGGGGTTTCAATCCCTGTTCTTCCTTCCTCTCAGTCCCCATGTGGATGGGGACTGGGTCTAATGTGATTATCCTTTATCTATCCCAGTGCTAAGCACTCTGCTTGGCACAGAATAGTGTTTTTAAATAACATAAAGTAATAAATTAAAGGGTAATTCTAACAGATGGACTGGATGGCCCTTCATCTGGCAGCCCTTGGTTAAAAAATGATTTCCTGGATTTTTTGGAAAATTCCTTAACTTTCCTAGAGATAGCATTGAGGGCCTGCCCCCTTTTCCCAAGGAATTCCATCTCTAGGAATATTATCCTTGGGGATCCAGGAGTTCCTGAAATTCCCAGTCCTTCTATGCGTTCCCAAATATGGTCTGGAATCCACCTGGCATCCCAATGTCTTTCCCTTTCTCTTCCCTCCCTCCTTGCCACTATGACTGCCTTTGTGGCTTTCTGCATTTAATGCTGTCATTCCTTGGTGAGTCATGCTATTCCTGGATCCGACCACCTGGCCTTTTCAAGACAATAGTTGTTCTTACCCCTGAAAAGACCCTCCCCATCAGGCCCACCCTCGCCCACCATCCAGGGTCATCCTCACTGTTGCCCCCAGAAGACCTTGACAGAGCCCCCAATCTCTGGATGTCTCCACCCTGCCCAGGATTTCCTCCTTTCTTCCCCCTCCTACCCCCGCCCCCATTCTGCCATAGAGGAGAAGTCAAAAATCAACACAGAAACTGGTATAACCTGTATTTCTTTCAACAGAGCGTAGCGGCTATTTCCACGGGTCTGGAGGCAGGGCAAATTCCCATCCCAGACCCTGAGGGGTGTGGTGGCCCCGGGCATTTCAGGGTGGAGAGCTGGGAAGTAGGGTGGAATGATGAGGGGAGCACTTTGTGACCCTCCCTCAATGCAGGGTATCAGACTACACTTTCCAGCAGCTCCCAGGATGCCAGAGAGTCAACTGAGGCATGTGTTAGGTCAGCCCGCTTCCAAGTCACTTAGCCTCTCTGGACCTCAGTTTCCTAATATGTAAAGGGAATATCCATTCAGTTGTATTTATTGAGTGCTTACTATGTGCAGAGCACAGTACTGAGTGCCTGGAATGTACAATTCGGCAACAGATAGAGACAATCCCTGCCCAGCGACTGGCTCACAGCTAAAATGATCTCTGCTCTCTCTCCTTTAATAACTGTAATAATTGTGGTATTGTTAAGCACTTACTATGTGCCAGATACTGGAGTAATAAAAATAATATCTTGTGGGTATTTCTTAAGTTCTTACTATATGCTAAGCACTGTTCTAAGCATTGGGGTTGATGTAAGGTAATCAGGTTGTCCCACGTGGGCCTTACAGTATTAATCCCCATTTTACAGTTGAGGTAACTGAGGCACAGAGAAGTTAAGTGACTTGCCCAAGGTCACGCAACAGGCAAATGGTAGAGCTGGATTAGAACCCACATCTTCTGACTCCCAAGCCTATGCTCTTGCCACGAGGCCATGCTGCCTCTGTTGTTACTCTAGTACCAGCCATGCTGCCCTGTACTAACTGCTGGGATGGATACAGATAAATCGGGTTAGACAGAGTCCCTATAATAATAATAATGTTTGTATTTGTTAAGTGTTTACTATGTGCAGAGCACTGTTCTAAGTGCTGGGATAATACACGGCTAATCAGGTTGTCCCACGTGAGGCTCACAGTCTTAATCCCCATTTTCCAGAAGAGGTAACTGAGGCGCAGAGAAGTGAAGTGACTTGCCCACAGTCACACAGCTGACAAGTGGCAGAGCTGGGGTTCAAACCCATGACCTCTGACTCCCAAGCCCGGGCTCTTTCCACTGAGCCATGCCGCTTCTCTGCCTAAATGCCTATTGTGTGTAGTATGCTGTATTGGGCACCTGCTGAATGTAGAGTACTGTGCTGGGCACTTGGGAGAGCACAGTAGAGGCTGAAGACAGCATCTGGCTCTCAAGGAGTTTCTAATCTAGGGTGGGGAGGCTGACAGACAGAAATGAAGCCGCAAAACTGTGAAGGAGCATGGCCTAGTGGAGAGATAACGGGCTTGGAAGTCAGAAGGGCCTGGGTTCTAATTCTGGCTCTGCCACATGTCTGCTGTGTGACCTTAGGCAAGTCACTTCACTTCTCTAGGGCCACAGTTTCCTCATCTGTAAAATGGAGATTAAGACTGTGAGCCCAATGTGGGACAGGGACTGTGTCCAAACCGATTGGCTTGAAATCTACCCCAATGGTTAGATCAGGACTTGACACATAGTAAGCTCTTAAGAAATACCATTATTATTATTATTATTAGCAATAATAATAATAATAAAACATGGCGGTGCTTCTGGACACTTTGGAGTTTGAATTCGGCCCTTTGTTCTGAGGAAAACTGGGTGAGGGGAGCAGAGGACTGGGGCATAGATGAGTGGAATTAGATCCTGTGGCTGCCTTGTCAGTTAGGTGACTCACCTGTAGACTCAGCCTTTAAGGCTTCAAGATAGAGGAAGCTGGGCAAGAGAGGAGGGAGAGGTGGGTGGGGTGAAGGCCTTTGGATTAGAGGAAAGGAGGGATGGGGTGTCCTTGGGGAAGGAGGACTGGGAAGGTGAGGGGGAAAGGAGGAAGTTGGTGGTGGTAGTCTGGGCAGTGTAGACAAAGGATCTTGGGTAGAGGGAGGGGAGAAGGAGGAGGGGGCAACCTGGAGTGGTTGTAGACAAGGCAAGAGAGCAGCAGGTGCCAGTGTCTAGAGCTCAAGCCTAGGAGTCCGAAGGTCGTAGGGTTTTAATCCCGGCTCCGCCACTTGTCTGCTGTGTTGACTCTGGGCAAGTCACTTCACTTCTCTGGGCCTCACTTACCTCATTCAATTCATTCAATTGTATTTATTGAGCACTTACTGTGCGCAGAGCACTGTACTATGTGCTTGGAAAGTACAATACAGCAATAGAGACAGGGACTATGACCAACACGATTTGTCAGGACAGTGCCTGGCACAGAGTAAGAGCTCAACAAATACCACAGTTTTATTATTTGGGGAAGGGGGAGTGGGAAAGTGAGGGGGGAGGGAAGGAAAGGGGTGGGGGCTGTTTGGACAGTGTAGGCCGAAGTATCTTGGGGGCAGGGGGAAGCGGCACCCTGGGGCGGTATAGACAAGGCTTCTGGAGAAAGGGGAGTGGGAAAGTGAGGGGGAAAGGAGGAAGGGGGGGGGGCAGTCTGGAGTGTAGGCAAAGGGTCTTGGGGTAGGGGAGGGGAACGTGGGAGGGGGCGTCCTGGGGCAGTGTAGACGAGGCTTTTGGGAGGGGGAGTGGGAGGCCAGATGAGCCGGGGAAGGGGAAGGAGCCGCCTGGAGCGGGTCGCTCACACTCTTTCCTCCCAGTGATGTTCCGGTTGGGAGATTAGTATTGGCAGGGTATGGAAGGGAAAGGCGGGCGACCCTTCCACTTCCCAGTCCCGGGGGGAAATTCCCCACAACGAATTTTCGAGTGAGAGGGACCGCGGTTTTCCGAGAGGTCGCCACTAGGGGCGCTTGATGGCACCGCCAAGGAGTCATCACTCTTTCACTCATTCAATCGTATTTTATTGAGCGCTTGGAAAGTACAATTCAGCAAGAAAGAGAGGCAATCCCTGCCCACACCGGGCCTACAGTCTAGAAGGGGGAGACAGACATCAAAATAAGTAAACAGGCATCAATAATAAATATATAGGAGGTCGGAGGAGATGATCCGAAGTTTTCTTTAAAAGGAGGGACGGAGATTTTATTAACCTCTATTTTCTGTCCTTCCCCCCTGCCCTCTTGTCTTCAAGACTTCCTGAAAGTTCATCTCCTCCAGGAAGCCTTCCCGGATTAATCCTCTTAACGCTAAGCCTGCAGCGCTTAGTGCAGTGTTCTGCGCACGTTAAGCTCTCACTAAATATGATTGATTCATTCTGGAGAAGACTCCCTGGAGGAGATGTGATTTCACAAGTTCTTCACTTCTCTCCACGCCCCCCCACCCAACTACTTATGAGATACCTCTGTCTGTCAGCCTCATCCGTTAGAGCTGTAAACTCCTTAAGGGATGCTTCATGCCCCACAGTGATATACAGAACGTTGAGGTTGAGGGCAGGAATCGTGTCTACCAACTCTGTGGATTGTGGGTCTCAAGTGTTTAGTACAGTGACCTAAACAAAGTAAGTGCTCAATAAATACATTACTACTGATGATGATGATGTGATGATGTGAGCTCATTGTGGGGCAGGCAGAGATTGTCGCTGGCTTATTGTTGTATTGTACTTTCCCAAGAGCGTAGTACAGTCCTCTGCATCCAGTAAACGCTTAATAAATACGATTGAAATAATGGATGATGAGGATTAATAATAATAATGTTGGTATTTATTAAGCACTTACTATGTGAAGAGCACTGTTCTAAGCGCTGGGTAGACACAGGGGAATCAGGTTGTCCCACGTGGGGCTCACAGTCTTAATCCCCATTTTACAGATGAGGTAACTGAGGCACAGAGAAGTTAAGTGACTTGCCCACAGTCACACAGCTGACAAGTGGCAGAGCTGGGATTCGAACTCATGAGCCCTGACTCCAAAGCCCGTGCCCTTTCACTGAGCCACACTCAAATCTGACAATTACTCTCCCCTGCTTCAAAGAGTATTGAAGCCCCATCTCCTCCAAGAGGCCCTCCCTGACTAAGCCCTCCTTTCCTCTTCTCCCACTCCCTTCTGGGTCGACCTGACTTGCTTCCTTTATTCATTTCTCCCTTCCCAGCCACACGGCACTTATGTCCATATCTGTAAAATATTTATATTAATGTCTGTCTCCCCCTCAAGACTGTGAGCTCGTTGTGGACAGAGGATGTGTCTATTTATTGTTATATTGTACTCTCCCAAGAGCTTACTACAGTTCTCTGCACACAGTAAGCGTTCAATAAATGCGATCGAATGAATGAACGGGATGGGGTATTTTCTCCTGCCAAGAACAAAGGCGGTGTTTTCGGCGGCTTTCCAAGAAGGGTCCGCTTAGATGACGGCATTGCACAGTAAAATTCTCACATTCTTCATCAAGCGTTTAGTACAGTGCTCGCGCCTCCAGAAGGTGATCGATAAATGCCATTGATTCATAGATTGGGTGGGTTGACAGGGATAAGTTCAAGTGGTAGGTGATGGGGCAGAGTTTCCACAGTTTGGGAGTTGGAATTGGTCTCAAAAAACCTAATCGGAACATTCACTGTAGACAGGGAACGTGTCTACCAGCTCTGTTGTACCCTCCCAAGTGCCTTAGTACAGAGCACTACACACAGAAAGCGCTCAATAAATACTACTGATTGATTAGAGAAACAACATTGCCTAGAGATAAGGGCGCGAGGACAGAGAGTCAGGAGATTTGAATCTTAAAGCTGGTTCTGCCACTTGCCTTGCTGGGTGACTTTGAGCAAGTCATTCAACTTCTCTGGCCTCAGTTTCCTCACCTGTAAATGGGGATTAAATACCTGTTCTCCCTCCTTCTTAGGCTTTGAGCCCTGCGCGGGACAGGGACCGTGCCCAAATGATTTATTTTGTATCTATCCCAGTGCTTGGCAAGTAAACCAATCAATCAATAAATCAATCATATTTACTGAGTACTTAATTATGTGCAGAGCACTGCATTAAGCGTTGGGAGAGTACAATATAACAAAGTTCGTAAATGCATTTCCTGCCCGCAGTGATCTAGAGCGGGAGAGATACACTACTATAAATAAATAAATTATGCATACATACGTAAGTGCTGTGGGCTGAGGGAGGGGTGAATAAAGGAGAAAATCCAAGGGCAGGAATGGACACAAAAGGGAGTGAGAGAAAAGGAAATGAGAGCTTAGTCAGGAAAGATCTTTTGGAGGAGAAGTGCCTTCAACAGGGCTTTGAAGATGAGGAGAGTAATTTGCAGTCAGATATGAAGAGGGAGGGTGTTCCAGGCCAGAGGCAGGATGTGGGCGAGAGGCTGACGGTGAGATAGATGAGATAGAGGTACAGTGAGTAGGTTGACATTAGAGGAGTGAAGTGTGTGGGCAGGGTTTTAGTAGGAGAGCTGAGAGGTTAGGTAGGAGGGGGCAATGGAGCTGAGGGCTTTAAAGCCAATAGTGAGGAGTTTATGTTGGATGCAGGGGTGAATGGGTCATGCCTGGAAGTTCTTGAGGATTGGGGAGACATGGACTGAACGTTTATGTACAAAAATGATCTGGGCAGCAGAGTGAAGTATGGACTGGAGTAGTGAGAGAGAGGAGGCAAGGAGGTCTCCTGTCTAGTTATAGTCACTAACCTGTTTAATTATTAAAAATTTAATAATTAAGTACTCCTTTTATTATTATATAGGACTTGGCTCTACATGTGGTGGTTTGGTTGAGGTGGAACTGTGAAGGGAAGGAGCGGTGGCAGGTAGAAGGGGGGTGGGAGAACAGGCAGAGAATGTGAGCTCATAGTGGGCAGGGAATGTGTCTACCAATTCTATTGAATTATTCTCTCCCAAGGCACTTAATACAGTGTGCTCACTCCCAGTGAGAGCTAAAGTAATACCCTTAATTGATTGATTGATTGAGAATAGAATAAGTCTCACTCTGACCTTTGAGAAAGTGATGTGGACCCTACCCCCCGAGATGCTTTCAGTCCGATGGCTGGAGTTGTCTGACCACAGACAAACCCCAATCTTGTTGTGTAAGGGGTTTCGCAGAGAGGACACGGACCATAAGAATCGATTTGCTAATGATTTATTGCCCATTTGCAGAAAACTGGAAGAAGGAGGTTTATAGGTCGGGGGAAAGGGTCAGGGGTGCACAGATCACGACTCCCCCGGTTTAGGGAGTCTCCTTATGCAGAGTCCAAACCCCTCCAGGGGTGACAGAAGAAGTGAAGAAAGCATCCCAATTATGCAGCCCTTTGAGAGCAGGGGAAGACAGGAGCTCAGAACAGTCACGTCCTGCAGCCCGTGGGACCCCCCCCCACCTTAGCCGGAATTCCATCAGGAGTCCAGAGCCAATTTAGAACTCGTCCTCCCAGGTGGGATTTTCCTGCCACGGGTGGCCACGGGCAGATCTCCACTCCCAGATGGCGTAGGGTCCGGCGGCGTTGTCCACACGCTCCCACCTCCAGCGACCCTCGTCTCCAGTCTCGCCATCCCAGGAGGGGCCAGGACCCGTCCACCAAAATCAGCCCTATCGGGGTCTTCTTCCCAGCGCCTGGTATTTCTGAGGTTGGGCCAGGAATGGGCGCAGTAGCAAAGCCACTTGGGGAGGTGGGGGACTTCAGAGGGGGAAGGGTACCTGCGTCCCAAAGATGGGGGAGGACGAGGAAGCACAGGTGGCAGTTGAGGTACAGTGGACCCTACAACTGTTGGGACTTGGCGATCACCTCTCATCTGGCGTCTGACATCTTCCCTTGGTAGACGATTCTGGGCTCTCACGTGGTTTCTCCCATCTTCCATTCGTTCAGGACTCTCGGGTCTCACCTGGCGTCTCCCATCTTCCCTGGGTTCGGAATTCTGGACTCTCACCTGGCGTCTACCATCTTCCCTTGGTTCAGGGCTCTGAGCTCTCACCCGACGTCTCCCATCTTCCCTTGGTTCCGGATTCTGGACTCTCACCTGGCGTCTCCCATCTTCCCTTGGTTCGGGGATTCTGGACTCTCACCTGGCGTCTACCAACTTCCTTGGTTCAGGGCTCTGGGCTCTCACCTGGCGTCTCCCATCTTCCCTTGGCTCAGGATTTTGGGCTCTTCAGCTGGCTTCTTTCATCTTCCCTTGGTTCCAGATTCTGGACTCTCACCTGGCGTCTTCCATCTTCCCTTGGTTCAGGGCTCTGAGTTCTCACCTGATATCTCCTATCTTCTCTAGTTTCAGGCCTCTGAGTTCTCTCCCGGAGTCTCCCATCCTCCTCTAGTTCAGGGCTCTGAGCTCTCACCTGGGCGTCTCCCATCTTCCCTTAGTTCGGGATTCTGGGTTCTCATCTGGCGTCTTCCATCTTCCCTTGGTTCAGGGCTCTGAGTTCTCACCCGATATCTCCCTTTCTTCTCTTGTTTCAGGCCTCTGAGTTCTCTCCCAGAGTCTCCCATTCTCCTCTAGTTCAGGGCTCTGAGTTCTCACCCGATATCTCCTTTCTTCTCTTGTTTCAGGCCTCTGAGTTCTCTCCCAGAGTCTCCCATTCTCCTCTAGTTCAGGGCTCTGAGGTCTCTCCCGGAGTCTCCCATCTTCCCTTGGTTCAGGATTTGGGCTCTCTCCTGTCTTCTTTCATCTTCCCTTGGTTCCGGATTCTGGACTCTTCAGCTGGTGTCTTCCATCTTCCCTTGGTTCAGGGCTCTGAGTTCTCACCTGATATCTCCTCTCTTCTCTTGTTTCAGGCCTCTGAGTTCTCCCCCGGAGTCTCCCATCCTCCTCTAGTTCAGGGCTCTGAGCTCTCACCTGGCGTCTCCCCATCTTCACTTGGTTCAGTATTCTGGCTCTCACCTGGCTTCTTTCATCTTTCCTTTGTTCAGGGCTCTGGGCTCTCGCCTGATATCTCCTTTCTTCTCTTGTCTCAGGCCTCTGAGTTCTCTCCCTAAGTCTCCCATCGTTCTCTGGTTCAGAGCTCTGGGCTCTCACCTGGAGTCTTCTATATTCCCTTGGTTCAGGGCTCTGAGTTCTCTCCTGGAGTTTCCCATCCTCTTCTAGTTCAGGGCTCTGGGCTCTCACCTGGCTTCTTTCATCTTCCCTTGGTTCAGGATTCTGGGCTCCCAACCTGGCGTCCTTCATCTTCCCTTGGTTCAGGATTCTGGGCTCTCACTTGGTGTCTCCCATCTTTCCTTGGTTCAGGATTCTGGGCTCTCACCTGGTATCTTTCATCTTCCTTGGTTCAGGATTCTGGGGGCTTACCTGGAGTCTCCCATCTTCCCTTGGTTCAGGGCTCTGGACTCTCACCTGGCGTCTCCCATCTTCTCTCAGTTCAGGATTCTGGGCTCTCACCTGGCGTCTTTCATCTTCCCTTGGTTCAGGGTTCTGAGAACTTTCTTGGCTACTCGCATCATCTCTTGGTGTTGGGATCCTAACTCTTTCTTGTTTTCTCCCCTCATCCCTCAGTTCAGGGCTCTGAGCTCTTTCTTGGTTTCTCCCATCTTCTCTTAGTGTAAGGATCTGAGCACTCACTTGGCTTCTCCCATCATCCCTTTGTTCAGGGCTCTGAGTTCTCTCTTGGTGTATTCTATCATTGTTTGAATCAGGACTCTGAACTTCTTGGTTTCTCACATCATCCCTTGATGTTGGGTTTTGGCCCCTCACCTGATTTCTCCCATCATCCTGAGCTTCAGGGCCTGGAACTCTTTCTTCGTTTCTCCCATCATCACTTGGTTCAGGCCCCTCGGCTCTAACCTGTTGTTTCACATCATCCCTTGGTCTGGGACTCTGATTTCTTTCTTGGAGTCTCCCATCATCACTTGATGTTTGAGTTTGAGCTCTCGCTTCCTGTTTGTCATCTTCCTTTTGTTCGCGGCTCTGAGTGCTGACTTGACGCCGCTCATCATCCTTTGGGCTCTGATCTCTCACACGACTAGCCCCGTAGTCCCTTGTGCCTTGACTCCCATTCCTTCTTTGGATAGTTTCAACCCCTTCAGATGACTCCGTCCATTTCCCTTCTCTCGTTTTGACTTTCACCTTCAACTGGGGTTCTGGTGATCGTTACTTATCTGCTGCTCTCCTCCCCTTCCATTCCCCGTTCCCTCCCCCTCTCTGCAGCTCTATCTTCTTCCTCCCGCTCTGAACAGAGCAGTGGTTGAATGTGCAGGTACCCTGCTTTCACGATATTGAAGATTAAGACGAGGAACTCATTGAAGTCCACTGCTCCATCTTTGTCTTGTCGATGAGTTTGAGGATCTTCTCTGTTGTCTCCCATTTAGTTGATTTCTGCAGGAAGACCTGATTGTTCATGAACAGTGGTGGTGTGGGAGCTTACACCCCCAATTATTTTTGCTGGAGATTAAATCCATCAGACTTACAGATTTTCCCCTAGTTGGCTGCTCTGAAAACTTAACCAGGATCCGGCTGAAGTTAAATCAATCAACAAATAGTATTTGCTGAGCACATACTATGTGGAGAAGCAGCATGGCCTAGAGCATAGGCCTGGTAGTCAGAAGGTCCTGGGTTCTAATCCTGGCTCTGCCACCTGTCTGATGTGGGACCTTGGGCAAAGTCACTTCACTTCTCTGTGGCTCAGTTCCCTCATCTGTAAAATGAGGATTAAGAGTGTGAGCCCCAACTGGGACAGGGACCGTGTCTGACCTGATTTGTTTGCACCCACCCCAGTGCATAGTACTGGCACTTAATTAATTTATTTACTGAGCATTTTACTAAGCTCTTGAGAGGATACAATAGAGCTAGAATAATAATTGTGCTGTTTTCTAAGCGCTTACTAAATGCCAAACACTGCACTAACTTTGGGGTAGACACAAGATCAACAGGTTTCACATGGGCCTCCCAGTCTAAATAGGAGGAAAAACAGGTATGGAATCCCCATTTTGCAGATGAGGGAAACTGAGGCACAGACAAGTTAAGTGACTTGTCCAAGGTCACACAGCAGACAAAGTGGTAAAGTCAGGATTAGAACCCAGGTCTCTGACTCTTTAGGCCCATGCTCGTTCCACTAAGACAGGTTGCTCCTTAGGTAGAGGACATGATCCCAGCTCATAAGGAATTTACAGTTTAATGATATGTGTTTTTAGGCGTGTGTGCAGAGTTGGATTGAATCAACCCATCATAATAATAACTGTGCGTGTTTAAGCGCTTACTACATGTCAAGCACTGTACCAAGCAGTAGGGTAAATAAAATACTGTCAGTTCAGACACAGTCTCTGCCCCCCACACAGAGCTCACAGTCTAAGGGAGGTATTTAAATTGCTCCATTTAACAGAATGCAAGAAACTGATGCCCGCAGAGAAGTGAAACTGACTTGCCCAAAGTCACCATAGCAGATAAGTGGTAGCCTTTAATCAATATAGGATGATGAGGAGCAGGCAATCAATTCGATATTATTGAGCCCTTACTGTGTGCAGACACTGTACTAAGGCTTGGGAGAGTAACAATATAAACAGAGTAGTGGACACACTGCCTGCAAAACGAGCTTACAGTCTAGAGGGAAGACAGGCCATTAATAAAAATAACATCAACATTTATTCACAGATCTTCTGACTCCCAGCCCTGTGCTCCTGGCCATTAAGCTAATAATAATAATAATGATAGCTATTTGGTAAGGCATTTACTCTATGCCAAGCATTGTTCTAAGTGCTGGCTAGGTCAGTTTTCCCCCACAGAATTCCCCCAGTATCACCCCTCGCCCCGATCTGTCTCTCCGCTTCTGCCCCCTCCTCCGGGGACTTGTACCTGGAAGACGTGGCCGAATTCCTCTAGGATCAGCTGCCTCAGCTCCTCCTGACTCAGTTTCTTGCAGTCCCCGAAGGTCTTTGCATGCTTGTGGAAGACGTCGATGACCCAGATGATACCCTTCAGGAGTTAGGCATCTTCCTAAAAGGGGAAGACTCTCATTGTGAATTCACCGTCACCCTGATTTCAGCTCCCTCCTTTATTTTCCTTCAAAATCTGGTCTTCCCATTGGAAGGATGGGGAAGGGGGGAGGTGAATGGGCTAGCGATCGATGGTATTTATCGAGCTCCTCCTGTGTACAGAGCATTGTCCTAAGCGATAGGGAGAGTACAATACAACCCGAATGCCTAGACACCTTCCCTGTCCACAAGGAACAGGGGGACACGGATATTAAAATAATGTCTATGATATGGAAAGACCTGAGTGACCTCCAGACGAAGACCTCAGGGGTTAGAAGCCTCCAGTTTTATTCTCTCATATTACTGAGCACTTACTGTGTGCAGAGCACTGTCCTAAGTGCTGGGGAGAGTACAATATTAACAATGAACAGAGTGCAATTCCTGTCCACAACGAGTTTACAGTTTAGAGGGGGAAAGTTCCCACTCTCGCTGCCCCCCTTCCTTGACCCCTTCCAGTTTGGCTGACACATCTCCTTCTGCTTCCAAAAGAGAGGAAGAGAGTATATACATACAAAGTCTCAGCTGCCTTGAAGGACTAATTCTTTCTAATTCTGAGCATGTGTTTCAGAAGACCAGTTTGGCAGAGTCCTGGTCAACCCGTACTTTCCCTCTCTGCACACTACAACCTTGGAGACCCCGTGCTTTGCCTCCTTCTCTGAGGAGAGTGGACAAGGGCCATATTCCAGCTAGCCTCTGAGGGAGGTGGATTGGAAAGAAAGATTCCCAAGAGGAGAAAAATCAAGAACCATCCACTTTTTCTTGTCCACTCTCCTTGTTCAGCATGGGCCTCTAACTTTCAATGCAAGCTTTCAATATTCTTGCTGAAAGCCCCAAAGCAGACAAGAGAAAGGGGAGAGGGCCTCAAGGAGGAGAAGTGGGTGGACCGGAATCTCCAAGGTGAGAGAGAAAGATGGTGAGACTGAAGCAGAAAGATGGAAAGATGTGGAGACACAAAAGTTGAGGCAGACAGAGAGGGGAGTCAGAGGACAAAGACATTGGGAAATGGAGAGATGGGGAGATGGGGAGGCAGAGAGACAGAGAGATGGAGAGAATGGGAAGATGGGGAGACCAGCTGCAGAGAGAGAGACTGGGTGGAGAGATGGAGAGATGGGAGACAGCTTGTAGAAGGATAGAAAGAGACAGGTGGAGAGATGGTGAGGCAGAGAGACTGGATGATAGAGACATGGGAAGGTAGAAAGACGGGAAGATGGACAGAAGGAGAAACAGAAATGGAGAAGGAAAGTCAGGAAAACAGAAGTGGATAGAGGCAGGGAAACAGAGACAGGAATGGGGAAGGAAGTCAGAGAGGATGGGAAAAACAGGAGAAACAGAGAATAATAATAATAAAATGGTATTTATTAAGCTCTTACTATGTTCCAGGCACTGTACTAAGCCCTGGAGTGAATACACACAAATTCGGGTTGGACACAGTCCCTTGTGCCCACGTGGGCTCACAGTCTCAATCCCCATTTTACAGATGAGGTAACCGAGGCACAGAGAAGTTAAGTGACTTACCCCAGATCACACAGGCAGACAAGTGATGGGGCCTCATTAGAACCCAGGTTCTTCTGACTCCCAGGCCCGTGCTCTACCCACTATACTAGATGGAGAGATGGGTGGAAAAAGGAGAGAATAGAGCGCTTTGGAAGACAGAGTGTTGGAAAGACGGGGAGATAGTAGAAGAGTGGGGGAGACAGAGATGGAGAGACAGGAAAATGGAAAGATGGAGTCGGGGGACAGGGAGAGGGGAAATATGGGGAGATGGAGAGAGGGAAGGATGGCGATGGAGGGTACTCTTACCTGGTTGCCAAGAACAGCGGCTGGAGGCTGGAGGAGTACAAATAGTGGGTATAGAGGAGCGGGTAGACGGGGCCTTATATAGGGGGGTTTAATTGTAGCCTTTCCCTGCAGATTTTGGCGGGGGAACACCCTGGCTTGTCTAAGGGCCTGATCTATGATCGACCAAGCCCCGTCCCACCTCTTTGGTCGCAAACGGGGTTCTTTCACTCCTGAGTTCCTCATCCAGTTTAGCTGTCCCCTTCCCGGGGCCTCTGAGCCCCTCCTGCCCGAGCTCCATCCAGAGGGTCCTTTGGTGGGTCCCAAGGGCCCAGAGGCCCCCCTCCCTGCCTTTTGCATTCTGAATCTCACCAGCCACGGTTCTGGTGAAGCCTGGATTTGGGAGTCTGAAAATAATAATATTAGTAATAATGATAAGGATGGTATTCGTTAAGCGTTTTCTATGTGCCAAGCACTGTTATATAGCTCTGTAATAGAAACAAGGGGTAATCAGGTTGTTCCACGTGGAGCTCACGGTCTTCATCCCCATTTTACAGATGAAGGTAACTGAGGCACAGAGAAGTTAAGTTTGGCTTTCCCAAGGTCACACAGCAGACAAGTGGCAGACCAGGATTGGAACCCAGGTATCTTTGACTTCTGGTGCTCTTTCCATTAAGCCCACACTGCTCCGCCACAAAGTTCTATTTCAGAGTGCCTTTGAACCCCTTCCTCTCCTTGTCCTCTGTGCCCCAATCTGGTTGGGCAAGGGCTAATGCCATAAAGGGAAGCCAGCCTGGAGGAAAGGTGCAGTGCTCACATGGGCCACCCAGCCCACTTGCCAATGGGTGACTGTGGAAGGGGAGTAAAAGCTAATAATAATAATAACTATGGTATTTGTTAAGTGCTTACTATGTGCCAAGCACTGTTCTACAGTTCTGGGGTAGATAGAAGCTAATCAGATGGGACACGTCCCTGTCCCAAATGGAGCTTACAGTCTTAATTCCCATTTTACAGAATGAGGTAACTGAGGCCCAGAGAAGTGAAGTGACTTGCCCAAGGTCACACAGCAGACGCGTGGACCAATCAGGATTAGAACCCATAGTCTTCTGACTCCCGATCCAGGCTGTTAATGTCTGACATCCCTTGCTGGGCTCCCCTTGCCCAACTGGAGCCCTTCTGGAGAGTTGTGGAAGTTTTATTGGGCCCTGTCCTCCAAGCCCAGAGTGGTCAAGCTATTCCTAAAAGTTCCCCACAGCATAATGGGGCTGGACCTGAAATTCCCTGCTTATCCTCCCACCGGCCTCAAACACCACTTTCACCACTCACCCTCTTCCACACATATTTGAATGCCCCCAGTTGAGATCCAGGAACCCCATGACAGCATGGTGATCCCGAGAAAGAGCATGGCCTAGTGGAAAGAGCACGGTCCTGGAAGTGCGGGGACCTGGGTTCTAACCCGACTCCCCAACTTATCTGTTGTGTGACACTGGGCAAGTCACTTCACTTCTCTTACCTCAGTTCCCTCATTTACAAAGTGGGATTTCAAATATCTCTTCTCCTTCCTACTTAGAATGGGAGCCCCAGGTGGGACCTGATATCTTAGTACAGTGCTCTGCACATAGTAAGCGCTCAGTAAATACTATTGAATGAATATCTTGAATCTACCCCAGCGCTTAGTACAAAACTTGGTATGTAGTAAGCACTTAACAAATAATAATTGTTATTCTTACTGGGTTAGAATTTGGGAGACACCAGATGACATTCTGTATGGACTGAATGGGAGAGGGAAGAGTTCCTACCTGCTAAGAGAGGGGAAAGTCGGGATGGAAAGGAAACACTCCTTTAGTTATTTATTAAATATTCATTCATTCATTTCATTCAATAGTATTTATGAGCACTTACTATGTGCAGAGCACCATACTAAGCGCTTGGAATGTACAAATCGGTAACAGATAGAGACAGTCCCTGCCCTTTGTTGGGCTTTACAGTCTAATCGGGGGGAGACAGACAGACAAAAACAATAGCAATAAATAGAATCAAGGGGATGAACATCTCATTAAAACAATAGCAAATAAACAGAATCAAGGCGATGTATATCTCATTAACAAAATAAATAGGGTAATGAAAATATATACAGTTGAGCGGATGAATACAGTGCTGAGGGGAGGGGAAGGGAGAGAGAAGGGGGAGGAGGCAGAGGGAAAGGGGGAAATATGGAAACAATCGTTGCCTGTTAGTAACCAGAAGAGTCTTGGATAAGTCCCATTTTATTTGCTTGCCTCCTCTATTAGCCTGCCAGCTCTCTGAGGGCAGGAAACTGTAGCCTCTACTTCTATCGAACTCCTAAGCACTCAATGCTGCAACTCTGAAAGCTTGCTGTGGGCAGGGAATGTGTCTATTATACTATTATATTGTACTTTCCCAAGTGCTGAGTACAATGCTCTGCATGTGGTAAGTGCTCAATAAATGCTACTAACTGACAGTAGGCACCCAGTTACAGCACCCTATTCATAGTAGGAACTAGCACACGATTCCTGCATGCAGGAGACTTCCAGCATGGCTTTCTGCACATGCTCAGCACAGTGCTTTGCACACAGTGGGCAACCCAGTACAGCACTCTACACCGAGTAATAGGAGTGATGATATTTATTAAGTGCTCACTGGTCACAATACACTGTACTGAGCTCTTGGGAAGTACATTAGTTGATGACACCCATTCCCTCCCCTCATGGAGCTGACAGGGACAGAAATATGTATCAGGAACAGAATCAGAATAAATAACATGGAATGATCAATCGAATATTCATACTTATATTACTAAGTGCTGGGAGGTGAGCATATATAAATTTCCTAAAGTGCATAAGGGGGGGGAAGAATGATAGGGAATCAGTTGGGGAAGGGGATTTCTATGAGGATTTGAGGGAGGGAGGGCTGGGAGCTGGAGGATTTGTGGGGAGGGCATTCTAGGCCCTGGAGATGAGGGGTAGTGGGTGGGAAGGACAAGAGGTACAATCAGGAGTTGTGCTTGGGAGGAGCTTAGGGAGTCTCTTTGGGGTTAGGGAGAAATGAAAGGGATAAGAGAGGTGGATCCAATTGATGGAGAGCCTTGAATCGATCAATTAATAGATTTATTGAGCACTTACTGGGTACAGAGCACTGTACTAAGCACGTGGGAGAGTACAATATACCGAGTTGGTAGACACATTTCCTGCCCACAACAAGCTACAGTCTAAAAGGATCAGTAAATTGTATTTATTGAGCACTTACAGTGTGCAGAGCACTGTACTAAGCACTTGGTAACACAATATGACAAACATTCCTACCCACAATGAGCTTACAGTCAGTTGTGAGGGGTCTGGTCTTGTTGCCCAGGAAAATGGACAGGATTGGAGGTTTTGAGAGAGGGAAGACATATGTCTTGTATGTTTAGCGTACTAGGTGTCTAGTAGAGGAGCAAAGTGGCTCAGTGGAAAGAGCCCAGGCTTGGGAGGCAGAGGTCATGGGTTCGTATCCCGACTCTGCCCCTTGTCAGCTGTGTGACTGTGGGCAAGTCACTTAACTTCTCTGTGCCTCAGTTACCTCATCTGTAAAATGGGGAATTAACTGTGAGCTTCATGTGGGACAACCTGATTACCCTGTACCTACCCCAGTGCTCAGAACAGTGCTTTGGCACATAATAAGCACTTAACAAATACCAACATTATTATTATTATAGTACTTCTGTCCTCAGAAGATGCTTCTAATAGTAGCACCTTACATACAGTAGACTCCCAGGACAGAAATTTCTGAGGTCTCATGGATAGAACCTGGACCTAGGAGTCAGAAGGACCTGGGTTCTAATCCCCGCTCTGCCACTTGTCTGCTGTGTGACCTTGGACAAGTCACTCCACTTCTCTGTGCCTCAGTTCTCCCTCCTAGTTAGACTGTGAACCTCATGTGGGACATGCGACTGTGTCTAACCTGATTAGTTTGTACCCACCCCAGCATTTAGTACAGTGCCTGGCACATAGTGAGCACTTAGCAAATACCAATAAAAAAGATTGGAGTCCAACTTTGGCCCCCTGAACGAAGTAAGAGCTCAAGCAGTGCTCTTTCGATTAATTCATTCATTCAGTCGTGTTTATTTGAGCGCTGACTGTGTACAATAAACAATAACAATAACAATGAACAAAAAACAGACACATTCTCTGCTCACAACAAGCTTACAATCTAATAATAATAATAATGATAATGGTACTTGTTTAAGTGCTTACTATGTGCCAGACACCGATCTAATCGCTGGGATAGATATAAGATAATTGGGTTATTCAAAAGTGCCTGTCCCGCACAGGGCTCACAGTCTTTATCCCCGTTTTACAGATGAGGAAACTGAGGCCCAGAGACACATTCCCTGCCCACAACGAGCTTACAGTTCCTAGAGAGATGAATGCAGAAAGGAGACCCTTCCGCCTAAGCTGTCGCATCTCTGCACGTATCCCCCCCTCCACCTGCGCCTCCCGGATCCAGCACCCCCTCCCCGCCCCACCAAAGCCCCCCCCCAACCCTCCCCTCCCCCAGAGGCTGCAGGACTGAATGCCTTTGCCGTTCCGGCTTTGATGCTGACGGCTGTGTATCAAGAGGGCCGGGTCAGCTCGAGAGAGCTTATTAATGCTTAGGGACCCGGTGAGCCAGAGGGAGCCCCTCCCCACGCCCTCACCCCGACTCCAGCCGACTCATCACCATAATTATCATTCTTGGGCCGAATGCGGATGAGGAGGGAGAGGAGGGCGGAGGGACATTGAAAATCCCGAAAAAAATCTGTTCTTCGGAGAAGAATGGGGATGGGGGGGGGCGGGGAGGAAGGAAGGGTTAACCTCACCCCTCCCTCTTGGTAAACGGGCTGGGGGTGGGGGAGGTCAGGGAGGGGGTAGAAGGGGATGGGGTGCTGGGGCGACGGGGCTGGGCGTTTCTGGAATATCACATTGTCTCTGTTTTCTTCCTTTGTGTCTCTGGCCTCTTCTGTCTCTATCTTCCCTGTCTTTGGGTCTGGGTCTCTCCCTGTCTCCTCTATCTCTGCCATTTCTCTGTCCCTGGGCGTGTCTCTTTGAATCTCTCCCCGTCTCTTCTTTTTCTCACATTGCTATCTTTGTGTGTGTGTGTGTGTGTGTGTCCCCCTGCCTCTTCTGTTTCTGTCACTTCTCTGTCTCCGGGTGCAACCTCTTTGAGTCTCCCCCTTTCTCTTTTCTTTCTCTCTTGCTGTGTGTCTCCCTGTCTCTCCTATCTCTGTCTCTCCGGCTCTCTCCAGATGCGTCTCTTTTGAGTTTTCCTCTGCCTCTTGTTTTTCTTTCTTACTATCTTTGTCTCTTCTAATCTCTCCCCATCTCTTCACCTCTCTGCCTCTGTCTCTTTCTGTGTTTCGGTTTCTTCAAAGTCTTTGCCTCTGTGTCTTTTTGGGCATTCTCTCCGAATTTTTAGAGAAGCAGCGTGGCTCAGTGGAAAGAGTACGGGCTTTGGAGTCAGGGTTCATGAGTTCGAATCCCAGCTCTGCCACTTGTTGGCTGTGCGACTGTGGGCAAGTCACTTAACTTCTCTGCTGCCTCAGTTCCCTCATCTGTAAAATGGGGATTAAGACTGTGAGCCCCACGTGGGACAACCTGATTCCCCTATGGTCTACCCCAGCGCTTAGAACAGTGCTCGGCCACATAGTAAGCGCTTAAAAATACCAACATTATAACATTATTATTATATCTTGTATTTTCTTTTTCTCTGTCACTTTCTCTCTCGATCCCTTTTTGTGATTTTTGTTTCTTTCAGAGTTCTATGTCTCTCTGACCTCCTCATGCCTCTGGTTCTCTCAGACTCTCTCTTTGTCTCTTCCTTTTCTTTATCACATCTTCTGTTTCTCTCTTTCAGCGACTGATTTCAGAATCTGTGCCTATAATCTGTTCTCCCTTCCTTTTTCTGTGTGTGTGTCTTTCTGGATCTCTCCTTGTCTCTTTTTGGATTCTGTTACTGTCTCTGTCTCTCCCTGAGTGTCTCTGGATCTCCCCATCTCTTCTTTATCTCTGGGTGTGTCTCTCTCTCTGGATTTCTCCCTGTCCCTTCTCTGTCGCTTCTCTATCTCTATGTCTTTCTGTGTCTCTGTTTCTTTCAGAGTCTCTGTATCGCTGAATAAGTTTCTGTGTCTTTCTGTCTGTCTCCCCTACCTCTTCTAATTCTCTGTCTCTCATACTGTCATTCAGAGTCTCTTGTGTCTCTCTGACTTAATCCCTCTCCATGTCCGTCTCTGCCTCTCTCCCTGTGTCTTCTATGTCTGCCACCGTTTCTGTCTCTTTGCGTGTGCTCTCTGGCTCTGTCTTCCTGGGTCTCTCTATTCTCTGTCTCGCCTCTTATTTAAAAGGATTACTCTGTCTAGACCTTCGGAGTGACCCCATGGTTTAATGGGTAAGAACCCGGGTCTGGAGTCAGAAGGACCTGAGTTCTAATCCGTCTCTGACACATGTCTGCTGTGTGATTTTGGGCAAGTCACTTCACTTCTCTGGGCCTCAGTTATCTCATCTGTAAAATGGGGATTAAGACTGTGAGTCCCATATGGGACAGAGATTGTGTCCCACCAAGATTAATTATGTATCTAACAGGGCTTGGCACTTAGTATACCTCTTAGCAAGAACCATAATTATGATTTTAGAACTGCTCACAGGTGAGACCTCGCGGGAGTGCTGTGTGACTCCAGGCCGGTCTCCACCCTCTCTGAGTGGTGCAGAGGCTATTGGAGGCCGAGACTTGGAAACGGCCTGGGGCGCGCTGGCCGGGAGTGCGGGATCTTTCCACGAGGTATCACTGAGGAGGGAGCGTCTTCCCAAAATAGCTCCGCTCCATATAAGCCACCTCTACCGGGAAGGGGTGTAATAATAATCGCGGCGTTCGTTAAGTGCTTACGATGTGTCAGGCACTGTACTAAACTCCGGGGCGGATACAAGCAAATCGGGTTGGTCACGGTCCCTGTCCCACGTGAAGCTCACAGCCTCAGCGCCCATTTTACAGTTGAGGTAACTGCGGCCAAGAGAAGTGAAATGGCTTACCCAAGCCCACACAGCAGAGAAGTGGAGGATTAGAACCCACGACCTTCTGACTCCCAAACCCGGGCTCAAGCCACTGTGCTATGCTGCTGAGGGGTTGGGAGAGAAGGTGGGGAAGGGAGGGGAGGAGAAGGATTCAGGGACGTTGGGGAAACTCCTGGTAACCACCGTCTCTGCAACTCTGAGTGGTTAATGGGGAAAGAAGAAAACGAGGGGGCGGCTGGAGGAGGAGGGGGCTGGGAGAGGAGGCAGCAGGGACCATCCCTTTCTCGGGACCCCCAATTTCTCGCTTCATCGGGGGTTTCCCAGACGAAATGTCTATGAATATGTTAGGAGCCTAGGAACTATGAGAAACCAGCGTGGTTTATTAGAAGGAAACCGGGCTTCGGGAGTCAGAGGTCGTGCGGTCCTAATCCCGGCTCTGCCACCTTAGCTGTGTGAGTTTGGGCAAGTCACTTCATTTCTCTGGGCCTCAGTTACCTCATCTGTAAAATGGGGATTAAGACTGTGAGCCCCACGTAGGACAACCTGATTACCTTGTATCTACCCCAGCACTTAGAACAGTGCTTGGCACATAGTAAGCGCTTGATGAATACCATTCTTCTTCTTATTCTCTCTCCCCTTGTTTTTCTGTTTTCCCTGATTCTTTCTTCTCTTTGTCTCTTCCAGATTCTGACCCCTTCCCACCCTTTCCCCCACGTTGAGTATGGAGTTGAAGGGCTATCCTGCCACCCCCCTCAGCCCCCAATTCACTCGACCACCCCAGCCCCTTCGTACCTCTCCCCGCCCCGTCCCACCCTCGCTCTTGGAGATGAACAGTAGCCCCCGCCCCCGAGCCTCTCAGGTGGAAAAAAAGACGATAGACGCGACAGGTCTCTGCCTGACTTTCTGCACACAGTAAGAGCTCAATAAATATGATTGAATGAATGAATGAATAAATAATTTGGCTTCCATGTAGAGATGGGGTAGGGTCTCCCTCCCCTTCCCTCACGACTTCGGATCTTCCCTCCACAGAAACAACGACTCAGAGACAAGACGTACATTTTATTATTTTTCATTTTGATGGTATTTGGGGAGCACTTACTGTGTGTCAGACACTGTTCTAAGATAGGTATAAGTTAATTAGTTCAGACACGGTCCCTGTTCCCCATGGGGTTCACAATCTAAGTAGCATGCACAACTGTGCTGGTTCCTGGGGGAGGGTGTGAAGGAGGAAGAGGAGACTTGATCCCCGCCTGAGAAGAGCTGCCAGTGTAATGGGGAGACAAGGCAAGCACACACACACACACACACACACACACACACACACACACACTCTGCTGAGCATGGGGAAAGGGGGTCTTGGCAGATTCCCATCTAGGAAGGGTGTTGCACAGGATTCCTGCTTACCCATTTCCTCCTACCTCCTCCTCCAAATTAAGCGCTTAGTACAGTTCTCTGTACACAGTAGGCACTCAGTAGATACCAGTGATCGATTGATTGATTTACATGAATAGTGGCCTGTCTGGACACCCTTCTGGCCATGAGGCAGATCTTGATGTTGACACCCCCCGATAGGGTAGCTGGAAAGACTCCCCAAAATTGGGGTCTTCCCAGTCTTCCCACAATGCGCCACATGATCTCCCTCTAGGGGTTCTTCTCCCTTTCCCCTTCCCTTTCCCCAAGTCCAACTCTCTCTATGTTATGGGTTACTGGATAGACCCTGGGTCTGAGAGTCAGAAGGTCATGGGTTCTAATGCTGGTTCCTTCCCTTGTCTGCTGTGTGGCTTTGGGCAAGTCACTCCACTTCTCTGGCTCTCACTCATCTCATCTGTAAAAGGGAGATTGAGACCGAGCCCCACATTGAACAGAGACTGTATCCAACCCAAATTGCTGCTATCTACCCCAGTGCTTAGTACAGTGCCTGGCACATAGTAAGCGCTTAACAAGTACCACATTTATTATTATTACTGCTGGTCTCTTCCACTAGACAGGTAGTTCTTTGAGGGCAGAGATCCTGTTGTCCAGCTCTATTGGACTTTCCCAAGCATTCAGTGCAGTGCTTTGCACAAATTGGCACTCAATCAAACTGCTGATTGGCTGCAATCAATCAATCAATCGTATTTATTAAGCGCTGCAGATTGTATGCACTTGCGTGGTGGATATATTTTGGGGGAGTGGGATAGGGGAGGGCAACCCTGTCTTGTTCGTCAGATGTACTCCTAAAACTTGGCATCTTCTGGAGGACTGCTCTTCTCCCTTGGCTCATGTCTGGGCCTTGGGGTCCCTGTGTTGTAGACTCTTCCTGGGTCAACCTCCTCCTCGTGCTTCAGCTCCCGGATGTAGTCGTAGAGTGGGTTGGGAAGAGGAGGACACTCGGAGGCCTGAGGAGCAGGCGGCTCCCTTGGGCCGTCTTTGCTTGGTCCAGGGCTGGACCCCTGCAGGCCCTGGAGCTGGACTGGGTCTCCCTCCGGGGTGGCGGGCTGGGATGATCTCTCCTGGAGGTACTTGTATAACGGGTTGGAGGAGGCCGCACACTCTGAATGGGAGGCAGTGGCCAACTCTCTCTGAGTCAACGCCTCCCGGGAGGTGACTAGTGCCGAGGTGGACTGGCTGGCCTTCAGTGATGGGGCCTCAGGGTGCCCTCCGGTCTGGTTCCATGCTGACCTGACCACCCTTCTTCTTTGCTAGAGCCTCCTCGGGCCTCTTGGTGCCCCTTGATCTCTTCTGGGGTCTCTGCCTGTCCCTCCTCCTTCCTAACGAGAGTTCGGCTGCCAACATTTTCTCTTTGGTGGCCACTGGCACCTCCGGTTCTGGGGTCTTTGTGGCCCCACTCAGAGAAGCTGATTTCTGGGCTAGTGGGGAAGAGCCACTCTCCCTTGCCCAGGCCCTCCTGCTGGTCCAGACACATGACTGGTGGCCCCTTCTGAGACCAACAACCACTCTGGTGGGTCCTGGTCCTCAGCTGAACTCCCATCATTCTGTACCGGCGAGTCCCATGGCAGAGAGCCTTTCCCATTATCCTCAGCGATAGTAACTATCTGGGTTTCAGGCTGTTTCCCATCAGCCCCTTGGCAGGCAAGTCATGAAGCTTAGAGTCTTGCCCAACATCCTCAAACGAGGTAGATACCTGAATCTTGGATTGATTTTCATCAGCCTTCTTTGCAGCCAGATCATATGATTTAGAAGATTTTCTATTGTCCTTGGATGCTGTGGTCACCTGGTCTCGGATTTCTTCCCATCATCCCCTTTTGTGAGGAGGCCATGTGACCCATATTCTTTCCTAGCATCCTCAGGTGCTGTAGACACCTGAGTCTTGGATTGATTTCCGTCGCCCTCCTTTGCAGGCAGATCGTATGATCCAGAATATTTTCCACCATCCTGAGGTGTTGTAGATGTCTGGGTCTTGATTTGCTTCTCATCATCCCACTCTGTGGGGAAGTCATGTGACTCATATTTTTCCCATCATCCTCGGGTGCTGAAGATACCTGGGACTTGGATGATTTCTCATCACCCACTTTAGTGAGGAGCTCAGGTGATACATATTCTTTCCCATCATTCTCGAGCACTTTAGCCACCTGGGTCTTGGATTGCTTCCCATCGTCTTTGTTGAGCAGGTCATGTGACCCATATTCCTTCCCTTCATCCTCAGGTGCTGTGAACACCTGGCTATTGGATTGATTTTCACTAACCCCTTTTTCAGACTGATCGATGGACTCAGATTTCCCACCAGCCTGGGGTGTTGAAGATGACTGGGTTTTGGGTTGCTCCTTATCATTCCTCTTTGTGGGGGGTCATGGGACTTATATTCTTTCCCATCCTCTTTTGATGCTGAAGACACCTGGGACTCGGATTGACTCTCATCACTTACCTTCGAGGTAGGTCATGTGATTCATATTCTTTCCAACGTCTTGCGTGCTGTAGACACCTGGGATTTGGATTGCTTTCCATCGTATTTTGTGAGCAAGTCATATGACCCATATTCCTTCCCATCATCCTCAGGTGCTATAGACACTTGAATATTGGATTGATTTTCACTAACCCTTTTGCAGGCTGATAAAAGGACTCAGATTTCCCACCATCCTGGGGCGTCTGGGTCTTGGATTGCTTCTCATCATTCCCCTTTGGGGGGAGGTCATGTGCCTTAGAGTCTCTTCCACATTCCTCAGGCGCTGATGACACCTGGATATTGGATTGATTTTCACTAACCCTCTTTTCAGGCAACTGATGTGATTCAGAAGATTTCCCACCATCCTTGGGCACTGTAGACACCTCGATCTTGGACTGCTTCTCATCATCCCTCTTTATGAGGAGACCTTGTGACTCCGATTCTTTCCCAGCGTCCTGTATTGCTGGAGATGTCTGTGTTGCAGATTGTTCCTATCATCCCCCTTTGCAAAATGATCACGTGTCTCAGATTCTTTCCCGTTGTTCTGTGGTACTTTAGGCACCTGGGGCTCAAGCTTTTTCCCATCAGCTCCTATTGTGGGCAGGTCACATGACTCAGAGTCTTTGCCATTATCCCTTGGGGTTACAGAGAGTTCTATTTCAGTCACCTTGGCAGGCTGTCCAAGTGACTTCGAGGATTTCCCATCATTTCCCTGTGCTACAGATATCTGAGTTTTAGATGGTTTCCCATAGCCCCTCTTTGCAGGGAGATCACGTGACTCAGAGGCTTTCTCATCATCCCCTGGTGTTGCAGGTGTCTGTGTTTCAGTCAGGGTCCAATATTCATCCCTCTTTGCGGTCTGGTCATGTGCCTCAGAAGATTTGCCAACATCCTCTGGCGTTGCCAGGGCCTGAGTTGTGGTTTGCTTCCCTTTCACGGGGGGCCCTGAGAGCCAGAGGATTTCTCATCATCTCCTTGTGTTGCAGATGTCTGGGTCCCAGACTGCTTCCTATCAACCTCCTTCGCAGGGAGGTCATGTGACTCAGAGGCTTTTCCATCATCCTCTGGTGCTGCAGGTGTTACAGTCTGTTTCCCTTCATCCCTCTTTTCAGTCTGGTCAGGGGCCTCAGAAGATTTCTCATCATCCTCTGGTGCTGTCAGTGCCTGGGACTTGAATTGTTTCCCCTTTGTGGGCAGATGAAGGGACTCTGAGCCTTTCCCATCATCTTTTGGGGTGGGTGGGCCACCGGATTTGACTTCTGAGCCATCCCTTGTGGATCAAGAGATGCAGAATATGCTTTCCCCTCCTTTTCCGTGAGCCAGTTTCTCGAAGCCGCATCACTTTGTTGTCGGTACCACCCACGCCCCTCCTCATCCTCCTCCTCTTCACCCTCTTCCCGGTAGAGGGGTCGGCGCCGGTTGCCCTCCCCAAGTTTTCCACCTTTGGGCTCCTCTGGGTCTCTCTGGTGAGCCGACTTTGACCGGACCAGAGAGCGGATGTCCAGGTAGCAGGCATTCAGCAGACCGAAGACCAGGAGGATGAATTCATTGAAGTCGATGACTCCATCGTGATTGGCATCGAGGAGGTCCACCTCGCTGCCCACGTACCGGCCATCGGGGGATCTCTGAAGGAAGGGGGAATACAAGCGGGGTGATGGGAATGATAGGGACCGGTGATGTGTGGCGGGGCTAAAAGTCGGGGGATGCAGCAAGTACATAGGGTGGTACATGAGTACTGGGTGGAACTCTAGAATCTTTCCATCATCCTTTGGGATAGGGGGCCACCAGATCTAACTTTCCCTCTGTTCTTCTCTCACACATGCTTTGAAAGCCCTCACCTGGCTCCCCATCCAGGGCTGGCGGGGCCGGGAGTGTCCCTCACCTGTAGGATGTCCCCCAGCTCACTCCGTAGCAGCTGCCTCAGGCCGTCCTTGGTCAGCACGGCCTGGCCGCCGTCCTCCTGGGCGTATTTGTGGAACACCTCCATGACATCAGTGACGCTTTTCAGGAGTCGGGGCATCTTCCTTTCCAATTCCAGTCCGTCTGAACCTGCGGAGAAGATACAGGGCGGGGACACACACAAACACGCACCCCCACAGAGGCAGACACACAAAGACACACACACGCACACACAGAGTCAGAGAGCCGGGAGAAACACACACACAAACAGAGCACACAGAGCACACAGAGCACACACACACACAGAGCTGGGAAGAAACACAACAAGGTAGAGGAGGTATACACACACACAAACACACACACAGCAAGAGAGCCAGGGAGAGTTACACACAGATAAAGAGCCAGAGGGACACGAAGACACACAGGTACACATACATACACATAGATCCCGAGAGCCAAGGAGAGAAATAGAAAGAGGAGGAGCCAGGAATAGGCACACACAGAGACAGAGAATGGGAGAGCCAGGAAGAGACACGGAAGCAGAGAGACCAAGATGCAGGAGAGACACAGAAACAGAGAAACCGAGATTTAGGGAGAGACAAGAAACAGAGACAGAGAAGCAGCGGGAGACAGAATCAGAAAGATGGAGAGCGAGGGAGAGATGTAGAGTCAGAGAGAGACAGAGACACGCATAGAGACAGGGAGTCAGAGACCATACAGAGACAGAGACCGAGGTCCAGGGAGACGAACAAAGACAGAGATTTACATGCAGACAACAGTACGGAGGGAGAAAGTGAGATCAGAGAGAAAACAGTATCTTTCCTAGATCTTTCTCCTCACCTTCTCCCTCTCCGCCTTCTCCTCATTTTCCTCCTCTCTCCCCCGGCTTCTCCTCCTCTTTTCTTCTCGTCTCCCCCATCCCTCTTCTGTTTTCTTCCTCCTCTCTTCCACCCCAAAAGCACCCTTCCTAAGTGAGCCAGACATCTATGTCCGATAGTCTCTATCGGAGTTTAGCCCAGCGCTCGGCGCATATTAAACGCTTAGCAAATACTACGCTTAAAAGCAAGCCCCCAGCCGCTTTCCTCCACCCGAAACAAAGAACCAACGACCCTTCCCACAACGCATCCCCACCGGACCTCCCTGTCGGTCCCCCCCTCCACGGACCCCCGGACGTGTGGACATGGGGGTGGAGGTAAACTGGGGCTCCCCTCCCCTCCCCTCCCCCACATAATGCTTTCTGGGCCGGGGGGCGGGGGAGGAGGTTGCCATTCCCACTGGTCTCCTGGGACCTGGCTGGGGTCGGGGGTCTGGGGGGATCCGAGGAAGGGGCTGTTACCTACCCGATTCGCTTACAGGGTCGACTTGCTTGGTACGCTTGTATGCGAATATGTGTGTGATCGTGGGCCTCGCTCCCTTTTAACCGGTCCCTAATTGTAGCCTGGCGGAAAGAATCCGCCCGCCCTCCCGCCCCCCCGGGGCTGCGAACCTGATTCATCCCGCCTCACCCGGACAGACCTCCCATCCTTCCTTCTCTCCCACCTCCCCTCCTCTATCCCCGGGCTCGGGGGAGGGGACCATCAACATCTCTTGAGGTTCCGATTCCAAGCCTGGACCGTGTGCGAGGTGTGTGAGTGTGTGTGTGTTAGGATTGGCTGGAGGCAGGGTTCAAGTAGGTGAATTTGAACCCAGGAACCCGGACACCTGTTTCCCTCCTTATCCCTGCCCCCGTCCCGAGGACTCGCCACGCCCAACCCAGCCCCGGGGAAGGGGGAGCCGGTTTCCGCAGGATCCGGCCGGTTCACGAGGGGTAAGTTGTTCTCTTTCAGGACGAGATTGGCGGGTGTGTTTGTGTTTGTGTGTGTGTGTGAGTGTGAGTGAGAGAGAGAGAGAAAGAGGAAGAGAGAGAGTGAGAGGACTGGAGATCGGGGGTGTTTTCTCTGTGAATGTGGGGGAAAGTGGGTTGGAGTAGGGGGCTCAGAGGACCCCTTTCCCCCAGCCTTCCAGAGCCAGCCAGGACCGGTCATCGTGTTCAGCCCCTTGCCTCCGGGCAGAGACGTGACTCAGGGGCTCAGGGCAGATAGGGTCCCGCCCTCCTCCGAACACCCTCCCAGCCCCCGATATAGCCCTCCGGTGCCTTGTCTCACCGTCTGGTCCTCCAACATTTTACCCACCAGTAAATAATAATCACCATCATAATATTTGTTAAGCACTTACTATGTGCCAGACACTGTGCTAAGCCCTGGAGTGGTTGGACATAGTCCCTGTCCCAAGTGAGGGTTCACGGTCTCAATTCCCATTTTACAGAAGAGGAAACTGAGGCCCAGAGAAGTGCAGTGAATAGCCCACGGTTTTACTGCAGACAAGTGGCGGAGCCAGAATTAGAACCCATGACCTTCTGACTCCCAGGCCCGTGCTCTATCCATTATGCATACTGTCTCAGCACACTCTCTCCTGCTACCAGGGGTAGACAACAGCGGGGGACGGCTCCCTTCAGGCACGATCCGGAGCTCCGAAAGTAGCTTCGGTCCCCCGTCTCCCCTTGGCCTCACCCCACCCCTTCCCCGGGTTGAAGAAGGGGCAGGACCCGGTCCGACCGGTGGGATGGAGGAGAAAGAGATCGGGGAATCTCTGGGTTCTCTTCTTGTGGTCGGCGGCTCCCTCGCCCCCGCTTCCTCCTCCGGTTCCTCTCTGGTCCCCATTTCCCCAAGTTTCCCGACCGCAGGGACGCTCAGTCTCGGATTCCACGCCTCCGCCCTTCCCTTCGTCTTCGCCCTCCGGGAGCGCTGAAGAAGAGGCGGATCTGGCCAGCTGGCGCGGGGGTAATAATAATAATAATAATAATAACTGTGGCATTTGTTAAACGCTCACTCTGTGAGCTGTACTAAACGCTGGGGTGGATGCAAGCAAATCGAGTTGGACACGGTCCCGGTCCCACATGGGGCTCACAGGTTCAATCCCCATTTTACAGATGAGGTAACTGAAGTCCAGAGAAGTGAAGTGACTTGCTCAAAGTCAAACAGCAGACATGTGGCAGAGTCAGGATTAGAACTCAAGTCCTCTGACTCAGTAGGTGTCACAGTAGGTGACTTGACTATTTGGATGGCTGCCTATAAAATAATAATAATAATAATAGTAATAATTATGGTATTTGATAAGCACTAACTATTTGGTGAGCACTGTTCCAAGCGCTGGGGAAGATACAAGGGAATCAGGTTGTCCCACGTGGGGTTCACAGTCTTTAACTCCCATTTTCCAGATGAGGTAACTGAGGCCCAGAGAGGTTAAGTGGCTTCCCCAAGATCACAAAGCAGACAAGTGGCGGAGCTGGGATTAGAACTCACGTCCTCTGACTCTTTAAGGCCGTGCTCTTTCTACTTGAGCCACCCTGCTTCTCTATTTGTTAGGTTTAACGTGAACATTCCAATTTTCTACCAGACATTCCACTTTTAAATGAACATTCCGACCTAATTGGAGCATTCCAGTTTTACACCGAATCGCTCTGTCCGGTTACAGCGCTACACAATTTTACATCCGACATCCTTAGAGTCCATCCTTTTTCCACCTCAGCGCCTGCCACCGAATCCATAGGGTCGGGTATTCACAGGGCCCCGGGAAAAAATGGAATGAAACACTACCAAAATCTTCGTTTTTGTAGTGGTAAGTATCCCCACCTACCAAGAGGGAGACTGGGGTCCTCCCGATGGGGAGAGTGGTCTTTCTTTTGAGAAGCAGCATGGCTTAGTAAAAAGAGCACGGGCTTGGGAGTCAGAGGACCTGGGTTCTAATCCTGGCTCCGCCATTTATCAGCTGTGTGACTTCAGGTAAGTCACTTAACTCCTCTGGGCCTCAGTTGCCTCCTCTGTAAAATGGGGAGTAAGACTGTGAGCCCCACGTGGGATAGCCTGATAACCTTGTATCTGTCCCAGAGTTTAGAATAGTGCTTGGCACATAGTAAGCACTTAAAAAATACCATCATTATAATTTTTAATGTACAGTTCGGTGGGTTGGCTCGAAGGGCCTGGGGGTGTATATGGCGTGGGGTGTATATGGTATTCTCCTGGGGGGAGAGGGAGAAAGCCTCAGAGAAAAGGACTTTTCTGATGGAACCAGTGTGGAGGAGGGGTATAGAAGAGTGAGGATGAAGGTGAAAGGGAGAAGCAGGCAGAGAACTGGGGTCTCCTTATGAAATCGAGGCTCTTAGGGCCTGCTGGTCTCAACTGAAAGGGCAGGAGGAGACCCAACTGGAAGCAAGATTTATAGGGTGGCAGGAGGGGTCTGGAAAAATGGCAGAAGGAGTCGAAACGCTTGGTGACATGATCAAAGGGGAGCACTCACTACTCAGCACCAGAATGGAGATCTGTTGCCAGAGTAGGGAAGAAGGGCTCTCCCTGTCCTCCAAAAACCCTCTTCCTAAATTTCCCAGTTGGTTAGAACTATAAGAAGTGAGGGGGTTGGATTAGGGGCATGCGAGAAACAGCATGGTGTAGTGGATAGAGCATGAGACTGGGAGTAAATTGGTTATGGATTCTAATCTGCCACTCATCTGCTGTGTGACCTTGGGCAAGTCACTTCACTTCGCTGTGCTTCAGTTACCTTATCTGTAAAATGGGATTGAGACTATTAACCCCGCATGGGATAGAGACTGTGTCCAACCCGATTTGCTTGTCTCCACCCCAACGTCTAGTACAGTGCCTGTAACATAGTAAGTGCTTAAAAAATGTCACTATTATTCTTATTCTTAACAGAGTGGAGGCCAGGACACGAGGAGAGCCTTCAGGGAAAGCGTGGCAGAGACGAGACAGGCACAAGACAGCTTTGCCAAAGGTTTATTTTTTCCTTTTTTGTTGCTTGAACAAGAAAGCCCCAGAAGGTCATAGCTAAAGGGTTCAAGGGTCGATGGGCACTGAGCCTGAATGTATACTGTCACCACTCTCTCTCCCTCCTCCAGAGCCTCCAACTTTCCCTTAGTTGTCGCAGGGCCCAGAGGTCACGGTGGTATTGAACCCGTCCGGGCTGGTAGGTGACCCCGGGATCCCATGCAGTTCAAAACGCTCTTTCGGGTGGGAGCTGCACAGTCTGGTGGAAGGGGCGAATTCCCAGTTCCGTCACAAGGGAAGACGGTTGGGGGGACTTCACGGTCTCTCCGTTGCTCAGGGAACTCGGTTAAGACCCCATTCTTTCAAGGGCTTTGGAAGTAGTCCCCTGAGAGGATGGACGGGCGGATGAAGATTTGGGCATGCTAATTTCTGGAAGGAATTCCAAATTCTCCAGTGAAATCGATGTTGCTTGACACCCAACTTCCACTCCAATGCCTTCTTCACCCCCGAGACTGGTACCTAACAGTGATTTTTCTCTCAGTCTCCCCCAGTAGCTCCTGTGGACCCAACATCTGACCCCCCCGCCCCCGCCTCCCTACGTCTCACAAATCCCCCAACCAAATCTAACTATAAGCTCGTTTCTTAAAACACACTTACACCCACATACACACACACCGGCTCCTAAGAACTCCCCCTTTCCACCCCCAGGGGAAAAAGCAAATGTAGAAAGACTATCCTGCGCGAGAAACGAGAAAGAAAATTCAGCCGGAAGACAGGAAAGGCGAATTTCGGACAAAGGCGAGTTCCCTTCTCCCTCCCCCAACCCCTCCGCCCTCCAAACCTCTACCCCACCACGCCCCAACCCAAAGAATGATAGCAGTCGATAACTTGGTTCGTCGCACGTCCTGTTCCTGGTTGTCAGAAGCCCTGGTCGATGGTCCTTTTTAGGGACAATATTGCGATCTCTGTTCTTGGATGTACTCATAGAGGGGACTGGAGCGGACGGTCGGATTCGGTAAGGGACGACACCTGGGATCGGAGGTCTGCCGGTCTTGGATCTGGAAGCGATTCTGCTCCGCTTCTCCTCCCGGACTTTCCTGTCCCGTCCCCGGCGGAGTCTCTTCAGCTCTTGTTCTACTTCCTCCTCCCCCGGAGTTTCCGTTCTCGTTCTCGGCGGAGCCTCTTCAAATCTTGCTCCTCCTCTTGGAGTTTCCTCTCCCCCTCCTGGCGACGTCTCTGTTCTTCCTCTCGCTCTTCTTTACGGAGCTGTTCTTCCTGCCGAAGCTTCCTTTCCCGTTCCCGGCGGTATCTCTGCTCCTCCTCCTGCTCCTCCCTGAGGAGCTGTTCTTCCTCCCGAAGCTTCCTGTCCCGTTCCCGGCTGAATCTCTGCTCTTCCTCTTCCTCCCGAAGTATTCTGTCCCGTTCTCTGCGGAGCCTCTTCAGCTCTTGCACCGTCTCCTCCTCCAATTCCTCTCCCGGAGTTTCCTCTCTCGCTCCTGACGACGCCTCTTCTCTTCCTCCCGCTCTTCTTGACGAAGCTGCTCTTCTTCCCGGAGTTTCCTGCCCCGTTCCCGGCGGAGTTCCTTCAACTCCTGTTCTACTTCCTCTTCCCTCTTTACGGAGCTGCTCTTCTTCCCGGAGCTTCCTGCCCCGTTCCCGGCGGAGTTCCTCCAGCTCCTGTTCTACCTCCTCCTCCTCCCTACGGAGTCGTTCTTCCTCCCGGAGCTTTCTGTCGCGATCTCGGCGGAGTCTCTTCAGCTCTTGAACCTCCTCCTCCAGCTCCTCTTCTTGAAGTTTCCTCTCTCGTTCCTGGCGAGTCTTTGTTCTTCCTCTTCCTCCTCCCTACAACGCCGTTCTTCCTCCCGGAACTTCCTATCTCTTTCCCGGAGGAGTCTCCGCTCCTCCTCTTGGGATTCTCGGCGATTCTGGGCATCCCGATAGAACTGCTGGTCCCGAGCCTGTCGTCGTCTCTCCTCTTCCAGGGTCTCTCGGCTTAGCACCTCGCAGCCACAATCCCCTTCCTCCATGGACGGCAAGTCCTGGAACTGCAACTGCTCCGCCTCGTCGACCTCGCGGACTTTAGAGAAGAGTTTCTTGTTGCGGACCACATTTTCCTTTTCTGGTTGCCACTGCCACTTCAAAGGACGGGTTTGGTCTTCCTCGTAGCTGTTTCAGATCTGTCTCTTGCTCCTGCAACTCCTCTAGTTCCTCTCTCAGCTCCCTCTCTCTTTCCTGCCTGCGGACCTGCGTCTTCACCTTGGCATTGGCGATCTCTGCCCTGCTGCCTCAGCTCCTCTAGCTCTTCTCTTAGCTTCCTCTCTCTCTCCTGTCTGCGAACCTGGTCTTCGCCTCGGCTTTGGCGATCTCTCCCCTGCTGTCTCAGTTCTTCCAGCTCCTCTCTCAGCTTCCTCTCTCTCTCCTGTCTGCGGACCTGATCTTCACGCCGACACTTGGCGATCTCTCTCCTGCTGCCTCAGTTCTTCCAGCTCCTCTCTCAACCTCCTCTCTCTCTCCTGCCTACGGACCTGGTCTTCACCTTGACATTGGCGATCCCTCCCCTGCTGCCTCAGTTCTTCCAGCTCCTCTCTCAGTTTCTCTCTCTCTCCTGTCTGCGGACCTGGTTTTCATCCCGACATTGGCGATCTCTCTCCTGCTGCCTCAGCTCTTCCAGCTCCTCTCTCAGCTTCCTCTCTCTCTCCCTGTCTGCGGACCTGGTCTTCACCCCGACATTGGCTATCTCTCTCCTGCTGCCTCAGTTCCTCCAGTTCCTCTCTCAGCTTCCTCTCTCTCTCCTGCCTGCGGACCTGGTCTTCACCTCGGCATTGGCGATCCCTCCCCTGCTGCCTCAGTTCTTCCAGCTCCTCTCTCAACTTCCTCTCTCTCTCCTGCCTGCGGACCTGGTCTTCACCCCCGGCATTGGCGATCTCTCTCTTGCTGCCTCAGTTTCTTCCAGCTCCTCTCTCAACTTCCTCTCTCTCTCTTGCCTGCGGACCTGGTCTTCACCCCGGCATTGGCGATCCCTCTCTTGCTGCCTCAGTTCTTCCAGCTCCTCTCTCAACTTCTCTCTCTCTCCTGCCTGCGGACCTGGTCTTCACCCCGGCATTGGCGATCCCTCTCTTGCTGCCTCAGTTCTTCCAGCTCCTCTCTCAACTTCCTCTCTCTCTCTTGCCTGCGGACCTGGTCTTCACCCCGGCATTGGCGATCCCTCTCTTGCTGCCTCAGTTCTTCCAGCTCCTCTCTCAACTTCCTCTCTCTCTCCTGCCTGCGGACCTGGTCTTCACTCCGGCATTGGCGATCCCTCTCTTGCTGCCTCAGTTTCTTCCAGCTCCTCTCTCAACTTCCTCTCTCTCTCCTGCCTGCGGACCTGGTCTTCACTCCCGGCATTGGCGATCCCTCTCTTGCTGCCTCAGTTCTTCCAGCTCCTCTCTCAACTTCCTCTCTCTCTCCTGCCTGCGGACCTGGTCTTCACCCCGGCATTGACGAATCTCTCCCCTGTTGCCTCAGTTCCTCCAGCTCCTCTCTCAGCTTCCTCTCTCTCTCCTGCCTGCGGATCTGGTCTTCACTTTGGCATTGGCGATCTCTCTCCTGCTGCCTCAATTCTTCCAGCTCCTCTCTCAGCTTCCTCTCTCTCTCCTGCCTGCGGACCTGGTCTTCACCCCGGCATTGACGATCTCTCCCCTGCTGCCTCAGTTCCTCCAGCTCCTCTCTCAGCTTCCTCTCTCTCTCCTGCCTGCGGACCTGGTCTTCACCCCGACATTGGCTATCTCTCTCCTGCTGCCTCAGTTCTTCCAGCTCCTCTCTCAGCTTCCTCTCCTGCTTTTCCCTTCGGGTCTCCTCCTGGGACCGGGGCTTGGAATAGAGTTTGTTGCGGCGTTGGGCTTTCTCCTCCTCTACCTGCCACTCCCAGTTCAGGCTCCGGTTCTGCTCCACGTCCCGGGCCCTTTGTTCCTCCTCCTCCTCCTCCTCCTCTTCACGGAGTCGTTGGTCCCGGTCCAGTCTGCGGAACTGCTCCTCCTCCTCCCTGCGCCGCCTTTCCTTTTCCCGTCGGCAGCTCTCTTCAGCGTCTTGGAGTCGTTGGTCCCGGGCCGGCCGGCGGACCCGCTCTGGCACCCGGGGTCGGGAGTAGAGCTTGTTCTGGCGGGCCTGGCCTTCCCTCTCCACCTGCCACCTCCAGCTCACGGGGCGACGCTTGGCTCCCTCGCAGGCTTCGTCCCTTTGGCGCTGCCTCTGTCGCCTCTCCTCCTCACAACGCTCCTCTTGCTGCCTTAGACGCCGTTTTTCTTCGCGCCGCCTTAGCCGCTGTCTCAGACGCTGTTCCTCCTCCTCCGCGCAGCTCTGCTTGCGCTGCCTCAGGAGCTGTTCTTCGTCCTCACAGCACTGTCCACTGAATCTCTCACGCTGTTCCTCCTCGCAGCGCTGCTCACTCTGTCTCAGAACCTGTTCCTCGTCCTCGCAGCGCTGTTCACGACGTCTCTCACGCTGTTCCTCCTCGCAGCGCTGCTCACGCTGTCTCAGACGCTGTTCCTCCTCCTCGCAGCGTTGTTCGCGACGTCTCTCACGCTGTTCCTCCTCGCAGCGCTGCTCACGCTGTCTCAGACGCTGTTCCTCCTCCTCGCAGCGCTGTTCGCGACGTCTCTCTCGCTGTTCCTCCTCGCAGCGCTGTTCACGCTGTCTCAGACGCTGTTCCTCCTCCTCGCAGCGCTGTTCGCGACGTCTCTCTCGCTGTTCCTCCTCGCAGCGCTGCTCACGCTGTCTCAGACGCTGTTCCTCCTCCTCGCAGCGCTGTTCGCGACGTCTCTCTCGCTGTTCCTCCTCGCAGCGCTGCTCACGCTGTCTCAGACGCTGTTCCTCCTCCTCACAGCGCTGTTCGCGACGTCTCTCACGCTGTTCCTCCTCGCAGCGCTGCTCACGCTGTCTCAGACGCTGTTCCTCCTCCTCGCAGCGCTGTTCACGCCGTCTCTCACGCTGTTCCTCCTCGCAGCGCTGCTCACGCCGTCTCTCACGCTGTTCCTCCTCGCAGCGCCGCTCACGCTGTCTCAGACGCTGTTCCTCCTCCTCGCAGCGCTGTTCACGACGTCTCTCACGCTGTTCCTCCTCGCAGCGCCGCTCACCCTGTCTCAGACGCTGTTCCTCCTCCTCGCAGCGCTGTTCACGACGTCTCTCACGCTGCTCCTCCTCGCAGCGCTGTTCGCGCTGTTCCTCCTCACAGCGCTGTTCACGACGTCTTTCGCGCTGCAGTTCTCGCTGCGCCTCTTCCTCACAACGCCGCTCCCGTTCTCTCTGACGCTGTTCTTCCTCCCAGCGCTGCTCACGCCGTCTTTCCCGTTGCTCCTCTTCCTCACAGCGTTCTTCGCGCTGTCTCTGACGCTGTTCCTCCCCCTCACAGCGCTGCTCGCGCTGTTCCTCCTCACAGCGCTGCTCGCGTTGTCTTTCGCGCTGTCTTTGGCGCCGTTCCTCTTCACAGCGCTGTTGGCGTTGCCTTTCACGCTGTGCCTCTTCGTCACAGCGCTGTTCACGCCTTTCTTCTCGCTGCCTTTGACGCTGTTCCTCCTCCTCCTCCTCCTCACAGCGCCTCTCGCGCTGTAGCTCTTCCTCCTGCTCCTGCTGTCGACGCTGCTCCCCGTCGCGCAGTCCTCGGCAGCGCTGATCTTCCTCCTGTCGCGACAGGCGTTCCTGAGAGAAGTCGCGACCTCTCTCGTTCTTGGTGTTCCCCGCTACCTGGCTCAGGGCGCTGTAGCAGCCTGGGCCACCTTGAACACGAGCAGGAGGAACTCGTTGAAATCTACGGCTCCGTCGCAGTCTCGATCCAGGAGCTGCAAGACCAGGTCGACTGTCTGGGGGTCCTGGGGCCTCTGGAAGAAATTAAATCATAATAATATTTGCGATATTTGTTAAGCACTTAATACATGCCAGGCACAGCGTGGCTTAGTGGAAAGAGCACGGGCTTGGGAGTCAGAGGACGTGGGTTCTCATTCCGGCTCTGCCACTTGTCAGCTGTGTGACTTTGGGCAACTCACTTCACTTCTCTGTGCCTCAGTGACCCTCATTTGTATAAATGGGGATTGAGATTGTGAGCGCCACGTGGGACAACCTCATTACCTTGTATCTATCCCGGCGTTAAAACAGTGCTTGGCACAGAGTAAACGCTTAACAAAACACCATCATTATTATTACTAAGCACTGGCAGTGTAGCAGAGAAGCAGCGTGGTCTAGTGGCTAGAGCACGGGTCTAGGAGGCAGAAGGACCTGGGTTCTAATCCCTGATATGCCACTTGCCTGCTGTGACCTTGGGCAGGTCACTTCACTTCTCTGTGCCTCATCTGTATAATGGGAATTAAGACTGTGAGCCCTCGTGTGGGACAGGGACTGTGTTCAACCTGATTAACTTGTGTCTACCCCCAGCTCTAAGTACAGTGCCTGGCTCACAGTAAGTGCTTAAGAAATACCATAAAAAATAGCCATGAGTGTCCCAGGGACCGGATGGTAAGAATAATAACCCAATTAAAAAAATAACCCTGCTGGCAGTGTTTATTAAGTGCCTCCTTTTATGGAATTTGTTAAGCACTTCAATTAGTGGCATTCATCGAGCACTTAGTGTGTTTCAGAGCACTACGCTAAGGGCTTGGGAGAGTAAGCCCGGGCCTAGGAGTCAGAAGGACCTGGGTTCTAATTCTGGCTTCACCAGCTGTCTGTGGTGTGACCTTGGGCAAGTCACTTAACTTCTCTGTGCCTCAGTTACCTCATCTGTAAAATGGGGATTAAAACTGTGAGCCCCCTGTGAGACAGAGACTTTGTCCAACCCGATTTGCTTAGATGCACCTCTGCACTTAGTTTCTGGCAAATAGTAAATGCTTAACAAATACCCGCAATTATTATTACTATTATTAGACTGTCAGATCCTTGTGGACCGGGATCGTGCCAACCCAACTCTATTGTAGTGTACTTTCCCGAGTGCTTAGTACAGTGTTCTGCACCCAGTAACCGCTCAATAATTAACTGATCGATTCAAAGTGCCTGGAATGGCGATGGCAAGGCACATCCAGTTGGCGAAAGAGTTGGACTTGCCCAGATGGGTGTTGGACTGACGTCCCATACATCACCCGGCGATCCCCCAGAAGGGGGCGCTATGGAGTAGCACCCCTGAGTGATGTCGCCCAAGGAGACCCCCATCCTCAGAAGCTCCCCCCTCCCGTCGCCATGGAGACGGACGCCTTTCCTCTTGTTCTGCCCTAGAAGGAGACCCTCCCCACCCGCTGTCCCTCTCACACGACCACCCTTACCCGAAGGACATCTCCGAACTCGCGCTGGAGGAGGGTCCTCAGCTCGCCCTTGTTTCAGCGTGACGTCATCGCCGTCGCACGTGGCGTAGTGGTTGAAGATCTCGGAAATGTCGGATGATGCTCTTCAGGAGGGGAGACATGTCTCGATCTTTTTCTGCCAACTCAAATGAACCTGGAAGGCCGCAAAGGGAAAATCAGATAGAAGCCAGGGAAAATCCGCCTGTATCACGTCCTCCTCAGCCCCCTCCTGCCCCCCAGACACCCCCAAAATCTCAGCCTCCTGACCTCCAATCCTGGGCTGTTGTCTCTCTCGGTGGACAACCCCTCCTCCCCCAGTGGTTGTTTCTGTGTCTCTCACTGTTTCATCCCCTTGTCGCATTCATTCAATAGTATTTATTGAGCCCTTACTATGTGCAGAGCACTGTACTAAGCGCTTGGAATGTAACAATTCGGACAACAGATAGAGACCATCCCTGCCCAATGACGGGCTCATAGTCTAATCGGGAGAGACAGACGGCAAGAGCAAAACAGAACGAAACAAAAACAAGACAACATTATCACGATAAATAGAAATCAAGGGGATGTACACCTCAATTAACAAAATAAATAGGGTAATAAAAATATATATACAAATGAGCACAGTGCTGAGGAGAGGGGAAGAGGGAGGGGGAGGAGCAGAGGGCGGAGGGGGAGCAAGAGGGAAAAGGGGGGAAACTCAGTCTGGGAAGGCCTCTTGGAGGAGGTGAGCTCTTTGTCTCTGTCTCTGTCCCCTCTCCGTATCTCTGACCCTCTACATCTCCCTGTATCAATCTCCCGGGCTGTTCTCTCTATCTCAATCTCTCTGCTTCTGCGTCTCTCTCTCTCCTCCCTGTCTTTCTACTTCAAAATCTGCCTCTGTATCTCTCTGCTGTCTCTTTCTTCCTCTGTCTCTCTGTCTCAGTATCTCTGCCCGTTCTAGTCCCCTGGGTTTCTGTCCCATGTCTCTCTACCCTTGTGTCCCTGACTCAATATCTCTGCTTTGTCCCTCTCCCTTTTCATCTCTCTGCCCAATTTCTCTGTTTCTCTCTCTACCCTGTTGCATCTCTCTCCCCCGTGTATCGCTGCCTTTGTCTCTTTTTCCATCTGCTCTCTCGGTTTCATTGTCTCTGCCTGTCTCTCTGTCCCTCCGCTTTTCTCTCCCTTTGTCTCTCTGTCTTACTATCTCTGACTTTCTCTCTCTTTGCTTCTGCATCTCTCAGTTTCAATCTCACTGTCTTTGGCTTCTGACCCTCAATCTTTCTAACACCTACGAGCCGCCTCCACCCCCGTCCCGCCCCGACTCAATTCACGGTCCATCCAGCTTAAGAACCCTGTATTCTCACCCAGACCCCAGTAGAAGAGCTCATTTTGGCTCTATGAATCTCTCTGTATTAGTCTCTCCCTCTCCCAGTGTGTAGGTCCCTCCTGTTTTTTCCTCTTGTCATCTCTGGGTCTCTCTTTTCTTCGACGGGGTCTCGTCCCCCTCCCCCTTCTAGACTGTGAGCCCGTTGTTCCGTAGAGATTGTCTCTATTTGTTGCCGAATTGTACTTTTCAAGTGCTTAGTACAGTGCTTTGCACATAGTAAGCGCTCAATAAATACTATTGAATGAATGAATGAATGTGTCAAGCACCATTCTAAGTGCTGGGGTAGCTACAGGCTAATCAGTTTGGACACAGTCTCTGTCCCACATAGGGCTCACAGTCTTAATCCCCATTTTTCAGATGAGATGACTGAGGCAGGGAGAAGTTAAGTGATTTGCTCAAGGTCATTCAGCAGACAATCGGTGGAGCTTGGATTAGAACTCAGGTGAGACCATGAAGACGATCATGGTGTGCTCCTGCCTCAGCCCTAACGGGTTGCCCCTCCTGGGACTCTGTAACCAGAGCAACAACAAGATTTTGGGAACAACTAGGTGCCGATACTCTCTGGACAACCGCAGTTGGAGATGAGCCATCTCACACCCCTGACTCTCCCCTCCATCCCTGACTCTCCCCATTGACGCTGCCCTGGGACCCTCGTCCATAGTTCTGTTCAAACTGCTCTGGAACCTGTCAGTATTCCTGGCTACAAAGCTCTCTTGGGGGGACGAATTTGAGTTTACTCCCCACCCCCTATCTCCCCTGGGGAAAGACTTGTAGCTTCTGCCCGACCCTTCCCCATGAATTTGGCGTCCCTTCGCCCGGGGCTCTGGGGCTTGGGGAGCAGCTACTCCAAGTTTCGACTTGGTCCGTCCCTCTCAGGGCTTGCAACTCCCCGACACCCATGACCTCGGCCTGCATCTCTACCGACCACTGCTCTCCTGGCTCTGTCGGTGTCTCCCCCTGAGGGAACCGCTCCAACCGCTATGATACCCTGGTTACCACTCTTTACCGTCGAATCGGGCTCTAATCTGTTCCCCCTGCGATACAGTGACTGGGCAATGCCACGACCAGTGCCCAGGGGGCCGGCAGACAGTGGTTTTGATACCCTGGCAAACTCCGACTTGCCTCTCTTTTCCTCCCTCCTCTTTTCATCTCCCTCTAGGGCCTGCAAAAAGAGAGCCAATCAGGTGTGAGGGTCGAGGAGAGGAATCGGGACACCCTTTCACTTTGGCTCTCCACCACAGCCCACCCTTCTCTGATCACTAGGACAGAACAGGGTGGTTTAGTGGAGAGAGCACGGGCCTGGGAGTCAGAAGGACCTGGATTCTACTCCTGCTTTGCCACATCTGCTGTGTGACCTTGGCAAAGTTATTTCACTTCTGCGTTCTCATTTACCTCATCTATAAAATGGAGATTAAGTGTGTGAGCCCATGAGGGTCAGGGACTGTGACCAACCTGATTAACGTATCTACCCCAGCGATTAGAACAGTGCTCGGCACATAGTAAGCTCTTAACAAGTACCGATAATTATTATTACTATTATTAGAACAGGGCGACCCTACCCGCACCTGGCATCATCTCCTAAGACAGAGTAGGGCACCTCTTCCCTCCAGCTGGCATCTACTGCCATGACAGAGCAGGGCACACCTATCCCTCAGCCTGGCATCTGCTGCCAGGACAGAGCAGGGCACCCCTCTCTTCCAGCTGGTATCTACCGCAGGTGCAGATCAGGGTACCCCTACCTTCCAGCTGACATTCCCGAGCAGAATAGGCAGGGTATCCCTATCTCTCAGCTGGCATCCCTGCCAGGACGGAGGAGGGCATCTCTCCCTCTAGCTGGAAACCCTACCCAGGGAGCCCATTGCCCACCCCGACACCGAGGAGGAAGACTCACCCACTTCACTGGAGGAGAATATTCGATAGCTCGCTGGCACGCTGGCGAGGGTACTGGGGAGCCGGGCGTAGGGGCCCTTTTATAGGGTTTTTTTAATTGTGCCCCGAAGAGCAGCAAGGCAGAAGCCCGCCCACTCCCGTGGGTTTGAATCACCCCAGCCCTGCCCCACCCCCCATCTCCCCACAGTGCTCTTGCTTATCGCTGCCGTGGGCGCACGTAGCTGTTCCTGAGGGGGTGGGGGCGAGTAGGGGGATGCAGGGGGCTGAGACCCTCCAGCCCCCACCTCAGGTTCCCCCTTCCTCTCTCAACCTGGAGCCAGAGTGACCCAGAGGAGGTGAAAGAAGGTCACCTCTATTTTGACATACATGGGTTCTGTCCCCTCCTCTGTGTGGGGGCACTGGGGGGGGGGCTGTGGGGACATTGGTGTGTGTCCTGGCCTTGGGGGATTCAGTCAGAGCAGTGTAGGGCATGGGGATGGGTCCTCTAGTTGGTTTTCTGCCACCGAGAGCTTCTCCAGGCAGGCCTTCCCCGGGACTCCGGGCTTAGCCAGCTGTGAGTGTGGGCATCGGGCTTGTGCCCCTGCTCCATCTCCAGACTGTGCCCCAGTACTGCCGGGAAGACGAATCCCCCCTCGATCCCACCCTGATCCCTCATTTGCACATGTTATTTGGGTGAGGGAGATGAAGGTAGGAAACCGATGTGTTCTTGGGTGAGGATACCCATATCTACCCCATTCCCTAACCTCGGTGGTCCCTCTGGAGCCCCTGGGGTGGAATATTAGCCACTCGGGGTGAGGGAGGCGGGAGGAGGGGTAGGGTCCTCTGGGGATTTGGTAACGGCCTCTTGATTTTCTCTTGAACCTGCTTGGGCTCCGGGGTAGGGGGTGGCCGCGGGGGGGAGGGAGTGTCATGATGCATCATGGGATAGATAGCATCACCCTGCAGGGACAGCGCTGCGAGCGATGATGACACCCGAGAACTTCGGGTCAGCATCTGCACCACCGGAGGCTCATTAAGCTAAATGGGCAAGTCACCCCCCTCCCCCCAGCTGCCCCACGCCCTTCCCTCCCCTCGCCCCCTCCGGCTCTCCATCCTTTCCCACCTGTGCCTGACATTGGCGTGGATTTATTGTGGGGATGGGGAGGGTTCCCGAGCTCATCGGCGGCATCACTGGATAGAGCCCAGGCCTGGGAGTCAGAAGGCTGTGGGTTCTAATCCCAGCACCACCACTTGTCCGCTGTGTGACCTTGGTCAAGTCACTTCTTTTCTCTGGTGCTCAGTTTCCTCATCAATGAAATGGGGATGGAGACTGTGAGCCCCAGAGGGATAGGAACTGTGTCTAATGCGATTTGCTCGTATCCACTCCAGTGCTCAGTAGGGTGTCTGGCACCCAGTAAGGGCTTAGCAAATATCAGAATTATTAGGGGTTGCCGGAGTGGATCAAAGACTCTCGTATCTCTCGCAGGTCCAGGGTCTGGGTCAGCGGGAGCAAACTGAAGACTCTCAGACCGTCCTCTGGTAGTGATCTCTGGATCTTGGAGAAGCAGCGTGGCTCAGTGGAAAGAGCACGGGCTTTGGAGTCAGGGTTCATGAGTTCGAATCCCAGCTCTGCCACTTGTCAGCTGTGTGACTGTGGGCAAGTCACTTAACTTCTCTGGGCCTCAGTTCCCTCATCTGTAAAATGGGGATTAAGACTGTGAGCCCCACGTGGGACAAACCTGATTCCCCATGTCTACCCCAGCGCTTAGAACAGTGCTCGGCACATAGTAAGCGCTTAACAAATACCAACATTATTATTATTATCTCTGAGCTGAGCCCAATCCCTCCTCCCCTGGACCAGGATAGGGGCAGGGAGGGATTGGGTCAAGTCCGGCCCCAATTCTGATGACCCCAAAGCCTCCAGCCATCTGGGGACTTTGGAGCAGTCAGTCAGTCAATGGTATTTACTGAGCCCTTACTGTGTGCAGAGCATTGTACTAAGCGATAGGTGAATACAACAAAACAGTAAACAGGTACATTCCCTACCCACAGCTAGCTCACAGTCTACAGGGGGAGTTGTGGGGGAAAGCAGGGATGAGCCCTGTAGACTGTAAACTCTTGTTGACAGAGATCACAATCTGCCGACTCTGTTGTGTCGTACTCTCCCAAATGCTTAGTTCAGTGCCCTGACAGTAAGCGTTCAATAAATGTCATTGATTGGTTGACTGATTGACGGATGAGGTAGGAGTTGGAATCAGTCAAGGAATAATATACACAGAAGAAATTCACAGACACACACACACCACATAGCCATACCCCCTGAGCTAGGCACTAGGGGAAGGACAGATGAGGGAGAAGACCCTGCTTTTGGGTGGGGGTGGAGGCTGCCACTTTGAATGGAGAAGCAGGACCTATTCACTTTCCACACTGTGTTGGACCCTGAGGAAGGAATTCAGACAAGGAGATGACACAATCCTTATCCTCGAGGAGGCTGCAGTCTGATGGAGGAGACTGGACATACCCACATCTACACTGTGCAGGACATTGGGGGAGAAGATGCAGTCCCTCACCTGGATACTGAAGAAGGAACAGAGGAAGAAGATACAGTCTCTGCCTTCGAGAGCATTGCCACTCTAATGGAGGAGATCGAACATACCCACAACCACACTACGCTGGGAGGACAGGACAGAGGGAAGAAGAGAATAACAGTTTTTGAGGCACTGTACTAAGAGCTTGGGAGGGTGCACAGAAATAGTACACATGATCTCCATCTTCAGGGATCTTGCAACCTAACAGGGAAGGGAGACATTAAAATTAACCGGAACGAGGAGAAGGAGAAAGAGGGGATCTTTCTAGAAGACATCTTCCTAGAAGAGGTAGCTGTCCTACCTCTACTTGCCACCCCCTAATGTTTTAAAGAAAGGTAATCAGGAACAATCAGCCATGGACTCTGAAAGCCATAGGGAACCTCTCCTACTAGTAGTGGGAGTAGTGGTAATCATAGTAGTAATGGTGGAAATAGTAATAGTAGACATTCCCTGACCCACAGGGAGCTTCCACTCTAATTAGGGAAACAGACCCAGAAATATTTCACAAGTGGTGGAAACAGAATAAATAAAATGAAATGTTGGCTTAGATATCCAGAGATACACAACCCTGCCAGTAGGTTCTTTCCATGCTAGCTGGCCAGACCAGACTGGGGATAGTTGGAGGAAGGGACTAGAGGATTGTGGGGGTGTGGGAGAAGAAACTTGGGGGTGGTTTGGAGTCTCCGTCACCCACCCCCAACTCCTTTCTTCTTTGGAGAATTTTTGCAGAGGGCCAGCATTTAAAATGTTTCAGTCTGAGGATCTTCTTTTCTTTCCAGGTGGAGAGAGGTCATATGAACCTGTTTTTAATACGTGTCCAAATGGAGGTGTGAAGATGTCAGGCGGTATGCAGTGCTCCAGGCACAGGGGAGACCTGGACTTCCTGCATTCCAGCTTAGGATGAACTCCCTGCTGGTCAAGAGTGTCCCCAGACAGGTAGGGATGGGGTATGCCCCTCCCTCTCAGACTGGGGCTAATTCCTTTTTTTAACTGGGAACAATGTAATAGCAGTAGTCGTCGTCGTAGTAATATTTATTGAGTGCCCACTGGTGAATGCACTGAAATAATGTTTCTGGAAGTTCAAAACAAAGAAGTGAAACATTCCCTGCCCACAAGGAGCTTCCACACAGATGGAGGTGACAGACAACTATTACACATAGAATAGATAAAATAGTTGAATGTAAAATAGAATATGCATTATACATAGCAAAGTGCCAAGAATGGTTATATATGGTGTTCCAACCAACCCTGTGTGTTTTGGTCTCAGGGTTGGGCGTGGGACACCCTTCCTCACCCTGGAGTTTTCCCAAAGCCACTTGGACCCTTTCTGGCAGTTCCACAACAGTAATGTATATATCTATTCGGTATATATGATTAATTATGTATTTATATTAATGCCTGTCTCCCCATGCTAGACTGTAAACTTGTAGTGGCAGGAAAAGTGACAATCAACTCTTGTATTGGAGTGTCCCAAGTGCTTAGAAGAGTGCTTCTGCACAGTAAGAGCTCAATAAATATCACTGATGGATAAATAGATAAATTTGATAAATTTTAAAGAAGCAGCTTGGCTTTAGTGGAAAGAGCAAGGGGATGGGAGTCAGAGGTCGTGGGTTCTAATCCCGGCTCCACCACTAGTCAACTGTGTGACTTTGGGCAAGTCACTTTACTTTTCTGTGCCTCAGTTACCTCATTTTTGAAACAGGGATTAAGACTGTGAACCTCACTTGGGACAACCTGATAACCTCGTATTTTCCTCAGCGCTTAGACAGTGCTTGGCATATATTAAGCTCTTAACAAATACCATTATATTTATTATTTTATATAAATCTCCAGGTCTTTGATTCTGGGGTAGCGAACAACATCCCCACCCCAACTCTGTCCCCAATACTTTGGCTCTCTTAAAGGAAAATCAGACCGTACACCCCAAAACTCGGACAAGATAGCCACCAAGATCAGTGCTACTGACTCATTGATCCAGTGCCCCTCCCAGCCTGGGAGTTTCTGATGAGATGAGAGTCCCTCTCCCCACTCCAGACTAGGTTTTGAGATGGTGTTATTTACAAATCATGCCCTAGGTGCTAAGCACTCTGCTAATCGCCGGGGCTCTTGCAGAACAACCAGACTGGACACAGTCCACATCCCACAAGGACGCACAGCCAGAGAGAAAAGCGGGGATCTTACATCTATTTTACAGATGAGAAAAGCCAGGTCCAGAGAGGTCGAGTGATTTGCCTGGGTTCACACAGTAGGCCAGTGGAGGAGCTGGGATTTACTTCTCATTGCCTCAGTTCCCTCATCTGTAAAATGGGGATTAAGACTGTGGCCCATATGGAAAAGAGTCTGTGTCCAACCTGATTAGCTTGTATGTACTCCAGCGCTTAGAACAGAACTGTCATATAGAAAGCACTTATTATCATCATTAATGTCTCCTGACTCCCAGGCCAACGCTCTTTCCATTAGGTCATGGGGGAACCTACGTGGAATGGAGAGTCATTCATTCATTCAATCGAATTTATGAGCCTTACTGTGTGCAAAGCACTGTACAAATGCTGGGGAGAGTACAACATAACAATAAACAGACAATTCCCTGCCCACAGTGAGCTTACAGTCTGAAGGGGGAGACAGACTTTAATATTAATAAACAAATTACATACATGGATATAAGTTTCTGTGGGGTGAGTCCAATCAATCAGTCAATCATATAGACCGTATTTATTGAGCGCTTACTGTGTACACTGTACTAACTCTTGGGGAAGTACCAAATAACAATAGACACATTCCTGCCTCAATGAACTTACAATCTAGAGAGTCTAGGGTCCAGGAAGGTGGTGTCTTGGGGGACTAGGACTCAGGGAGAGAAAGAACCCTGTCTCTCTCTTCTCCCACCCCATGGGGCTATTCCACGGGCAGGAATTCTGGCATTCCGGCATTCCCGGACCCTCGACTGAGCCCCACGGAGGCACGGCTTTGTGGGGAAGTCTAGTCTCCCTGTGGCTGTTGGGCTGGGCGGTGCGGAGGCCGGTGGGAAGGGGCAAATGGGGTGGACCTCCCATCCCCGACCCAGAGGGTGACGGCGGGGTCAAGGCCTCGGCATCCCCCCCCTCCACCCCCGCACCTGCCCCAACCCACCCACGCACGCACACACACGCGCCACGATCTCCTGGAAGGTCTCGGAGCTCCCTGGGGGGACGGGAGGAGGAGAGAGGGAGGGGGAGGGCCGTAATTGCTGCCTGTAAAGTGTTTGGTGATGTGTAGATAGAAAAGGGCTCATTAAGGCAATCGTTAGCAATTCTTAATTTTTATCTCCTTTCGGAGCGAATTATCCTGGCCATAATTACCGTCCCCACCTCGCGGAAATTGCAGGCCTCAGAGTCAGCAGATGCTTGAACTTTTCGTCACAGCTCAGAGGGGTCAGTCACTAGGAGGATCCACTCAGAGGGACCCAGGTCACCGGGGCTGCCTGGCCTCATACTCCGCGCCCCTTTACGCCCCCCCCAGCTACTCGTCCCCCCAGTCTCTCCCTGGGGGTCGAGGGTTGTCAAGGGTTCTGTTCTCATGCGTCTCTCCACTCTCTCTGCCAGGATCTCTCTGTCTCTCTCTTTGGATTCTTCTCTCTCTCTGAGTCTCTGTCTCTCTGTGTCCTCTCTGTCTCTGCGTGTCTCTATCTTCAGATTCCTATCTCGCTCTGATTCTCTCTTTCTCTGGATCCCCTGACCAGCGTTTCTGCTTCTCACTGTGCTTATTATATTGTACTGTCCAAGCACTTAGGATGGCACTTTGCACAAATAAGTGCCCAATAAATGATTGACTGACTGCATCTGGTTCTTTTTTCATGTCTCTTCTAAGGGCCTTGTCTCTCTGTCCATTCTCCTGTCTCTCTGGATTCTGTCTCTTTGTACTCCTGTATCTTTCAGATTCCCCCCATCTCTGTCTTTGTTTCTTACTGTGCTTGTCTCTTCGTGTCTCTTTGTCCCATGATCCCGATCTGTCTCCCTATCCCTGTCTCTCTCTCCATGTTCCTCTCTCTGTGCCTCGTTGATGCTCTCTGCCTGTCTCTCTGTTCCTTTCTCTCCTTGTCTCTCCATTTCTTCCTGTGATCTCTGTGCATCTAACTTTGTCTCTCTTTGCCTCCTTTAGTTTTTCCATATCACTCTGTCCCTATCCCTCTTCATCCCTCTATCTGCCATCTCTCTCTTTCTGCCTCTGTTTGGCAATCTCTTTCTATCCTTTCTCTCGTTTTGGTTCCTCTCTGCATCTCTCTCTGCCTCTGGGTCTCAGCTCTCTGCCTTTCTGTGTGTCTGGGACCACAGACACGCGAGAAGTCCAGTCCCTTCACGTCCCCTCGTCTTTCCTCAAACTTATCAGCTCTTCAGGGTCTCGAGCCCCACCAACTCTGTCCTGCTGGCAATACCTTTCAACTTCTGCCACCCAGCACCTAATCCAGGAGAGAGGGGGGACTGATTCTTTCCCTCCCTGAATCCCATCTCTCGCTCTCTCTGGGCCTGTGGAATTTTTCTTTTTTCTTTTTCCACTAGGTCATGGTCCATGCTTTTTCTTCCCATGTAGCTGTCCCCCGCCTCTGTACCAGCTGTTGCAACCCCTCACCTGCCTTATCCCCTATCACCCACTCCTCCTCCTCCTCATTCATTAGAGAAGCATCTTGTCTTAGTGGGCAGAGCAAGTCGCTCACTTGGGTAAGTCACTTCACTTCTCTGTGCCTCGGTTACTTCATTTGTAAAATGGGGATTGAGACTGTGAGCCACACACGGGACAGGGACTGTGCCCAACCTGATTTGCTTGTATCCACCCAGCATTCAGTACAGTGCCTGATGCACACAATAAAGTGCTTAACAAATACCACAATTATTATTAGAGCACAGGCCTGGTTGACAGAGGAGCCGGATGCCAATCCCGGCTCCACCACTTGCCTGCTGTGTGTCCTTGGGCAAGGCACTTAATTTCTCAGTGCTTCATTTTCTGCAACTTAAAATGGCAACTCAATACTTGTTCTTCCCCTTCCAAGACTGGGAGCCCCATTGGGAAAGGACTGGGTCCAACCTGATTAATAATGTATTGATCCCAGCACTTAGAACAGTGTTAGACAAATAGTAAGCGCTTAAAAAATACTAATGCTATTATTATCCCCCTTTCCCATTACCCTCCTGATTCCCCTACCTCTATCAATTCCCTCCTGCCTTATGTCGGCTACCTCCCTCCAGAAATAAGGGGGGGAGGTATCTGCCTTTAATAATAATAATGTTGGTATTTGTTAAGCGCTTACTATGTGCAGAGCACTGTTCTAAGCCCTGGGGTAGATACAGGGTAATCAGGTTTCCTACGGGAGGCTCCCAGTTAATCCACATTTTACAGATGAGGTAACTGAGGCACAGAGAAGTGAAGTGACTTGCCCATAGTCACACAGCTGAGAGTGGCAGAGCTGGGAAGTGGCAGAGCTGGGATTTGAACCCATGACCTCTGACTCCCAAGCCCGGGCTCTTTCCACTGAGCCACGATGTTCTGTCTGGAAGTTGGGGAGGGGGAGATCTGTAAACATTTTCATTCATTCATTCATTCAATCATATTTATTGAGTGCTTATTGCTTGCAGAGCACTCTACTAAGCGCTTGGAAAGTACAATTTGGCAACAAATAGAGACAATCCCTACTCAACCCGGGCTCACAGTCTAGAAGGAGGAGACAGAAAACAAAACAAAACAAGTAGAACAGGCATCAGTAGCATGAATTCAAAGTTTTGGAATCATAGAGTTCGTGGGGGTGGGGAGGGGGCTGGGGATGGCAGGGAAGGGGAGAAGGGACAGGTGGAGGAAGGAAGAGAGATTCTAGCTGCTACCAAAAGGTGTGGACCGGCTTCTGAAGGCTTTCTCAAGTCTTCTCTGGGCATGGAGTGGAGGTAGACCCAGGAAGCCAGTCAGTCAGTCAGAGGTATTGATGAGAAGCAGTGGGGCTTATTGAATAGAGCACAGGCCTGGCAGTCCGAAGGACCTGGGTTCTAATCCTGGCTCCACCACTCATCTACAGTGTGACTTGGGCAAATCACGACTTCTCTGCGCCTCAGTTTCCTCCTTTGTAAAATGAGGATTAAGATCGTGAGGCTCATGTGGGATATGGACTCTGTGTCCAACCTGAATTAGCATGTATCTACTCAAGCGCTTAGTACAAGAGGAAGGGCGAGGCTGTCCCAGACCTGATACGCGATGGCAAGTGCGACTGACTGGGCGCAGGACCGTCAGGCGGAGGGTGAGGGCAGTTGGATGCAGAAGGCTCTCAAAGGAGGCAGACTCTGGGGAGGCTTTGACGCTATGGAGAGCTGTGGTCTGGTGACTTGGACTTGGAGTTCGAGAAAGAAATTTGCATCAGGAGGAAGCATGGTGTAATGTATAAAGCTCAGGCCTGGAAGTCTGAAGTCATGAGTTCTAATCCCAGCGACTTGTCTGCAAAGTGACCTTAAGCAAGTCACTTAACTTCTCTGTACCTCAGTAACCTCATCTGTAAAATGAGGGTTGAGACTGTGAGGCCCATTTGGGAAGGGTCTACCAACGTGATACACTCCAGTGCTTAGTACAATGCTGGCACATAGTAAGCGCTTAACAAATACCACAATTATTATTATTATTATTATTCCAAAGCGTCCAACAAGCATCCTCCACGCCCAGACCTCGGGGGTCCCAAGTCCTCTGGGAGCTATGAACTGAAAAAGCCACCCAGCTCCAAGCCCCGGGGACATATGGGAGGCGGAGGAGGGAGGAAAGTGTTGAGAGAGGCAGTGCAGGTTCCTTTCTTCTGGAGATGAAAAGGCAGGGCAGGGCTGAAAATAAGCAAACACAAAACAGCCAGTCATGGCTGTTCCTCTCCAGATCCCCTGCACCGGTTCCAGGACCTGACCCGAGGCCTCGGCCTCCACGCCTGCTGCCTTTACCATCACCATCACCATCACCGCCGCTGCCGCTGCTATTATTCAAATGAAGGTTCGAATAAGCAGAATTTGGGGTGACGAGGAGAGGTACTCAGTGCCCCGGGCAAGGCAAGGCTTGTAAAGCCGAGTTTCTGCCCTTATAGGGCAGAGAGAGGCAAGGAAGGAGGCAAAGATAGAGGGGGGAGAGAGATGAGAAGGAAGGGGAAAGAAAGAGCAGAGACAGAAGAAAGAGAAAGAGAGGTGAGGAGAGAGATAGCAGGGACAGAAATTGGATGCAGGAGGATGGGGAGAGAGTCAGCAGAGACAGGAGACTTGAGACACAGGGATGGGGAATGAGAGAATAGAGTAAGAGAGGTGGAGAAAAATGAGACGGAAAAGGATGACCCAGACAGAGGGACGGTGAGAGATAGAGGAGGGTGAGAGGGAGAGAGAAAGGGGTGGCAAAAGATAGAAAGGGAGACGTAGAGACGGGGAGGGAGTGAGGGAGAGAGAGACGCCAGGGGGGCGGTGGGAGAAGGGGAGGAGGGGGAAGTGAGGAAGAGGAAGAGAAACCGAAGGGTAGATAGATGAGAGTGTAAACTCGTCGAGGGCAGGAAGACTGTGTCTTCCTTCTATTCAACTCTCCCAAGAAATTAGCAATTAATTCAATATCTAGGACTCAATAGGCGCTGTAGAGAAGCACTGTAGAGAAGCACGGAGGGAGAAAAAGAGAAGGTGCAGGAGAGGGAAGGAAAGAGGGGAGAGACAAAGAGTAGAGAAAGAAGTGGCTAAAGAGAGGGGGAACAGAGACAGCAGAGACAGAGGGAGGAAGAGAGAAGGAGAAAGAGGTAGTGATGGGGAGAGAAGAAAAGGTAAAGAGGTGGGAAGAGAGAACGGGAAATAAACAGAAAGAGGGAGATGGAGGGAGAGAAAGGGAGAGAGAGAGAGAGAGGACAGAGTTACAGAGAGATAGAGAGATGAACAAGGTCAGAGACACCAAAAGAGATAAGCCGGGCGGAGGGGGAGTGAAGGGAGGGGAGGAAAAGCGAGAGAGAGACAGAGAGACAAGACACTGCAGATCTGAGAAGCAGCGTGACCTAGTGGATAGAGTGCGGGCCTGGGAGTCAGAGGATGTGGCTTCTAATTCCCGCTCCGCCACATGTCTGCTGTGTGACGTTGGACGAGTCACTTTACTTCTCTGTGCCTCAGTTACCTCATCTGTAAAATGGGATTAAGATTGCGAGCCCCACGTGGGACAACCTGATACCTTGTATCTTCCCCTGATCACCTGTATCTCTCCTAGGGCTTAGAACAGTGCTTGGCACATAGTAAGGGCTTAACAAATACCATCATCATCATCATCATCCAACCTCATTATCTTGTATCTATCCAGCTCTTTGAACAGTGCTTGGCACCTAGTAAGTGCTTAACAAATACACAAATTATTATTATTGTTATCTGATTGGGGGCTGCTCCGCTTCCCCTCCTTGGACTCCCCACTTCCAGGGGCAGGAGGAAATCCAAGAAGTTTTTACAAGGGCCTGTGGAAATTTCTAAGGGCTTTTTTAGCACCTCATCCTCCTTCTCCCCCTCCCTTCCCCTCTCTTAAAATAAAAAATTTCTATTTTAACGAGAGAACAGCTCCTCCCGCTGCCTTGGCCCGGCCGCCGCCGCCCCCAGTTTCCAGATGTCGAAACGGGGATCAGGAGAGGTGAAGAGACGGTTGAACTCGGTGGCTGCCTACACCTCCCTCAGACAGAATCTCTCTAAGTCGTGGGGTTAGAGGAGGGCATCTGAAGGGTGTCTGGGGGGAGTGGAGGGGGACATCTTTGCTGACGGGAGTCCCCAAGTCAATCCCTAGGCCCGTGCAAGCCCGGGTTCTGTCTTTCCAAAATGCATCAGGATGCTGGGACGAACCATGGGTTGGTCCATGGACCCTTTGGATGCTGGAGAGTCAGAGGTCGAGGGTGGTCTGTGCTGGGTTACTGGGGGAGAGTCAGAGATGGAGAAGGGAAAATCAGGAGTGTTGGGAGGTGCGTGTTGGATCACTGGGGAAGAGTCAGGGATGGAGAGGGGAGAGTTGGGGGCGTTGGACAGTCCATACTGGGTCACTGGGGGAGAGTCAGCGATGTGAGTTAGTCCGTGTTGGGTCACTGAGTCAGGAATGAAGAAGGGGGAGAGTTAGAGGTGTTGGACGGTCCATGCTGGGTCACTAGGGGAGAGTCAGGATTAAGAGGGGAGAATTATAGGCATTGGATGGTCCGTGCTAGATCCTGAGGGAATCAAGGATGAAGAGTAAGTTTGCTATAGGCAGGGAAGGTATTTGCTAATTCTGATATACTGTACTCTCCCTTGCACTTAGTACAATGCTCTGCACATAGTAAGAGCTCAATAAATAATACTGATGGTTGAGTGCGAGGGGAAAGTCAGGGATTTTGGATGTCTTTGGAGTACCTGGGGAGTGTCCGGGATGTTGGGTGGTCATGAGGTCATGACCTTTTTGGTTGGAGTTAGGGAAAAAAGGTTTGGGGTAGCATCAGGAATAGGAAAAGGTTAGAGCTAGAGTGAGGGAGGGTTAGAGTTAGGTTGAAGGTCAGAGGCAACAATCAAATGAAAATTTCTTTCATGGTTAGGGTATACATTAACATCATCAGGGACAAGTTCAAGGTTACATTTAGGGGTAGAGTCAGCTTTAGGGTCTCAATTAGGTTTAGGGTTAGGACAAGGGTCAGGGTTGCAATTAGGGTTGGGAACAGTGTCAGGATTTGGGATGGGGTTAGGGATCGATTCAGGGTCAGGACTTGGTTTTAGTTCTTGTCTGTAGTTCTGGCTCTAGTGGAAAGAGCCGAGGCCTGGGAGTCCTAGGACCTGGGTTCTAATTCCTGTTCTACCACGTCTTCTGTGTGACACTTGGGTAAGTCACTTGATTTGTCTGTGCCTCGGTTCCCTCATCTGCAAAATGAGGATTCAATCCCTATTCTCCCTCCTACTTGGACTGTGAGCCCCATGTGGGACTTGATTATCTTGCATCATTCTTTTCATTCATTCAATCGCATTTATTGAGTGCTTATTGTGTGCAGAGCGCTGAACTAAGAACTTGGGAATATGATACAATAATAAACAGGTACATTCCTGCCCCAATCTACTCAAGCACTTAGTAATAATAATAATAATAATTGTATTTGTTAAACCCTTACTATTTGTCAAACACTTTTCTAAGCACTGGGATATATACAAGTTAATCAGGTTGGACACAGTTCAGTACAGTGTTTGACAAGTAGTAAGCACTTAACAAATGCCACAATATCATTACTGTTTGATTCACAGGTTCGGTTCACTGACTTTGTCTTGCTTTCATAAGAGGGAGTCTCCATCCATGATGACATGATCTCTGATCCTTTGACATCTTATAGAGTTCCTGCCCCCTGCCCCTTCCAAAGATCCCTTCTAATAATAATAATAATAATATAATATTTCTGATATTTGAGCTGTGCTCTCCTGCCCCCTGCACAGCTCAAAGGGAGCAATACCCAGATTCCAGAAACAAGATCTGTGTCTGATCTAATGATCTTGTGTCTAGTAAGCGTTCAATAAATACTATTGAATGAATGAATGAATGAATATCCCAGAGCTTAGCAGAGTTTAAGACCTCATTGATACCATCAGTGTCATCGTTGACGATATCATTATCGTTATCATCGTCATTATTCATTCAATTGTATTTCTTGAGCGTTTACTGTGTGCAGAGCACTGTACTAAGCACTTGGAGAGTACATGTAACAATAACAGACACATTTCCTGCCCCCAATGAGCTTACAGTCTGTCACTCTCTCTTAAAAATATGCAGCTTCTCCTTGTTTCTTCTAGGTTTCTTTGCTGACCTCTCGCCCACGTCCTGCCGCTGACCTGGAAGAACTTCCCACCTCATATCCAATCGACAGTGACTCCCTCCCCACCTTCAAAGCCTTATTGAAAACCCATCTCCTCCAAGAGGCCTTACCTAACCTGCCCTAACCTAACCCTGACTTGGTCCCTTTATTCATCCCCGCAGCACTAATGTCCATATCTGAAATGTATTTATTCTATTAATGTCCGTCTCCCGCTCTAGGCTGTAAGCTCACTGTGGGAATGTGTCTGTTTATGGTGGTAGTATATTCTCCCAAGGGCTTAGTACAGTGCTCGGCATACCATAAGCGCTCATAAATACGATTGACTAAGTTTCGAGAACGTTCCTGGAATATTTCTGCTCCGGCTCAAGTCTTCCCCCTGGTGGAGCACCTCGAGTGGACTGTGGGGGGCGGGGGGTTCACCGGCGGTGCAGGTCAGGGTTCGGGGGGCTGAGTCAGTTGCAGAGCCACAGGCCTGCGAGCTGGCGAAGGGGGCCTGAGTCACAGTGGGGGCACCGGGCAGCAGACGGAAAGGGGGGAATTAGTTGAGTCACCCTTGGTCACAGGGTTCACCCTGGCCCACTCCTGCCAGCTCAGACAAGGCCGTCCCCCTGGGTGTCTGGGTCCACGACGTCGTGTAGCCTGACCCTGGAGGTGGTAGTCTTGTGGACGCTCTTGGAGGGTGGGGGTGAGGTTCTTGAAGGATTACCTTTAACTGAGGGAAGCAGCGTGGCCTAGTGGAAAGAGCACGGGCCTGGGAGTCTGAGGATGTGGGGTCTAATTCCGGCTCTGCCACATGTCCGCTGAGTGACCTTAGGCAAGTCGTTTAATTTCTCTGTGCCTCAGGTACCTCATTTGTACATAGGGATTAAGACTGTGAGCCTCATGTAGGACAGGGACTGTGTCCAATTGGATTAGTTTGTATCTATCCTAGCGTTTAGAACAGTGTTTGCCAAATAATAAGTGCTTAAGAAATACCACAATTAAGAAGCAGCATGGATAGACCACGGGCTGGGTGTTAGAAGGACCTGGGTTCTAATCCCAGTTCTGCCACTTGTCTGCTGTGTGACCTTGGCAAGTCATTTAACTTCTTTGTGCCTCAGTTTCCTCATATGTACATGGAGATTAGGACTGTGAGCCCATATGGGACATGGACTTTGTTCAACCTGATTAGCTTGTAACTACCCCAGCCTTTAATACAGTGCCTGACATAATGTAAGCACTTCACATACACGCCCAAACCATCAATCAATCATCAATCAATCAATCAGTGGTAGAAGCAGCATTGTCGAGTAAAAAGAGCACAATCCTGGGAGGCAGAGATCATGGGTTTTGATCGTGGTTCCATCACTAGCCTGCTGTGTGACTTTGGGCAAGTCACTTAACTTCTCTGTACCTTCATTTCCTCGTCTGCAAAATAGAGATTCAATGCCTAATCCTCCTCTTAGACTGTAGCCCTGTGTAGGATGGTGCCCATTTGATTATCCTGTAACTCCACAGTAGCAGGAGTAATAGTATTTATTAAACACTTATTGTGTGCAGAGCACTGGGAAAGGCTAAACAGATGGAAATTAGACATGGTCCCAGACCTTCAGGGAGCTCGCCAATGCTAAGTACAGTTCTTGCTACTTTGATATTCGCCCTAACCCCTCAGCACTTAAGTACATATCTTTATTTCAACTGTTTCCCCTATCTGTAATATATTTTAACATCTGTCTCCCCCTCGAGACTGCAAACTCCTTGTGCGCAGGGATCGGTTGTGTACCAAATTGATTATATTGTACTTTTCCAAGTACTTAGTACAGTGCTAGGCACAGATTAGATACTGTGGAAGTATGATGGTCAAGATCTTAGAAGCAGTGTGGCCTAGTGGCAATGGCACGGGCTTGAGAGTGGGTCTAATCCTGGCTCTGCCACTTGTCTGCTGTGTAACCTTAGGCAAGTCATTTCACTTTCTCTGGGCTCAGTTACCTCATCTGGAAAATGGGGATTGAGACTGTGAGCCCCCATGTGGGACCAACCCCGATTGCCTTGCATTTACCCCAAGTACTTAGAACAGTTCACGCTTCTAAAACAGACCCCTTAGATGACAACCCCATACCCTCCCCAAACTTTCACCCTTGATTGATGGACAAGAACCCCAGACAATCCCTAGGGCTGCGTGAAGGGTAGTGGCCCCTCCCTCTCCTCTACCCTGAAACCTTTCCTTAGGGGACACTGCCACCCCGCTTCCACCAGGATGAGGCTTTCAGTGGAAAGACCCCGGGCTTGGGAGTCAGAGGTCATGGGTTCTAATCCCGAATCCGCCGCTTGTCAGCTGTATGACCTTGGGCAAGTCACTTAACTTCTCTGTGCCTGTTACCTCATCTGCAAAATGGGGACGAAGACTGTGAGCCCGGTTGGGACAACCTGGTCACCTTATATCCTCCCAGAGCTTAGAAAAAATGCTTCGCACATAGTAAGCGCTTAACGGATACCAGCATTATTATTATTATTATTCCTCCAACGCGGCTCCGGCGGAGGTCGGCGGGTCATCACACACCATCGCCGGCAGGCGGCGCTAAAGCCAGATCCCGGAGCTCCCTTTCCCCTCCCGAGAAACCCCAAATCAGGTAGATTTTCCTTTTCCGGGGGGAAAAGTTCGATTGATCGTCTAGCGATCTATCTTTAAGGCACTCAATCACCTTGCCCCTCCTACCTCACCTCGCTGCTCTCCCACTTAGCTCCTTTAATGCAACCTACTCACTGTACTTTGATTTCCTCTATCTCGCCACCGACCTCTCGTCCACGTTCTGCCTCAGTCCTGAATCGCCCTCCCTCTTCATACCCGACAGATGATCACTCTCCCCACCTCTAAAGCCTTATTGAAGGCACATCCCCTCCAAGAAGCCCTCCCTGACTAAGCCCTCATTGTCTCTTCTCCCACTCCCTTTTGTGTCGCCTTGATTGGCTCCCTTTTTCACCCTCCCCTCAGCCCCATGAGACTTATGTGCATTCAGTAGTTTGCTAATTTATATTAATGTCTCTCTCCCCGTCTAGACTGTAAGCTCGCTGCGGCAGGGAACGTCCCTACCAACTCGGTTATATTGCCATACAGTACTCTCCCAAGTGCTTAGTACAGTGCTCTGCACACAGTAAACCCTCAATAAATACGATTGAATGAATGAATAAGCGAATATGATCGATGATTTTGCTTTCTTTTCTATCTACCCATTTACCCCCAAGGACTGAGGATACTTGGTAAATAACTGTCAATTCTCCAGTCACCAGGGGTGTGGGTCGGGGAGGGATTAGGGGGACGGTAAGGAGGGGATGCGAAGACAGAGATTGCTCACCAATCGTTTATTGTTTGTTGTCACGGAGACAGGGCTTGGTTCTCCCTTCCCCTTCTCCCCATTGCCCCCAGCTTCATCCCGGTCTCCCTCCAGACTCGGCCCGTAGCGGATTTCGGATGACACCTTGAGGGCCTGGAGGCGGTGAAGACCCCGCCCCAGTCCTTTAGCGCCAACTCTATCCCAGAAAACCCTGGTGATGTTATTGATTCAGCACCTATTCCATGCCAAGCAGTGTGCTGAGCGTGGGGTCGACATAATAATCAGATCGAATTCAGGCCCTGTCCAACCCCGGGCCTCACAGTCTGAGAAAGAAGCAGGGGCAGATAATTTATCATGGGGCAAGGTGGGGAAACTGAGGCCCAGAGTAGTTAAGCGACTTGCCCGAGATCACACAGCAGGGCAGGGGCAGAGCTGGAATTAGAACCAGGTGTCCGGACTTCTAACTCAATGCTCTGTCCAGTAGATCTCGCGTCCGGCCTTCTCTTCTTCTCTGCCCATTCTCCTGGCGGGAGGGCGGAGAGGAGGCAAGATGGGGGTCAAAACCCACCTCAATTCGTGCGTGGTCTAAGGTCGTTCTCCCAACCCCTGTTTTTCTCCGTGAAAACCTTGATTTCAGATCCGTCCCTTCACCCCAGCGCTTCACCTAGCTCCTCCATTCCCAGCCAGCTCTTGTTTCTCCCGCTTCCTGCACCAATTTCATTTGATTACTCACCCACCCCACCACGGTGAAGTGACAATTCCCTTCTCGTTCCCGTGCTTCGCCCCCCACTCCTCCATCCCACCTCTTTGAGGGGGAGGGAGGTTGAGGGGGATAAGGGAGCGGGAGAGGGGCCGCCTAGCCCCCTCACTGGTAATGGTGGGAGCTCTGCTCGTGGACATACTCGTAGAGCGGATACTGGGGCACGGCCAGGTGGCCAGCTGCATCTGAATCGGACTCGTTGCCCTTCAGCTCCCTGCGCCCCGGGCACTCCCACGGCCTTGGGGGGTCTGTTTCCAGGCGCTGTTGCCCCCCGGCCAAGCGGGTGGTCGTTGGGTCTCGCCCATCTGGACGGGAACATTGAGCCTGGCTACGTGCCAACTCGCTCCGGGACCGGCTCCTTTGTCCCCACCAGCCTGGACACTGTGGTCTTCATCTTCCGCTTGTCCACCCCGAGCCTGGCGTCGCTGCCCACCCGGAGTCTGGCGACTTGGTTCCTCTTCATCTGTTTGCCAGTCCTGAGACAGAAACTGCTGCTGCCCCCGAGACTGGCGTGCCTGGACACTCCGGTCCTCCTCTTCAGTTTGTCCACTCCGAGCCTGGCGGCTCTGCTCCTCGTCGTCGGTGTATCCGCCCCTGACGCTGGCGTCTCTGCCCTTCGTCTCTCCCTTGCCGATCCGGCCCGCCCGGTGGGCCCCTCAGGGACTCGCCACGACTGCCAGTTTGGGCCCTGGTGCAGAGCGAAGTGGCCGGCTGGGAGGTCCGCTTCTTTTCCCGGCTCTGCTCCTCCTCTTCTGTGTATCCTCCCCGAGCCTGGTGCCGCTGACCCATCCCGAGCCTGTCGACTCTTGGTCCTCATCTTCCCTGTTTGCCCGAGACTGGCGCCGCTGCCCATCCCGAATCTGGCGACTCTGTTCCTCATCATCTGTTTGCCAGTCCTGAGAAGGGTACTGCTGTCTGCCCCGAGACTGGCGCCTCTGCCCGCCGCCAGCCTGGATGGTCTGGTCCTCCTCTTCTGCTTGTCCACCCCGGGATTGGCGTCGCTGTCCACCCCGAGCCTGGCGGCTCTGCTCCTCATCGTCGGTGTATGCGTCCTGAGGCTGACGGTTTTGTCCTTCGGCCCTCCCTTGCCCTGTCCGGCCCGCCCGGAGGGCCTTCAGGGACTCGCACGACTGCCAGTTTGGGCCCTGGTGGCAGAGCGAAGTGGCCGGCTGGGAGGTTCGCTTCTTTTCCCGGCTCTGTTCCTCCTCTTCTATGTATCCTCCCCGAGCCTGGTGCCGCTGCCCGTCCCGAGCCTGGCGACTCTGGTCCTCATCTTCCATGTTTGCCTGGTACTGGCGCCGCTGCCCATCCCGAATCTGGCGACTCCGGTCCTCATCTTCCCTGTTTGCCCGAGACTGGCGCCGCTGCCCATCCCGAATCTGGCGACTCTGTTCCTCATCATCTGTTTGCCAGTCCTGAGAAGGGTACTGCTGTCTGCCCCGAGACTGGCGCCTCTGCCCGCCACCAGCCTGGATGGTCTGGTCCTCCTCTTCTGCTTGTCCACCCCGGGATTGGCGTCGCTGTCCACCCCGAGCCTGGCGGCTCTGCTCCTCGTCGTCGGTGTATCCGTCCTGAGGCTGACGGCTTTGTCCTTCGTCCCTCCCTGCCCTGTCCGGCCCGCCCGGTGGGCCTTCATGGACTCGCACGACTGCCAGTTTGGGCCCTGGTGGCAGAGCGAAGTCGCCGGCTGGGAGGTCCGCTTCTTTTCCCGGCTCTGTTCCTCCTCTTCTATGTCTCCTCCTCGAGACTGGCGCCACTGCCCATCCCGAATCTGGCGACTCCGGTCTTCATCTTCCCTGTTTGCCCTAGACTGGCGCGCTGCCCATCCCGAATCTGGCGACTCTGTTCCTCATCATCTGTTTGCCAGTCCTGAGAGGGGTACTGCTGCCTGCCCCGAGACTGGCGCACCTGGACTCCTCTGGTCCTCTTCTTCCGCTTGTCCACCCCGAGGACTGGCGTCGCTGTCCACCCCGAGCCTGGCGGCTCCTGCCTCCTCTTCGTCTGTGTATCTGTCCTGAGACTGGCGGCTCTGTCCTTCGTCTTTCCTTTGCCCGGTCCCGGCCCGCCCGGCGGGCCCTCACAATTCGCACGACTGCCACGTTGGTCCCTGATGGCAGAGCGAAGTGGCCGGCTGGGAGGTCTGCTTCTTTCCCAGGCTCCTGCTCTTCCTCTTCCAAGTACCCTCCTCGAGCCTGGCGTCTCTGACCATCCCGGTTTGGCGACTCTGGTCCTCATCTTCGGTGTACCCACCCGAGACTGGCGGCGCTGCTCATCCCGAGTCTGGCGACTTGGTTCCTCTTCATCTGTTTGCCAGTCCTGAGACGGGCACTGCTGCCTGCCCCGAGACTGGCCCCTCCTTGGACGCCACCAGCCTGGATGGTCTGGTCCCTCCTCTTCTGCTTGTCCACCCGAGACTGGCGCCGCTGTCCATCCCGAGCCTGGCGGCTCTGCTCCTCGTCGTCGGTGTATCCTCCCTGAGGCCGGCGGCTCTGTCCCTCGTCTCTCTCTTGCCCTGTCCCGGCCGCCCGGCGGGCCCTCAGGGACTCGCACGACTGCCACGAGGGGCCTTGGTGGCAGAGCGATGTGGCCGGCTGGGAGGTCAACTTCTTCCTGCGGCTCTGCGCTTCCGTCTCGGGGTCCCACTGGCTCTGGGATAACTTTCTCGCTTACGGCGCCCATCCTGGACCTCCTGCCTCTGCCTCTCTCTCTCTCCCGGGTCTCAGACTGACCAGAGCGGGAATCCCTCCTCTCTGACTGGCCGTAGCTCGATGTCCATCTCGGGCTCTCGGACTGACCATCTCGGAAGTCAGATCGCTGCCTCTCAGACTGATCAGAGCGGGAATCTTCTTCTCTGACTGACCGTAGCTCGATGTCCACCTCGGGCTCTCGGGACTGACCATCCCGAAAGTCAGACCGCTGCCTCTCAGACTGGCCAGAACTTGACTCGCGTCTCTGACCCCCAGCCTGACCCCGGGGGATGTCCTCCTTCCTCCAGTCTGTCACCTCGGTCTGTCCGGTCCTTCCCCTCTGCGGCTCCCGCCTCCCCGGGCCGTCTCCCGTCTCCCTTCTCTTCCTCACGTCCTTGACCCCGCCCTCGTCCGCAAGCGTCATCTCTCAGGCCTTGGTGACAGGCCTTGGGCCACTCTGAAGACCAGAAGGAGGAACTCGTTGAAGTCCACCACCCCATCCCTGTCCCGATCCAGGAGCTGCAGGACCGTGTCCACCGTCTTCGGGTCCGGGGTCTCTGTGGGAAGAATCACAGAGAAGGATTATGGAAAGGTGGGAGCAGGAACCGCAGGTGATGCCTGGAAGAGTCATCTCCCAGATCGGACAACCCTTCCATCCTCTTATGGAGGAGAGGGGAAAATTCTTGAATTTTGGCGGAGATTCCAGGGGCGAAGATTTGGGGAATAGTAAAGTCACCATTGGATGGGGCCTTAACTTCAGATCTCCAGCTTCCTGTGGAAAAGCATGAAAAGAACCAATTTTCCACTGGGGTAGCTTCAGCCTCTGCATTTTGAGTGGAGATCCGGGGCCGCGGGAGCTACTGGGGATTGGTGGGCTCTCAACATGGTGTAACGGATAGAGCTGGGCCTGGAGTCAGAAGGCCATGAGTTCTAATCCCCGCTCCGCCCCTTGTCTGCTGTTGTGACCTTGAGTAAGTCACTTCACTTCTCTGTGCCTCAGTTACCTCATCTGTAAATGGGGATCGGAGACTGTGAGCTCCACGTAGGACAGGGGCTGTGTCCAACACGATTAGCTTGTATCACCCCAGAGTTTAGTTCAGTGCCTGGGCACATAGAAAGCGCTTAACAAATATAATAATAGCAATAATAATCATAACAATAATGGTATTTGTGTTCAGCGCTTACTTTATGCCAAGCACTGTTTCTAAAGCACTGGGATAGATACAAGGTTATCAGGTTGTCCCACTTGGAACTCAAGTCTTAGTCCCTATTTTACAGAGGAGGTAAATGAGGCGCAGAGAAGTTAAGTGACTTGACCAAAGTCACACAGCTGACAAGTGGCGGAGCCGGGATTTATAAACCACAACATCCGACTCCCAAACCCGCACTCATTACAGTAATAGTGATAATAATAATAATAATAACTAGAAATAACCAGAGAGATGGGTTCGACCTCGGCTTCTCAGCGCCCCCTTCTGGAAAAAAAAGGAAAGGCCAAGTTCCAAATAGGTTAGCCCCGCTTTTGATTTCTTCCTGTAGCGTGGCTTAGTGGAAAGAGCCCGGACTTGGGAGTCACAGGTCGTGGGTTCTAATCCCGGCTCCGCCGCTTGTCAACTGTATGACTTTGGGCAAGTCACTTCACTTCTCTGGGCCTCAGTTACCTCATCTGTCAAAGGGGGATTAAGACTGTGAGCCCCACATGGGACAACCCTGATGACCTTGTATCTACCCCAGCGCTTAGGACAGTGCTTGGCACATAGTAAGCGCTTAACCAAATACCAACATTATTATTATCATTCCTGGGATTGGTGGGGGGGATCCCGGGAGACACACCAGGAAGAGGTGTGAGCCGCGGCTCTATGGCGTCCCCTTCTGGAAAAGTGAGGAAAGGACAGGTTCCCGCGGCCCTTAAGAGACAATGAAGAACGAGGTGAGGTGTCACCTCTGCCACAGAGCATCAGTTGCTCTTCCCTGTGTCTCCCGCCCCCACGGGTGAACTGGGGGGTGGCCGCGGGCTCCGGGGGCTAGGAGAGTGGGGGATAAGGGGAGAGACTTGCCCTCAGAAGGTTGCCGAACTCTGCTTGCAGAAGTTCCTTGAGCTCGGTCTTGGTCCAGCGAGACGCAGTTGTCGTCCGGCATTGGCATAGCTTTGGAAAACCTCGATGACCCTGAGGATGCTTCTGACGAGCTGAGACATTGCGTCTGCGACGGCGAGATGCAAATCTACCTGATGGTGATGATGATGATGATGGTATTTGTTAAAAACTTACTATGTGGGCAGGCACTGTGCCAGCCTGAAGTAGATGCAAGTTAATCGGGTTGGACACAGTCCACGTCCCACATGGGGCTCACAGCGTTAATCCTCATTTTACAGAGGAGGTAACTGAGTCCCAGAGAAGCTAAGTGACTTGTCCAAGGTCACACAGTGGCAGAACTGGGATTAGAACCCAGGTCCTTCTGATTCCCAGGCCCATGATCTATCCACTTGGCCTTGCTGCTTCCCTGTTCGTTAAGAACTTCCTATATGTCAAGCACTACTCTAAGCGTTGGGGTAGATTCATGTTTATCAAGTTAGACGCTGTGCCTGTCCCACATGGGTCTCACAGCTTCTGCCTCTGTCTTCGTTTAGTCTGTTTTCATCTGTCCATTTCTATCACTGTCTTTTTCTGTATATATATTTATATCTTCCCTCTTTCTGTCTCTTTCTTCATTCTCTTTCTCGTGTGCCACTTTCAGCATAAAATGTCACTGAGTAGCAGTGTGGCTTAATGGATAAAGAGGGGGCCTGGGAGTCAGAAGGATTTGGGTTCTAATCCCAGCTCCGTCACTTGTCTGCTGTGTGACCGTGGGCAAGTCACTGAATTTCTTTGTGCCTCAGTTCCCGTATCTGTAAAATGGGAATTAAGACTGTGAGCCCTATTGTGGGGCAGGGACTGTGTCCAACCCGATTATCTTGTCTCTACCCCAGCTCTCAGAACAGTGCCTGGCACCTAGTAACCACTTAACAAATACCACAAATACTGTTACTATTATTACTATTAATTCCAGGTATATTGCTATTAATTCCAGGCTGGGTTCTGCGAGAGCCCCAAGGGCATTAATTGCTCTGCAGCTCATGAGGTAACATTGCTTCTGCTCTCCCCTCCCTCCCCGCGGTGGTGCCACCACGGATTATCACACGCACAGAAGGACACCCACCCATCTGTTTCAGGGAGTGGTGGTTTTAGTTTACCCACTCTCCCACCCATCCATCTGGGCCAGGAGGAGGGCGAGATCGGGTAGATCGAGCCGAGGGTGGGAAAAGAGGGGGACAGTCCACAGCCCCTTCCGGGACCCTGCCCCAGCAGGATCCCCCAACAAGGTCTACCTACCCTAATGCAGAATTCAACTGAGGAGAACATATGCCCAGAGGAAGAAGCGGGTGCCCCGGGGAGATTCCCACACCAGGGTGAGGGGAGGGGTCCCAACCAAGACACAGTGACCCACGAGGTCCCTTAGAAAATACACTGGGCTTAGTGGAAAGAGCACGGGCTTAGAAGTCAGGTCGTGGGGTTCTAATTCCGGCTCCGCCACTTACCAGCTGTGTGACTTTGGGCAAGTCACTTAACTTCTCTGTGCCACAGTTACCTCATCTGTAAAATGGGGATTAAGACTGTAAACCCCATGTGGGATAACCTGATTACCCTGTATCTACCCCAGGGCTTAGAACCAGTGCTTGGCACATAGTTAAACGCTTAATAAATACCATCATTATTATTACTATTATTATTAAAGCAGGCATTGCCTATCAGGAAAGAGCCCGAGCCTGGAGAGTCAGAGGACCTGCGTTCTAATCCCGGATCTGCCAGTTGCTTTCTGTGTGACCTTAAACCAAGTGACTTACCTTCTCTGTGCCGCAGTTCCCTCAACTGTAAAACGGAGATTAAATACCTGTTCTCCCTCTACTTAGACTGTGAGCTCCATGAGGGACAGGGATTGTGTCCTACCTAATTAACTTTGTACCTACCCCAGTTCTTAGAACAGCGTTTGACACAAAATAAGCGCTTAACAGATACGATAAAAAATAAGCGGTGAGTGGAGTGATCTGGGGTAATAATAAAAATTATGGTATTTGTAAAGTGCTTACTATGTGCCAGACATTATACTATGCGCTGCGGTGGATACAAGCAAATTGGGTTGGACACAGTCCCCGTCCCCATGTGGGGCTCACAGTCTCAGCTCCCATTTTACAGATGAGGAAACTGAGGCCCAGAGAAGTGAAGTGATTTGCCCAAGGTCACACAGCAGACAAGCACCGGAAATCCCTAGCACGACAGCCTCCTAGGCTCCCTACTCTCAGATACTCCCTTTCCCCAGTCCCCTGACCAGCCCGAGGATCCCCGTTCAGCACGACCAGGCTGGACAGAGGCTAAACAGATCGAAAGAGTGAGGGCGACATTCCCAAGAAAGAACTCTCCACCAGAACACCAGAACTCACCAGATCACGGAGAAAGAAGAGCAGAGCACTCCGAGGAGGCGGGCGAGGATTCAGGGTTGCGGGGAGCCCGGCTTATTTATAGGGGTTTTAATCCCCCTCTTGGAACTACAAAGCAGGGAGACACCCTCTGTGGGGCCCAGACCTGATTCACTCCCAACCCAGCCCTGCTCCACCTCTTTCTCCCTCCCTTCCTCTCCCGTTTCTCGCAAAACAGATTGTTTAACTTCGTCTTCGTGTCCTCCCTCCCCCCGACTCCCACCCCGGAACAGCTAGCATTTGTGTGCGTGTGTGTGTGTGTGTGTGTGTGTGTGAAAAGGTACCAGTTGGGGTGGGACTAGGGGTTTGGGGTTCTCCACTGACCATCTCCGCTAGTCATGCTCACTGACCACTTCCACTGATCACCTTTATTTACTTCTCCCATCGGCCGTTCTCATGGGCCACCCTAAAAGACCATACCCATTGACCAATCCCAGACAGCAGAATTCCCAAAGCTTTCCTGAAGATCCATCCAGAACCCCGATGAACCTCTTCGGTCCCTCCTAGAACGACTTTGGTCCTCCCCCACCACAACCCAGGGGGCCGAGTTCTTACCCTTTCCCCGATTGAGGGTACGTGCCCTCAATCGGGAAAGGGTAAGAACTCGGCCCCCTGGGTTGTGGTGGGGGAGGACCTCACCATTCCAAATTGTGTCAGCATTACCAATTTCATCACCTTCCGATGTGAACTGGAGGGGGGACCCTAGATGGGGGGGGACCCCAGACCTCAGTTTTCAGTTTCAGAGGAAATGATGGGTTGGGGGGCACCATTGCCCCAATCCACCAGGGTCTTGGGCCAACCCACCCTCTTCACAGGCTTTCAAAGGGTGTCCTACACCCTCCAAGTCCTTTACCGCCTGGTGCAACATCAGTTGCCGTCGACACTTCTGGCAAGGAATAGGGTGGTAGTCATAATAATAATAATAATAATGATAATGATATTTGTTAAGCACTTACTATGTACCAAGCAGTGTTCTAAACGCTACAGCAGATACATGGTAATCAAGTTGACCCTCATGGGGCTCACCGTCTTAATCCCCATTTTACTGATGAGGTAACTGAGGCCCAGAGAAGTTAAGTGGCTTTCCCAAGGCCACGCAGCAGACAAGTGGTGGAGCGGGGAATAGAACCCACATCCTCTGACTCCCAAGCCCGTGCTCTTTCCACTAAGCCACGCTCCTTCTACTTCCTTCTACTACCAAGTACTTCTTGGTAGCACTAATAGTAGTAGTGATAGTCATAGTAATAGTTGTAGCAGTAGTAGTAATAATTGTCACAGTAGTAATAATAGTAACAGCAGTAATAGTGATAGTTGTAGTAATAGTTGTAGCACTAGTAGCAATAATTGTGGTAGTAGTAATAGTAGTAGTAACAGTAATAATAGCAATAGTCATAGTAATAGTTGTAGCAGTAGTAGTAATAATTGTAGTAGTAGTGATAGTAGTAGTAGCAGTAGTAATAGTAATAGTTGTAGTAATAGTTGTGGCAGTAGTGGTAATAATTGTAGTAGTAATAATAATAGTAGTGGATAGTAGTAACAGTAGTAATAGTGATAATGATAGTAATAGTTGTAGCAGTAGTAGTTATAATTGTAGCAGTAATAATAATAGTAGTAGTGATAGTAGTAGTAACAGTAGTAATAGTGATAGTCGTAGTGGTAATAGTAGTAGTAGTGATTGTGGTAATAGTGATAGTCATAGTAATAGTTATAGTAGTACTAATAGTAGTAGTAGTAATAGTTGTAGTAGTAGTACAAACAGTAGTAGTAGTAGTAATGTTAGTAAAGGTAGTAGTATTTTTAGAGTGCTTTTTGGTTCCAATGCATTGTTCGAAGGACTCAGGAAGTACAAAACAAGCAAGTGACACAGTCCCTACTTTCAAGGAGCTTACACTCTAATGAGGAAGATGCACAGAGTAGTCAAAATACAGAATTAATCAATTGATACCACTTATTGAGCTCTTACTGCGTGCAGAACTCCGTACTAAGCTCTTGGGAGAGTACAATGCAACAGAGTCGGTAGACACATTCCCTGCCCTCGAGGAGCTTGCAGTCTAGACAGTTGGTTGGAGACGGACAGTCGGTTAAGCTCTGACTTCATGATAACTACTGTATAGAGTGCTGGGGCAGGATAATGAGGTTGGACACAGTCTCTGTCCCGCGTGGGGTTTATAATCTAAAGGACTTACAAAAGTGCGGAGGCTGAGTTTGAGTATGCACACTGGGAGAGAATAACAAAAATGAGATCTCAGCTCCTTCAGGGAGCTGACAGTTTAATGGAGGATGCCGTCAGAACCACATTATCAAGAGTGGAATCAGAAGGAGGAACAAAGGGGTAATGGGGACAACGAATATGTTCGATAGCAATAGGGGAATAAATCATTTAATATGCGATTGAATATACACATGTGGCTGCTCCATGCAGGCAAGGTATATGTCTTGTGTTTCTCTTGTACTTTCCCAGATGCTTTATACAGTGATCTGCATCAATCAGTGGTATTTGCTGAGCACTTACTGTGTGCAGACCACTGTACTAAGCCCTTGGGAGAGTAGAATGCAACAGAGCTGCATTTGGTAGAAGCTCAGTAAACACCATTATTACTACTCTGCAAATGTGAGGCGAGGGTGGTTGCTGAGTTGATATGACTGGAGCATTGAGAAATGATCAGGGAATCTTCTGGAAGGGGGTGGGCTTATTGGAGGACTTAAAAGGTGAAGAGATGGGGACATCTATGGTTGACCCCCAGGATGTCTCCGGGCCCAAATTACAAGGGAATGTGGGTATCGCCCGTTTTTGAAGATATCAACAGGAGAAGAACATGGTGGACCTCAGAAATTCAGGCCAAGATGGAGCTGGGCAGGATAACAAATCCCCCCGTTGCGGGGGTGGGTACGGTGGAAATCGTTTTGCATTTCCACAAACCCAGTGTCCGGGGAGAGGGGTTCAACTGTATATATTTCGTTACCCTATTTATTTGTTAATGAATTGTACATCGCCTTGATTCTATTTAGTTGCCATTGTTTTTACGAGATGTTCTTCTCCTTGACGCTGTTTAGTGCCATTGTTCTTGTCTGTCCGTCTCCCCCGATTAGACTGTAAGCCCGTCAAACGGCAGGGACTGTCTCTATCTGTTGCCGACTTGTTCATCCCAAGCGCTTAGTACAGTGCTCTGCACATAGTAAGCACTCAATAAATACTATTGAATGAAAAGGGGGTTCCCAAGAGAGCGGGGAGGGGGGCTGGTTCAGGGCTAACTGAAGGAAACAAGTTTTCCCTGGAAGATTGCGAAGAGGAGTAGAGGGAATCCACTCCCCAGGGAGCTGTAATGCCGAGAATACTGGCAGATACCAGAGGGGTTTGGATAGGTCCACGGATGAGCAGTTCATACTAGGACAATGGGGGAGAATCAGGGGTGGAGAGAGGAGAGTCAGTGGTGTTGGATGAATCGTGTTGGGTGACTGGGGGAGAGTCAAAGTTGGAGTGGGGAGAGTCAGGGGAGCTGGATGGTCCATGCTGGGTCCCTGGATGAGAGTCAGGGCTGGAGAGAGGACAGTCGGGGGTGTTAGAGAGTCCATGTGGGTCACCGGGGAAAGTCAAAGATGGGGATGAGAGAGTCTAGAGTGTGGGGATTGGTCCCGTCCTTAAACACACGATTCAGTAGGCTCCAGGTGGGCAACGAGCACAGAATTCCTTCCAGGATCGCTGGTGCCATTAATGGACATAGTGACTCGGAGTTGGGGTTGAGCCAGAGACTGCAAAGCTCCCCACTCCCTTCCTTTCTGACCCCCTTTCATTGACCTCCTCCCTTTCCGCCTTCCTCATCCTCCTGGATGAGTTCACAGTCCTCACTCCTGCTTCCTTCGGGGCCGACCCGTGGGTTTCTTTGGGGAAGCTCATTAGTGAGGGCAATTAGAGTGGATTGTCTCTCCCTCATGCCTGCTGAGTTCCTCCCTGGTGGTGCGTGCAGGGTGGCACTCACGGCAAGGAGATGCTTGTGGAGTTAAAGTGGGTGTGGGGTGTTAGTGGAGGGGGTCAGACTAACTTGGATGCCCCTGTTTCCTCTCTGCCTCCTTCCCTTCCCCCTGTCCCAGGCGCTGAATCTTTTAATCCCATCCTCTTACTGGAAAGAGAGGGGACGGAGGAGCTCCTCTAGACTGTAAACTGGGTCACTGGGTTCTAATCCCATCTTCTCCACTTGTCTGCTGTATGGCCTTGGTTAAATCACTTGACTTCTCTATGCCTCAGTTACCTCATATGTAAAATAGGGATTAAGACTGGGAGCCCTCTGTGGGAAGAGGACTTTCTACAGAAAGGTTCTGGGCATGTTACCCCACTCCTCCAAAATCTCCAGTGGATGCCTATCAACTCTATATCAAGCAAAAAACTCATCACTTTTGACTTCAAAGCTTTTCATCATCTTGCCTCCTCTTACCTTACGTCCCATCTCTCCTTCTACATTCCAGCCTGCACACTCCACTCCTCTGGTGCTAACCTTCTCACTGTGCTCTTTCTCACCTGTCCCGACTTCGACCCCTGGCTCACGTCTTACCTCTGGCCTTGAACGCCCTCCTCCTCAAATACGCCAAAAAATCACACTTCCCCCTTTCAAAGCCCCACTGAAGGCTCACCTCCTCCAAGAGGTCTTCCCAGACTAAGCCCCCTTTTCCTCAGTTCCCCTCTCCTCCTCATTGCCCGACTCATTCCCTTTCCTCTACCCCCTCTCCCCACCCCACAGCACTTGTGTATGTATGTTCATATCTATAATTATATTTATTTGTATTGATGCCTGTTTACTTGTTTTGATGTCTGTCTCTCCCACAGCCCCTTCTAGACTGTAAGCCCGGTGTGGGCAGGATTGTCTCTCTTTATTGCTGAACTGTACTTTCCAAGCCCTTAGTACAGTGCTCTGCAACACAGTAAGCACTCAATAAATACTTCTGAATGAATGAATGAATGTCCAAACCGATTTGCTTTTAGCCATCCCAGCGCTTAGTACAGTGCCTGGCACATAGTAAGCGTTTAAGAAATAATGATTATTATTATTAAGCTCGTTGTGGGTAGGGAAAGTTTCTGTTTACTGTTATATTGGACTCTCCCACGCATTTTATACAGTGCTTTGTACCCAGTGGAGAGCAGCGTGGCTTAGAACATGGGCCTGGGAGTTAGAAGGACATTCATTCATTCATTCATTCAATAGTATTTATTGAGCGCTTACTATGTGCAGAGCACTGTACTAAGCGCTTGGGATGAACAAGTCGGCAACAGATAGAGACAGTCCCTGCCGTTTGACGGGCTTACAGTCTAATCGGGGGAGACGGACAGACAAGAACAATGGCACTAAACAGCGTCAAGGGGAAGAACATCTCGTAAAAACAATGGCAACTAATAGAATCAAGGCGATGTAACAATTCATTAACAAAATAAATAGGGTACAACGAAAATATATACCAGTTGAGCGGACGGGTACAGTGCTGTGGGGATGGGAAGGGAGAGGTGGAGGAGCAGAGGGAAAAGGAAAATGAGGCTTTAGCTGCGGAGAGGTAAAGGGGGGATGGGCAGAGGGAGTTAGAGGGGGAAGAGGAGCTCAGTCTGGGAAGGCCTCTTGGAGGAGGTGATTTTTAAGTAAGGACATGAGTTCTAATCACTACTCCACCATATGTCTGCTGTATGACCTTGGGTAAGTCATTTTACTTCTCTGGGCCTCAGTTCCCTCATCTGAAAAATGGGGGTTAAGAGTGTGAGCCCCATGTGGGTCAGGGACTGTGTCCAACCTGATTAACTCATATCTACCCCAGAGTTTAGAGCAGCACTTTACATATAGTAAGCACTTAACAAGTACCATAATTATTATTATTATTATTATAGTAAGCGCTCAATAAATGCAATGAACTGACTGAACTCGGAGGGAAGGAGATCAGCAGAGCTTGCACACTTAACACGCTCCCTGCACGATGCAGAATCCCAGTTATTCCGAGCCGTGAAGATAGTTCTCTCCTCTTGCTAATTACAACCCAACCTTCCCGGGAGGGGCCCTGGACGCCACAGTCAGCGATTCTCAAGGTGACATTGGAGAGCAAGAGAGAGCAGAAGGACACGGATTTCCATCATTCATTCATTCATTCATTCATTCTTCCAATTGTATTATTGAGCGCTTACTGTGTGCAGAGCACTGTATCAAGCGCTTGAGAGAGGACAATGCAGCAATAAACCGACAGATTCAGTCCTTTAGAATTTCCCATTTCCTTCTTATGTGACAAATTCATGAACACTCAGTATGGTCCCAGCAGCAGCCCTAGCCTGGTCAACAGGGAATTTAGAGTGGGAGGTGTGGAATCAAGCAAGTGTATACTCTTTAATAATAATAATAATAATAAATATTATGGTATTTGTTCAATCATTCATTCAATCGTATTTTTTGAGCACTTACTGTGTGCAGAGAACTGTACTATGAGCTTGTTAAGCTCTATGTGCCAAGCACTGTACTAAGCGCTGGGGTGTATATGAGCAAATCGGTTTGGAACACAGTCCCTGTCCCACATAGGACTCAGTCTTATTCCCCATTTTACAGATGAGATAACTGAGGCACACAGAAGTGAAGGGACTTGCCTAAGGTCACACAGCAGACAAGTGGCAGCGTCGGGATTAGAACCATGACTTTCTGACTCCCAGGCCCGTGCTCTATCTACTACGCTATGCTGTCTCTCTATGTTGTGTTGCATATACAATGTGAGGGCAATATGATGTAAGGAAGTGCACTCTGTAGTCGTTTATAATTGGTGCACTGTGTCTGACTTTTTGTGTATGCTCTACGTGGGTAATGTGATGTCAAAGGTTATGGATTCTGTGTGTGTTTATAATTTGTGCGTTGTTCTGAATTTTGTGCATACCCTGAGTGCTATCTACACGCTGCGTGGGCAGGGTGGAACCAAGGGGATGTATAATTTGTGTTAGCATCTCTGCGTGTTTATGTTGGGTGTGGGCAGTGTGAAATCCATTGGGTCAGTACTTTGGGTACTGTGTAAACATCTGTATGCTATGTACATTTAGGGTGTATTGTCTACGCTTTGTGTGAATCTGGGTGCGTACCTGGCCTGAAATAATAGTTTGGATCCATTTCATTACTTGGATTTTTAAAATAACGAACAGACTCCCAGTGGGGAGTGGTGGAGGAGGAAGGGAGCCAGAGAATCCCCTGGGGTCCTTTTTGACTCCCACCCACCTCAGCCTCCTCGGACAGTGAATCCTGGGAGATTGAGGTGGAAGGAAGTGGCTAGGAATTGGGTTCGAATCAATCACTGGAATTTATTGAGCGCTTACTATAAGCAGAGCACTGTACTAAGCGCTTGGGAGAGTACAGAATTAGCAGGCACGTTCCCAGCCCAAAATGAGCTAAGTGGATGATTCTCTATGTTCTCCAAAAGGTGAGCCCACGTTGGTTATTCCAAATCTACTGCTCTGGTAAATGCAGAGGAAAAGGGGTACGCATGGATTCAGGGGATCCTGGATCCCACATCTGTCGTCTGTGTCGTCCCCCCTTTGCCCCCCGGAGCCCACTCTCGGGAGTGGGATATTGTGTAAGGGGTGGGGGTGGGGCTGGCCAGAGCGGGTTATCTCTTGTTAGAGTGGAAGCTTCTTGTGGGCAAAATCCGTGCCTCATATTTCTGTTGCACTTTCCCAAGCACTGGGTCCTGAGTTCCCACTGTGTGCAGAACCCTGTGTTTGGTGCCCACTGTGGTCCGGGCACTGTACTACATCCCTATTGTGAGCAGAGCACAGTATCGAATGCCCATTGTGTTCAGACACTTTTCCTGGGCATCCACTAAGGATGATGGTGTTTTTGTTCAGCGCTTACTACGTGCCAAGCACTGTACTAAGCACTGGGATAGATACAAGATCATCAGATTGGATGCAGTCCCTGCCTCACATAGGATTCACAGTTCAAGTGGCAGGGAGAATTGGCATTGAATTCCTATTTTACAGATGAGGAAACTGAGAAATGTAAGTGCCTGACTTAGGTCACGCAGCAGTCATGTGGCAGGGTCAGGATTAGAACTCTTATCCTCTGACTCCCAGGCTCGTGCCTCTTCCACTAGGTCACTCTGCCTCTCCTGAGTACCACGGTACTTACTAGGTGCAGGGTACTGTCTCGGATGTCAACTATGTACAGAGAGTTGTCTGGGGTCCCACTGTGTGAAAAGCACACTTGCTAACTTCTTTGCTGTTTACTTGTTTTGATGTCTTTTCTCCCTTCCTCTAGACTGTGAGCCCGTTGTTGGGCAGATATTGTCTCTGTAGCTGAATTGTACTTTCCAAGGGCTTAGTACAGTGGCTGTGCACACAGTAAGCGCTCAATAAATACGATGAATGAATGGAAAGGAGCACGGCCTAGTGCATAGAGCCTGGGCCTGGAAGTCAGAAGGACCTGGATCCTAACTGTGGTTCTGCCACTTATCTGCTGTTGTGACCTTGGGGCAAAGTACTTCACTTCTCAGGTCCTCAGTTCTCTCACCTGTAAAATGGGGAATAAGACTGTGAGCCCCATGTGGGACAAGAACCGTATCCAACCTAATCATCTTGAATCTACCCCAGCTCTTAGAACAGTGCCTGTCACATAATAAACGCTTAACAAATCCCACTTAAAAAAAACAAAACGCTATGCTGAACGCTTGGGAAAGGACAATAGAAGCAAAAAGTTCCCACCGCCCTCGATAATTTTACAGTTTAATAGTGAAGAGCGGGTTTGGGGGTGGGGGGAGGGGAGGCTGTAGACTGGAAGCTCCTTGTGGGCAGGAATGTGTCTGCTTCTTTGTTATAGAGTGTCCTCTCTCAAGCGCTTAACACAGTCCTTCTGAGAGAGCACGGGCTTGGGAGTCAGTGGTCGTGGGTTCTAATCCGGCTCTGCCACGTAACTACGGGCAAGTCACTAACTTCTCCTGTGCCTCAGTTTACCTCATCTATAAAACGGGGATTAAGACTGTGAGCTCCACATGGAGCAACCTGATTATCTTGTATCTAGCCCAGCGCCTAGATCAGCGGTTGGCACATGGTAAGCGCTTAACAAATACCATCTTTATTATTCTGCACACAGTAAGGCCTCAATAAATACGGTTGAACGAATGAATGAGGAGGGGTCTCATGGGCCGAGGGAATTGGGTCCCTCCAACGGCAGGACTGGCTGCCCCCCACCCCTCTTTCCAACAACCCCGAGGGCAAGTCCTCATTCCCAGGAAGGTGGGCGGGGCGGCTGTCTGGTGGCGCCCCCCACCCACCCATCACCCACCCCCGCCCCGTTCCGCCTCCCCGCCCTCCCGCTTGGCATTCCTGGTCTCTCTCATGACTGGGGCCAATTACCCTTAATCCCCGACCTCTTTCTCCTTCGCGCCTCCCGTTTCCCCGGCTCGCGAAGCTTAGGGACCCCCGCCCACCCTCCCACCCTGCAGACAGCCCGGGACGGCAGGCGTCGGTGTCCCGCCCGCGGTGGGGGAGGGGGTGGGAGGCGGGGTACCGCTCCCGGATTAGTGGGGGCCGCTCCGTCTCCGAGGACGTGCCGGGGCCTTCGTGGGTCGCAGGGGGTGGAACCAGGGGGTCGAGTCTCCCTGTTGGATTCGCCCAGCTGGCGGGCCCGGCTCCTCGGGGGCAGGGGGGGCGGCCACCAGCCCCACTCCCTTGCCTGGTGCTCCGAGGAACGCTCTGCACACAGCGAGTGTCCAGTACAACGCTCTGCATACGTTGATCGTATTTATTGAACACTTATTGTATGCGGAGCACTGTACTAAGAACTCGGGAGAGTACACTCCAACAATTATCGTTCACATTCCCTGCCCCCATCGAGCTTACAGTCTAGAGAGAAACTATAAGCATTTGATACAGACCTTGGCAAACAATCGAAGCACAATATGGTGCTCTGCACACAGCAGGTCCCCAGTAATAATAACAATGTTGGTATTTGTTAAGCGCTTCCTATGTGCAGAGCACTGTTCTAAGCGCTGGGGTAGACACGGTAATCAGGTTGTCCCACGCGAGGCTCACTGTCTTAATCCCCATTTTACAGATGAGGTAACTGAGGCACAGAGAAGTGAAGTGACTCGCCCACAGTCACACAGCTGACAAGTGGCAGAGCCGGGATTCGAACCCCTGACCTCTGACTCCCAAGCCCGGGCTCTTACCACAGAGCCACGCTGCTTCTGTACAGTGCTCTACACACATCAGTACACTATAGTACAGTGCTCAGCACACATCATGTACCCAACCTAAAGCTCTGCACATAGTGTGTTCACTGCATAGTGCTCTGCACACAGCAGGCACCCAGTAGAGCGCTCCACACTCAGCAGGTAACTAATGCAGCACTCTCCATAAAGCAGGTGCCCAATACAAAGTGGAGAGAGCACAGGATTGGGAATCACAAAACTGCCACTTGCTTGCTGTGTGACTTTGGACGAGTCACTTAGCATCTTTGTTCCTCAGTTTCCTCCTCTTTAAAATGGGGATTAATTATCTATTCTCCTTCCCCCTGCATCTAATCCCTCACAGAGCTCACAATCTGTGTCAGATCTGATTATCTTGTATCTACATCAGTGCTTAGTACAATATTCGGCACATAATAAGCTCTTAACAAGTGTCATAATTATTATTCATTAGTATTATAAGGGAGAGATTGCCTAACCCTCATGGTGTAAGCTTGTTGTGGGCAAGGACTGTGTCTGTTTATTGTCATATTGGACTCTCCCAAGAACTTAATACAGTGCTTTACATACAATAAGCACTCAATAAGTACGATTGAATGAATGAATGGTGTTCTCAGGTTAAGAAGAAAGAGGATCATGAATTTCATCCCCATTTTTCAAATAAGGAAACAGGCACAGAGTGGTTACGTGACTTGCACAAGGCCTCACAGCAGGCCAGGAGCAGAGCCTCCCATTCTGGTGCTCGCTCCTCCCCACTTCTTCTCGCCCTCTCTCTTCCCCTCCTCCTTGAAGCCTCCCAGCCTGTCACCTGTCCGTTCTCTTCGACCCTCTCTCTCCCAGCCTGTCTGCCCAGTCCCTTCTCTGAAGCCCCAGATGACCCTCCCAGACAGGGACAGGGTCAGGGTCAGGAACACAGTGACCTTTGGGGGACCCTTTCCTCCAGGATGAGTGTGAATCTTTGAAGATCAAGGAAGTTAGGAGGATTAGGGAAGGGTCAGTGTTTGGGTCCTCCCAGGGACACCTCTATGAGGGGAGTGGAAACCCAAGCCCCGGTAATAGCAGTTATTAGTCAGCCTAATCCCCATAAATTCCCCCCCGCCACCCCCGCGCACTCCTGAGGGCTTCGATCGGCGGTTTTAGAGACACTGTCACAGTGAGCTCAGGGAAATATAAAGAGTCAGAGCCAGAGAGAGGCAGAGAGTGAAAGACGAAGACAGAGACAGAGAGAGACAGAGAGAGACAGAGAGTATGGGATGAAGCCAGAAGCAGAGGAAGATGGTGAGCGAGGCAGAGAGGCAAAGAGGAAGTCAGAGACAGAGAAACAGAGAGCAGAGGAGAGGCAGAAAGAGAGAGAGAAAGAGAGAGAGAGAGAGAGAGAAAGAGAGTCTTCCCTAGACTGTAAGCTCCCTGTGGGCAGGGAATGTGTCTGTTGTATTGTAATAATAATAATGATGATATTTGTTAAGTGCTTACTATGTGCCAAGCACTGTTCTAAGCGTTGGGGTACATACAAGGTAATCAGGTTGTCCCACGTGGGGCTCACAGCCTTAATCCCCATTTTGCAGATGAGGGAACCGAGGCACAGAGAAGTTAAGTGACTTGCCCACAGTCACACAGCTGACAAGTGGCGGAGCCAGAATTAGAATCCACGACCTTTGACTTCCAAGCCTGGGCTCTTTCCACTAAGTCACGCTGGTTACTTGTACACAGTAAGTGCTAGATAAATGCGAATGACTGACTTCCCTGAGCTAGTTAGTCACATTATCTGACAACTTTTTCTCTGCCCCAGAGCACAAAACACACTTGGCAAAAAAATAAATCAATTGTATATATTGAGCGCTTACTATGTGCAGAACACTGCACTGAGCACTCGGGAGAATACAGTATAATTAGCAGACAGGTTCCCTGTTCATAACGAGCTTACAGTCTAGAGGCACAGACTTGGCACAGAGTAAGAGCTTAGTAAATATGGCTGTTTTCTCCCAAGCTCTTAATAATAATAATAATAATAATTATAATAATAATGATGACATTTGTTAAGTGCTTACTATGTGCCAGGCACTGTACTAAACGCCAGGGTGGCTACAAGTAAATCAGGTTAGACATAGTATCTGTCCCACATGGGGCTCACAGTCTCAGTCCCCATTTTGCAGATGAGGTGAGGTGACTTGCCCAAGGTCATGCAGAAGACAGGTGGGGGAGTTGGGATTAAAACCTTTCACATTTTGACTCTCAGGCCCGTGCTCTATCTACTACACCATGCTGCTGGGTTAGTACAGAACCCAGCACTCCATAGGTGCTTATTACTTGCCTTTGATAACGATGACGAGGTTCCATAATAATAATTATGATTAGACAGGAAAACACAGGGAGTGACGAAATGGCAGTCTGGAAATGTGACTCTAGAGAACAGCAGATTCTAGGTGGAGAATGGACTTTTTTGGCCCCCTAATTTCTTAATGCTTCTGGCCACCAGGAATCTCGGTTGGATCTGTGGGTTGCCTTCGTTTATTCATTCACTCATTCATTCAGTAGTATTTATTGAGCGCTTACTACTTGCAAAACACTGTACTAAGCGCTTGGGACAGGACAATATAACAACAGACACATTCCTGCCCACAACGAGGTCACAGTCTAGAGGGGAAGACAGACATTAATAGAAATAAATAGATAAATAAAATTTAGATATATGCAGATATATACATATGTGCTGTGGGGTTGGGAGGGAGGATGAATGAAGGAGCAAGTAAGAGAGGTGCAAAAGGGAATCGGAGAAGAGGAGAGGAGGGTATAGTAAAGGAAGGCTTCTTGGACGAGATGTGCCTTCAATAAAGTTTTGAAGTGGGCTGCCTCGCACTTTTCCCCCAGCCCCATCCAGGATTCTTAACCCAGGGGGCGGGGCAGGGGCATCAGGGCACTGGAAGAAGGAAATAGAAGAAATTTTAGTCCTACTTCCTCTGGAAAGGTGTTATAATAATAGTAATAATCATAATCATAATAAAAACTTAACAAATACCATTACACAGTTTTCCATTCGCACTAGGAACCTGTCCCCTCATTATCATTATTATTATCAAGTGCCATAAAGTAATTTCTGATTCATAGTGACTCAATGGATATATTTTATCCAGAGCAACTGGTCTTCTGCCATGATCTGTAACCTTGCTAACGGTTCTTCCCTTATCGTTGTTGTTATCATTACTGTTAAGCAGTTATTATGTGTCAAGCACTGTTCTAAGCACTGATAGGTACAAGTTAATCAGGTCAGACACAGTCCCTGTCCCACTGCCTCTCACAGTCAAAGTAGGAGGGAGAACAGGCATCGAATCCCCATTTTACAGATGAGGAAACTGAGGCATAGAGAAATGAAGTGACTTGCCCAAGGTCACACAGCAGGCAACTGGCAGAGCTGGGATTAGAACTCAGGTCCTTTGGTTCCCAGGCCCATGCTCTTTCCAATGGGCCATGCGGCTCCTCATCTGACAGAGATGTATTAGAGAAGGGCAGGGGGATGGACGAGTTGACCTCTCAAACACCCTTCTTGCTCCATATTTCTAGTGGTGGTCATGGTATGTATTGAGTGCCTATTGAACGTGATGCACTATATACTAAGCATCTGGGAAAGTACAACAGAAGCCAGAGCACCCATCTCCTTAAATTTAAGGAGTATAAATTTAACTTTCTGGCCTTGCAGTTCCCTTCTAGTCCTCAATGGGGGGGACCTCAAAACCAAAGCCCAGATATCTGCTCCCACCTAACTGTGGTTTGGAATAATAATAACAATAATAATTGTATTTGTTAAGCACTTACTATGTGCCAAGCTCTATACTAAAAGCTGAGGTGAATAGGGTTGGAAACACTCCTCGTCCACATGGGGCTCACAGTCTCAATCCTCATCTTACAGATGAGAAAACTGAGGCACTGAGAAGTGAAGCAACTTGCCCAAGGTCACACAGCAGACAAGTGTTGGAGCTGGGATTAGAACTCATGACCTCCTGACTCCCAGGCCTGGGCTCTATCCACTAAGCAATGTTGCTTCTCCGGAAGTCGGAAGTCAGCGTCCCGCTGGCCTGGAACAGGGATATTTTATGAAGAGAGTTTTTCCATGGCAAAGTTTGTTTCAAACCATCTCGGCCAGGGAGAGGCAGGAATAAGCCAATATCACTTCAGTGGGGATCGTGTCCTTCTCTCCGCCTGGAATTCCCTTCCCCTTCAAAGCCACCAGACCCCAACTCTCTCTCTGTCTTCATTCTGGCTGGCTTTACTCCCATTACCCCCCACCTCTCGGGTAGTCTCCACTCAGCCACTGCCTCAGCCTTCGGCTTTCTCCATTTAATTATGCATTTATTGTCTTCCATAATCTAGCTGTTATCAGTGGTTTCTGTGATTTTTCCTCCTATTTCCCCATTTGATTTTAACTTCCTTGAAGGCAGGGATCAAGCTGAGGGTTAGTGAGTCTGTGCCAAGCCTTTTGCTAAACACTGGGTGGGGAGACTACAAAATAATCAGATCAGACACAGTCCCTGTTCCTCACTGATCTCACGTTCTACGAGAGAATAATAATAATAGTGATATTTGTTAAGTGCACACTACTAGGCACCAGGATGAATACAAGGAAATCAGGTTGGACACAGTCCCTGTCCCACGTGGAGCTCACAGTCTCAATTTCTATTTTAAAGATTCGGTAACTGAGGCATAGAGAAGTGAAGTCACTTGCCCAAGCTCAAACAGCAGAAGTGGTGGAGCCTAGATTAGAACCCATGACCTCTGACACCCTTGCTCTACTCTCTAAGCCATGCTGCTTCTATAACGAGAAGGAGATAACTGATCTTATCCCCATTTTATGGAAAAAGGTTAAATAATTTGCCCAAGGTCACCCAGCAAACCAGGGTCAGAACTGGGACAAGAACTCACCGCCTTCCAACCCCGTGGAAACAAACTGCCACTAGATGGCGCCAGAGTACCGCCTGAGCATTGTGCTTGTTAATAATGATAACTTTGGTATTTGTTAAGCGCTTACTATGTGCAGAGAACTGTTCTAAGCTCTGGGGTAGATACAGGGTAATCAGGTTGTCCCTCGAGAGGCTCATAGTCTTAATCCCCCTTTTACAGATGAAGTAACTGAGGCACAGAGAAGTTAAGTGACTTGCCCACAGTCACACAGCTAAGTGGCAGAGCCAGGAGTGGAGCCCATGACCTCTGACTCCCAAGCCCGTGCTCTTTCCACTGAGCCACGCTGCTTCTCTAGCCACGCTGCTTCCTGACTGTTCCCTTATAACAATAATAATAATGATTTTGGAATTTGTTAAGCTTTTACTATATGCCAGATACTGTACTAAGCCCTCGGGTGTTTACTAGCAAATCGGGTTGGACACAGTCTCTGTCCCACGTGGGGTTCACAGTCTCAATCCCCATTTTCCAGATGAAGTAACTAAGGCACAGAGAGATGAAGTGACTTGCCCAAGGTCACACAGCAGACAAGTGGTGGAGCCGGGATTAGAACTCATGACTTTCTGACACCCAGCCCCGTATTATATCCACTACACCATGCTCCTTACCTCCTGCCTCTCGGAGGTGTGGCCAAGTAGGCGGGGGAGGGGCTTTAGGGTCCAGAATAAGATGCTACCAGGGAAAAAACAGCAGGACGAACCCCTCGAGGAACTGACCCTCAGTCAAAGTGACCAGCAGAAGATTGACCTGGGTCCATTTAGGATTCCAGTCAGCCTCCCAAGCTCTTAGTTTAGTGCTCTGCACACAGTAAACACAATGAATATGATCGACTGTCTGACTGGATGATACTTTCATTCAATAGTATTTATTGAGTGCTTACTATGTGCAGAGCACTGTACATTCCAGAGAAGCAGCCTGGCTTAGTGGAAAGAGCCTGGGCTTGGGAGTCAGAAGACGTGGGTTTTAATCCTGGATCTGCCACTTGTCTGCTATGTGACCTTGGGCTAGTTATTTAACTTCTCTGTGCCTCGGGTCCTTCATCTGTAAAATGGGGATCGGGACTGCAAACCCCACGTGGGACAGAGACTGTATGAATAAAGGGAGCAAATCCAAGTACAAGGGAGATACAGAAGGGAGTGGGAGAAGAGGAAATGAGGGCTTAGTTGGGAAAGGCCTCTTGGAGGAGATGGGCCTTCAGTAAGGCTTTGAAGGCGAGGAGAGTAATCATCTGTCAGATATGAAAAGGGAGGGCGTTCCATGCCAGAGGCAGGATGTGGGCGAGAGTTGGCAGCTAGATAGGTGAGATCGAGGTAAAGTGAGTAGGTTGACGATAGAAGAGCAAAACGTGCAGACTGGGTTGAGTAGGAAAGCAGTGAGGTAAGGCAGGAGGGGGCAAGGTGAGTGAGTGCTTTAAAGAAGATGGAAAGGAGTTTCTGTTTTATGCTGAGGTGGATGGGTAACTACTGGAGGTTCTTGAGAAATGGGGAAACATGGACTGAAAGTTTTTATAGAAATTGATCTGGGCAAGTGAGAAAATTATGGACTGGAGTGGGGAGAGACAGGAGGCCAGGAAGTCAGCAAGGAGGTTGATACGGTAATCAAGGCAGGATAGGATAAGTGTTCAGATTAACCTGGGAGCAGTTTGGATGGAGAGGAAAGGGCGGCTTTTGGTGTTGCTGAGAAGGTACAACCGACAGGATTTAGAGACAGATTGAATATTTATTAAGCCCTTACTATGTGCAGAGCACTGTGCTAAGGGCTTGGGAGAGTATTCTTCACTGGAATCAGTTACAGCCTTCCAAATTCTCTATACATGGTTACAGTTTAGTGGTTGCTTCTGTCTCTCCCCAACCTGGGACCCCTCATTTGAGGAGGGTGGGCATTGAGGATCATAGGCAGGCAAAAATAGGATAGAATTAGGAAAGCCCTGCCCCAACCCAGTAGAGTAGAACCTCCTTGTAAGCAGAGATCATGATTTCTGCTTCCATTATAATGGCGGTAATTGATAAGTGCTTACCATGTGCCAGGGACTGTACTAAGCACCGGGGTGGATACAAGATAATGGGGTTGGACACAATCCCTGTCCCATATGGAACTCACAGCCTTAATCCCCATTTTACAGTTAAGATAGTCATGAGAAGACCCACAGATGATCCTGCTGCTGGTGACTAGAAATTCTTTCTCCCCACTCAGAAACTTCTGGGACCCCCACCCATTTCTTTTCACCTTAAACCTAAAACACTTCTGGACATCAGTTTCCGGGGTCTTCACCAGCCAGTTCCCTCTTACCCATATCCACTCTCTTTTCTCAGGCTTCTCCAGCTGGCACACTTTGCTTCTCTTCCGGCCCCATAACATTAATGTACATATCTGTAATTTATGTAATTTATTTCTGTGAGTGTTTGTCTCTCCCTCTAGACTGTAAGCTTGTTGTGAACAGGGAATGTGTCATTTTATTATTATTTTGCACTCTCCCAAGTGTTTAGTAATGTGCTCTCCACACAGTAAGCATTCATTATATACGATTGACTATTTATTGATCACCTACTGTGCATGCAAAACACTCTACTCTTCTGTTGGCAGAATACAACCTAAGTAAGACACTTGTTCTCTATCCTCTGGGAGCATAGAGTTTAGACTGAAAACGTTCTGTGGGCAGGGAATGTGTCTACCAACTCTATTCTACTGTAGTCTCTCAAGTGCTTAGTACAGTGCTCTGCACACAGTAAGCACTAAATTAATATGATTGCATGAATGAATGAATGAATGCTCTACACACAGTAAGTGCTCAGTAAATGCCGAAGATGATGAATAAAGATGATGGATTAATTGACTGAGTCTAAGATGGGGACAGACACCTATTGTTTCCAAATATAAGGAGCTGAAAAGAGAACAAAGGTATAACTAGAAAGAATAAGAGTGTATTAGGATGAAATAGAGGGATAAATAAGTGAATATTAAGTAGGGCACACAGATGAATATATACACTGGATCTATAAATTTATATTAGAGGCATAAGGGCTACAGGGATTTTTAGAATTTGGGGTACTGTGAATTAATGATAAAGGAGGAGGGATTTAATGGGAGGCTTTGAAGGTGGGTAGAACTGTGATCTAGCACATTTGAAGAGGGTTGGAATTCCAGGTTGGGGAAATGGAGAGGATGGAGAGTCAAGAGAGGGAGTTGTAGAGAGAAGTAATAATAATAATGATGATGATGGTACTGGTTAAGTGCTTATTATGTGTTAAGCACTGTTCTAAGCCCTGGGGTAGATACAAGTTAAATAGGTTGGACATAGTCCCTGTCCCACATGGGTCTCACACTCTTAATTCCCAATTTCAAGATGACGGAACTGAGGTCCAGAGAAGTTAAATGACTTGCCTAAAGTCACACACCTGACACGAGGCGGAGCCGGGTTTAGAACCAGTTTCCTCTCACTCCCAGGCCCGGACTCGGTCCACTTAATCTTGAAGTCATTGGCCAGAAATGTCCACTTGAGATGCTGGGAATCAGGAGAGAAAAACAATGATGGAAGCAGAGACGAAGAGGCAGAGAGATGTCAGTTGGCCAATCAGAAATTTCATCACCCTAGCATCTAAATCGATCCACTTTGCCTGCTCACCCACACTTTTCTATTAGCTCATGAGGCCTATGGGATCGAGGATCCGCCCAAGACATAAAGGAAAGATAATTTTCTAGGGTGGAACTGGGTCCCACGTGGTGGGGGAATGGAGAGGTGTGGACCCAAGGGGAGAACTGAGGACAGGGGGTGAGCCCGGAGGGAATCTACCCAGCCCATGTCACTCTGTACCTCTCTGACCATCCCTTAGCAACCCAGTGTTGAGAAAATTATGTTTATCCCCTAATATAGGTCATAGGCTCCACTAACTCTCCCCTAACAATCCCCCTTTCTCCCCTAATGGGGTAAAGTGGAAAATACAATTCTCCTAATTCTCCTCCAAGAGCCTTGGATGATAATAATAATAATTATGGTACTTGCTAAGCGCTTACTACGTGCCAAGCACTGTTCTAAGCACTGGGGTAGATACAGGTCAATCAGGTTGGACACAATCCCTGTCCCACATGAGGCTCACACTGTAAATCCCCATTTTACAGATGAAGTAACCGAGGCACAGAGAACTGAAGTGACTCTCCCAAGGTCACACAGCAGACAAGTAGTAGAGCTGGGAATAGAATTCAGGTCCTTCTGTCTTTCAGGCCTGTGCTCTATTCACTAAACCATGCTGCTTCTCAGCCATGCTGGGTCACAGGGGAGAGTCAGGGACTGAGAGGAGAGAATTGAATTAGGGGTATTTGTTAGACCACTCTAGGTCACTGTGGGGAGGATCAGGGGATGAAAAGGGAAGAATTAGGGGTGTTGGGTGATCTATATTGGGCCAAGGGGAGGTTAGGGTTGGAGAACCCTATTGCTATTGTTCTTGTCTGCCCGTCTCCCCCGATTAGACTGTCTGTCCATCAAAGGGCAGGGACTGTCTCTATCTGTTACCGATTTGTACATTCCAAGCGCTTAGTACAGTGCTCTGCACATAGTAAGTGCTCAATAAATACTATTGAATGAATTGAATGAATGAGAAGGGAGAGTCAGGGGTGTCAGGTGTTCTGGGCTGGGTCTCTGGGTACGGAGGCGGGGATGGAGAGGGGAGAGTCAGGGTACCTAAATAGTCTGTATTGGGTAACTGGAGGATTGAGTATCAGAGTAGTTTGGATAGTTTGAAATTTACTAAGGGGGAAAGAGGAGGCGGAGGAGAAGCCACTCTAGCCGTCTCAGAGTGTTCGCCCAGTTCTGGAAATTGCCCTGGGTGGAGAAAGGGTGTGTGTAGCATCCGACCCCTCCACCCCATTCCGCTCTCGGGCCCCAAACAGGGCAGCGGTGAAACAGAAGAGCGGCAGTCAGAGAATGCAATGCCAATTTTTTATTGCAGAAAGCATCACCAGGCTGCATGGTTCTAACCAGATTCTCCCCTTCACCCCCTCTCAGGGTGGCAGAAGGAGGTAGGAGAGGAAGACACCATGCAATGGTTCAAAATCACGACCGTCCATCCGCCCCCGATCAAATGCCAAGCACCCACCGCCCCCACTTTGGTTCCCCCGGCGCCCCCCAATTTAGCTCCCAAGCCCTGCAATCTATGGCCACTTGTTGCACTGCACTCCCTACGTCCCGTGGGCATTCAAGGCGGCAGGCAGACATGTCCCCATGACTCTCAGTACAGGCCTCTCTGCTCCTGGATGTACTCGTACAGGGGCGTGCTGCTGGACGGATAGAAGGAGCCGGACACGGTCCGCACCCTGATGTAGGGATTCCCTGACTCGGACCCCCGGCGCTGGGGGCCGGCTATCAACAGCAGGGGTGTGGACCCCTCGCCGGATGCTGGGAGACTCGAACTGGACTCCTGCCGGCGCCGCCCACCGCTCTGGGATGTGGGGGTTCTGGTCGAGGAGCGAGAGCCTCTGGACAGAATGGAAAACTCAGCCTGGTGTTCCGTTTGGCTGGGCCTGGTTCCTGTCCACCCGCTGCTGGACTCTGTCTGTCCTGGGAAAGATCCTTGGCTCCAGCTCTGGCTGGACTGCCAGTGACCTGACCAGGACTGACCAGAGGTGTCAGAAGACTGACCGTGGCTCGACCCCTGCTTTCCAGACTCACTGGCCCCAGACTGACCATTGGTGTCAGTCGACTGACCGTGGCCGGACCCCTGCTTTCCGGTGTTACTGGACCCAGACTGTCCATAGGTGTCAGTCGACTGACCGTGGCTGGACCCCTGCTTTCCAGTGTTACTGGACCCAGACTGTCCATAGGTGTCAGTCGACTGACCATAGCTGGACCCCTGCTTTCCATTTGTACTGGATCCAGACTGTCCATAGGTGTCACTGGACTGACCATAGCTGGCCCCCTGATTTCCAGTTGTACTGGATCCATGTTGTCCATAGGTGTCACTGGACTGACCATAGCTGGACCCCTGATTTCCAGTTGTACTGGATCCGGACTGTCCATAGGTGTCACTGGACTGACCGTGGCTGGACCCCTGCCTTCCAGTTCTACCAGACCCAGATTGTCCAGGGCTGGAGTTCCGGCTTCCAGTCCTGCTGTGACCGGACTGTCCAAAGCCGGACTCCCCGTAGTCATAGGCCAAATTCCCATAACTGCCATGTCTCCAGCTCTGGCCGGATCTTTGCCTCTGTCTCCCTCGGCCTCCTGTTTGGACATAGCTGGTCCCTGACTGTCCCCAGCTATCACTGCTCTGTCCTGGCGTGTAACTTGTTTGTCCATAGCTGGACCCTGACTGCCCATAGCCAGACCCCGTCTGTCTGTGACTGGACCCTGTCTGTCCATGGGTGGACCCGGTCTGCCCCTGACTGTGCCCTGACTGTCCATGAGTGGAGTCTGTCTGTCCGTAGCTGGATCCTGTCTGTCCGTGGCTGGTTCTGGTCTGTCCATAGCTGTCCCTCGCTTGCTCATGGCTGGACCCTGACTGACCCTGACTGGTTCCTGTCTGTCCATAGCTGTCCCCAGACTGTCCATGGCTGGATCCTGATTGACGGTGACTGGACCCTGTCTGACGGTTCCTGGACCCTGTCTGTCCATAACTGTCCGCAGTCTGCCCATGACTGGTTCCTGTCTGTCCATAGCTTGAAGCATAGTGAGTTTCCTCACCCTCATACTGACCAGGGCTGGAGTCCCGGCTTCCCGTGGTGCTGTACCACGATGTCCCCGACTCCGACTGACCGGATCCATGTCTTCCAGCGCGTTCTCCTGTGCTGAAGCTGGACTGTCCGTGGCTGGATCCGGTCTGTCCATGACTGGTTCCTGTCTGTCCATAGCTGTCCCTAGTCTGTCCATGGCTGGACCCGTTATGTCCCTGACTGTAGCCTCTCTGACTGTGGCTGGTTCCTTGCTGTCCATAACTGTCCGTAGTCTGTCCATGACTGGATCCTGTCTGACCATGGCTGGTTCCTTGCTGTCCATAGCTGTCCCTAGTTTGTCCATGACTGGACCCTGACTGACCATGGCTGGTTCCTTGCTGTCCATAGCTGTCCCTAGTTTGTCCATGACTGGACCCTGACTGACCATGGCTGGTTCCTTGCTGTCCATAGCTGTCCCTAGTTTGTCCGTGACTGGACCCTGACTGACCATGGCTGGTTCCTTGCTGTCCATAGGTGCCCCTAGTCTGTCCGTGGCTGGACCCTGTTTGACTATGGCTAGTTCCTGTCTGTCCATAGCTGTCCCTATTTTGTCCATGACTGGACCCTGACTGACCATGGCTGGTTCCTTGCTGTCCATAGGTGCCCCTAGTCTGTCCGTGGCTGGACCCTGTTTGACTATGGCTAGTTCCTGTCTGTCCATAGCTGTCCCTATTTTGTCCATGACTGGACCCTGTCTGACCATGGGTGGTTCCTTGCTGTCCATAGCTGTCCCTAGTCTGTCCATGACTGGACCCTGACTGACCATGGCTGGTTCCTTGCTGTCCATAGGTGTCCCTAGTCTGTCCATGACTGGACCCTGTCTGACCATGGCTGGTTCCTTGCTGTCCATAGCTGTCCCTAGTTTGTCCATGACTGGACCCTGACTGACCATGGCTGGTTCCTTGCTGTCCATAGCTGTCCCGGTTTTGTCCATGACTGGACCCTGACTGACCATGGCTGGTTCCTTGCTGTCCATAGCTGTCCCTATTTTGTCCATGACTGGACCCTGACTGACCATGGCTTGTTCCTTGCTGTCCATAGGTGCCCCTAGTCTGTCCGTGGCTGGACCCTGTTTGACTATGGCTAGTTCCTGTCTGTCCATAGCTGTCCCTATTTTGTCCATGACTGGACCCTGACTGACTATGGCTTGTTCCTTGCTGTCCATAGCTGTCCGTAGTCTGTCCATGACTGGTTCCTGTCTGTCCATAGCTTGAGGCATAGTGAGTTTCCTCACCCTCATACTGACCAGGGCTGGAGTCCCGGCTTCTCGTGGTGCTGTACCCCGATCTCCCCGACTCCGATTGACCAGATCCATGTCTTCCAGTGCGTTCTCCGTGGCTGATCCCTGTCTGTCCATAACTGCCCGTAGTCTGTCCATAGCTGGACCCAGTTTGTCCATGGCTGGACCCGGTTTGTCCGTGACTGGACCCTGTCTGTCTATAGCTGTCCCTACTCTGTCCATGGCTGGACCCGGCCTGCCCGTGGCTGGACCCTGTCTGCCCTTGGCTGGTTCCTTGCTGTCTATAGCTGTCCGTAGTCTGTCCGTGAGTGGACCCTGACTGTCCGTGGCTGGTTCCTGCCTGTCCATAGCTGCCCCTAGTCTGTCCATGACTGGATCCGGCCTGCCCGTGACTATAGCCTGACTGGCTGTGGCTGGTTCCTTGCTGTCCATAGCTGTCTGTAGTTTGTCCGTGAGTGGACCCTGTCTGTCCGTGGCTGGACTCGGTTTGTCCGCGACTGGACCCTGTCTGTCTATAGCTGTCCCTAGTCTGTCCATGTCTGGACCCGGCCTGTTCGTGGCTGGACCCTGTCTGCCCTTGGCTGCTTCCTTGCTGTCCATAGCTGTCCGTAGTCTGTCCGTGAGTAGACCCTGTCTGTCCTTGGCTGGTTCCTGCCTGTCCATAGCTGTCCCTAGTCTGTCCATGGCTGGACCCTATCTGTCCATGACTGGATCCGGTCTGTCCGTGACTGTAGCCTGACTGGCTGTGGCTGGTTCCTTGCTGCCCATAGCTGTCTGTAGTTTGTCCGTGAGTGGACCCTGTCTGTCCGTGGCTGGACTCGGTTTGTCCGTGACTGGACCCTGTCTGTCTATAGCTGTCCCTAGTCTGTCCATGGCTGGACCCGGCCTGACCCTGGCTGGACCCTGTCTGCCCTTGCCTGGTTCCTTGCTGTCCATAGCTGTCCGTAGTCTGTCCGTGAGTAGACCCTGTCTGTCCTTGGCTGGTTCCTCTCTGTCCATAGCTGCCCCTAGCCTGTTCATGACTGGACCCTGTCTGTCCATGACTGGATCCCGTCTGTCCTTGACTGTAGCCTGACTGACGGTGGCTGGTTCCTTGCTGTCCATAGCTGTCCGTAGTCTGTCCATAGCTGGATCCAGTTTGTCCATGGCTGGACCCGATTTGTCCGTGACTGGACCCTGTCTGTCTATAGCTGTCCCTACTCTGTCCATGGCTGGACCCGGCCTGCCCGTGGCTGGACCCTGTCTGCCCTTGCCTGGTTCCTTGCTGTCCATAGCTGTCCGTAGTCTGTCCGTGAGTAGACCCTGTCTGTCCTTGGCTGGTTCCTCTCTGTCCATAGCTGCCCCTAGCCTGTTCATGACTGGACCCTGTCTGTCCATGACTGGATCCCGTCTGTCCTTGACTGTAGCCTGACTGACGGTGGCTGGTTCCTTGCTGTCCATAGCTGTCCGTAGTCTGTCCATAGCTGGACCCAGTTTGTCCATGGCTGGACCCGGTTTGTCCGTGACTCGACCCTGTCTGTCTATAGCTGTCCCTAGTCTGTCCATGGCTGGACCCGGCCTGCCCGTGGCTGGACCCTGTCTGCCCTTGGCTGCTTCCTTGCTGTCCATAACTGTCTGTAGTCTGTCCGTGAGTAGACCCTGTCTGTCCTTGGCTGGTTCCTCTCTGTCCATATCTGCCCCCAGTCTGTTCATGACTGGACCCCGTCTGTCCATGACTGGATCCCGTCTGTCCTTGACTGTAGCCTGACTGACGGTGGCTGGTTCCTTGCTGTCCATAGCTGTCCGTAGTCTGTCCATAGCTGGACCCAGTTTGTCCATGGCTGGACCCGGTTTGTCCGTGACTCGACCCTGTCTGTCTATAAGTGTCCCTAGTCTGTCCATGGCTGGACCCGGCCTGCCCGTGGCTGGACCCTGTCTGCCCTTGCCTGGTTCCTTGCTGTCCATAGCTGTCCGTAGTCTGTCCGTGAGTAGACCCTGTCTGTCCTTGGCTGGTTCCTGCCTGTCCATAGCTGTCCCCAGTCTGTCCATGGCTGGACCCCGTCTGTCCATGACTGGATCCCGTCTGTCCTTGACTGTAGCCTGACTGACGGTGGCTGGTTCCTTGCTGTCCATAGCTGTCCGTAGTCTGTCCATAGCTGGACCCAGTTTGTCCATGGCTGGACCCGATTTGTCCGTGACTGGACCCTGTCTGTCTATAGCTGTCCCTAGTCTGTCCATGGCTGGACCCGGCCTGCCTGTGGCTGGACCCTGTCTGCCCTTGGCTGCTTCCTTGCTGTCCATAACTGTCTGTAGTCTGTCCGTGAGTAGACCCTGTCTGTCCTTGGCTGGTTCCTCTCTGTCCATATCTGCCCCCAGTCTGTTCATGACTGGACCCCGTCTGTCCATGACTGGATCCCGTCTGTCCTTGACTGTAGCCTGACTGACGGTGGCTGGTTCCTTGCTGTCCATAGCTGTCCGTAGTCTGTCCATAGCTGGACCCAGTTTGTCCATGGCTGGACCCGGTTTGTCCGTGACTCGACCCTGTCTGTCTATAAGTGTCCCTAGTCTGTCCATGGCTGGACCCGGCCTGCCCGTGGCTGGACCCTGTCTGCCCTTGCCTGGTTCCTTGCTGTCCATAGCTGTCCGTAGTCTGTCTGTGAGTAGACCCTGTCTGTCCTTGGCTGGTTCCTGCCTGTCCATAGCTGTCCCCAGTCTGTCCATGGCTGGACCCCGTCTGTCCATGACTGGATCCCGTCTGTCCGTGACTGTAACCTGACTGACGGTGGCTGGTTCCTTGCTGTCCATAGCTGTCTGTAGTCTGTCCATAGCTGGACCCAGTTTGTCCATGGCTGGACCCGGTTTGTCTGTGACTGGACCCTGTCTGCCTATAGCTGTCCCCAGTCTGTCCTTGGCTGGATCCTGTCTGTCCGTGAGTGTAGCCTGTCTGACCGTGACTGGTTCCTGTCTGTCCATAGCTGTCCCTAGACTGTCCATGGCTGGATCCTGATTGACGGTGGCTGGACCCTGTCTGACGGTGCCTGGACCCTGTCTGTCCATAACTGTCCGCAGTCTGCCCATGACTGGTTCCTGTCTGTCCATAGCTTGAAGCATAGTGAGTTTCCTCACCCTCATACTGACCAGGGCTGGAGTCCCGGCTTCCCGTGGTGCTGTACCACGATCTCCCCGACTCCGACTGACCGGATCCATGTCTTCCAGCGCGTTCTCCTGTGCTGAAGCTGGACTGTCCGTGGCTGATCCCTGTCTGTCCATAGTTGCCCGAAGTCTGTCCATAGCTGGACCCGGTTTGTCCATGGCTGGATCCAGTCTGTCCGTGACTGTAGCCTGTCTGCTCGTAGCTGGTTCCTTGCTGTCCATAGCTGTCCGTAGTCTGTCCGTGAGTGGACCCTGTCTGTCCGTGGGTGGAACCAGCCTGGCTTTGGCTGGATCCCTGTCCCCTGCTGTCCCATGTCTGATAATGTCCATGACCCTGTCTTCCAGTTGTGCTGGACCCTGAGTGACCTCTTCCAGACCCCTGTGTCTGCGTCCAGCTTTTTCCTGCCTGACCCTCGGGGTCGCTCTCAGACCCACTCTGGCTCTGGGTTCCTTCTGACTCGCTGGTCCATGACTGGTTATGGATCCTGCCTCCATCACTACCATCAGACCAGCTGTGCCATGACCTGGTCGTCCAGTGTCCGCCTGACTGACCGCCTGATGTCGACTCCTGTCCTCCACAGCCTCCTGAGTGACCACCTGAGCTGGACCCTTGCCCTCCATGGCTAGTTGCCTGGCCACCTGAACTGGTGCCATGTCCACCATAGCTAGTGAACTCTCCTCCTGAGCTGGACCTGTGCCCACCATAACTTGACTGACCTCCGGATCCAGAACCTTTGCCACCATAACTAGTCGACTGACCACCTGAACTGGTTCCATGTCCTCCTTGGCTGGTGAACTTTCCTCCAGAGCCGGACGCTTGTCCACCATGACTTGATTGACCTCCTGATCCAGAACCTTGTCCACCATGGCTAGTTGACTGGCCACCTGAACTGGTCCCATATCCACCCTGACTGGTGAACTTTCCTCCAGAGCCGGACGCTTGTCCACCATGACTTGATTGACCTCCTGATCCAGAACCTTGTCCACCATGGCTAGTTGACTGGCCACCTGAACTGGTCCCATATCCACCCTGACTGGTGAACTCTCCTCCTGAGCCAGATCCATGTCCACCATGACTTGACTGACCTCCTGATCCAGAACCTTTTCCACCATAACTAGTTGACTGACCACCTGAACTGGTTCCATGTCCTCCTTGGCTGGTGAACTTTCCTCCAGAGCCAGATCCATGTCCACCATAACTAGACTGACCTCCTGATCCAGAACCTTGTCCACCATAGCTAGTCGACTGACCCCCTGAACTGGTCCCGTACCCACCATGTCTGGTGAACTCTCCTCCTGAGCCAGATCCATGTCCACCATAACTGGACTGACCTCCTGATCCAGAACTTTGTCCACCATAGCCAGTCGACTGACCACCTGAACTGGACCAGTGTTCTTCATAACCTGATTGGCCCCGTGACCCAAACCCATGTCCACCACGGTAAGTTGACTGACCCCCCGATCCACCCCTTGTTGCACCACCCCTTGACCCGGATCCCTTCACTCCACTGCTTCCTGATTGTCCTCCTGAACTGAACCCACGTCCACCATGGCCGGAGGCCTGTCTGCCAGAACTGGATGACTGTTCTTCATACTCTGAATGGCCCCCAGATCCAGATTGGTGGCCCTGACCCCCACACGCTCCTGACTGGCCCCCTGCTCCAGACCCGTGCCCCTGACCCCCACATCCTCCTGACCGCCTCCCTGCTCCAGACCCGTGCCCCTGCCCCCCACATCCTCCTGACCGCCTCCCTGCTCCAGATCCATGTCCCTGTCCCCCACACCCCCCTGATTGACCCCCAGAACTGGACCCATGTCCGCCACAGCTAGTGGACTGCCCCTTCCCGGATTGACCTCCCTGCTTTCCACAGGCACCCGATTGGCTGGACCCAGAGGGACATTCCTCCCCACCGAATCCCCAGCTTACCCCTTGCCCCCCGCATCCTTCAGAATGCTCTGAGTCTTGCCTCGTCAGGCTCCCTGTCCTGGATCTGGAAGACCCCCGCTTCTTGCTCCCTTGTTTCTCTCCGACATGCTTACCCCCCGACTTGTGTTTCTGTTTCCCGCTGCTCCCTTGGTGCCCGTGTCTGGCCGTGTGCCCTTCAGGGCCACCCTTGTGCCCATGTTTCACAGTCCCCCCTGATGGCTCAGACCCCCACTCCTCTCCTGCACTCCAACTTGATTGGCCGTCTCCTTTCCCTGCCTCCTCTTCCCCATCCTCCTCCTCTTCCTCACCCTCTTCACCCTCTTCATCCTCCCCCTTGAGCTCGTTGGGGTGCCCCTGCCCCCAGGTATGTCGGCCGGATTTCTGCTTTGACCCTGAAGCTGGGCAGAAGTCCTTGCTGACCACCTTGTTGCAGGCCTGGGTCAACTTGAAGACCATCAGGAGGAACTCGGTGAAGTCCACTCTCCTGTCGTGGTCCCGGTCAAGGATCTGCATGATGACGTCCACCGTGTCTGGGTCATTAGGATGCTGGCAAGAGAGGCGGGGAGGGAGGTGGTTAGGGGAGGAGGGAACTGGGCCAGTCTGCCCAAGGTTTGTGTCGACTGGAACAGCCCGGTCTATCCCACTTCTGGTCTCCCTAGATGTTCCCTGGGACTTTGACCCCTGTAGACACTCCTGACTCTAACTGAACCCTGAAGACAGCTCAAACTCTCCACACCTTACTTCTGGTCTAAACATTCCAAACTCCCCAGGAGGAGTTTGGTCCTCCTGGTCCTTCCAGATACCCAAGCTCCCTAGACGTTTTTTTCTGGCCCCTCTTGACACCCCTCTAGACACTCACAGGCTCTCTCCAAACTTTCTTGACTACTGTCATCACTTTACCTAAGAATCTCTCCTGAGCCCTAGACACCCTCTCAGCTTCCCCTCTTTCTGACAACCCTCTTTCATTCCTTACCCTCTCAGCAGCCCCTCCTGACTTCTGTAGACAAGCCCGGTCTTCCTTAAACCAACTCCTGACCTCTACACACCCCCTTCCAACCAGCAGAGGGTGGTTAGCACGGAGCGAGCAGAGATATGGGAAGGGTGGAGCAGAAGGAGAGGCAGAGACGTACTGGAAGCAGGTTTCCTTTCCCATCAATCTGCAAAATCCACTTTAGCAGCTCTTTGGTGAATACATGAAGAAATAGTCTCTTCCTTAAGAGTCAACAGTCCAGCCACTTTATATCTCTGGGGGGGACCTCCGTCTCCCACCCTGCCCCCAAAACAGGGGGAGAAACTCATCTTGAGAACTGTTCGTCAAAGAAGACACCAGTCAAAGTGGGCCTGAAGGTGGGGGATGGGGCAGGGGTAATTGGGGCAGAAAGGGGAGAGGGACAGAGTTGACCCTGACCTTCAGAATGGGGCGAAACTCTTTCTCCAGAAGTTCCTTCAGCTCCCCTTTGCTCAGCGTTTCACAGTCCCCATCCCCCTGGGTGTAGTGGTAGAAGATGTCGATGACCGTGACGATACTCTTCAGGAGTTGAGACATGTTTTCAGCAGAGTGTAGGAAACCTGGGTAGAGAGAAGAAAGCCCACAGCCCTCCTTCAAACCTCCTCCCTCTCGACCCTTTTGGTGGAGGGTGGAGGAGATTTTTCTCCACCTGACTCTTCCCAGCCTCACTGAAGGGTTGACCAGAAGGTTAAGGGAGGGCAAGCCATCAGGATCAACAGCTAGCCTAAGGCGGGGGGGGGGGGCGAGTCCCACCTTCCATTCTCCCTTTCTCTGGCACTTCCATTATGCCCCGGATTCTGTAAACCCAACACACCCTCCTCCCGGGATCCAGGCCCGTAGCCGGTTGGTACAGAGCAAAGGGGGTTCCCATCGCATACCTGGTTTGCTGGAGGAATAGGTTGGATCTGGACCGGTGCAGCTTGCAGGGTACCGGCTGCCTGGCCACCAGGGCTTTTTATAGGGGATTTAATTGTCCGGTGGTGACACCCTCTCTGTGGGTTGGACTGAATCACTCCCAGGCCAACCCAACTCCACCTCTCTTTCTCTCCCTCCGCCTCTCCTCTCCCGCTCGTTCTCTTGCCACCAAATATGTTTACCTCGCCCTGGGTGGCACTGCCACCTACACACGGAGACATCTTAAAGGACTGATTTTTCGGGGGGAAGAAGGGGAGAAGGAAGGATGGGGAATAGGGTAGCTATGACAACATGGGGATGAACCCATATGGCCAAGGGGTGCTACGGGATCATGTTCAAAACCAAAACGTGGCAAGGTGGTGAGTAGTATAGGATCAGGGATGTAGGGCTGGAGCCAAGGTTAGGTTCGGTGCCCAGAAGGTTGGGGATCGAGTTTGATGGTTGGGTTGGAATTGAGTCAGGGTTTTTGTGATATTTGTTAAGTGCTTATTATGTGTCAAACACTGCTCTAAGTGCTGGTGTTGGTTCAGGTTAATTAGGTTGGATGCAGTCCCTGTCCTGCACGGGGCACACAGTCCAAGTAGGAGGGAGACTGGGTATTGAATCTCCTTGTTACGGATAAGGAAACTGAGGCACAGAGAAATTAAGTGACTTGCCCAAGGTCTCGCTGCAAACATTTGGCAGAGCTGGGATTAGAATCCAAATCCTCTGCTTCCGAGGCCTGCGTTCTTTCCATTAGGCCACACTGCTTCCTTTAGAGTTAGGGTCAAGGTGATAGAACTAATATTATAGGGTATTAGGGTTGTGGTATAAGAGCTAGAGAGAGTGAGGGAAAGGGTTAAGATTGGAGTTAGGATTATGAAGTTAAAGAGAAGATTCTAAATTTGGGTTAGGATTAGGGTCTGGTTAGGGTTAGGGTACAGGTTTCATTCATTCATTCATTCATTCATTCATTCAATTGTATTTATTGAGCACTTACTGTGTGCAGAGCATTATACTAAGCTCTTGGGAGAGTACAGTTCAACGATAAACAGACACATTCCCTGCCCACCACGGGGTCAGCAGTGGCAGGATTTGATTCCTGGTTAGAGTTGGGGTCAGTTTCAGGGTCAGGGCCAAATTAAGGCTAGGGTCAGGGTCAGTGCTGAGATTAGGGTTAGTGATCACTTCATGGTCAGGGTCAAGGCCAGCATCAGAGTCAGGTCAGGGTCGGGGTCAGGGTTAGGGTTATGGCCACATCCCTGGAGCACCAAGATGGGGGAAAAGGAGGGGTCAGACCCAGATTTAGGTGGTTGAAGATGTTTCCTCCCTTCCCTCCTCACTGCCGGGGTTGGACTCAATGACCCTCAGTTTGTCTCTGACTCTCTGTGGGTGTAGGTCCCCACCCGGCCCCGGGGACTAGCCCCACCCTTTACGAAAGCCCCAGTGTATCCCGATCGGAAAGGAGCCCAGCACACTGTCCTCTCCATGGTTGCTTAGGAGCAGGGGATGGGGGCAGGGCCAGAGCGGGCCCGGCCCGAGAAGGCAGGGTCTAGCAATGGTAGCTCTGCAGGGTGTTGACTCAGTTGACCCCTCTGGATGTCTGGGATGGGAACGGGGGGCAGAAGCACGAGAATGAGAGAAGGGTGTCCTGGGCTATAGTGAGCCAGAGTGGAGGTTGGAGCGGTGAGGGTACAAGGGCAAGTCTTCCCTTCCCCAAAAGGAGCAGCTCTTCAATCTGGGAAAGATGTGCAACATGGTGGAGACAGCAGGGGAGGACAGGTGAATATTATTTTGGGGTGCCATAATGTGATGTGATACTGGTTCAAATCCCAGCTCTGCCACTTGTCAGCTGTGTGACTTCGGGCAAGTCACTTAACTTCTCTGTGCCTCCATTTCCTCATCTGTAAAGTGGGCATTAAGACTGTGAGCCCCCCGTGGGACAACCTGATTACTTTGTATCCTCCCCAGTGCTGAGAACATTGCTTTGCATATAGTAAGTGCTTAATAAATGCCATTTTTATTACTGGGACCACTTGCCTGACAGACTCAATCAATAGCCAGTCATCAAGTCAATCAATGGCAGGCAACCCTAACACTCACAAGAATATCTGTCCATTCAAATGTACATTCAACTATTCATGTGTCTCCCCCATCAGAGTGTAAACTCCTTGTAGGCAGAGACTACATCTCTACTCTGTGTAAACTTTCTAAATGTGTCATTCAGTACACAGTACCCAATGGGTGCTCAATAACTACTGCTACTACTACTTCTATGACTACTACTACAAAAGCAGCATGGCATAGTGGATGGAGCTTAGGTCTGGGAGTCAGAAGGTCATGGGTTCAAATCCTAGAGAAGCAGCATGGCTCAGTGGAAAGAGCACGGGCTTTGGAGTCAGAGTTCATGGGTTCGAATCCTGGCTCGGCCACTTTCATTCATTCAATAGTATTTATTGAGCGCTTACTATGTGCAGAGCACTGTACTAAGCGCTTGGGATAAACAAGTCGGCAACAGATAAAGACAGTCCCTGCCGTTTGACGGGCTTACAGTCTAATCGGGGGAGACGGACAGACAAGAACAATGGCACTAAACAGCGTCAAGGGGAAGAACATCTCGTAAAAACAATGGCTGTCAGCTGTGTGACTTTGGGCAAGTCACTTAACTTCTCTGTGCCTCAGTTACCTCATCTGTAAAATGGGGATTAAGACTGTGAGCCCCACGTGGGACAACCTGATTCCCCTGTGTCTACCCCAGCGCTTAGAACAGTGCTTGGCACATAGTAAGCGCTTAACAAATACCAACAATATTATTATTATTATTATTATTAATAATCCTGGCTCTGCCACTTGTCTGCTGTGTGACCTTGGGCAAGTCACTTCACTTCTCTGTGCCTCAGTTACCTCATCTGTAAAATGGGGAATAAGACTGTGAGCCCCACATGGGACAACCTGATTACCTTGTATCTACCCGAGTGCTTAGAACAATGCTTAATAAATACCATTAATAATAATTATTAATAATAATAATTGTGGACTAGGCACGTACTAAGCTCTGGGGTGAATTTAAACTAATTGGGTTGGATACAGTCCCTGTCCCACATGGGGCTCACAGTCTCAATCCCCATTTTACAGATGAGGAAACTGAGGCACAGAGAAGTGAAGCGACTTGCCTCAGGTCTCACAGAAGTCAAGTGGCAGAGCCAGGAATAGAACCCAGGTCATTTTGACTCCTAGGCCCATGCTCTATACTCTAGGCCATGCTGCTTCTCAGGATTCATTCAACTGTTTATTCAATCATATTTTTCAAGAGTTTACTTTGGCCAGAGCACTGTGCTAAACACTTGGAAGAGTATAGTAGAACAGTAGACACATTCCCTGCCCACAGTGAGCTTACAGTCACTGCTATTGTTACTAGAAGTACTACTTCTATTGCTACTGTTCATTTCTTGATTACATGCCTGTTTAATTCTTTACCTGCTTTTGCTTATTTTTAAATTATTACATCGAAGCTCTTACTCTCTAACCTACTGAATATTTGAGAATTTGTACCTACTTGATTTCTCCCACTAGACTGTAAACTCCTCCAGGGGCAGGGACCATGACTTTTTTTTTTTTGTATGTTTCCAAGGTCCCAGTACAGTGCTGTACACTCAGTAGGTGCTCAGTCCAGTGCTTTTTGTACAGTAGGCAATCAGTATGGAGATAATAATAATAATAATTGCTAGTAGTTCGCTATGTGCAAATCATTGTATTAAGCACTGTAGTCGATTCAGAATATTCAGGTCAGAAAAAGTCCCTGCCTGACATTGGGATTCCAGCCTAAATAGGAGGGAGAATAGGTATGGAATAGCCATTTTACAGATGAAGAAATTTAAGCACAGATATGTTCAGTGATTTACCCAGGGTCACATAGCAGACAAGTGTTAGAGCTGGGATTAGAACCCAGGTCACCTGACTCCCAGGCCCGTGGTCTTTCCACTAGACCATAATGCTCAGAATAGCACACGCGAAGCAGCATAGCAGGATGGATGGAGCAGGGACCTGGAGGTCAGAAGGATCTGGCCTTTAATCCCGGTTCCACCACTTGTCTGCTGCGTGTCCCTGGACAAGTCACTTTACTTCTCTGTGCCTCAGTTCCCTCATCTGGAAAACGGGAATTAAGAGTGAGCCTCACATGGGCCAGGGACTGTGTCCAACCTGATTATCTTGTAAATACCCCAGCACTTAGAATGGTGCTTGACACATAGTAAGCGCTCAACAAGTACCATCAGTCCTGAGGATGCAGGTGGCCAGGGCGGGCGGGGAGGAAAGAATACATCCACCCTAATCCCATCCCGCCCAGTAACCTCATTGTGTCTCCAAAGCAGTCCATGAAATACGGGCATGGACAGAATTCACTCCCTCTGACGTTAACTGCTTCTCCTCCTCCTGGAGAGAAAGAGAGAGAGAAAAAGGGAGGGAGAGGGGGAGAGAGAGGGAGAGAGAGGGAGAAAGAGAGACAGAGACAGAGAAAGAGAGAGAGCATGAGCACGGACAACCCGCCGGAGAGCTCACGCGTGCTCGCATCGGGTGGGACAGTTGTTTAATATTGTGTATTATCATTGACAGCTGCCTCATTGTGCATTATCGGCCGATCATTATCGTTAATAATCATTTCTGCATTTCTCCCATCTGTTTAGAGATGGATTGCACCTGCCCAACCCTCTCCACTATAACTGCCTTCCCCTCCCACGGGCGGCTCCCACGGCCCCAGGGAGGACCAGCCAAGGCGGGTCCAACAACTGAGACACACTTCCATCTTCCCTCTCGACCTCGTCTCCTCCTGCCCCTCAGGACAAATGTCCCACTCTTCCCTCACCTCTCATACCAGACAGGAATTCCTTCCCTCTCTCCCCCTCCCCCCAAATGAGCACCCTAAAAATCCCCCCCTCCAACTCTCCTCCCTTCATCCTGTCCAGCTCCCTGCCTTCGGTTGGGTGGGCGTCTCCCTTGTCACAGGGCATCCAAGTTGATATCAATCCTCCCCTCCCGATTTTTGGGTCTTCCTGAGATCCCTCAGGCTTCAGTGTTAGCTCAGGACTGTAAGCTCGTTGCGGACAGGAAATGTATCTGTTATATTGTTCTCTCCCGCATGCTTAGTACAGGGCTCTGAACTCAAATAAGGGCAGGAAGGGGAAGGGAGGATAGGAAAGGAAGGAGCGGGAGTAGGGGAGAGAAGGAGTGGAAAGAGAATAATACAGAAGGACGCAGGGATAAGGAGGATGTAGAAATGATAATAATATTTGTTAAGCACTGTTCTCAACGCTGGGGTAGATACAAGGTAATCAGGTTGTCCCACGTGGGGCTCACAGTCTTAATCCCCATTTTACAGATGAGGTAACTGAGGCACAGATAAGTTAAGTGACTTGCCCAAAGCCACACAGCTGACAAGTGGCGGAGCTGGGATTAGAACCCACCACCTCTGACTCTCAAGCCCGGTCTCTTTCCACTAAGCCTCGCTGCTTCTCAGGAGGAAAAAGGAGAGGACCAAGAAGAGAGAAAGAAGAGGAGGAGGTTGAAGGAGGGGGAGAAGAGGAGGAAAAGTTAGTTGAAAGTGGAGGCTTTTTGTCTCTCAAAAAAGGAAACGAATTCTCTCTTGTCTCTCTTTTGTCCTCCCCCGTCCCACTAGGCTGTCTTCGGATGTCTCTGGCTGTTTGTGGCTCTCTGCTGTGGCCGCCATTCCCTCCCCTTTCTGTTATACGTGATCCCGCCTCCAGCCTCACCCCCGTTGTCCCCATCACTCCCCTCCCCAATTCTCCACCTCCCTTCCTCCCTCCCGCCTTCCACCCAACTGCCCCAGTCCCAGCCCGCGACCAGCCTCGTCCGCCACCCACGCGCCTTCCGACCCGCCCTGGAAAAAAGTACGTGTTGGGACTCGCCTCCCTCCCACGGAAGGCCTGCAGCCAAAAGGGCCCCCACTCCGACTTAATTCTGCCAAGAGACAGGTTGAGCCGGGCCTTCGAGATGCACGTGACCACCCCTCCTCCCTCCCACCCCCTGCCCATCTGGTACCCAGAAAACAGGGAGAGAGGGGTGAGGGGAGAGGGAGAGGAGGGGGAGAGCAAGGTGGGGTTTGTATTGTGGTCACATGGCATGGTCCATGGATCCCCCACTCCCATCCCTATCTGGAGGACGCAGGGGGCAGGAAAGGGTGAGGGGAGGGGCATTCTTTGAAAGGACAGGGCCCTCCACGACCCTTGGGCACTGAGGCAAGGGGATGCACCAGGTGACTTCCCCTTGGAGAAGAGTGTGACTTGGAAGTCACGGGATGGGGTGGGGGGTGGTCCTTTTCTCCTTTTGTCCCTTTCCCGATCACTGGAAGAAGGTCGTCAAATCAGTCAATGGTATATATTGAACACTTACTATATGACACTGTCTCCTCAGTCAACACACCTTGTGCAGGGTCAGGAGAAGCCAGCTAGTATTTCCAGGGGAGGAATGTCCCTTGACACATAATAATAGTAATAGCTATTATTATTATTATGGTATTTGTTAAGCAATTTACAGTGTACCAAGCTCTGTTCTAAGCACTGGGGTAGATACAAGTTAATCAGGTTGGACACAGTCCCTGTCCCCCATGGGGCTCACAGTCTTAATCCCCACTTTCCAGATGAGGTAACTGAGGCCTGGAGAGGTGAAGTGACTTGCTCAAGGTCACACAGCAGACATGAGGCAGAGTGAGGACTTCCTTCTGACTCCCAGGCCCATATTCTACCCGCTAAGCCACGCCACTTCTCTGTATAATAATAATAATTGTTAGGGTTTACTGTGTGTCAAGCACTGTTCTAAGGGCTGGGTAAGATGAAAGATAATTGGGTGAGAGGCAGTCCATGTCCCACACAGGGCTCACAGTCTGAGTAGGAAGGAGAATTGGTATTGAATCCCCTTTTTACACACGAAGTTATGGAGGCACAGAGAAGCTAAGTGAGTTGCTCTAGGTCACACAATAGGCATGTGGTAGGGCTGGGATTAGAATTCAGGTCTTCTGACTCCCAGGCCTATTCTCTTTCCACTAGGCCACACTATTCCTCAAAGTGTCCATGGCCAGACAGGCCACCTCCAGTATAGGGTCAGACATGTCTGAGACATCCCTGACAGTCAGCTGGGCCATCTGGGCTCCTCACTGACTGGATGTCCTGGGACCTAGGCTTTCCCAAGGTCTTTGTCACCATCATCACCTTCATCGCCACTTCATCAGAGAAGCAGTGTGGCTTAGTGGATAGAACCTGAGCCTGGGAGTCAGAAGGACCTAGGGTCTAATCCCAGCTCTGCCACATGACTGCTGTGTGATCTTGGGCAAGTCACATCACTTCTCTGGGCCTCAGTTCCCTCATCTGGAAAATGGGGATTAAGAGTGTATGCCCATGTGGCTTAGGGACTGTGTTCAATTTAAGTAACTTGTATCTACCCCAGTGCTTAGAACAGTGCTTGGTACATAGTCAGCACCTAAAAAGTACCATAATTATTATTATTTTTAATAACTGTATCTACCCCAGCACTTAGAACAATGCTTGGCACATAGTAAGTACTCATCAAGTACCACAGTAAATGATCATTAACAACAACAGGACTGAAGTGGGTGCCTACAGTATACAGAGAATGAAACTGGGCATCTACTGTGTACAGAGCTCTGAACTGGATACCTACTGTGGGAAGCAGCATGGCTCAGTGGAAAGATCCCCAGCTTGGGAGTCAGAGGCCATGGGTTCGAATCCTGGCTCTATCACTTGTCAGCTGTGTGACTGTGGGCAAGTCACATAACGTCTCTGTGCCTCAGTTACCTCATCTGTAAAATGGGGATGAAGACTGTGAGCCTCACGTGGGACAATCTGATCACCCTGTATTTCTCCCAGCTCTTAGAGCAAAGCTCTGCACATAGTAAGCACTTAACAAATACCAACATTATTACAGTGTAGAAAGTGCTGAATTGAGCACCTACTATGTATAGACCACTGGGCCCCTACTGTTTACAGAATACAGAGCACCTACCATTTGCAAAAGACTGTACTGGGCACCTACTGGGAGCAGAGCACTGAACTGGGCACATATTGTGTATAGAGCATTGTAGTGGTGCTTACCTAGTGCTGAACACTGGGCTGGACTCTAGGGCATATACAACAGCAATTAAAAAATAAGGCCCCTTCCCTGGAGTGGCTTCCTATTCAATGGGGGAGCCATGGGGACATGAATGGAGGAGCGAAAACTGGGTAAGAGACGGAGAGGATGAATAATATTTATCCACATCCTGTCTGTCCCCCCTCTCACCCCTTACCAGAGGTAGGATATTGTTATTGTTACTCTGTACTTTTCCAAGAGCTTACTACAGTGCTCAGCACTCAGTAAGTTTTCAGTAAATACAACTGAATGGAATGAATGGAACTGCTCTCCCATCCTATCCAACGGACCACCACTCTCCCCATCTTCAAATTCACATCACCTCCAAGAAGCCTTCCCTGCCTAAACCTTCATTTTCCTTACTCCCTCTCCCTTCTATGTCTCCCTCACACTTGGATTTGTTCCCTTTATTCATCCCACCCACTGCCCCATAGCCCTTATGTATCTACCTATAGCTTATTTTCATTAAATCATATTTACTGACCGCTTACTATGTGCAAAGCACTGTACTGAGTTATTTTATTGTCTATCTCCCCTTTTAGACTGTAAGCTCTTCGTGGGCAGGGAGCGTGTCTACCAGTTCCATTGTATTGTACTCTCCCAAGCACTTAGTACAGTGTTCTGCACACAACAGACACCCAGTAAATACCATTGGTTGATTAATGAGGCGAAGCACGAGTGAATGAGTCAATAAATTAATCTATAACAAATAAACAGATTCATACTTGAGTGTGGAGGTGGCGGGTGGGACAACAAGGCTGGGAAGAAATGTGTGTGTGTGTGTGTGTGTGTGTGTGTGTGTGTGTGTATGTGGCACTATACAGGAGGAGGCAGGATAATCATGGAAGACTTCCAGAGGAGATGACTTTTTAGCAGCACCATGGTGTAGTGGATAGACCCTGGGTCTGGGAGTCAGAAGGTCATGGGTTCTAATCCTAGCTCCACCACTTGTCTGCTGTGTGACCCTGGGCAAGTCACTTCACGATGCCTCAGTTACCTCATCTGTAAAATGGGGATTGAGAGTGAACTACATGTGGGACGAGGACTGTGTCGAACCTGATTAACTTGTATCTACCCCTGTGCTTAGAACAGAGTCTGGCACATAGTAAACACTTAACAAATACCATCACAATAGAACGATAATGCAGTGGGGGAAGGATGGGGTTTGGAGCAGCTGTGAGGCCAGAAAGGAGAGAAGGGGAAAGCAAGAGGATCGGAGACTGAAATGGGGAGCCAGAGTTGGTGGAAAGATTTCACAGGATGCCCAATGGATTTGTCGATCCCCCAGCCCAGTTGGATCAATTTCTCTCCGTAGAAGAGGGAGCAGTGAGCGACCCCTCTCTAAGGGTAATCAACAAATTAATCATATTTATTCATTCAATCTTATTTAATAAGTGCTTACTATGTGCAGAACACTGGACTAAGCACTTGGGAAAGTACAGCTAAACAATATAACAGAATTGGAAGACATACTTGCCTGCCCACTATGAACTTACTGTCTAGAGGGGCAAAAGTATTTAAGTATTTACCCTGATAGATGGGAAGCAGTGTGACGTGGTGGATAGAGCATGGATCTGAGAGTCAGAAGGTTGTGGGTTCTAATCCCTGTTTTGCCATTTGTCTGCTGAATGTCCTTGAGCAAGTCACTTGACTTCTTTGTGCCTCACATCTGGAAAATGGGGTTTGAGTCTGGGAACCCCATGTGAGACAGGGACTGTTTCCAACTCTATTTGCTAGTATCCACCCCAGTGCTTATTACCGTATCTGGTGCACACAGTAAGCACTTCACAATACCACAGTTAAGACTTTTCAGTGAGTTCTTTGCCCTCTGTGGGATGGAAGGGAGGGGAAAAGTTGATGGGAGGGGAAAGGTAGTGGGGAGATTTGAAGTGGAGTTATCCACCTGACCAAATGAGTTATCTTCCCAGGACCTGGAGGACAAGGAATCGTTCACCTCAGACAACACTGTTTGAGGCTCTGTGGAAATCTGGCTGCCATAAAACAGCCTTGCAGATATAACTAGTGCATTTACCAGCCTTTGAGTGTTTCTTACCTCTCGGGTGCCTAGGAGCTGAACCAACAACACCACTGTCCTCACCCCGCCCCATGCCAGCTATCCAGGCTAGTTCACCTCTGTTTACTCCCTTGGGGCATAGCTCTTATGGTCTAACTAATAAAAAGGACTGTAAATTCCTTTATGAGACTGAGGGTGCCATGGAGAACTGTCCTGGGCGATTGTAGCAGTGAGTCAGGGCTTCCCCTCAAAGCCAGTTTTCACATGGAAGCAGCATGGCATAGTAGGAATCAGAGGATGTGGGTTTTAATCCTAGCTCTGCCACTGGTCTGCTGTGTGACCTTGGGCAAGTCACTTCACTTCTCTGTGCCTCAGTTCCCTCATCTGTAAAATGGAGATGAAGACCGTGAGTCCCATGTGGGACAGGGACTGTGTCCAATCTGATTACCTAGTATCTACCCCAATTCTTAGAGCAATGCTTGGTCAATAGTAAGTGCCTAACAAATACCTAAATTATTATTGTTATTGTTACTATTTCATGGGGTTTGGGATAAGGGGCTTCTATGAGCAGACAAGTGGGCAAAAGGGCTTAGTGGAAATACCAAGAGACTGGAATGACCATTTTTTTTTGATACCTGTCTCCCTTCCTCTAGAATGTAAGCCCTTTGTGAGCAGGGATTGTCTCTCTTTATTGCCGTATTGTACTTTCCAAGTGCTTAGTACAGTGCTCTGCCCACAGTAAGTGCTCAATAGATACAATTCAATCAATGAATGAATGACCAGAGCACCTGCTCCGATAGAGGGTCCACCCCAGAATTTCTGTATTCCTCCAAGAGAGTCTGGGGTAGGGGGAGGGGGAGAGGGGGCAGGACTGGTCAGCAGGCATGTGACTGGGAGGGAGACACCTGCAAATGCCTATGTGTGTGTATGTGTGAGTGCATGTGTGTGACACACAGCCCAGAAATTTCACCAGCGGAAACACACTTCCCATCCCTCCCGCTACACCCCGATGGCTCGAGGGGCTTCCCTTCCCCACCCCTGCCCCTGCCCCTTCATCCAGCTCCGGCCCTACCCCTGCCAAGTCTGGGCAGGGGAGAAGAGAAAGAGCCACCTTTGGGGAAGGGGAGAAAGGGTCATCTATGTTATTCGGCCTTACCCCTGCCAAGTCTGGGAAAGGGAGAGGAGAAAGAGCCACCTTTGGGGAAGGGGAGAAAGGGTCATCTACTCTATCTGGCCCTACCCCTGTCAAGTCTGGGAAGGGGAGAGGAGAAAGAGCCACCTTTGGGGAAGGGGAGAAAGGGTCACTTACACATCTCCTCCTGATTCCTGCAGTTAAGGGCCGCACCTGCTCCTGATCCCCAGTAGTGGGCACTGTTGGCCACTGGGCTATGCCGGGCCCGGGGGAGTTCGCAGTCTCTAGAAAGGGAGAGGAGACCAGGGAATCCGGGTAATCTTAAACTCGTCTCTCCCCTTTTAAACTCGTCTCTCTCCTCCCCTCCTCTAGGAGGGGTCTCTGAAACCTACCCCATATCTGCATCCTTCCCCCTCCCCCCTATTTTCTTTCTATTTGGTATTTGTTAAGCTCTTACTATCTGCCAGGCACTGTTCTGAGCACTGGAGTAGATCCGAGTTCATCAAGTTGGATATAGTCCCTGTCCTACATAGCTCTCACGTTCTTAATCCCCATTTTACAGTTGAGGTAACCGAGGCACGGGAATCAAGTGACTTGTCCAAGGTCACCTAGCAGACAAGCGGTGGAGCTGGGATTAGAACCCAGGTCCTTCTGACTCACAGGCCCAGGCTCTATTCATTATGCCACACTGCTTCTCTTCCTTCCAAGTCTTTCTGGATTAATCACCCAGGATCCTTTGCTGAATAATCCCATCAGAAAACTCCAGCACCTATGTATTTATAACAATACTCACCAATCTTGAATTTACATCCATTCAATTGCTCATGCAATTATTGATTTTGACAACTCCTGCAGATATTTTTATGCCTGCCTATTCCATTAGAGTGGAAATTCCCGACTGGGAGGGAGACAGTCGCTTTTTCATTCTGTACCTCCCAAGGCCCAAATACAGTGCAACATACCAAGTGGTCGCTTACTACTACTGTTTCTACTCCTCTCTTCTGAGGCCTGATGAATGAGGATTCAGCAAGAAGATTGGGCATTGGACTTCCCCACCTGGGGCCAGACAGGAAGGGGATGGGAATGGAAGACGTGTAATGTCTACAGATGGGTTCCAGCATCCCTGATACTGTTTACTATTATTATTATTAATAATAACAATAATGATAATATGGTATTTGTTAAATGCTTCCTATATGTCAAGTACTGTTGTAAGCGCTGGGGTAGATACAAGATAATTAGGTTGGACATAGTCGCTCTCCCGCATGGGGCTCACACACTCTTAATCCTCATTTTACAAATGAGGTAAGTGAGGCCTAGAGAAGTGAAGTGACTCGCCCAAGGCCGCACAACAGACAAGTTGCAGATCCGGGATTAGAACTCAGGTCTAGAGTTAGACCTGATTAGACTGTAAGCCCGTCAAACGGCAGGGACTGTCTCTATCTGTTGCCGACTTGTTCATTCCAAGCGCTTAGTACAGTGATCTGCACATAGTAAGCGCTCAATAATACTATTGAATGAAATATTATTGAATGAAAGGTCCTTCTGACTCCCAGGCCCGTGCTCTGTCGGTTATGGAACACTGATTCCTGGAAGCAGCGTGGTGTAGTGGATAGAGCACAGTTCTGGTAGTCAGAAGATCATAAATTCTAATCCCAGCTCCACCACTTTCATTCATTCATTCAATAGTATTTATTGAGCACTTACTATGTGCAGAGCACTGTACTAAGCGCTTGGGATGAACAAGTCGGCAACAGATAGAGACAGTCCCTACCGTTTGACGGGCTTACAGTCTAATGGGGGAGATGGACAGACAAGAACAATGGCAATAAAAGACAAGAACAATGGCAATAAAAGAACATGGCAATAAAAGAACAATGGCAATCTGCTATGTTGCCTGGGGCAAGTCACTTGACTTCTCTATGCCTCAGTTACCGCATCTGTAAAATGGGGATTAAGACTGTGAGCCCTCTGTGGGACAGGAACCATGTCCAACCCTATTTACTTGTAGCCACCCCAGCACTTGGTACAGTGTCTGGCACATAGTAAGCGCTTAACAAATGGCATAATTATTATTATTATCACCCTTCCAACTCTTCTAATCTTCCCACTGGCTCCACCTTTCCTGAATCCCATCTTCCCACCTGAATGCCCTCCTCCTTCTCCTCCTCCACCTGGAATCCTCCCCACGCTGCCACCTATTATCCACCAAGCTTGTTGTGGGCAGGGAATTTCTATTACTGTATTGTACTCTCCCAAGTGCTTAGTACAGTGCGCTGCACACAGTAAGCACTCAGTAAATACGATTGACTTACTCTCTGATGCCCAAGGGCTCCCTCTTCCTTCCCAACCCTTCTCTTTGCTCTGTTTTGTTATCTTCCCTGGCCAGGGCTTGGGTAGAAGGTATGAGGCTTTCTAAATACTTGGGATGCCAGGAGTGATGGTTGTACGTGGAGACTGGGTGCTGGACAGAATGAGCTGGCAGGGAGGCTGTTGAGATGGAAAAGAGAGGTAAAGGGGAGAAATGTTTTCCAAGTTTCTGTTGTCAATCCCTGTCGACATGACGAAGACCTCTGGGAATCGTAATCCTGGATGGGGCGCTCCAACCATGTGCTTGGTCAGCAGCAACAAATCAAGCACGATCTGAACCCGGGTAATGGCTGAAGAAATGATCAAATGATCTAGCCAGGGGTACCGGAGGGAGGGTTTCAATCATAGCAGTATACAACTCTGAGGGCCCAGGTTAAAGATGGGGCTGGGGAGGAAAGAATGAAAGAGACATACATACACACAGAGGGAGAGAGCATCAGAGGGGGAGAGAGAGAGAGAGAGACAAACACAGAGAGACAGACACAAAGAGGGAATCATTTGGGACATGGACTGTGTCCAACCTCATTACTTGGTAACTGCCCCAGCGCTTAGTACAGTACCTGGCCCATAGTAAGCACTTAACAAATACCATAAAAAAATCAAGGAGACAGAAACGCCCTGAGGGAGGGAGAGATATGAGGGGAGAGAAAAATGCCCCCAGTGGGAGAGCAGAGAGATGGAGGCTCTGAGAGACCTACTCAAAGAAGGAGTCAGAGAGGCAGAGCCACACAAAGGCCTTGAGAGACATAGACAGACATACACACAAAGAGGGAGATATAGAGACACACAACCATACACAACAAGGGTGTGACCCAGAGAGAAGGAGGTAGAGGCACACAGAGGCAGAGAGACATGCCAAGTTGGAGAGACACTAAAGGAGGTAGAGTCACCCGTGGTCGACAGGAGGCCCATACTTTCCCACCTAACCCGGAAGAGCAAATACAGTCAAAGACTTAGCCTGGAGCAACCAGATTTTTATTGCTTTGCAGACAGTGGTGGGGGAGGAGAGGAGGGGTGGCAGGGGGAAGGGGGCAGAGACCCCTGCTGGGACAAGGGCCATAGAGGGTGAGCTGGGGTGAACCCATTCCCCAACACCTTCTCAGGAATCCTATGGGGAATCCTGGATCCTGGGTGTCAAAGAGACGGGTGAGAGGGAGAGAGAGGGTGGGGGGAGGGGTGAATGGGGTGCGCGTGTGTGGGGGCGGGGCAGCACGAGCGTTTTACTGCTTCTGGCCCTTGAAGTAGGAGTACAAGCCACGGGCAGTGATGCCCTGCTTCTCCTTGGGGGCCGGCACTGCCCCTTTCGCCGCAGCCTCCACCTCGCCACCGGTGACGCTGCATCCAGAAGGGCGGCTCCCATCGGTGGTTACGGTGGTGGTCGTCTGGGCTGTGGCTTCAGGGGTCCTCCAGTTGCTTCTTGGACTGGAAGATGCTCCAGACTGGCCACAGCTCGAGGTCTGGCGGGTGTCGCTGCTCTGCCCCGTGGTGACCGTTGTGGTGGACTGCCCTCCTGTGACCGCTGAGCTGGTCTGCCCCCCAGCAGACGTTGTGGTGGACTGCGTCTGACTGGGTGTCCCTGTCCTAGACACTGTCACTGTCGCTGTCCCCGTCCCTCCTGTCTGACTACTGCTTCCCGACTGTGTTTGGGTCACCTGAGACCCCGAGGTACTTGTTGGGAGGGTGGTACTCTGCCCTCCGGTGGCCGACGTGGTGGTTTGACCCCCCGTGGCTGCCGTACTGGTCTGTCCCCTGGTCACCGCTGTGCTGGTCTGTCCCCCAGTGGACGTCGCAGTGGACTGAGTCTGGCTTGGTGTCCCTGTCCTAGTCACTGTCACTGTCGCTGCGGTGGGCCCTCCCGTCTGACTGCTGCTTCCCTGCTGGGTCTGAGTCACCTGAGACCCCGAGGTACTGGCCTGACCCCCGGTGGCCGTGGTGGTGGCAGGTCGCGTTGTGGTTGTCGTGGAGGTCTGACCTGTTGTCCCCGTGGTGCTGGTCTGACTCCCAGTGGCTGTTGTGGTGGTCGGGGTCCCAGTGGCCGTCGTGGTAGTCTGCCCCCCAGTAGCCGTGGTGGCGGTCTGCCCCCCGGTAGCTGTCGTGGTGGTTTGACCCCCGGTGGCTGCAGTAGTGGTCCGTCCCCCGGTCACCGCTGTGCTGGTCTGTCCCCCAGTGGACGTCGCAGTGGACTGAGTCTGGCTTGGTGTCCCTGTCCTAGTGACTGTCACTGTCGCTGCGGTGGGTCCTCCCGTCTGACTGCTGCTTCCCTGCTGGGTCTGGGTCACCTGAGACCCTGAGGTACTGGTCTGACCCCCGGTGGCCGTGGTGGTGGCCGGTCGCGTTGTGGCTGTCGTGGAGGTCTGACCTGTTGTCCCCGTGGTGCTGGTCTGACTCCCAGTCACTGTGGTGGTGGTTGGGCCCGCAGTGGCCGTCGTGGTAGTCTGCCCCCCAGTAGCCGTGGTGGCGGTCTGCCCCTCGGTAGCTGTCGTGGTGGTTTGACCCCCGGTGGCTGCAGTAGTGGTCCGTCCCCTGGTCACCGCTGTGCTGGTCTGTCCCCCAGTGGACGTCGCAGTGGACTGAGTCTGGCTTGGTGTCCCTGTCCTAGTCACTGTCACTGTCGCTGCGGTGGGCCCTCCCGTCTGACTGCTGCTTCCCTGCTGGGTCTGAGTCACCTGAGACCCCGAGGTACTGGCCTGACCCCCGGTGGCCGTGGTGGTGGCAGGTCGCGTTGTGGTTGTCGTGGAGGTCTGACCTGTTGTCCCCGTGGTGCTGGTCTGACTCCCAGTGGCTGTTGTGGTGGTCGGGGTCCCAGTGGCCGTCGTGGTAGTCTGCCCCCCAGTAGCCGTGGTGGCGGTCTGCCCCCCGGTAGCTGTCGTGGTGGTTTGACCCCCGGTGGCTGCAGTAGTGGTCCGTCCCCCGGTCACCGCTGTGCTGGTCTGTCCCCCAGTGGACGTCGCAGTGGACTGAGTCTGGCTTGGTGTCCCTGTCCTAGTGACTGTCACTGTCGCTGCGGTGGGTCCTCCCGTCTGACTGCTGCTTCCCTGCTGGGTCTGGGTCACCTGAGACTCCGAGGTACCCGTCTGGCAGGTGCCCCCCTGCCCCCCGGTGGCCGTTGTGGTGGTACCCCTCGTCGCGGTGGTGCTCGTCTGACTCCCAGTGGCTGTCGTGGTGGTGGGAGCCGGAGTGGCCGTCGTGCTGCTCTGTCCCCCTGTGGCGGTCGTAGTGGCAGGTCGCGTTGTGGCTGTCGTGGAGGTCTGACCCGTTGTCGCTGTGGTGCTGGTCTGACTCACAGTGGCTGTTGTGGAGGTCGGGCCCCCAGTGGCTGTCGTGGTGGTTTGACCCCCCGTGGCTGCAGTACTGGTCCGCCCCCCGGTCACTGCTGTGCTGGTCTGTCCCCCAGTGGTCTGTGTCTGGCTCGGTGTCCCTGTCCTAGTCACCGTCACTGTCGCTGCCACTGGCCCTCCTGTCTGACTGCTGCTTCCCTGCTGGGCCGGGGTCACCTGAGACCCCGAGGTACCCGTCTGGCAGGTGCCGCTCTGCCCCCCGGTAGCCGTGGTGGTGGCCGGTCGAGTTGTGGCTGTCGTGGAAGTCTGATCCGTTGTCCCTGTGGTGCTGGTCTGACTCCCAGTCACTGTCGTGGTGGTTGGGCCCGCAGTGGCCGTCGTGGTAGTCTGCCCCCCGGTGGCAGTCGTGGTGGCCGGTCGCGTTGTGGCTGTCGTGGAGGTCTGACCCGTTGTCGCTGCGGGGCTGGTCTGACTCACAGTGGCTGTCGTGGTGGACGGGCTCCCAGTGGTCGTCGAGCTACTTTGCCTCCCCGTGGTGGTCGTGCTAGTCTGTCCCCCGGTGGCTGTAGTGGTGGTTGGGCCTCCAGTGGTTGTGGTAGTCTGCGCCTGGCTCGGTGTCCCTGTCCTAGTCACTGTCACTGTTGCTGCCGCTGGCCCACCCGTCTGACTGCTGCTTGCCTGCCGGGCCTGGGTCACCGGAGTCCCCGCGGTCTGGCAGGTGCCACTCTGCCTCCCGGTGACCGTCGTGGTCGTCTGACCCCCTGTGGCCGTTGGAGCGGTCGGGCCTGTGGTGGCTGTCGTGGTGGTCGGGCCCCTCGTCACTGTGGTGGTGGTCTGCCCCCCAGTGACCATCGTGGTGGTCGGATTCCTTGAGGCTGTTGAGGCGGTCTGACCTGTGGTGACCGTCGTCGTGGGGGTCGGATCCCTAGTCGCTCCGGTGCTGGTCTGTCCCCCGGTGGTCGTGGTGGTGGTCTTCGTCTGGCTCGGCGAGCCCGTAGCAGTTACTGTCGTCGTTCCTCCCGTAGACCCGCTTCCCTGGGTCACCTGAGACCCTGAGGTAGCAGCCCGGGACCCGGTCACGGTGGTGGTTGAGGTGGTGGTCTGCCCTCCGGTTACTGTCGTGCTGGTCCCCGTCTGCTGGTTACTGGACCTTTGGTCCCGGGTCACCGTCCCGCTCGTCTGGCCACTACTCGTCCGGGCCGCCACCCCTGAGGTCCCCGTCTGGCAGGTGCCGCTCTGGGTGCTGGTCGCTGCCGTGGTGGTCAGGCTCGGGGTGCTCGTCACCGTCGTTGACCCGGTCCCAACCGTCCTCCCGCCGCTCCCCTGCTGTGCCTGGGTCACCTGAGTGACCGAGCTTCCGGTTCGACCGCTCACCGTGGTGCCACTCGAAGACCCGGTCGCTGCCGAGCCGGTCTGTGTCCTGGTCACGGCCCCTCCTGTCTGCTGGCCGGTGGGCGCCTGAGCCCGGGCCCCCATCCCACAAGCACCCCCTGGGCCTGAGATCTGAAGGTTGTAGCAGGCCTGGGCCACCCTGAAGACCAGGGCCAGAAACTCTGTGAAACCCACTTTTCCGTCCGCATCGTCATCAAGGAGATGCAGCACTGTGTCCACGGTCTCAGGGTCGTATGGTTTCTGTAAGGGGGAGGGAGACGAGGTTCGCTTAGTACTCCCATCCTGTCCCCACAATCCAAGGGGGGCCCAGGGAGACCCACCCAACTCTGTTGGGGGTCTCCAGAATATCCAGACTTTCTTCTTATTATTAATAATAATAATGATAGTACTTGTCCAGTGTGTCAAGCACTATTCTAAGCACTGGGGTAGATACAAAGAAATCCTGTCCCACATGAGGCTCATGCTCTCATCCCCGTTTTACAGATGAGGTAACTGAAGCACAGAGAAGATAAGTGACCAGCCCAAGGTCACATAGCAGACATGTGGCAGAGATGGGATTAGAACCCAGGTCCTTCTGACTCTCAGGCTCGTGCCACACTGCTTTTCCAATCCTGGCTTCATGCCACTTGTCTCCTCTGTGACCTTGGGCAAGTCCCTTAACTTCTCTGGGCCTCAGTTACCTCATCTATAAAATGAGGATTGAGACGGTGAGCCCCATGTGGGACAGGGACTGTGCCCAACCCAATTTACTTCTGTCCACCTCACCCCTTAGTACAATGCCTGGCACATAGTAAGCGCTTAACAAATGCCACAGTTATTATTATCGATAAAAATAACTTCCACCAGTCCATTTCCATCTCTGATTCTCTGGACCTAACTCCTACTCTGTGTTTCCATCTCTCTTTATGCCTTGGTATCTCTCTGGGTCTCTGTTTCTCTGTGTTCCTCTCTATCTCCTCTAGACTGTAAACCCACTGTGGGCAGGGAATGTGTCCATTAGATTGTTATATTGTACTCTCCCAAGCACCTAGTACACTGCTCCGCACACAGTAAGTGCTCAATAAACACGATTGACTGATGACTGTCTCCTCTACATGCGACAACAACAACAGCATCAACACAACAATAATAATAAGTGCTAACTATGTACTAGACACTGTGGGAGAGTTACAATACAATCAGACCAGACAAATGTGTCTCTCTGCACCTGACTTTCTCTAAGTATCTCCGACTCTGTATTTATTGAGTACATGCTCAGCGCACAGCACAGTACTGTGAGCTTAGGAGAGTTTAAAAACAAAATAAGTCCCTACCTCACAGAGTTTACAATCCAGAATCTTGAGAATCTCTCACTCGTTCTCTCTGTCTCTTTCTACGTTGGTCTCTCTGCCTCCATCCCCCAATCTTCTCACCCTCCCCTTCTGGACAGTAATGATAACTGTGATATTTGGTAAGCACTTACTATGTGCCAGGCACTGAACTAAGGGCTGCGGTGGGTACAAGGAAATCGGGTTGACATAGGCCCTGTCCCCGCATGGGGTTTACTATCTCAATCCCCATTTTACAGATGAGGCAACTGAGGCCCAAAGAAGTGAAGTGACTTGCCCAAAGTCACACAGCAGACAAGTGGTGGAGTCGGGATTAGAACCCACGACCTCCTGACTCCCGGGTCAAACCTCTATCCACTGTGCCATGCTGCTTCCGCTGTCCCGCCCTAGATTGATGTTTTACCCTCAAGAGACCAAACCGGTCCACCCTTCCCTAATCCCGCAGAGCAGTGGGGGTAATTAGGGGTGAGAGCTGGGGGGTGTGGGAGGCAGGGGAGGGGGAGTGCCTCAATTTGGTCCTCAAATCCCAATTACAGTTCTTGTTACGCGCTTACTATCTGCCAAGCACTGTTCGAAGCCCTGGGATAGAATCAAGGTCATCAGGTTGGACACAATGGCTATCCCATATCCCAGCCTTAATCCCTGTTTTCCAGATGAGGCCCAGAGAAGTGAAGCGACCCGCCCAAGGTCACAAAGCGGACGTGACACAGCCGGGATTAGAACCCAGGTCCTTCTGACTGCCAAGCCTGGGTTCTATGCTAAACTACCCTACCTCTCTGCCTTCCCTGTCCTCCTGCCCCAACTCCCAACCCCAACCCCAGCCCCTGCCCTGCTCCAGGCTCACCACGATGACTTCCGCAAATTCCCTCTCTATGAGTTTCTTGAGTTCCCCCCGGCTGAGCGTGGTACAGTCGCCCTCGGTCCGGGCATAGCTGTTGAAGGCCTGGATGATGCCGACGATATTTCCCAGCAGTTGAGGCATCTTGCCTGGGGAGAGAGAGACGGAGGGACGCCCCCCCCCACAACACCTCAGGCTCGACAACCCTCCGGAGCCGCCCCCCTCCCTTTCATTCATTCGTTCAATTTATTTATTGCTTACTGTGTGCAAGAGCACTGTACTAAGCGCTTGGAGAGCAATAAAGAGAGACAATCCTTGCTCACAACAGGCTTATGGTCTGGTGGGGGGGGCATCTAGAGATTGTCTCCTCTTCCCCTCCCTGACCCCCACCCCAGGGGTGACCCCCGACCCTGCCCTCCCTCAGGCTGGGAACAAGCCCCACCACCCCTCGACCTGTTTCCTGGAGGACCAGAGAGGTCGAGGCTCCGGCCCCGGGGTTACCCAGCGTGGCCGGCTCGAAGCCGAGTCCCGTGGGGGAGGTTGGGTTCTTTTCTTGGAGGGGGTGAAGCCGAGGGGAAAAGGGTTTTACCTGGAAGTGTGGAGGTGGCAGGAGGAGGTAGGAGGTTTGGTAGGAGGTAGAAGTGAGCGGAGTTCCGAGGATCTGAGGCGGGGGCCTTTTATAGTGCTGGGGAGCGGGTCGAGCCGCTGTTTGAGGAGGAAGGCCCCGGCCCCGAGGGCCCGGCTGATTCAGCCCTGCCACACCCAGCCACCTCCCGCCCCCCCCCCATCCACCACAAACACACACACTCACACACCCCTCCCCAGGCCCGGCCCGCTGTGTACCGGCCCGCTGACGCCGAGGTTGAACTAATTAGTGGGGCCAGGGTCAGGGCAAAATGTCTCTCTCCCTTCCTCTGCATCTCCGAGGCTCTGTCTTTGTCTCTCATTCATTCATTCGATCGTATTTATTGAGCGCTTACTGTGTGCAGAGCACTGTACTAAACGCTTGGAATGTACAGTTCGGCAACAGAGACAATCCCTGCCCAACAACGGGCTCACAGTCTAAAAGGGAGAGGCAGAAAGCAAAACAAAACAAGTAGACATGCATCAGTACCATCACATCAAAATAAATAGAATCATAGATACATGCACATCACTAATAAAATAAATAGAATAATAAATACTATTTCTTATCTCTGCCTCTCTTGCTAGTCTTCTTTTTCTTCGTCTCTGCATCATCTCTTTCCCTGGTTCTACACCTGTCTTTGGCTCTCTTCTAGCCCTGCATCTCTGGACTGTAAGCTGGTTGCAGGCAGCGAATGTGTCCATTTACTGTTCTACTGTACTCTCCCAAGCGCTTAGTACAATGTTATGCTCACAGTAAGCGCTCAAAAAATATGATTGAAGGAATGAGGGTGACAGCTTTTGTCTCCCTACGTCTTTTCCTGTCTCTGTGTGTTTGTTTCTATGTGTTTGCCTTTGCTGTCTCTCTGCCTCTGCATCTCTTTGTCTTTGCCTTTGTCTCTTTGTGTCTCTGCCTTTGCTTCTCTGTCTTTTGGGTCTCTCTGACTCTCTGCTTTTCTATATCTATTTCTGGAATTTTTTGACTCTCCCTATCTCCCTGCCTATCTCTGTATCTCTTCTTTTCTATTTCCCTCTGTATCCCTGACTCTCCCTGTCTCTCCATCTCTGTTTCTCTGTATTATTCGGTCTCTCTCTTCTCTCTTTCTCCCATTCTATGTCTCTATGTTTGTCACTCTGTCTCTGCCCTTCCCTATCTCTGCCAGTCTTGTCTTTGAATGTCTCTCCCTTTCTTTCTATCCCCATTTTCCTATCCTTTTGTCTCTGTCTCTGGGTCACTGTTTCACTGTCTTTTCCAGTCTCTGTCTCTATCTCTGTTCCTCCCTCTGCCTTTCTCCGTCTCTTAGTCTCTGTCATCTCTGTCTCTGTCCACATTACCCCAATGGCTAAGCTCTAGAGTAGCCAGTCCAAAATCCAGCCCCATCACTACCTCAGGCTTGAGCTTTCTTTAAGGTTCCCAGAGCCTGGAACTTCCTACCCAGCCCCCCGACATCCGATGGGGTGCAGATTCAGTCAGTTGTATTTACTGAGTGCTTACTGTGCGCACTGTACACTGTACTAAGCGCTTTAGTAGCAGAGGTGCAGAGGGAGTAGGGTCTCAGGAGTGGCTTACAGAAGGTGTGTGTGTGTGTGCATACTTGTGTGTGTGTGTTGGGGGGGCGATAACAGTCTTCTGACCCTCCCGTGATGGGCGAGGAGGCTGAGGACTGAGTTCTGGGTCACCACTGGCTGTGAGGGACATTCACTCTCTCCAGGGTCCCAAGCCTCAGTATTTCTAGTGGGGAAATGGGGACACAGTTCCTCTCATGAGGAGGATACAGAAGGGGGCTTCTTTGCAGAGATCCAGGCATCTGTCTGACCCCGACCCTTCAACTCACCCGGAGATGGAAAGGACACAGAGGGTTATTGGAGTGTGTGAGTGAAGGTGATTCCGCCGCCCAGAGGCTGGGGGATGACCTCGTTGACCTTTCAAGTCCTTGGCTTCCATTCCCTGCTCACCCTCTTCCCAACACTTTCCTAGCCTTTGATTTCCTCAAATCCCGCTGTGTGGAATGCCTTCTCTGCTCTTCCTTTGAATCCCACCTTCCCAAGAAGTCCTCCGAGATTACCCCCAATCTTCCACCCTCACCAACCCCATCAAGATAAACAGAGAAACTAGTAAATCCCAGGGTTCACTCTGCCCCCTTCTCCCAAGGCCTGCTGGGGCTGGGGGTGGAGGGGAGAGTATTGGGAGGGACATGGGAATGCCAACCGGGATGAGTAGGCAGGCGTGACACCAGGACTGCCGCTTCCTCGGGTGCAAATTAAAATATTGGGAGCCTAATCCCCGAGCTGACAGGTCAGGTCAGCAAGTGATTATCCAGCACGGGACTCTGGAGAGGTTTCTGGGCTGGAATCTGGTGAAGGTTCCAAAATGGATGCCAGAGCAGGCCCCAGAGCAGATTCTGATGTAGATTCTGGCACCAATTCTGGAGTGGACTCTGGATCAGCTTCGGGCACAGATTCTAGAGGGAGATCTAGAATGGGTTTTGGCACAGATTCTGGGGGGCAAAGGGGTCTGGAGCATACTTCCGCATGCATTCCACAAGAAGCAGCGTGGCGCAGTGGAAAGAGTACGGGCTTTGGAGTCAGGGCTCATGAGTTCGAATCCCAGCTCTGCCACTTGTCAGCTGTGTGACTGTGGGCAAGTCACTTAACTTCTCTGTGCCTCAGTTCCCTCATCTGTAAAATGGGGATTAAGACTGTGAGCCCCACATGGGACAACCTGATTCCCCTGTGTTTACCCCAGCGCTTAGAACAGTGTTCTGCACATAGTAAGCGCTTAACAAATACCAACATTTTATGCATTCCAGAAGGGATTCCTGGACCAAATTCCAAAGAGGATGCCGACAGGAATTTTGATTCAGACCATGGGATGGCTGCTCCAGGAAGGTTTCCTTGAGTAGTCCTTGTCCATCCAGTGAATAATAATAACTATTATTATTATTATTCTTGTGGTATTTTTAAGCACTTACTATGTACCAAGCACTGTACTAAGCAGTGGGGTGGATACAAGCAAATCGGGTTGGATATAGCTCTTGTCCCATGTGGGGCTCACAGTCTCAAGCCCCATTTTATAGATGAGATAAATGAGGCACAGAGAAGTGAAGTGACTTGCTCAAGGTCACTCAGCAAGGAAGTGGCAGAGTTGTGAGTAGAACCCGTGGCCTTCAGACTCACAGGCCCATGCTCTAGCCACTATGCAAGACTATTTCTTCACGGGTGCTTGGACAAAGCAGGAAAAGCAGGATTGAGGATACGGGGTGGGTGCTGGAGGAAAGTTTTAAATTCAGACTCTTTCAGATTAGTGTGGATTTCTTACTTAGATTTTAACTTTCAGTGTATCCTGTCTCTCCAATCAGACTGGCAGCTCCTGAGAGGAGTAGACCAGCTCAATCAATCAATGGCATTTACTGAGTGCTTACTGCGTGCAGAGCACTATACTAAGCACTTGGGAGAATTCAATATAATAGAGTTCATAGACAGGTTCCCTGCCCATAATAAACTTACAGTCTAGAAAAAAGAGTTACCAGTCTAGAAATCTCTGCCTTAGGAGGGCTGCCAGGCTGGTGGGAGTGACAGAATTCAAAGACACATACATATAATAATAATAATAATGATGGTATTAAGCGCTGACCATTCATTCATTCATTCATTCAATAGTATTTATTGAGCGCTTACTATGTGCAGAGCACCGTACTAAGCGCTTGGAATGTACAGTTCGGCAACAGATAGAGACAATCCCTGCCCACTGACAGTCTAATGGGGGGTAGCAGACAGACAAAAACAATAGCAATAAATAGAATCAAGGGGATGTACATCTCACTAACAAAATAAATAGGGTAATAAAAATACATACAAATGAGCAGATGAGCTCAGTGCTGAGGAAAGGGGAAGGGAGGGGGGAGGAGCAGAGGGAAAGGGGGGGAAGGGGACTTAGTTGAGGGGAGGTGAAGGGGGGACAGAGAGGGAGCAGAGGGAGAAGGGGAAGCTCAGTCTGGGAAGGGCTCTTGGAGGTGGTGAGCTCTCAGTAGGGCTTTGAAGAGGGGAAGAGAGTTAGTTTGGAGGAGGTGAGGAGGGAGGGCATTCCAGGACAGCGGGAGGATGTGGGCTAGGGGTCGACGGCGGGATAGGCGAGAATGGGAGACAGTGAGGAGGTGGGCAGCAGAGGAGCGGAGTCTACGGGCTGGGCGGTAGAAAGAAGGGAGGAGAGGTAGGAGGGGGCAAGGAGATGGAGAGCCTTGAAGCCTAGAGTGACAAGTTTTTTATTCATGCGGAGATTGATAGGCAACCACCGGAGGTTTTTAAGAAGGGGAGTGACGTGCCCAGAGCGTTTCTGCAGGAAGATGAGCCGGGCAGCGGAATGAAGAATAGACTGGAGCGGGGAGAGACAGGAGGAAGGGAGATCAGAGAGAAGGCTGACACAATAATCCAGCTGGGATATTATGAGAGCCTGTACCAGTAAGATAGCCGTTTGGGTGGAGAGGAAAGGGTGGATCTTGGCGCCAGGCACTGTACTAAGCACTGGGGTGGATACAAGCAAATTGGGTTGGACACAGTCCCTGTCCCAGTGGGGCTCACAGTCTCGATCTTCATTTTCCAGATGAGGTAACTGAGGCACAGAGAAGTGAAGTGACTTGCCCAAGGTCATACAGCAGACAAGGGGCCGAGCAGTTATTAGAACCCATGACCTTCGGACTCCCAGGCCCGTGCTCTGCCACAGTGTGCTGAGCCTTAGGGCAAGGAGAGAGGGAGGAGGAGATACAGGCCTTGCCCTGGAGGAATTGACAGGTGGGGGATAAAGCACATGCATACACACACGCATACGCACACATGCACACACACACACACACACACACACACACACACACACACAAATATCCAAATACAATACTAGGTATTCAGACAGGAATAGAGGGAGGAGGAGACAGGGTCCTCTCCCCTGCTGAGCTGGATGTCTATTGGGGGAAATTGACTGACACGTGGACCACACATGCCAACCCCATCATCTGAGAATGATAGCAGGAAGGGCGGACCGGAACAATCCAGGAAGGCTTTCAGAAGGAGTGGCCTCACTTGCCCGCTGCTCAAGAGGGAAAGGAGTGAGGTGAGGAGTGAGGTGTAAATCTTAATTACATATAACCCCAATCCTAACCCCAAATCACAGTCCTAATTTAACCCGCTCCCTCCCCTGGCCCGTGCCGACTTGGCCACGTCCCCCGTCCACGCCCAGGCTCTGGCCAGAGTCCAGAGAAGCTGCCGCCCTCCCTCTTCAGGAGAAGGAACGGTCCAACCGGTCTGACCCGAAGAGGCATCGGGTCTCCTCCAAGGCTGGGTGACCTATTCCCTTCCCTCGCCCCCCATAGCTGGCCCAGCCCCGTCCCATGGGTTCCATGTGGCTTTTTATAGTTGGCTTCACCGGAGGTGGGAGCGGATATGCAGTCACGGCCAGGTGGGTGGGAAGAGAGGAAAGAGGAAACATGGACCTTGATCTAGAGGGGGCTATGCTGGTCTGAAAAGGGAAATGGGTCTCTCTCTCTCTCTCTCTCACACACACACACACACACACACACACACATACACACAGCCTTAAGGAAAGGAACTTTAACCCCTTTGACTGCCACTTAATTAATGATGGTACCTGTTAAGCACTTATTATGTGCCAGACACTATACTAAGCACTGGGGTGGACACAAACAGATCAAGTTGGACACAGTGGAGCTCACAGTCTCAATCCCCATTTTACAGATGAGGTAACTGAGGCACAAAGACGTGAAGTGACTTGCCCAAGGCCACGCGTCAGGCAAGTGGTGGAGCCGGGATTAGAACACAGGATCTTCTGACTCCTATGTCCGTGCTCCATCCACTACACCATGCTTCTTGGGCAAGACGCTTCACTACTCAGTCATCTCATCTGTAAAATGGAGATTAAGACTGTGAGCCCTATGTGGGGCAGGAACTTTGTCTAACATGAATAGCTATATTCATTCATTCACTTGTATTTATTGAGTGATTACTGTGCGCAGAGCACTGTACTAATGCTTGGAAAATACAATACAGCAATAAAGAGAGACAAACCCTGCCCATAATGGCCTTACAGCCGCCGGGGGGAGACAGGCATCAAAACAACAGTGTTTAGAACAGTGCTAGACACAGAGTAAGCGCTTAACAAAAACCATATTATTATTGTTATTATCATTATTGTCAATCCAACGCTTAGTACAGTGCCTGACCCATAGAAAGTGCTTAACAAATACTGTAGAAAACCCTAATGGAAAGCGGCAGGGAAGCAGTTGGGGAGGAGGAGCCAGGGCAACGTTCCTGATCGGGGGAATCGTCTCGGAGTTGGAGGTAATAATAATAAAAATGTTGGTGTTTGTAAAGCGCTTGCTATGTACAGAGCACTGTTCTAAGCGTTGGGGTAGATACAGGGTAATGAGGTTGTCCCACGTGGGGCTCACAGTCTTCATCCCCATTTTACAGATGAGGTCACTGAGGCACAGAGAAGTGAAGTGCCTTGCGCACAGTCACACAGCTGACAAGTGGCAGAGTCGGGATTCGAATCCATGACCTCTGACTCTCAAGCCCGGGCTCTTTCCACTGAGCCACGCTGCTTCTCCTAAAGTGAAAGAGCACGGGCTTTGGAGTCAGAGGTCATGGGTTCAAATCCCTGCTCGGCCATTTGTCAGCTGTGTGACTTTGGGCAAGTCACTTTACTTCTCGGTGCCTCAGTTCCCTCATCTGTAAACTGGGGATGAAGACTGTGAGCCCCACGTGGGACAACCTGATTCCCCAGTGTCTACCCCAGCGCTTAGAACAGTGCTCGGCACATAGTAAGCGCTTAACAAATACCAACATTATTAAAGTGCTCAACGGCCTTCCTCTGTGGACGCTGGAGAGGATTTGGGATCATGATTGGGGCCCGGGTAAACCTGCCACCTGGTGGCTACTATCAGGTAGCACAGGCAGCGGAGGGCCGTTCTATAATCATAATAATAATAGTTATGGTATTTGTTAAGCGCTTACTATATGCCAAGCACTGTTCTAGGCACTGGGGTAGATACAAGGTAATCAGGTCCTCCCACGTGAGGCTCACAGAGAAGGAGCGTGGGTCACTGGAAAGAACACGAGTTTGGGAGTCAGAGGTCATGGATTCTAATCCCCTCTCTGCCACTTGTCAGCTGTGTGACTCTGGGCAAGTCACTTAACTTCTCTGGGTCTCAGTTACCTCATCTGTAAAATGGGGATAAAGACTGTGAGCCCCACGTGGGACAACCTGATCACCTTGTATCCCCCCAGCGCTTAGAACAGTGCTTTGCACATAGTAAGTGCTTAACAGATACCATTATTATTATTATTATTAATCCCCATTTTACAGATGAGGTAATTGAAGCACAGAGGAGTTAAGTGACTTGCCCAAAGTCACACAGCCGATAAGTGGCAGAGCCAGGATTAGAACCCACCACCTCTGACTCCCAAGCCCGTGGTCTTTTCACTAAGCCACGCTGCTTCTCCAATGTATATATGGAACATGTGTATATATGTTCTATTTACATCATCACCTAATAATGATAATTGTAATAATTGTGGTATTTGTTAATAACTTACTATGTGCCAGGCACCGCACTAAGTGCTAGGGTGGATTCAAACAAATTGGGTTGAACACAGTCCCTGTCCCACTTGGGGCTCAAAGTCTTAATCCCCATTTTACAGATGAGGTAACTAAGGCACAGAGAAGTGAAGTGACTTGCCCAAGGTCACACAACATGATAAGTGGGGGATCCAGGATTAGAACCCAGGTCCTTCTGACTTCCAGGACCATGCTCTGTCCACTAGGCCATGCCTCTCTCGTTTGCACACTTCAAAGTTCTCTGGATTTTTCTCATCTCCTGCACCCCCTATACCTTTCTCCTGCTTCCCTCCCCACACATCTCATTCCACATTGTTTGTAAAAGTCTCCTCTTCTGGGAAGTTTTCCTGGATCTCGATTGACTCTGGTTTCTCTCTTCACTCCACCAGCCTCCTCTGATACACTCCCCCTTTTCTCAGCTCCCCTTACCTCCATCTCTGATCATTTCTGGCTCCAGGGAAGGAAGAGGGAGAGACCTGTGTCTGACTAGAGTCTCTTATCCCATAGTCCCTAGATCAGGGCTCAAACTGTCTCTCTCTCTCACTTCTGTCTTTGGTTCTCTATCACTCTTATTTTTGTGTTTTTTGCTCCTCTTTATTTCTTTTAATGGTATTTGTTAAGTGCTTACTATGTGTCAAGCACTGTACTAAGAGCTGGGGTAGATACAAGTTAAAAAGGTTGGACACGGTCCATGTCCCACATGGTGTTCACAGTCTTAATCCCCATGTTACAGATGAGGTAACTGAGGCATAGAGAAGTTAAGTGACTTGCCCAAGGTCACAGAGCAGACAAGTGGAGGAGCTGGGACTAGGAGTCAGTCCTTCTGACTCCCAGGCCTATGCTCTATCCACTAGGCCATGCTGCTGCTTCTCCTAGTCTCTCTGACTCTGTCTCTGTCTCTGACACTGTCGCTGTGGCTGCCTCCCTGACTGTGTCTCTGACCCTCTGCCTGTCTGTTTCTGGGTCCCCTATCTCTCTGGCTTTGTCTCTGTCTATTTCTGGATCCCCTGTCTCTCTGGCTCTATCTCTGACCCTCTGTCTGACTGTTTCTGAGTCTCCTGTCTCTTTGGAATCCTTCTCGGCATTCTTCCCTGCCTTCTCCCCACCCTATTCCTCCACCCAGAAATTCCCCGTCTCCCCAACCCACTTTCTGAGCTCCTCCTCAGGAGCTCACCCCTCCTCCACACCCCACCATGTCACCTATGGCTCAGAGGAAGCTGGAGATCTCTAAGCACTTTGGGGAGCATGCGCCGTCTCGTGTAAGGGTGAGGAAATGGTCATTCCCTCTCCACCCTGGTTCCCTCTGGGGAAGGATCCTCAACTGGTGACACCTGCCAGGGTAGAAAAATTTCAAGACCCAGGCTTCTCATCAGTAGACTGTAAGCTCACTGTGGGCAGGAAATGTGTCTACTTTTTGTTGTATGATACTCTCCCATGTACTTAGTACAGTGCTTTGCACACAGAAAACGTTCAATAAATATGATTGAGTGAATGAATCTCTACTTCTTCCTTTGCCCCCTCCCTAACAGTGGTCGCCACCCTGGCACTCTGCTGTTCCTTTCATTTCAGCAGGGTTAGACTAATAGGTTTTGGGTGCTCTTTGAGCATTTTTCTGTGGCTATCAGGAGCAGTTGAACTGCTTTTAGTAGTCCAGGAGGAGTGCTAAGGACCATGGGCCTCTCTGCCACTGTCTTTGTGTTGTCTATGAATAATAAAAATAATAATTATGATATTTCTTAAGCACTTACTAAGAGTAACTGTTTTACAGTTACTAATGGTGAATTACAGCATTTACTAAGCACTTGTCATGAGCCAAGCCCTGAACTAAGGACTGGAGGTAGTTCCAAGTGAATAAGGTCAGACATGGTTCCTGACCGGCTCACGGCTCACAGTCTGAGCTGGAGGTAGGGAAGGGATCTTACCCTCATTTTGAAATGAGGAAACTGAGTCCCATAAAGTTTTCATGACTTTCCTGAGGACATACAGGTCAGGGGCAGACCTGGGACTGAACCCCCGCTCTCCTGCCTCCCAGCTCCACACTCTATCCACTGAATGACATTCCCTGGGATCCTTCCGACTTGCAGCTGCCAATCTAGCCTCTCTTCTTCCTCATATTCTGCCTCCTCCAGGAAGGCCTCCTGGATTTGCCCTGCCTAGGTTGGGAGGCTCCAAAAGCCCCTCCATTTTACCTTATATTTCTTTGTCTCTGTCTCTGTGCTTTCATCTCTCTTTCTGTGTCTCTTTCTGTATCTGTCTTTATGTTTTTCTTCCTTGGGGTAGGAGGTGGAGATCAGGGGGCAGGGAGGGAGGCTCTCCAGCCTGGGAATCAGAAGGCCCTGAGTTCTAATCCTGGCTCCACCACTTGTCCGTTGTGTGACCTTGGGCAAGTCACTTCATTTCTCTGTGCCTCAGTTACCGCATTTGTAAAATGGAGGTTAAGACTGAGAGTCCAATGTGGGATAGGGACTGGGTCCAACCTGATTAGTTTGCATCTACCTCAGCGTTTAGTACAGAGCTTGACACATAGAAAGCACTTAACAAATACCATCATCATCACCATCAGCTCCAAAGCCCTGAAGCAGGGATGGTGGCCACAGTTCTGCCTTTCAGTTGGTCAGTAGTCCAACCAATAGCCAAACTGCTGCTTCCTTTCCCTCCTTCCTTCCCTTTGGAGGCTGGCTAGCCGAGATGGTAGCTGGAGTTGGGTAATGCTCTGCACCCCTCGGATGGACACCCAGAAGCCAGGGACCCAGCTACCCTGAGGCCAATCTGACCAGCTCACTGCCAAAATAAATCAACACACAGTCAGCACTCAATAAATACCTTTGAATGAATGAATGAATGAATTGTATTTATTGATCGCTGTGTGCAGAGTACTCTACTGATACTAAAAATAATTGTGGTATTTGTTAAGTGTTTACTATGTGCCAGGCACTGTACTAGGTGCTGGGGTGGATACAAGCAAATTGGGTTGGACACCGTCCACATTCCAAGTGGGGCTCACACTCTCAATCCCAGTTTTCCAGATGAGGTAACCGAAGCACAGAGGAAGTGAAGTGACTTACCGAAGGTCACATGGCAGAGAAGTGGCAGAGCCTGGATTAGAATCCATGAGCTTCTGACTCCCAGGCCCGTGGATGCCACCCATCCTAGCTCCCTCGTCCCCCCCCCCCCACCATAAAAATCTGGTCCATGGCCCCAGCTGTTCAAAGGTGGTAGGCAAGTCTGATCAGCTTTGTCTTCACTTCCTCTCTTGTCCCTGGGGGTAGGCTCTGAGGAAAGGACTTCTGTGATCTCTGTCTAGCTCTCTGGAATTTCAAAAGGAAAGAGGGGACACACACACACACACACACACACACACACACACACATTCTGTGCTGGACACTGGGGGAGGGACAGAGAGAAACAGCCTGCCCTAGTGGATAGAGTACGGGCCTGGAAGTCAGAAGAACCTAGGTTCTAATCCTGAATCCACTGCTTCTCTGCTGTGTGACCTTGGACAAGTCACTTCACTTCTCTGTGCCTCACTGACCTCACCCGTGAACCCCATGTGGGACAGGGACTGTGACCACCAGATTATCTTGTATAATAATAATAATGTTGGTATTTGTTAAGCGCTTACTATGTGCAGAGCACTGTTCTAAGCGCTGGGGTAAACACAGGGGAATCAGGTTGTCCCACGTGGGGCTCACAGTCTTAATCCCCATTTTACAGATGAGGGAACTGAGGCACAGAGAAGTTAAGTGACTTGCCCACAGTCACACAGCTGACAAGTGGCAGAGCTGGGATTTGAACTCATGAGCTCTGACTCCAAAGCCCGTGCTCTTTCCACTGCGCCACGCTGCTTCTCACTTGCTTCTCTTGTATCTACCCCGGGGCTTAGAAGAATGTTGACAGTGATAGTAAGAGCTTAACAAATAACATCATTATTAAGAGGAGACAGGGTCCCTGTCCTTGAGGGACTGAAGATCTGGTTGGGGAGACAGGACATACACACACTCACACCCACACACTCACACAGGCTGTGCTGGGCGCCAGGGAAGGGACAGAAGAAGGAAGTGACACATAGCCTAGTGGATAGAGCATGGGCCTGGGAGTCAAAAGGTCATGGCCTCTAATTCTGACCCTGCCACTTGTCTGCTATGTAACCTTGGGCAAGTCACTTTACTTCTCTATGCCTTAGTTACCTCACCTGGAAAATGGGGATTTAGACTGCAAGCCCTATGTGGGCCAGGGACTGTGTCCAACCCAATTTGCTTGTATTCCCCTTGCCCCCGCCCAGCGCATAGTACAATGTCTGGCATATAGTAAGTGCTTAACAAATACCGTCATCATTCTTCTTCTTCTTCTTCTTCTTCTTCTTCTTCTTCTTCTTCTTCTTCTTCTTCTTCTTCTTCTTCTTCTTCTCATTATTACCACCTGAAGGGGCTGCTGCTCTACCTACTGTTCTTCCAGAGGCAGGACAGACACAAAATCAGATACCTCGAGCACAGACTTCAATGGCACTAACTCATTCCTGGAGATCAACACAGAGCATATTTTCCATTGTCGCCATTCCTGATGATCTACTTGCGGAGGCGGGGGTGGGTGTCATCAAACTTCTGCCCCCTTAATCAATCCTCTCCTCAACTCTCCCATCTCCTCTTCCACTCTCAAATTCTTTCTCCCCTGCATTATTCTTCTCTCTTCAGAGTTCTGCTAAAGCCCGGCACCAGAGACTGCCTCTCAAGTCTGGGAATTTGGGTATTGGGGTCTGCGTATGTATAATCCACAGTCTTGAATTAACCAGGTGGTGATATTCTCTGCACAGAGAGACAGAGACACGGGGAAAGAAGAGCAGAGTGTGAGTGCTGTGGGGAAGTTGGGGGTGACTGACATCATAGAAAATCAAACTGGGAAAATTTTGTTCCTGGAGGGGGAAGGGTGGCAGATAGGGAGGGTATGTCTTGGATGGGGGAGGCCTCTCCTCACCTTTGAGGGTTTCCTGGGTCTCCCAACAAGGTTCTTTAGTCCTAAACTGGAGATACAGAGGCAGACATAGAGAGACAGGGAGACAGAGAGAGACATAAAGATAAGGAGAGGGAGATGCCTAGATGGGGAGACACACAGACACAAAGACAAAAAGACAGAAAAAGAGAGAGATGCCAAGACAGACACAGAGAGATAGAGAGAGACACAGAGAAAGAGATAGGGAGAGAGATGCAGAGACAGATGCAGAGAGACAGAGAGAGACAGAAAGACAGAGAGAGAGATGCAGAAACAGACCAGAGAGACAGAGAGGCACAGAGTGACAGAAAGACAGGGGGAAAGACTCAGAGAGACAGAGACACAGAGGGAGACAGAAAGATGGGGAAAGATATAAAGAGACAGATGCTGAGAAATAGAAAGTCACAGAGAGAGACAGAAAGTTAGGGAGAGAGATGCAGAGACAGACACAGAGACAGAGAGACATGGAGAGAGACAGGAAGACAGGGAGAGAGAAATACACAGGCAATCACAGAGAGATAGAAAGACCCAGCGAGAGCCTGAGAGAGAGAAAGAGGCCAACTTCTCCCCTGCTCGATCTGGGTCAGCAGTATAATTGAGATGAAATATCTCTGGGAAGAGCATGGGCGGGACAGCTCTGATTTGGGTGTTCCAAATCATGGGGATCTGTCATGGGGATCATTCTGACAGTGTGGGCCAGGGAGGGGCAGGGGAGGGCAGAATTCCTAAGGGACCAGTGAGGCCTAGAAGGAGAAGGAACAGGGCTAGACATCCAGAGCCCCATATTTCTAATCCCAGCTCCTTTTCTGCTATGTGACCTTGGTTGACTCTCATAACCTCTCTGGGCCTCAGTTTTTCTATGGGTAAAATAAGGCTAAGATCTCTGCACTTCCTCCCTCTTAGATTGTGAGCCCATGAGAGAGGAGCTGTGACCAAGTGACCTACCCCAGTGCTTGGCACATTGTAAGCATTTTATAAATACCATAATAATTATTATTATCCCATCTCTTGAATCCTAACCCTCAGGTCTTCTGGATGATGGAAGAATTTGGAGTTCCCCCGATTATAATTTCCCATATTAATTGCTGGCAGAGCCTTCTGTGTTTCCACAGGGCCTCTTTATAGTGAATTTCTTTATAACACCCCCAGCTATAACAGAGTTTCCCAATACCTTATGTCCTCTGCTCCACTTAAAATAAAAATCACCTTCTCCCTCACCCCATTGAAAGAACTCCTAGAGACCAAAAAGTGTGCTTCTCCCATCAACTCCAACTGACACTCTCCTGCTGTTAAGAAGAGGTCTAACCATTTGGGTTTTCCAAATGGAGGTAGAATTCCACCCCATCCCAAAGGATAAAGAAAATTGCTGACTCCAGCAGGGGCTGATCACTTGAAGGAGACTTTCAGGTTGCCACAGGCCCACTGTCCCACTGGAAGGGCTGGCCAGTTGGAGGTTGGAGATGTTCTGCGTGGGCTGGTAGATTCTGGCTCTAACTTCAAGGCAAGTTTCTGGTCTTTCCCCACTTCCTGCTCCTTCCTCAGGCTGTGCCCAGTCCGGGAGAGACAACGATGATGATGATGGCGGATGATGATGATGATGGCATTTGTTAAGCACTTACTATATGCCAAGCACTGTTCTAAGCGCTGGGGTAGATACAAGGTAATCAGGTTGTCCCATGTGGGGCTCACAGTCTTAATCCCCATTTTACAGATGAGGTAACTGAGGCACAGAGAAGTTAAGTGACTTGCCCAAAGTCACACATGGGACAAGTGGCGGAGCCGGCATTAAAACCCATGACTTCTGACTCCCAAATCCGTGCTCCTGCCACTAAGCCACGCTGCTTCTCGAGACGAGAGAGAAGGGGGTTAAGAAAATGCGTTCTGAGGATCTGACCAGGGTTCCCCCTACCTGAATGATAATAATAATAATTGTGATATTTGTTGAGTGCTTACATTGTGCCAGGCACTGTTTTAAGCGATGGGTGGATAACAGGAAATCGGGTTGGACACAGTCCCTGTCCCACATGGGGCTCCCAATCTTAATCCCCATTTTACAGCTGAGGGAACTGAGGCCCAGAGAAGTGACTTGCCCAACGTCACAGAACAGGAAAGTGTGGGAAGCAGCATGGCCTAGTGGCAAGAGCACGGGTTTGAGAATCAGAGGACATGAGTTCTAAGCCCGGCTCTGCCACTTGTCTGCTGTGTGACCTTAGGCAAATTATGTCACTTCTCTGTGCCTCAGTTACCTTATTTGTCAAATGGGGATTAAGAGTGGGAGCCTCATGTGGGACAGGGACTGTGTCCAACTTGATTACCTTGTATCTAACCCAGCTCTTAGAATAGTGCTTAACACAGAGTAAGCACTTAACAATACCATGATTATCATTAAGTGGCGGAACCAGGGTAAGAACCCAGGTCCCTCTGATTCTCAGACCTGCACTCTATTTACTAGGCCACTCTGCTTCTTCAGTCAGAAATAGGATGAGGGAGTGGGGTGTCCCGAGCATCTTTGCTCCCCTCCCCATGCCGAGAAGCTGGGCTAGGCAAGGGCGGCGGAGGTGACAGCGACTCCTTCACCCGGCTGAGCGATCACCCGGCTGGTTGGGCCGGTTCCCCCGGGTCGGTAGAGAAGGGGGCGGGGTGAAGGGGAGAAGGATGTAGAACATCTCGGGTGTAAATGGGATGGAGCCTCTCCCGCCGTGACCGTGACCCGCCCGTGGGATGGATGGGTGGCCGCATTCCATGTGGAGGTGGTGAGGGGCGTCCAGAGGGAGGGCGGATAGACAGGATTTGGTCGGCGGGAGGGGGTGTCGACCTCCCCTTATCTCCCTCGGAGCCCCGCCCCTTCATTAGCAAAGCCTCCTCGTCCCTCGCAGTCCTTCCCCTCCCCTACATCCCCTACAAATAACAATTGTGGTATTTGATAAGTGCTTATTATGTGCCAGGCACTCTGCTAAGCGCTGGGATGGACACGAGCAAATCAGGTTGGACACAGTCTCTGTCCTACATAGGGCTCACAGTCTTACTCCCCATTTTACAAATGAGGGAACTGAGGCATAGAGAAGTGAAGTGACTTGCCCAAGGTCACACAACAGAGCCATGATTAGAACGCAGGCCCTTCTGACTCCCATTCATTCATTCAATAGTATTTATTGAGCGCTTACTATGTGCAGAGCACTGTACTAAGCGCTTGGAATGGACAAATCGGTAACAGATAGCGACAGTCCCTGCCCTTTGACGGGCTTACGGTCTAATCGGGGGAGACAGACAGACGAGAACAATGGCAATAAATAGAATCAAGATAAATAGAATCAAGAATCCCAGGCCCATGCTCTATCCACTAGGCCTCACTGCTTCTCTATTAGCCTTCGCCACCACTCCGCTCCATTCCTACCAGCTTGCGGGAAAGCTGGGGGCCATAGGGAGCTCTCCTTCGGGAAAGCACAGGATGAGAGGGCTGAACAGGGTCACGCCAAGGGGTGGCTGGGCCTGGGCCGGACACCTCCGGATACCCTCCTCCATCCTCCTTCCAAACATCCCGTTTGAGAATTGCTGGTCAGGGAGATTTTGGAAGTTCGCTTGCTCTCTCTGCTGGAGAGAAATAGAAACAACTGGAGAGACCCATGAAACCCTTTCATCCTACTTCTCTCTCTCTCCTTTCAGTGTCGTCCTTGCACTTTGAACATTTGACTCATTCATTCAGTAGTATTTACTGAGTGCTTACTGTGTGCAGAACACTGTACTAAGCGCTTGGGAAAGTACAAAATAACAATAAACAGACGCATTCCTTGACCACAAGGAGATTTGATATTCGCCCCCCCCCAGCCCAACCCAACAGCACTTATGGACCTATCTTTAAATTAAAATTATAAATGGCTTATTTATTCATATTAACGTCTGTCTCGTCCTCTAGACTGTAAGCTCATCATGTGCAGGGAATGCATCTGTTTATTGTTTTATTGTATTCTCCCAAGCGCTTAGTACAGTGCTCTGCACAGAATAAGTGCTCAACAAATATGGTTGAATAATACTAATGATGAGGGTATTTGTTAAGTGCTTACTAAGTGACAAGCACTGTTCTAAGCGCTGAATGAATGAACGAAGTAAGCTCACTGTGGGAAGGAAATGTGTCTGTTATACTGTTTTATTGTACTCTCCCAAAGGCTTGGTATAGTGCTCTGCACACAGTAAGTGCTCAATAAATACGATTGAATGAATGAACGAATGAATGAAGTGAACTTGTTGTGGGCAGGGAATATGTATGTTATTTTGTTGTAATGTACGTGCTCAAGCGCTTAGGACGGTGTTCTACATAGTAAGGGCTCAATAAATATAATTGCCTGGCTTAACTAACTCCCCATCCTGGACTGTAAATTGGTTATTGGCAGGGAACATGTCTGCTAATTCTATTATATTGTACTCTCCCAAGCGCTTATTATGGTGCTCTGCACATAGTATATTCTTATTAAATACGACTGATTGATTGATTGATTGAGGGGGTGGGAAGTCCGCTTCTCCACTCCCGGTCAGATTGGGACCCCCGATCCAATCCCTCCCAATCTACGCTCCCTTCTGGCCTAAAGATTGTTTTTTAAAATCCTTCTGCCCCCAGCTGGGGAAAAGCGGTGGTGACACTTTTGCCTGGCTCTGAGATGTCACCTGGGCAGGTAAGGAAATGAGTTCGGATCCAGGCACATTACCCACCGTGGAGGGACCTAGTGGATAGAGCACAGGCCTGGGAGTCAGAATGACCTGGGTTCTAATCCCCAATCTGCCACTTGTCTGCTGTGTGACCTTGGGCAAGTCACTTCATTTCTCTGTGCCTCAGTTACCTCATCTGGAAAAGAATAATAATAATGTTGGTATTTGTTAAGCGCTTACTATGTGCAGAGCACTGTTCTAAGCGCTGGGGTAGATACAGGGAAATCAGGTTGTCCCACGTGAGGCTCACAGTTAATCCCCATTTTACAGATGAGGTAACTGAGGCACAGAGAAGTTAAGTGACCTGCCCACAGTCACACAGCTGACAAGCGGCAGAGCCGGGAGTCGAACTCATGACCTGTGACTCCGAAGCCCATGTTCTTTCCTCTGAGCCACGCTGCTTCCCCAGTGTGGAAAATGTGGATTAAGACTGGGAGCCCCACTTGGGGCAGGGACCGTGACCAACCTGATTACCTCGTATCTACCCCAGCGATTGTAACAGTGCTTGGCACATAGTAAGCACTTAAATTTCACAATTACAATTATCGTCAATAGAACTGGGGTAGAGATGGAGGGCAGCAGCCCTGGGTAAGGATTATAAGGGTACAGGAAGGGCCATGCAGAATCCTGGAGTCCTCTAAAGGACAGGATTTCCCCCTCCGGCCCCTTTTTGTGTTGGGGCTCAGAGCATATTTGTGGATGGTCGGTCCCAATCCGCCTTGGGACTCCATCTCCTACAGGCCTTTGCAGCTTTAAGGCCCACCCGACCCAGATGACCTTGCAGATTGATTTTGCGTATGGCAGAGGCAACAGAGTGGAGTGGATGGGAGAGGTAGCCGAGCATCATTCATTCATTCAATCATATTTATAGAGCGCTTACTGTGTGCAGAGCACTATACTAAGTCTTGGGAAAGTACACTACAATAGTAAACAGTGACATTCCCTGCCCACAACGAGTTTACATTCTAGAGGGGAGAAGGCAGACATCAGTACAAATAAATAAAATGACAGATATGGACATAATTGCTGTGGGGCTGGGAGGAGAAAGCGAGGGGCAAAGGGAGCAAGTCAGGGCAATGCAGAAGGGAGAGGGAGAAGAGGAAAAGTGGGGCTTAGTCTGGGAAGGCCTCTTGGAGGAGATGTGCCTTCAATAAGGGGGTGGGGGGGAGTTTCTGCAAGCACGCACCTGCTCTGAGCCCTGAGGGCAGAGATGTAGAAAGCCCCAGGGCATCCCGAGAAAAATGGCGCCTAATGGTGAGAATTGGGGAAAAGTGGGAAGGGCCAGAACAGGAGGCAGGTATCTTAAGGGAATGAGTCTGTTTATTGCTGTATTGCACTTTCCCAAGAGCCTAATATTGTGCTCTGCACATAGTAGGCTCTCAATAAGTACGATTGAATGAATGAATCTGCCCTGGGCTGCCCTGGAGATGCAGTTCGTCTACTGGATGACAGAGAGCAGTGTGAGCCTAGAAATGCAGTAGCCAAACCAGATCTGCTTAGTGGAGCCCATGAGTCTTCCTCCAGGTGATGTAATAATAATAATAATATTTGTTAAGCGCTTAGAATGTAGAACGTGTCATGTACCATTTAAACTCTGGGGTATATACAAGATAATCATGTTGGACACAGTCCCTGTTCCACATGGGGCTCACAGTCCTAATCCCCATTTTACAGATGAGGCCCAGAGGAGTTAAGTGATTTGCCCAAGGTCACACAGAAGACAAATGGCGGAGCAGGGATTAAAACCCAAGTCCTTCTCACTTCCAGGCCCGTGCTCTATCCACTAGGCCGTGCTGGGTATATATGCGGGTGTAGGAACAGAGGAAGTCTGTTTCCCTAGGGAGCTGGGAGGCCAACAATAAATAATAATAATAAATACTACTAATAAAAATCATTGTGGTATTTGTTAAACACTTACTATGTGTCAAGCACTGTTCTAAGTGCTGGAGAAGATGTAAGGTGATAATGCCAGACACAGTCCTTGTCTGACACATTGCTCACAATGTAAGTAGGAAGGAGAACAGGTATTAAATCCCCATTTTTACAGATGAGGTTACTGAGACACTGAGAAGTTAACTGACTTGCCCAAGTTAATTCAGTCGGCACCTGAGGGAGTGTGGTTCTGTGAAAAGAGCATGGGCTTGGGAGTCTGAGGACATGGGTTCTATCTCAACTCTGCCATTTGTCAGCTGTGTGACCTTGGGCAAGCCACTTAACGTCTCTATGCTTCAGTTACCTCATCTGTAAAGTGGGGATTAAGACTGTGAGCCCCACGTGGGACAACCTGATTACCTCATATCTACCCCAGCACTTAGAACAGTGCTTGGCACATAGTAAGCGCTTAACAAATACCGTAATTTTTATTAGCACAGGCCTGGGAGTCAGAAGGACCTGGGTTCTGAACCCGGCGATGCCACTTGTCTGCTGTGTGACCTTGGACAAGTCACTTCACTTCTCTGTGCCTCAGTTACTTAATCTTTAAAATGGGGATTAGGATTGTGAGCCTCATGTGGGACAGGGACTGGTTGATTAGCTTGTACATACCTCAGTGCTTTTAACAGTGCTTGACATGCAGTAAATGCTTAACAAATACCAAAATTTCTATTATTATTATTTTAGAATACAGGTCCTCTGTCTACCAGGTCCATGCTCTTTCCTCTAGACCACACTGCTCTTCAATACCAGCAGATCCCAGGGGGGTTGGACAGACTCATAGTCTTTGGGTCACTGGGGAGAGTCAGGGATGGAGAAGGGAGTCAGGGGTTTTGGATAGTCTGTGGTGGGTCACTGGGGAGAGTCAGGAATGTGGGATGGTCAGTGATGGATCACTGGGGAAGAGTCTAGATGGAGAGGGGACAATTACTGCTATCAGCAGAGACAGAGTCCTGGATTGGATGGGTTATGGGACTGAGCCAGGGAGAGAAATTATAAAAAAAGTTGCCGTCAAGACATCAATGGTTAAGGCTGCTATTCTTGTCTATTGTTTAATTATTAACAGTCCAGTGAATAACAAAATTGATGAATTATTCTTACACCTCAGCTAAACCTGACACTAACTCTGATACAGACCTTGACCCTAGCCCTGGCATTGACCCTGACCCTAACTCTGACCTTAGTCTTGATCCTAACCCTCACCCTCACCCTGGCCCTAATCCTAGCCCAACCCTAACCTCAACTTGAACTTGATGTTGTCTTAACCCCGAACTTCACTCAAAGCCTCTCCCTCCTCCTAGCCCTGACCCTGGCCTGAGCTATGGTCTTAACCCTAACAGATCCCTCCTAGTTCTGAGGAATAGGAGTGGGTGACTCCAGTTATGAAACCCATCTAAATGCTTTGAGATAGAGACCTTCACTGTGGAGCTGGGATGGGGTGAACAGGATCTTAAAATTTGGGATCACCTCAGCTGTGTCCGAGGAGAACTGGAAAATTCCTAAAGGATTGGCTGGAGTTTTCAGCTGCTGGAAAATGTTAGGCTTTGTATCTTTGGCTAAGGGGCAGGCAGAGGAACACAGGACCAGAATAGGGGAGACATTTACCCAGGATCACACAGAACATTCTTAGGCTGCTGTTCTGCCTGGTCAGGCCTTGTGTTCTTCAGTAAGGGCCATTCAGAGGATTACAAGACCAGAGAGGGTGAGACACTCGTCCAGAGTCACACAGCTCATTCCTAGCCTGCTAGTGTCCTTTGCTTCACATTCTCTTCGTAGATATAGGAGCAGATAGGCAGGGTAGGAATGTGCCATGTGACTCATTTTCCTCTATCATCCTGGACATGCCTTGACTCCTTGGATAAGGGCAGAGAGAGGAACGCAGGCCCAGAGAGGGTAAGACGCCTACCCAGAGTTACCTAGCATTCCAGAAACCCCATCACATCAGGCCTCCCCCATAATTCCTCTGTCCACACTACAGTTCCCAATTTCATTCTCTTCCTTTAGGGACAAAATCCAAATTTAGCTTAGGGTCCTCCATCCTAAAGGGGGCCTTCAGTGGGGATTATTAAGTCCAACCTCCTAACTAAATCCTCCTGCTGACATCCTTCTGTCCTGGGTTGCCCATCATGGAAACCCTCCCTCATTCACCCACCCTGGGTCCTCCTCCTTCTTGCCTTGACCACCAGGAATTTAAGCCTAACCACACTTCCTCTCACTTCATTGTCAGCACAAGCCCTCCTGTCCTGACCATCGACGGTAGGGGAAGGGATTATTATATTATTACAATAATAATGCTTGTTAAATTTTTACTATATGCTAGGCACTGTACTAAGCACTGAGGTAGATACAAGGATATCAAGCTGGATATAGCCCCTGTCCCACATGGACAAGCCGTGCTGGCCAGGACACATGCTCTTTCCATTAGGCCACACTGCTCCTTAATATCAGCAGATCCCGGGGGGTTAAAAAGACCTTAGCCCATCCACGGGGTCCCAACCTCCTTTTCCCAACAAGGACAAGAGAGAAATTGAAGTTCCTTATGGGCAGCGTTCCTTTCTATCTACTGTATTGTACTTTCCCAAGGGCTTAGCATAGTGTTCTGCACACAGTAAGCACTCAATAAATACCACTGATTTATTGAGTGAGTGAAGCAGCCTAGTGGATAGAGCATGGGCCTGAGAGTCAGAAGGTCATGGGTTCTGATACCGGCTCTGTCACTTGTCTGCTGGGTGACTTTGGGCAAGTCACTTAACTTCTGTGTGCCTCGATTCCCTCACCTGTCAAATGGGGATTAAGACTGTGAGCCCTATATGGGACAGGGACTGTGTCCAACCCGATTGTCTTATATCTACCCCAGCGTTTAGAATAGTGCCTGGTACATAGTAAACGCTTAACAAATACCATCATTATTATACACAGATTTTAGACTGTTGGCTGGGTTGTGGTGGTGACTGTAAACTGTGGTTGTGACTCCCTTCATTCGTTCATTCAAAGCATTTATTGAGTGCTTACTATGTGCAGAGCACTGTACTAAGTGCTTGGAATGTACAATTTGGCAACAGATAGAGACAATCCCTGCCCAATGACAGGTTTACAGTCTAATCGGGGGAAACGGATGGACAAAAACAAGACAACATAATCACGATGAATAGAATGTTGCAATGGCAGTGTCTCTGGCATTGACATTAGCCATAGCTGTGATTTTACAGTCACACATCTGTGTCTGGAGCTTTCATTGAGGTGGTGTGGCTGGCTATGAGTCTGGTTGTATTTGTAGCCATGACTTTGGTTTAGACTGTTGCTGAGGCTGTAACTATGGCCATTACTGTGACCATGGCTATGGCTGGTGGTGGTTGTATCAATTGGAGATTGTGGTTGTGGCTGTTGCTGTGGTTGTGATATGATTGTGGCTTTAACAGTGGTCACGGTAATGTCTTTGGCTGTGTCTGTGTCTTTATCTGCCGGTGGCTGTGATTGTGGTTGCGTTTATGACTGGCGGTGGTTATATAATAATAATAAGAATTGTGGTATTTGTTATGTGCTTACCATGTGCCAGGCTCTGGGGTGGATTCAAGTTAATCGGTTTGGACACAGTCCCTGTCCCACACGGAGCTCACAGTCTTAATCCCCATTTCACAGATGAGGCACAGAGAAGTGGAGTGTCTTGCCCAAGGCCACACAGCAGACACATGGCAGATCCGGGTTTAGAACCCATGACCTTCAGATTCCATGCTGTATACAATACGCCATGCTGCTTCCTGTGGCTGTGGTTATGATTGTAACTATGATTGTTGGCTTTGACTGTTATCATGGTTATATCTGTGGCAGTGGCTGTGATGCAGCATGGCCTGGTGGATAGAGCCGGGCATGGGAGTGAAAAGAACCTGGGTTCTAATCCCTGCTCTGCTGCTTGTCGGCTGTAGTGAACTTGGGCAAGTTACTTAACTTCTCTGTGCCTTAGTTACCTCCGTGAGCCCCAAGAAGGTTAGGGACTGAGTCTAACCTGATTACCTTCGGTCTACCTCAGCGCTTAGAACAGTGCCTGCCACATAGTAAGCCCTTAATAAATATTATAAAAAAAGCAGCGTGGCCTAGTGAAAAGAACATGGGCCTGCTGTGGGACCTTGGGCAAGTCATTTAACTTCTCTGGGTCTCGGTTCCCTCTTCTGCAAAATGGAGATTCAATGCCTGTTCTCCTTTCTACTTAGACTGTGAGCCCAATGTGGAACCTGATTATCTTGTATCTTTCTCAATGCTTAGTACAGTGCTTGGGTGCATAGGAAATGCTTAACAAATACCACTGTTATTATCATTCATATTTATTGAGCGCTTACTGTGGGCAGAGAGCTCTGTACTAAGTCTTTGTGAGAGTACAATATAACAATAAACAGACATATTCCCTGCCACGACAAGTTTTCAGTCTATAATCTGTGGCCATGAGTATGGCAATGTTTTTTGCTGTGGTTGTGACTATTACCCTGGTTTGACTGTAGTCATGGTTGTAGCTGCGGTTGTATTTGTGACCACGGCATGGCTCTGAACTTCCCTTCCCGAGCAGTAAGGAGCCCGAAACCAGCTCCTTTAACTGCAGTGTTGTGATTGTGTGTTGCATTGTATTTATCTTGTCAGTGTTTCTTCTCAGACCTCACCGACCTCCCAGCGTCCCCTGTTTTTTGTTTACTTGTTTTTTTGGTATTTGTTAAGCACTTACTATGGGCCAAGCACTGTACTAAACACCTAGGTAGATATAGTCCAGTTAGTCCTCTAGACTGTAAACTCCTTATGGGCAGGGAAAGTGTCTGCTAAGTCTTTTGTTTTGTACTCTCCCAAACTCTTAATACAGTAATCTCAATAAATACTATTGAATGAATAATCTGCACATAGTAAGCGCTCAATAAATACCATTGATTGATTGATGAATGCAAGACAGGTTGGACACAGCCCCCGTTCTACTTGGAGCTCACAGTCTAAGTAGGAGGGGTAAAATTTAATCCCTATTTTCAGATGAGGAAAACAACGAACAGAGAAGTTAAGTGACTTACCCAAGGTCACACAGCATACAAGTAATGGAGCTGGAATTAAAACAGAGGTCCTCTGATTCCCAGACCCATGCTCTATCCACTAGGTCATGCTGATTCTCTATTAGATTGAGTTCCTGAGGGTCAGGAACCAGCTTTGTTTATCCTTTGCATTCTTCCCCAATACTTTGCACACAATGGGTGCCTAATAAATTTCAATTAGTCAGTAATACTTATTGAGCTCCAACTGTGTATTTTGAGCTGTCCTGCATGCTTGAGGAGAGTACAGTAGTATGAGAAAACAAGATCCCAGCCCTCGAGGAGCTTTACAAAGAGCTTGGCTCTTGGATTTGCACCCTTTATTCACCCTTCCTTCAACCCCTCAGCACTTCTGTACACATCCACAGTTAATTTATTTATATTAATGTTTGTCTCCCCCTCTGGGCTGTAAGCTTGTTGTGAGCAGGGAACGTATCTACCACCTCTGTTATATTACACTCCTCCGAATGTTTAGTAAAGTGTTCTACACACAGTAAGCACTCAATAAATACAATTAATTGATTTCTAGTTTAGTGAGGGGCTGTCGATCTAGTGAACGATTAGGCTTGAAGAAGGGGATGGTGCATCTCTGACTTCGGATGGAGGGGTGGTTATGCCCCCTCCCTGGTCCCCTGAATGATCTCAGCACCTCTTTCCTCCTCCCCAATCCCAGGGCACAGATACCACCCGATGCCATGTATCGGAACTTCCCAAGAGGGTCTGGCGCCAAAGCCCGGATGTCTAGCGGTATCTAGAGACAAGCCACATGGTGTAGTGGGTTGAATATGGGCCTGGGAGTCAGAAGGTCATGACTTCTAATCCCGGCTCTGCCATTTATCTGCTGTGTGACCTTGAGCAAATCACTTCACTTCTCTAGGCCTCAGTTACCTCATCTGTAAAATGGAGATTGAGACTGTGAGCCCCATGTGAGACAGGGACTGTGTCCAACCCGATTTGCTTGTATCCATCCCAGCGCCTAGTACAGTGCCTGGCACATAGTAAGCGCTTAACAAATGCCACAATTAGTATTATGCGGATAACCGGGTTCCAGTAGGGGAATGGACCCAGCCTGGAGGATACCTGATGCAGACAGCAGAGTCCATCCGGGCTGCGAGGAAAATCCCGTGAGAGCCCAGATTAGCTCCAAGATCTGGGATAGGGAGCGGGAATCTGGAGCGGCGAGTTGGAACCCCAGGAATCCAGCCTCGGGGGTGTCCGGGGGAGGAGAAGTGCATTCTGACCAAGCCCCTCACCAGCTACTCGGGCGGGGTTAGAGGAATCCAGATCCGTGGGATGATGGGGGCGTGTCCGAGCGGCCAGTGGCGAAAGAGTCCGTGGCTCCTCCTCGTGTCCATGCTTTCCTCCACACACACACGCACAATCACGCGTGGGGCCCAGCTCGGATGGGGATAAAAGAGCTTCGGACCCGGGGCTTTTCACCGTCTCCACCGCCTGAAGGATCGAGCTCCCATTGCTGAGTAGCCGGTGAGTGTCCTTCGGGCCCCGGGGGAGGGACAAAGGGGACGGGGGAGAACGACAGAAGCTGAAGGAAGCCTGAACTGGGGAGAAAATAGAGCCGAGAGGGGAGTTTAGAAGGGGTTGGGGACGAGCGGCTGAAGGGAGGATGGAACTGAGAGACAGGGGATACATTGTGATAGAGAGAGAGGTAGGCTGTGGTTAGGGACAGAAGAAGGATGGAGGAAGGAGGAAGAATGAGACAGAGAGGCAGAGATGGAGGGGAACGGGGAATGAAAAGACATCTAGGGGAAGAGGGTTTGTTTAATAATTATGGCATTTGTTAAGCGTTTACTATGTGCCAGGAACTGTACTAAGCGATGAGGTGGATACGAGCAAATCGGGATAGACACAGTCCCTGCCCGACATGGGACTCACAGCCTCATCCCAGGCGCTGTACTAAGCGCTGGGGTGGATATAAGCAAATCGGGTTGGACCCATTCCCTGTTCCACCTGGGGCTCACAGTCTCATCCACCCACCCGAAGAGGGGACAGGTGCCTGGGGGCGGGGGTGGGGTGGTCTATCTGGAACGGTTCTGGCCCCCGGTCTAGGGGATGGGTCCTTGTCCGGATCGGGGTTCCGGGGGCGGCGCAGATGGAGCCGGGAGCTGAGACGTGGGGAGTTTGGGGTTGACTTCTAGGCTTCCCGACCCGTCGAGCAGCGAAATGTCCTGCCAGCAGAACCAGCAACAGGGCCCGCCCCCTCCCCAGTGCCCCCAGCAGTGCCAGCCGCCGCCCAAGTGCCCCCCGAAGTGTCCCCCCAAGTGCCCCCCGAAATGCCCTCCTAAGTGCCCGGCTCCGTGCCCGGCCCCGGCCTCTTGCTGCGGTTCCAGCTCGGGGGGCTGCTGCGGTTCCAGCTCGGGGGGCTGCTGCGGTTCCAGCTCGGGGGGCGGCGGCTGCTGCCTGTCTCATCACCGCCCTCGTCGCTCCCACCGGCTGCGGCACCGGAGCCGGCAGGAGTGTGAAGATTCCGGCTCCGGCTGCTGCCACGGCTCCGACTCCGGTTGCTGCCACGGCTCCGGCTCCGGCTGCTGCTGACGGGGGTCCCCGCCGCTGAACGACCCCCGAGACCCCTGCAGACCAAGGACCAGGACCCCAGCAGCCCCCGCCCCCAGCTCAGCCTGCTGCCCCTCTTCTTTCTCCATCAGCTGGTTCTAAAGCCCCGGACTTCTCCCCGACAAACGATGCTTAATCCCCGGGGTCCAGCCCCCTCTCCATTCTCCCCCGCAAACACGCCGCAATAAAGCTTCCCTCTTCACGATCCCGTCTTCTCTCTGGCTTCTTCTTCCTCCCGCTCCACACTCGGAGGATTATATCGCCTACAGGTTGAATTTCTGGGCATCTCCAGTTTTCAGAGGCCCAGAGAGGTTCGGTGACTTGAATGAGTCCCACTGCGTACTGGGGTAGAGATTCATTCATTCATTCAATAGTATTTATTGAGCGCTTACTATGTGCAGAGCACTGTTCTAAGCGCTTGGAATGTACAAATCGGTAACAGATAGAGACAGTCCATGCCCTTTGACGGGTTTACAGTCTAATTGGGGATTAGAGATGGCGCTAGAAACTTGGAGAAGGTGTCGCGGGGTCTGAGTCCTGAAGCCCCCTGGAGTATTACTGAGTTCCGTATTGGATAATAATTAATAATAATTATAGTGTTTGTTAGCGCTTACTATGTTCTAATTGCTGGGGTAGATAGAAGGTAATCGGGTTGTCCCACGTGGGGCTCAGAGTCTTAATCCTCATTTTACAGATGAGGTAACTGAGGTACAGAGAAGTGAAGTGGCTTGCCTAAGGTTATGCAGCAGATAAGGGGCGGAGTCAGGATTAGAACCCACATCCTCTGACTCCCAAGCCCGTGCTCTTGCCACCTAAACCACGCGGCTTCTCCAACTCATGCTGTTTCTCCAATTCCCAATTGGATAATCGGGAACCTACTGCAAAGGAAGCAGTGTGGTCTAGTGGGAAAAGCTTAGGCCTTGGAGTCAAAGGACCTCGGATCATTCATTCAATCATATTTATTGAGCGCTTATTGTGTGCAGAACACTTTACTAAGCGCTAGGGAGAGTACAATACAACAATAAACAGACACATTCCCTGCCCACAATGAGCTTGGGTTCTTATCCAGGCTCTGCCACTTGTATCTGTGCGACCTTGGGAAAATCACTTAATTTCTCTGGGCCTCAGCTTCCTCGTCTGTATAATGGGAATTAAATATCTGTTCCCTTCCTATTTAGACTGTGAACCTGATGAGGGTCAGGAAATTTGCCAGATCTGATTATCTTGGAGCTACCCCTGAGTTTGGCCCAAAGAAAGCACTTAACAAGAATTATTATTACTATTACTATTACTGGCCACTTAGTCTCTGGAAAGCATTACACTGAGCACTTGGGAGCATATGATAAAAATAGACACAACGTCTGACTTTGAAGAAGTTACAATCTAATGAGAGAGACAGACAGATACAGGTTTAATGAATGTGGAGGGAACAAGAGGGAAAAAGTAGATGCAAATGAAAGCCACAAAGGGAAGTAATAAATAAACTAATAAATAGAAAATGGAATAACAGAGAAATATATGATGGGACGACATGACCAAGGAGACCAGGGAAGGCCATTTTGAGGAGATGGCATACCAGGAGACTTTGAAGGTAGGGAAGGATTAGGACTTGGGGTCCCAGCTGTGGTCTTTCAGTCAATCATATTTATTGAGCGCTTACTCTGTGTAGGGCCTGAGAGTCAGAGGACCTGGATTCTAATCCTGGCTCCATTACTTGTCTGCTGTGGGACTTTGGACAAATCACTTTCATTTCTCTGTGCTTCAGTTCCCTCATCTGCAAAATGGAGATTCCATACCTGTTCTCCCTCTAATTTAGACTGTGAGCCCCAGGTCCATGTGGGACTTAATGATCTTGTATCTGCCTAGGGCTTAGAACAGGGCTTTGGCACATAGCTAGCACTTAACAAATACTACAATTACTTTTATTACGGGGGGGGGGGAGCAACACTTCATTAAATCGTATTTATTGAGCGCTCATTGTGTGCAGAGCACTGTACTATGCCCTTGGAAAGTACAATTCAGCAATAAAAAGAGACAATCCCTTCCCACACCGGGCTTACAATCTAGAAGGGGGAAGACAGACATCAAAACAATTAAACAGGCAGCAACATAAATAGAATTATAGGTATATACACTTTCTCAAGTCTTCCCAAAGTGGGCACTGGAAAAGAGCTGCTCTCTGGACCACTCCTCACCCGGTTCTCAATGATGCCACCGGGAATGACACCAACCCCCAGATGCCCCACCTTGGGAAGTGCCACCCAGTGGCCCAGCATTCCCAGAATGTGCCAACCAGGTGTGCTCAAGAGAGGCACACAGGCCAAGCTAGAGGGTTGGATGCCTTGCCCATTGAAGTAATTAGCATTCACCAGGAGTTAGTCAGTCATTCATATTTACTGAGTGCTTGCCGAGCACTGTATTAGCACTTGGTAGTATATTGTACTCTCCCAAGTGCTTAGTACAGTGCTTACTTAAACACAGTAAGCACTCAATAAATACGATTGAATGAATGAATGAATATAATAATAAACAGACACATTCCATGGCCACAAAGAGCTTACAGTCTAGAGGGGGAAACAGACATTAATATAAAAAATTAATTAAAGAGATGGACATAAGTGCTGTGGGGCTGGGAGAGGGGATGAATTAAGGGAGCAAGTCAGGGTGACACAAAAGAAAATGGGAGAAGAGGAAAGAAAAGGTGTTAGAGGCTTAGAAATCTGCCTTTATTTCTCAAGGCGAGTATCAAGGATTTGGTCATGAGACTGTAATAACAATAATAATAATTATCATTATTATTATGGTATTTGTTAAGTGCTTATTATGTGCCAAGCACTGTTCTAAGTGCTGGGGTAGATACAAGGTAATCAGGTTGTCCCACATGGGGCTCACAGTCTTAATCCCCATTTTACAGATGAAGTAACTGAGGCAGAGAGAAGTTAAGTGGCTTGCCCAAGGTCACGCAGCAGACAAGTGGCAGAGCTGGGATTAGAACCTATGTCCTCTGACTCCCAACCCCTTGCTCTTGCCACAAAGCCACACTGCTTAGCCACACTGCTAACCTTGTTGTGGGCAGGGAATATGCCTGCTTATTGTTATTTGTTATATGTAACTCTTCCAAGCGCTTAGTACAGTTCTCTGCACCCAGTAAGCACTCAATAAATGATTGCATGAGTGAATGAATATGCTACCTATCATTACTGCCACATTCCTGGTCTCACGCAATAAGCAGCGTGGCCTAGTGGAGAGAGCACTCGTCTGGAAATCAGAAGATCTGCATTCTAATCCTGGCTCTTCCACTTGTCTGCTGCCTGACCTTGGGCAAGTCACTTAACTTCTCTGTGCTTCCCTTTCCTCATCTATAAAATGGGGATCAAGAGTGTCAGCCCCATGTGGGACAGGGACTGTGTCCAACCTGATTATCTTGAATCTACCCCAGTGCTTAGTACAGTACCTGTCACAGAGTAAGCACTTAATGAATATTATCATCATCATCTTGACATCCTCTCTGTAAGACCCGGCTCTTGGGAATTTTCTTCCAGATGTTTCCTTTGAAAAATCCACCCTGACCTTGGGGATCCAAGTTAACAGAGCAGAAAGACTGCCTATAGTCTACTCCCACTCCACCTTCCTCGGACAAGAAAAAACGAGACCAGTGCAGGTCTTGCCTTGAACTATAATCCAAAGGGGAAGAACGGAAGAGGAAGCTGAAACAAAATCTGGCCCCTGTCAGTCAAGCCCTCCTGGGCCAATGGTTTCTGAGGCCAAACCTGCAGGGGTGGCAGCAGGATTGAGAGACCAGTGCTCGGAAATTCCAGGGCACCTGGTATTCCAAGTTGAAGGCCAGTGATTCCGTCCACCTCAGCCCTCACCACTGCCAACACCCTCCTCCTGTCTGAGATCACCCCCCCCCCCCCATGAAACCCTCTGGACTGCTGATAAGGCCGGGAAAGCAGGGAGGGGAGGCTGAGAGTCGAGAGGCAAGTACCGGCGTCTGGATATCACGTTTGATATTAATGTCTGTCTCCTCCTCTAGACTGTAAGCTCATTGTGGGCAGTGAATGTGCCTGTTTATTGTTGTATTATACTCCCCCAAGCATTTAATACAGTGCTCTGCACACAGTAAGCGCTCAGTAAATACGACTGAATGAATGGATGAATGAATGAATATTCGCTCCACTTCCAACACCACAGCACATTTTTTAATGACATTTGTTAAGCACTTACTATGTCCCAGGCACTGTTCTAAGCACTGGGGTAGATACAGTCTATGTCCCAAGTGGGGCTTAATCCCCATTTTACAGATGAGGTAACTGAGGCCCAGAGAAGTGATGTGACTTGCCCAAGGTCACACAGCAGTTAAGTGGAGGAGCAGGGTCTAGAACCCAGGTCCTTCTGACTTCTAGGCCCCTGCTCTATCCACTAGTCCATGCTGCTTCCCTACATATCTTTAAAAGTACATATCTTTAAATTATATATCATTAATTATTAATTCATGTTAATGTCTGTCTCCCCCTCTAAACTGTAAGCTTGTTATGGGCAGGGAATGTGTCTGCTAATTCCATTGTATGGTATTCTCTTAAGCACAAAGTACAGTGTTTTGCCAATTATTATTATTATTATTGTTATTATCAAATGCCATCGAGTAGATTCTGATTCGTAGCGACTCTATGGGTACATTTTCTTCAGAACACCCTATTTTTTGCCATAATCTGTAACCTTGCTAACGGTTCTTCCTGCACTGTTATTATGGATTCTATGGCTCTCGTCGCTGGCCGGCCTCTTCAACGTTTTAGCACTTAGTAAATAATAATAATAATAAAGTTGGTATTTGTTAAGTGCTTACTATGTGCAGAGCACTGTTATAATCGCTGGGGTAGATACAGGGTAATCAGGTTGTCCCACATAAGGCTCACAGTTAATCCCCATTTTACAGATGAGGTAACTGAGGCACAGAGAAGTTAAGTGACTTGCCCACAGTCACACAGCCGACAAGTGGCAGATCCAGGATTTGAACCCTTCGAACCCATGACCTCTGACTCCCAAGCCCGGGCTTTTTCCACTGAGCCACGCTTCAATAAATACCATTGATTGATTGATTGATTGATTTTTATTTTCACTCAGCGGCAGAGGAGGGAGGGGGTCCAAAAGAGAAGAAGGGAGGGGGGCGAGGAGAGGAGAGCTCTAAGGGTTTGAGGAGGAAGCAGGAGGAGAGAGAGCAAGCTGGAGGGAGCCGGGTGTCCCGGTCCTCGACAGGAGGTTGTGTAGGGGGGTGATGAAACTGGTAGCATCAGCTGCAGTCGAAATTGTATCTTGTATCTACCCACCTGATTACTCCAGTGCTTAGGACAGTGCAACAAATACTATTATTATTATTCCGTCAACCAGAAACAAATCCTTCCCCTCCTGGAGACCCCCAAACTCCGGCGGATCCCAAGAGGAAAGCATCAGGAGGCAGAGTACTGGAATCTTATTTATTGGGTTTGGGGGGACACGGGAAATAGGGTTCCGGGAGAAAGCACAGATCCAGGAGAGAAGGCGCAGAGGCCCCGGGGACGAGAGGTGGAAGGAGAAAGAAGGAGGTGGAGAGAGGCCGGTAGACTCCAGGCTGGACGTGGTGGGGGCTTCCAGTCCTTCCCCTAGGATAGGGGGAGGGAGGCAGGCTAGGATGGGAGTGGGCGCATTGGTGGTGTGAGCCCAGAGATAAACTCAGCAGCAGCCGGAATTGTCGTCGCAGCACTCGGGGCTCTGGTGCCGGCGGCGGTGGAAGAGACGGGGCCGGCGGTGATGGTGGTGAGACAGGCAGCAGCCGCCGCCCCCGGAGCTGGAACCGCAGCAGCCCCCCGAGCTAGAACCGCAGCAGCCTCCCGAGCTGGAACCGCAGCAGCCCCCAGAGCTAGAGCCGCAGCAGCCCCCAGAGCTGGAGCCACAGCACGAGGCCGGAGCAGGGCACGGAGCCGGGCACTTAGGAGGGCACTTGGGAGGGCATTTCGGGGGACACTTCGGGGGGCACTTGGGCGGCGGCTGGCACTGCTGGGGGCACTGGGGCGGGGGCGGGCACTGCTTCTGGTTCTGCTGGCAGGACATCTCGCGGCTCGACGGATCGGGAAGCCTGGAAGTCAACCCCGACCCCCCGCACACGTCTCAGCTCCCAGCTCCGTCTGCACCGCCCCCGGGACCCCGACCCGGACGCGGACAGACCCCGCGGGGCAGGAGGGATCCCCGAGGGCCAGGGCCGGGCCAGAAAGGGGCCTGATAGACCCCCACAACGGCCATCCACCCGACCCCATCTCGGGGAGGGGGGCAAAAAACCCGGCCCCCCTGCGCGTCTACGTCCCCCATCTCTGTGTCTCTGATATTGTCTGGTTCTCCCTCTCTTGATCTCTCGTATTGTCTCCCTCCATCTCCCTCCCTCTGATTTTACCCATATTTAAGCTCTTTCTCATCTCTCCATCTTTCTGCCTCTACCTCTGGCCGTTTCCTTTCTCTCATCCTCTCCATCTCTTTGTCTCTCTCTCTCTCTCCATAGCTCTGTCTCTCTCCATCTTCTCTCTACCCTATAACCCTATATCTCAGTCTATCCCTCTCTCTCTCTCCATCTCTGTCTTCCCTGCTTCGGTAGCTTTAACCATAAGCCTCTTCCCCACGAGTCATTCTGGATCTGTCTTCTCCTCCCTCATCTTCTCATTCTCCTCCTGCCCCACACTCCTCCGTTCTACCTTCTGTCACTGCCGACTTTTCTGTCTCAGCTCTTCTCCTCGATCGCCCCTCTCCTCCCTCCAGTTCTCTAGGGACACTCACCCAAGAGAGATCGATCGACCGGCAATGAGATCCCCAAGACGGAGGCTGCTGTGAAGACGATGAAGACAGCCAGGTCCCGAGTCCTTTTATCCCCCTCCAGGCTGGGCCTCGTGGAGTGTCTGTGTCACAGCCTGGGGACTGAATCAGGGCCCTCGTGCCATAGGGACGACTCCCCTCATTCCCCGGCTAGTTTCCACCACTGTGGGGGTGGGGGCGTTGCCTTGTGAGCCCTGGACTCAGACTCTGACCCTCCAGGAAAGGGCGGACCAGAGGTCACACGTGCGCGGGTCCCCACCCGATTCCCATCCCGGTGAATGTGGTTCTTTTCATGAGTCAGGATTCGGGGTTTAGAGCAGAAAGAGATGTGTCCAGGGCTATATAGAATTGGATCCCCTTTTCTCTTTTTCCGAGGGGAGGGAGGGAGCAGAAGGTTCAAGTGTATGCTAAGATTACCACGTGCTTGCTCAAGGTTTACTCTGCACATACTCATGACTGGCTATACACATGCTTGGCGACCCAGCCAGAGCTTATGGAGTGCTGAAGAAATTTCACCCACCACGGGGACTCTAGAGGAGTGTGTGTAAGAGTCTTCTTTTAAGCAAGTATGAGATTGACCTCCAGCCTCCCAGGATTATCTTGGCTAACACTGCTCTCCCGGGGGCTTGCCTACCTTGGCTTTTAGCTTCCCGCTCCCTGCAGTAGCAGCCAGGAATATTCCCATCAGATTGATGGTGTTCTCGACCCCATTACCCTCTATTCCTGCTAGAAGATTTCCTGCCCCTCTCCCCAAGACCACCTGGGCATGTCACTGCCACCATCCAATGACTTCAAATAATAATAATAATTATGGTATTTGTTAAGTGCTTACTTTGCGCCAGGCACTGTACTAGGCCCAGGGTTGGATACAAGCAAATCAGGTTGGTCCCAGTCCCTGTCTCACATGGAGCTCTTAATCTCAATCCCCATTTTACAGATGAGGTAACTGAGGACCCGAGAAGTGGAGTGATTTACCCAAGGTCACACGGGAGGCAAGTGATGGATCTAGGATTAGAACCCAGGACTTTCTGACTCACAGGCCCATTCTCTATCCACTAGGCCATGCTGCACCTGTACCTTCTCTTCCCAGCCTTTCTTCCTCCCTCCAGCTCTTCGAGTGAAGAGAAACATCATGGCTGAGTGGATAGAGATTAGACCTGGAAGTCAGAAGGACCTGGATTCTAATCCCAACTCTGCCATTTGTCTGCTGTGAGACCTTGGGCAAGTCATTTAACTTTTCTGTGCCTCAGTTATGTCATCTGTAAAATGGGGAGTAAGACTGTGGACCCCATGTGGGATAGGGACTGAATCCAACTTGATTCGCTTGTATCTACCCCAGCGCTCAGAAGAGTCCTTGGCACATAGTAAGAGCTTAACAAATACCATCATTATTATTCCAGTGAATGCTAAATCTCCCTCCTGGTCCCACTGCCAGGGATAACCCCGAGGCTGCTGTCTTTCTGATATCTCCTAGAGGTTTGGGAACATGCTTCTGTCAGTGATTGTACTCCTCCAGCCCCAGCACAGTACTCTGCACTACCACTGATGACGATGATGATGGCAGGGGCAGCTGGAGGCAGAGAGGGGAGAGGAAAGGCAGAGAGGAAGGGGGAGCTGGTCCTACCTCTGCCCTGGAACACCTTCCCTCCTGAAATTCGACAGACAATTACTCTTTCCCCCTTCAAAGATTTTTTGAAGTCACATCTCCTCCAAGAGACCTTCCCTGACCAAGCCCTTCTTTCCTCTTCTCCCTCTCCCTTCTGCATCGCCCTGCCTTGCTCCCTTCATTCATCCCCTCTCCCAGCCACACAACACTTATGAACATGTCTGTCATTGATTTATTTCTATTAATGTCTGTTTTCCCCTCTAGACTGTAAGATAATTATAATAATAATGATAGTATTTGTTAAGCGCTTACTATTTGCCAAGCACTGTTCTAAGCGCTGGGGTAGATCCAAGGTAATCAGGTTGTCCCACGTGGGGCTCACAGTCTTAATCCCCATTTTACAGATGAGGTAACTGAGGCACAGAGAAGTGAAGTGACTTGCCCAAAGTGACACAGCTATGTGGCAGAGTCAGGATTAGAACCCACGTCCTCTGACTCCCAAGCCCGTGCTTTTTCCACTAAGCCTCGCTGCTTCTCAAGCACGCTCTCCCAAGCGTTTATTACAGTCCTCTGCACACAGAAAGCGCTCTGAATGATCTGACCTACAGTGCCCTCCCTGGCCCTTCCCTTCCTCGAGGTCCGGGGTTTGACATCAGGGCTCCCACAGTAACGCCCCCACCCCCGCGGAAGTGGAATCTGGCTGGGGAATGCAGGGGAGCCCGGAGCCTGGGCTTCTGCAGAGGAGGGGCAGGAGAGGGGGACGCCAGCACTTGGGAGGACTCCGACTCCGGCTGCTGCTGACGGGGTCTCTCACTGAGAAGCGACCCCCTTCCGAGAGCCTTGAGCCTCCCATCCTCTGCTCCGCCCTGCTTCTTCCCATCCCGGTGTTCCCTCTCCTTACCCCCTCCTCCTCCCTCCTTCCCTCTCCCCTTCCCCTGGATCCCATTCATTCACTCAGTCAATCTTATTTATTAAGCGCTTACTGTGTGCAGAGGACTGTACTAAGTGTTTGGGAGAGTACAACATTAAACGGACACATTCCCTGCCCAGAACGAGCTTACAGTCCCTTTAGACTGGACTCTCCTTTCTTCACTTCAAATGCTCATCAGTAAAGTTTCTGTTCACCAACCCATTGTCTCGTTCCTACCATAAATCGAGATTTTTGATACATCATCATATCATCATATATGTATGATTTAGTGGAAGGAGCATGGGAGTGGAAGTCAGAGGTGGTGTGTTCTAACCCGGCTCTGCCACTTGTCAGGTCTGTGATGTGGGGCAAATCACTTCACTTCTCTGTGCCTCAGTTACCTCATCTGTGAAATGGGGATTAAGACTGTGAGCCCCACGTGGGACAACCTGATTACCTTGGATCTACCCCAGAGCTTAGAACGGTACTTGGCACATAGTAAGCGCCTAACACATACCATCATTATTATTATTATTATCAAACCCGATTTGCTTGTAACCACCCCAGCACTTAGAACAATGCTTGGCAAAGAATAAGCCTTTAACAAACACTATTATTACTATTATTACCTCCTCTAGCCAAAAGTTCGATGTGCAGCAGGGCTGTGGGTTCGGGTAGGGGTGGGGAGAGCGGAAGACACTTGCAGTGATCTTTGTCCATTATTTGAAGGCACAGCTGGTGGAGGTCGGGAGGAAAGATGAAGAGGAGAAAAAGAAACACAGGTGAGAGAAAGGCAGAGCTGGAGGATAAGTGGGGGCGATAACTTTTGTCAGCGATAACCTTGTTAGAAGCAGAAAATATCCCTGGAGGGAACTCACTCTGACAAAATGAAAGACAATTCGGTCCAAGGTGCCCCTCCCCTCCCCTAAACAGAGTGTAATGGATAGAGCACGGGCCTGGGAGTCAGAAGGCCATGTGTTCTAATCCTGTCTCCTCCATTTGTCTGCTGTGTGACCTTGGGCAAATCACTTCACTTCTCTGTGCTTCAGTTCCCTCAACTGTAAACTGAGGATTGAGGCTGTGAGCCCCACGTGGGACAGGAACTCTGTCCAACCCGATTTGCTTGTAGCCAGCCCAGAGTGGATAAACTCCCTGGCACACAGTAAGCACTTAACAAATACCAAAATTATTATTATTATTATCCCCATCTTGTGGGAAGATTTGATTAGAATGAGGAGAGACACATAGAGAGACCCAGAGAAAGACAGAAACACAGAGACAGAAACGCTATTACACTCACAGAAAGGGACAGAAACAAGGAGTGGAACATAGACGAAGCAGAAATACGAGAGACACGAGTTGATTCAGAAAAAAGGATAGAGCGAGAGAGGGGTCGTGTCGTCCCCTCCTTCCCTTCCTCCATGCCTGCAGACTGATCCAAGTACATGCTTCCCTCTAATCCCATTTCCACCTCCCACTCCAGACATTACCCCCACCCCATCCTGCTCTCCCTCCCCTAGTTTCTCCCCTGCCCCATTCAAGACCCGGATTCGGGTCCTATCTCTGCCGGTGGCCTGCTGGGTGACCCATGGGCAAGTTCCTGAAACTGTGGGCCTAGGTTTCCTCCATTGTAAAATGGGGAGCGGGTCCCAGCTCTCCCTCTCTCTCAAGCTGCGAACACTGTGTGGGACAGGGACCGTGTCCTCTCTCATTCTCTCATTCTACCCCGGGGCTAAGCTCAGTGTTTGGCACCTAGAAAGCATTTCAGAAATATAGAAATTATAATTACTTGGTATACAGTAGAAGCAACATGGAATATTGGATAGATCATGGGCCTGGGACTCTGAAGGTCATGGGTTCTAATCCTGACCTTGCCACTTGTCTGCATGTGATCTTGGGCAAGTCACTTCACTTCTCTGGTCCTCAGTGACCTCATCTGTAAAATGGGGATTAAGACTAAGAGCCTGACATGAGATGGACTGTGTCCAACCTGATTTGCTGGTATCCACCACTGCGCCTAGAACAGTGCCTGGCACAAAGTAATCACTTAACAAATACCATTATTATTATTATTATTATTATTATTCGAAGTCATTGGATGGTGGCAATGACATGCCCAGGTGGTCTTGGGGAGAGGGGCGGGAAATCTTCTAGCAGGAGTAGAGGGTAACAGGGTCAAGAACACCATCAATCCAATGGGAATGTTCCTGGCTGCTACTGCAGGGAACAGGATGCTAAAAGCCAAGGTAAGCAAGCCTCTGGGGAGCAGTGTTAGCCAAGGGGATCCCAGGAGGCTGAGGGTCAATCTCACACATGCTTAATCAAAGACTCTCACATACACTCCTCTAGAGTCCCGGTGGAGCATGGAATTTCTTCAGCACTTCACACGCTCCGGCTGGGTGGCCGAGCAAGCGTGTAGCCAGTCATGACCTTGTGCAGAGTAAACCCTGAGCATGCACGTGGTAATCCTAGCATACACTTAAACCCATCGGGCACTTCCTACTCCCTCCCTCCCCCCGGAAAAAGAGAAAAGGGGATCCAATTCCCTACCCCTGGACACATCTCTTTCCGCTCCAAACTCCAAATCCTAACTCATGAGGGGAACCACGTCAACGGGATGGGAATTGGGTCTGGGGGGACCGGCACACGTGTGACCTCTGGTCTGCTCTTTCCTGGAGGGTCAGAGTCTGAGTCCAGGGCTCACAAGGAAACGCCCCCGCCCCCACAGTGGTGGAAACTAGCCGGGGAATGAGGGGAGTCGTCCCCATGGCACGAGGGCCCTGATTCAGGTCCCCAGGCCGTGACACAGTCACTCCACGAGGCCCAGCCTGGAGAGGGATAAAAGGACTGTGGGCCCCGGTTGTCTTCACCGTCTCCACAGCAGCCTCCGTCTTGGGGATCTCATCGCCGGTCGATCGATCTCTCTTGGGTGAGTGCCCTGGGGAACTGGAGGGAGGAGAGGGGCGATCGAGGGGGAGAGCTGAGACAGAAAGGTCGGCAGTGACAGAAGGTAGAACGGAGGAGTGTGGGGTAGGAGAATGAGAAGACGAGGGAGAAGAAGACAGAACTAGAAGGACTCGTGGGGAAGAGGTTTACGGTTAAAGCTACTAAAGCAGGGAAGACAGAGTTGGAGAGAGAGAGAGGGATAGACTGAGATACGTTATAGGGTAGAGAGAAGATGGAGAGAGACAGAGTTATGGAGAGAGAGAGAGACAAAGAGATGGAGAGGATGAGAGAAAGGAAACGGCCAGAGGTAGAGGCAGAAAGATGGAGAGATGAGAAAGAGCTTAAATATGGGTAAAATCAGAGGGAGGGAGATGGAGGGAGAGGGAGGGAGACAAAACGAGACATCAAGAGAGGGAGAACCAGACAATATCAGAGACACAGAGATGGGGGACGTAGACGCGCAGGGGGGCCGGGTTTTTTGCCCCCCTCCCCGAGATGGGGTCGGGTGGATGGCCGTTGTGGGGGTCTATCAGGCCCCTTTCTGGCCCGGCCCTGGCCCTCGGGGATCCCTCCTGCCCCGCGGGGTCTGTCCGCGTCCGGGTCGGGGTCCCGGGGGCGGTGCAGACGGAGCTGGGAGCTGAGACGTGTGCGGGGGGTCGGGGTTGACTTCCAGGCTTCCCGATCCGTCGAGCCGCGAGATGTCCTGCCAGCAGAACCAGAAGCAGTGCCCGCCCCCGCCCCAGTGCCCCCAGCAGTGCCAGCCGCCGCCCAAGTGCCCCCCGAAGTGTCCCCCGAAATGCCCTCCCAAGTGCCCTCCTAAGTGCCCGGCTCCGTGCCCTGCTCCGGCCTCGTGCTGTGGCTCCAGCTCTGGGGGCTGCTGCGGCTCTAGCTCTGGGGGCTGCTGCGGTTCCAGCTCGGGAGGCTGCTGCGGTTCTAGCTCGGGGGGCTGCTGCGGTTCCAGCTCCGGGGGCGGCGGCTGCTGCCTGTCTCACCACCATCACCGCCGGCCCCGTCTCTTCCATCGCCGCCGGCACCAGAGCCCCGAGTGCTGCGACGACAATTCCGGCTGCTGCTGAGTTTATCTCTGGGCTCACACCACCAATGCGCCCACTCCCATCCTAGCCTGCCTCCCTCCCCCTATCCTACGGGAAGGACTGGTCTGAGCCCCCACCACGTCCAGCCTGGAGTCTACCGGCCTCTCTCCACCTCCTTCTTTCTCCTTCCACCTCTCGTCCCCGGGGCCTCTGCGCCTTCTCTCCTGGATCTGTGCGTTCTCCCGGAGCCCTATTTCCCGTGTCCCCCCAAACCCAATAAATAAGATTCCAGTACTCTGCCTCCTGATGCTTTCCTCTTGGGATCCGCCGGAGTTTGGGGGTCTCCAGGAGGGGAAGGATTTGTTTCTGGTTGACGGAATAATAATAATAACAATAGTATTTGTTGCACTGTCCTAAGCACTGGGGTAGATACACGGTAATCAGGTGGGTGGATACAAGCTAATCAAGTGGATACAGTCCCTGCCTCTCCCGGGGCTCACAGTCTTAATCCCCATTTTACAGATGAATTAACTGAGACCCAGGGAAGTAAAGTGACTTGCCCAAGGTCACACAGCAGATAAGTGGCAGAGCTGGGATTAGAACCCAGGTCCTATGACTCCCAAGCCCATGCTCTTGCCACTAGTCCATGCTGCTTTCCCAGTATAGAAATGCAAAGGGCCACAAACTAGGAAAGAGAAGGGTAAATTGTGAGCCACAGTGGAAGATAGGATTCAAAAATAACAATGTTAATAGTGATATTTGATAAGCACTTATTATGTGCTAAGCATAGTAGTAAGCACTAGGGTAGATACAAGATAATCAAGCAGAACACAGTCCTTGTCCTACATGGGGCTCATAGTCTAAGTAGGAGGGAGAACAGATATTTCATCCCCATTTAACAAATATAGTAACTGAGTTACAGATACGTTAAGTGACTTGCCCAAGGTTACACAGCAAGCAACTGGTGGCACATTAGAACCAAGTTCCAACTCCCAAGTCCATGCTCTTTCCACTGGGCCACACTGCTTCTCTAGTACCCATAAAATCCCCATAAGGCAAAACATCTTCTCTCTACCCTTCAATCCATCCATTCATCAGTGGTGATAACTGAGTGCCTATTGCATGCAGAGCCCTGTTCTGAGGGCTGGAGAGTATTCCAACCACTCTGTCATATGAACCCTTCAGTCGCCTTTCCACTTGCATCCATATCCATCCCTCCCTCAGGGCTGTTGTGTGTAAAACACTGTAATAAACTCTCGGAAAAATATAACAGAAGTGAAATACACATTTGCCTCCTTCAAGGAGACTAGTCAGTCAGTCAGTCAATCATATTTACTGAGTGCTTACTGTGTGCAGAGCACTGTACTAAGTGTTTGGGGGGATACGGTAAAACAACAGACACATTCCCTGCTCACAAAGAGCTTAGAGATGACAGACACAAATTATTTAAAAAGAGTGGGAGGAGAAGAAAGAATAAGACAGAAAAGGAAACATGTTGATTGCTTTGTTGATTGATTTACATATTGATTCAAACTGCCTTCTGTCATTGATTTTGATTGCTCTCTAAATGCTTTAAATCTACTTCCTCCATCTAAGTGAAAGTTCTTTGTGGTCAAGGAGTGCGTCAATTGTTTTTCCTCTTGTTACCTGCTTAATACTAATCTCGGTGGATATTTCATAAATGCTTTTCCTCCTACTATTATTACTACCCTGACTAGTACTGCTAATATTACTATTATTATTACTTCTAATACTAGTCAGTCGGTCAGCAATCGGATTTATTTAGTGCTTACTGTGCACACAGCACTGTACTAAGCACTAAGTACAGTACAACAATGTAACAGAGACATTACCAAGTCTACACAAGAGCTTACAAGTCTAAAAACTGTACTACCACTATCACTACTACTACTAATTATGGTATTTGTTAAGCACTTATTAGGTGCCAACCACTGTTCTAAGCACTGGGGTAGATACAAGGTGATCAGGTTGTTCCATTTGGGGCTCACGGTTTTAATCCCCATTTTACAGCTGAGGTAACTGAGCCACAGAGAAGTTAAGTGGCTTGCCAAAGTCACACAGCAGACAAGTGGCGGAGCCGGGATTAGAACCTTCTGACTCCTAAACCCGTGCTCTATCCACTATGCCAGAACCCACTGCTGCTTGACACTGCTCATAGCACTTGGAAAAGTACTACAGAAGCACATGCCAGGTCTCTTGCCCATAATGAGACTCTCTTCCAACAGAGGAGACAGGTATAATGATATCGACAGAGTTGGAGGCTTCAGAGTGTAGAATGAACTGAAAAAGAAGGATGTGGTCTCCTTGGGGCTTTCAAACAGCAACCCCCCTGGTGCACAGGAGCCCCTGTCAGGAGGGAGAGGGCGGCCCCAGCCATGACTCAGCCATGGGGACTTCGGGAGGGGTCAGGAGGCCAAGCCTCGACGTACCCATTTGCACAATGGGGTCAGCAATCCAGGGAAGCCAGGGCTCTTGCTGGGGAATGTGTAAAGGCCTGGCTGGACAAAGTCGTGTCCAGATGGAATGTGTCCCAGAGACCAGAATGGGGGAAGTGACATCAGCGAAGTGCTCCTGCTCTGACCCACAGGGTCCAGTAGGCTAGAGTCAGAGTCTGAGTTGGGTAATACTAATAATAACTGTGGTATTTACTAAGCATTTACTATGTGCCAGCACTGTGCTAACCCTTGAGGTGGATACAAGCAAAGCAGGTTGGACACAGTCCCACATGGGGCTCACAGACTCAATCCCCATTTTACAGGTGAGGTGACTGAGGTACAGAGAAAAGAAGTGACTTGCCCAAGATCACTCAGTAGACGTGACAGAGCAGGGATTAGAACCCATGACTTTCTGACTCCCAGGCCCATGCTCTATCTACTATGACTTGCTGCACCTCTGGGGTCAGAGGTCGCAGACCCCCGAGAGGGTGTAGCTAGGGTGGACAGAGTTGTTGTTTCCCACACCACACAGCTACGGGGAAATGGGGGCCCCGGAGGAGCAGGAAGAGACACGTTCAGGATGAAAACAAGTCTTCCCTGGAAGACAGAGAAGAGGAGCAGAAGAACCCGCTCCAGCAACCTGGGAATGATTTTTTTTTTCTTTTTAGGTATGTGTTAGGTTCTACTTGCCAGGCACTGCACTAAGCACTGGGGTAGACACAAGCTCAAGAGGTTGAACACAGTCCATGTCCCACATGAGGCTCACAGTCTTAATCCCCATTTTACAGATGAGGTAACTGGCACAGGGAAGTGAATTGATTTGCCCAAGGTCAACCAGCAAACAGATGGTGGATCTGGGATTAGAACTCAGGTCCTTCTGACTCCCAGGCCCGGGATCTTTCCATTAGACCTCACTGCTTCTCTATTATAAGCAGGTCCCAGAGTTTTGAGGAGACACACAGATGAGGAACCCAGGCTGGATCACTGGAGGAGAGTCAGGGATGGAGAGGGGAGAGTCAGGGCTGTTGGATGGTCCATTTTAGGTCAATATAGGGAGAGTCAGAGATACAGAGGGGAGAATTAGAAGTATTGGGTGACCTGTCCTTAACCAGGAGGATGGATCTTAAGGGAGTTATTGGGTCATTAAGATATCTGAAGGGGGACAACCAAATCATCATTTAATGTAATTTTCTGAGCATCTATAGTATGCAGAACCTTAATTAATTAATTCATTCATTCAATAGTATTTATTGAGCGCTTACTATGTGCAGAGCACTGTACTAAGCGCTTGGAATGAACAAGTCGGCAGCAGATAGAGACAGTCCCTGCCTTTTGACGGGCTTACCTCTTGCATGCAGACCCCTGTACTGTGCATTTGAAAGCATTCTACAGACATAGGAGACTCAGTCACTTCCCTTAAGGAACATCCACACTAATGGGGGAGATAAGCAGTCAAAAGTAATTGACAAGAGAGGGATGAGGTTCCCCAAATGATAATGATAATGGTATTTGTTAAGCGCTTATAATGTGCCAAGCACTGTTCTAAACATTGGGGTAAATACAAGTTAATCAGATCAGACACAGTCCCTGTTCCACATGGGGGTCCCACTCTTATCCTCATTTTAGAGATGAGGTAACTGAGGCCCAAAGAAGTTAAGTGACTTGCCCAAGGTCACAGAGCAGAAATGTGGTGGAGCAGGGATTAGAAGCCAGGTCCTTTTGACTCCTAGGCCTGGGCTCTAGCCACTAGGCCATGTGGGTGGTGGCCAAGACAGAACCAACAACCTGATGGGGTCACATTCTCAACAAGGATCTTCAGACCCTCTGAGCACTACAAGTGTCACCCCTCTATCTTCACAAGTGGATGGAAGCTTTAACGGGGATCAGAATGCCTAGTGGAAAGTCAAAAAATGGAAACTCTAGGAATTAATAATAATAATGGTATTTGTTAAGCTTTTATTATGTACTAAACACTGTTCTAAGCGCTGGGGTAGATACAAGGTAAACAGGCTGTCCTACCTGGGGCTCACAGTCTTAATCCCCATTTTACAGATGAGATACCTGAGGCCCAGAGAAGTTAAGTGGCTTGCCCAAGGTCACAAAGCAGACAAGTGGTGGATCCTGGATTAAAACCCAGAACCTCTGACTCCCAAATCCATGCTCTTTCCACCAAGCCAAGCTGCTTCTCTGGGAATTGACCAATAATCCCCAGGTTTCAGCCCCAGCCCCTCATGGTAACCCCAGTCATGTTCTGAGCCTTAGCCCATGTCCAAACTTTAACGCTAACCCTGATCTTAACTTTGACTCCAATTCTAATTCTAACCCTAAAATTTTACTCTCACTTCAGCTCTATATTTAACTCTGGACTTTGTCCCATCCCTATGAGGTACAGGGACTGTTTCCAACTGGATTATTTTTAATCTACTCCAGCTCTTAGCCTTGGCTTGGCTTAGTATGTGCTTGGCCCATGGTAGTGCTTAATTAATAACCCTAACCTTGACCCTCAACCTCATCTTGACCTTACAAATTCCCCCATACTTCTAATCCTAGACCTAATCGGATTCTGGTCCTAATTTTAATCCTAAGAATGATGATAATTTTGACTCCAACCTTTACCCCAAATCCCACCCCTAATATTGACAAATGTCAAAATTATTAGTAATTGAGCACTTAACACATGACGAGTCCTGTACTAAGCACTGGGCTAGATTCAAGACACAGTCTGTCATTCATTCTTTCATTCAATAGTATTTATTGAGCACTTACTCTGTGCAAAGTATTGTACTAAATGCTTGGAAAATACAATTCAGCACTCACAGTCTAAGTAGGGTGAGAGAACAGGTATTGGATCCCCATTTTGCCAGTAAGGAAACTGAGGCACAGAGAAGTTAAGTGACTTGCCAAGGTCACACAGAGGCAAATGGAGGAACCAGGATTAAAACCAGGTGTCCTGACTCCCAGTACCCCTTCCACTCAGCCACAATGCTTCTTTAACCCTAGCCCTAATTTAAACCCCAACTTTTCACCTCTCACCTTAACATCGACCCTAATTCTAACCCTGAATTTAACCCCAATTCAAAATCGCCTCCCCTAACCAACACCCTGGCCCCACCTCTGAACATGAACCTGACTCTGACCTTCTCCCTTCGTAGACCCAGTTTCCTTATTCGGGAAACCCACCACCCGTTTCCCCACCTCAGAAAAGTGGATACCCCCGCCCCACCCCTCACCACTGAGACAGGGCCTAGGCATCCCTCCCCTCCCCCATTCTGTCCTCCCTCGTGCTCTGAGGGTGACCAGGTGACCAGACAGCCAGACACCCTGAGAGGAATCCGTTTCTGGAATGCCTGCCACCAGGGCCCTATAAAGGACTCTCTCTCCTCCCGCACAGCACCCTCAGATCTTTCGACTTCCTGGAGACGCACTCCTCTGGTGGTGACAAGACCGTGAGTGTCTGATTTTGGGGGGCGGGCTGGGGGAGGGAGTAGGCAGAGTCCAATTAGGGGGAGGGGAGAGGTCCTGCTCAGAGCTTTTGGTTCCTGTCAGAGACTTGGGCTTCACTTAGAACCATACTAATGTCTCTTTTCCCCTCTAATAATTATGATACTTGTTAAGCACTTACTATGTGCCAAGCACTGTTCTAAGCACTGGAGTAGATACAAGTGAATCAGCCTGGACACAGTCTCTGTCCCACACGGGTCTCACAGACTAATCCCCGTTTTATGGATGAGATCATTGAGGCACAGAGAAGTTAAGTGATTTGCCCAAAATCACACAGCAGACATGTGGCGGAGCCGGGATTGGAAGCCAGATCCTTCTGACTCCCAGGCCCGTGCTCTATCCAGTAAGCCATGTTGCTTCTCTAGTCTGTAAGGTCACTGTGGGCCGGGAATGTGTCTGTTTATTGCTATATCTAACTCTCCCAAGTGCTTAATACAGTGCTCTGCACACAGCAAGTGCTCAATAACTACGATTGACAGACCGACTGAGGAAGCAGCATAGTGTAATGGATAGAGCCCCGGCTTGGGAGTCCCGAGGACTTGGGTTCTAATCCCAACTCCACATTTGTCTGCTGTGGTGACCTTGGACAAGTCACTTCACTTGTCTGTGCCTCAGTTCCCTCAGATGTAAAATGGGGATTAAGACTGTGAGCCCCATGTGGGACATGGACTGTGTCCATCGGGATTAGTTTTTCATCAGTCAGTGTCTGGCACATAGTAAGTGCTTAGCCGATACTATAAAAAAAAGGAGTGGGCCATCGCACCGGGCCCCGCTCTCTCTGTCCCCTTGGAGCGATGAGAGCGAGAGCCAGTAGGGAGGAGGAATGGGCAGAAAACTGGGGTCTACCTGAGGAGAGTTTGGGATGCTAGAGGTGCGCTTCTTCGAAAACTGGACCCTATGCGACCCTCCCACCACGTCCCAGGAGGAAGGGAGTGGGGTTCACTCAGTTTTTTTAATGGCATTTGTTAAGTTCTTACTGTGTTCCAGGCACTATACTAAACGCTGGGGTAGAAACAAGATAATCAGGATGGACATAACTTTCATTTCATGGTATTTTTTTAAGCGCTTACCATGTTCCAGTCACGATACTAAACGCTGGGGTAGATGCAAGATAATCAGGTTGGACATAGGTGTCATTTCATTCAATCCATTTCATCGTATTTACTGAGCGCTTACTGCGTGCAAAGCACTGGGGCAGTACAAGATAACAAAATGTGAGTATCATGCAAGCAGGGAGGGACCCCTCCTGGGTGGGACGGGATGCTTATTCCGGTCGGAAATTAACTCGAAATTTTCTTGCAGGTCTTCTCTCCTTCCTCCTCCTCCTCCCTCCCCAAGCGCGCAGCGAGATGTGTGATCAGCAGAAGCAATCCCAGACCCTACCCCCTCCCTTAGTGAAAGGGGTCGGGCCCTCTCCTGTTCAGGTGACCAAGGGCCCGGCGCCAAATCCGATCGAAGCCCTCGTGAAGTGCCCGCCGCCGCGCCCGACTCAAACCTACGTGAAGTGCCCACCGCCGTGCCCGACTCAAACCCTCAAGTGCCCGCCGCCGTGCCCCATTCAAACCTACGTGAAATGCCCGCCTCCGTGCGTGACTCAAACCTACATGAAATGCGCCCCACCGTGCGGGCCTCAGAACATCGTCAAATGCCCACCGCCGTGCCAGACTCAAACGTGCTACGTCCAGTGCCCGGCCCCGTGCCCTCCCAAATGCCCGCCGCCGTGCCCCATCCAAAAATGTTACGTTCAGTGCCCGGCCCCGTGCCAGGCGCCAACTTACTACATCCAGCGCCCGCGTCAGACCTACTACGTGCCACAGCGCCCGGCCTGGCGCCCGGCTCCGCAGTGTTGCCCACCGCCGTGCCCTCGCCCGGCGGCCCCGAGCTGCTGCTCTTCCTCCTCCAGTTGCTGTAACCTGGCACCTCGCAGTTTCGGCATCCGCCCCCTGCGCCGCTGGGTGCGCGGCCCCGAGTGCTGCGACAATAGTTGCGGTGGCTACGGGGACGAATGCGAAGACTCGGGCTGCTGCCTGGGCATCATTCCCATGCGTGCCAGCGGGCCGGCCTGCTGCGAGGATGAATGCTGAGACGATCGGGGAAGAGGAGGAGGCGAGGCTCCGTCGACAAAGCCACGAGGAGGGGGATTCATCTCCCCAACTCCTCCCTCCACCCAAGCCCACCCCAAGGATGCCCCCTCCCCATCCCCGAATGGGCAACATCTCCTTGCTGGGGGTTACGCGGGGGAGAGGGCTGGCATGGGGTGTGGGACGATGGGGGGGCGAGCGGGTGGGTAGGTTTGGACCAATTCGGCACTAATAAAACTCATTTGACGGCTCTGAACTGGCTCCGCATCTTTGGCTTGACGGTCCGCATTCATTCATTCATTCAATGGTATTTAGTGAGCGCTTGCTGCGTGCAGCGCACTGTACTAAGCGTTTGGGAAGTACAGGGTAGCAATAAAGAGAGACACTCCCTGCCCACAACGTGCTCACAGACTAAATGGAGGCCGGAGGACCTGGAGGGCGGGCAGAGAGAGCCGCAGGGGTGGTAAGGGAGGTTGAGAGGAAGAGGAACCCAATTCCGGCCTGTGGAGCCCGGATCCGCAGCTCCCCAGCCTCCTGCCACAGATGGGGAGGGAAAGCTGAGGGGCTTCAGAGAGCCGCGGAGTGGTAATGAATAGGTGGTCCTGAACTCAGGCATCCGGCTAGGGGGACACTGGGGATAACTGAGTGGTTTCTGGAAGCCACATGACGTAATGGATAGAGCACTGGCCTGGGAGTCAGAAGGTCATGGGTTCTAATCCCAGCTCAGCCACTTGTCTGTTATGTGGTTTGGGACAAATCGCTTCACTTCTCTGTGCCTCCGTTCCCTCATCTGTAAAATGGGGATTGAGACGTGAGACCCACGTGGGACAGGAACTCTGTCCCACCCGATTTGCTTGGATCCACCCCAGCGCTCAGTACAGTGCTTGGCAAATAGCACGTAACAAATACAGTAATTATTATTATTATTATTGTGGAGCAGAGAAGTTGCATGGCCTAGTGGATAGAGCAAGGGCCTGGAAGTCAGAATGACCACAGTTCTAATCCTGGCTGTTCCACTTGTCGGCTGTGTGACCTTGGGCAAGTCACTTCCATTCCTCTGAGCCTCAGTTGTCTCATCTGTAAAATGGGAATGAAAATTTTGAACCCCATGAGGGACATGATTCACATATATCCACCCCAGCGCTTAGTACAGTGCCTGGTACACAGTAAGAACTTAACAAATACCATTTTTAAAAAAGAGGTGTGTGTGTGGCAATGGGACATGGACTGCCCCCCCCCTTCCTGGAGAGAACTGATCTGGCTTATAAACTCCTTGGCATCAGGGACCATGTCTACCAACTTTATCGTCTTGTCCTTCCTAGCGTTTAGCTCAATGCTCTGCACACAGTAAGTGTTCAGTAAATATCATTGATTGATCATGTGCTTACCTGTATATATCTATTATTTATTTATTTATGTTAATTTCATCTCCCCTTCTAGATTGTGAGTTCGTTGTGGGCAGGAATGTGTCTGCTATTAAATCGTTCTCTCCCACGTGCTTAGTATGCTTTGCATACCATAAGCACTCACTAAATACAGTTGAATGAATGAATGATCTGTAATAAATCACTTGATCAATTGGTGGCTGTCAGTCTTGACAGGTTCCTTTCCTGCCGCCTCTTTTCCCCAGCCTCAGCTCCTTTTTGCTAGGAGGGTCGAAATGGGTTGGATGAAGTTTTTGAAGGGACATCATCTTCTTTAAAAGTCTCCTGGAAGTCAGTCCACAAGTGACAACGAATGAAGTGATGGTCTTTTTCGAGAAAGTCAGCTCATCTGCCTTAGTACCAGAGGGTGGTCCTACTTTCAGACGAGAAGAGAGGGAAAGCCCCCTTCCCCTCTTCCTCCATCGTTTTCTCCTCTCCACCTCTCTCTGCTCTCCCTCTCCTTCCACACACATACTGTGCTAGGGAAACTGACAATCTGGCTGGGGGAGGGCGGAGAGAGTCAGAACAAAAGCACACACAGACACACACACATCTCTTCATGCGGGGGTCCCCACACACAGCCAGAACCCACTTAACAAATATTATCATTATAATTATCCTCTTTTCTATCTTCTTACCTGTAATGATTCTGTGTCTACCTCTCCTTCTACATTGTAAAATTCCCAAGGATAGAATCCTCACTCTCCCAAGTCCCCAGTATTCTGCACCCAGTAGGTGCTCAGTAATAATAATAATGATGCTAATAATAATATTCATTAAGTGCTTACTATGTGCAAGGCACAATAGTAAGTGCTGAGACGATATAAGATGAACAGTTCATAGTCCCTGTCCCACGTGGGGCTTACTCTCTAAGTAGGAGGGAGAATAAGTATTAGTCCCATATTACAGATGAGGATACTGAGGAACAGAGAAGTGCACTGCCTTGCCCAGAGAAGCAGTTTGGCCTCGTGGATAGAGCATGCCTGGGAGTCAGAAGGATCTGGGTTCTAATCCCAGATCCACCACTTGTCTGTTATGTGACCTTGGGCAAGTCACTTAACTTCTCTAGTCTGTAAACTCATTGTAGGCAGGGAATATGCCTATTTACATACAATTACACAATTATACAATTACAATTACATTGTATTCTCCCAAGTGCTTAGTACAGTGCTCTGCAAACGGTAAGCGCTCAGTGAATACGAGTGACTGACTGATTTAACTTCTCTGTGCCTCAGTTACCTCATCTGTAAAATGGAGATTAAGCCTTTGAGCCTTACGTGTGACAGGGACTGTGTCTGACCTGATTATTTTGTATCTACCCCAGCACTTAGAATGGTGCCTGGCACATAATAAATGTTTAACAAATACCATAAAAAAGGGGTCACACAGCAGGCAAGTGATAGATCCGAGTTAGAATATAGATCCTCTGATTCCCAGGCCTTTGCACTATTGGCTAGTCCACGGTGCTTCCAAGAGTCTTGTCAATCAATATGTCTGATTGACAGCACTCTGGGCTAATGCCCACATAGTGTGTGTAAATACATTGCCCACATAGTGCGAATGGCATAAACAAATTTGCCAACAGCGACAGATGATGGTGTGTGTCACTGTCCTCCAGTCTGCATAAACAGCTTCTTACACAATACACAATCCTTAGAATATCATTCATAAACAACATTGCTAGTGCCCATTAAATGAAAAGTTTAATGTAACAATATCCGATGTTACATACTTGCCTTGTATTCGCCACACTGTGTGTTATAAATAGTTCTACAGTATTCATATATAAATGTAAACACTATGTGTCACATACAGTAACGTACTTGAATCCTGATGTGATGGATAGAACACGGAGTCTGGGAGCTGGTAAACCTGTCCAGCTCTGCCACTTGTCTGTAGAGTAATAATAATGATAATAATAATAATAATGGTATTGGTTAAGCACTTACTATGAGTCAACTGTTCTAAGCTCTGGGGTAGATTCAAGCTAATCAGAATAGACCCAATCCCTGTCCCACATGGGGCTCAGTCTTAATCCCCATTTTACAGATGAGATAACTGAGGCACAGAGAAGTTCAGTGACTTGCCCAAGATCACACAGGAGACAAGTGTCACTCAACCTTTCTGGGCCTCAGTTTCCCCATCTGCAAAATAGAGATAATCATGCTTGCCTCTCCCTACCTCTCGGGGATGTCGTGAGGATAAAGAGGCCCATTATTATTTTTAAGTTATGTGAGGGTGCAGGGGTGAGGGTGCCTGATTATCAAAATGAATGAAAATGTGCTATAAAATAGCTGAATTATTATATCTTACTGCATGCAGAATAGTCACCTTTTGTTGGCAAGATCACACTTCCCAGGTGAGAAGACAATTAGCGGGAGTGGTGGGGAAAGAAAAAAAAATTCACAGAAAACACACTAATGCCACTTTTCTGGCTTCTGACCTCTGTGTTTTACAAATGGCAGCTACTGTATTTTTTATTAAAATGTCGGTATTTTGTGTTCAGTACAAGAAATATTTAGTTGCATGAATTAAATCAATTCATATACATATCGCCTTTTTGTTCGTGGCTCAGTGGAAAGAGCATGGGCTTTGGAGTCAGAGGTCATGAGTTCAAATCCCAGCTCTGCCACTTGTCAGCTGAGTGACTGTGGGCAAGTCACTTAACTTCTCTGGGCCTCAGTTACCCCATCTATAAAATGGGGATTAAGACTGTGAGCCCCATGTGCGACAACCTGCTTCCCCCCGTGTCTCCCCCAGCGCTTAGAACAGTGTTCTGCACATAGTAAGCGCTTAACAAATACCAACATTATTATTATTATTCCTCCTATCTGTAAATTATTCCAACATCTATCTCCCTCTGTTCTGATGATGATGATGTTGGTATTTGTTAAGCGCTTACTATGTGCAGAGCACTGTTCTAAGCGCTGGGGTAGACATAGGGGAATCAGGTTGTCCCACATGGGGCTCACAGTCTTAATCCCCATTTTACAGATGAGGTAACTGAGGCCCAGAGAAGTTAAGTGACTTGCCCACAGTCACACAGCTGACAAGTGGCAGAGTCGGGATTCGAACTCATGACCTCTGACTCCAAAGCCCGTGCTCTTTCCACTGAGCCACGCTGCTTCTCTGTTCTGCCCTCTCCCCCTCCTCACAGCACTTGTGTATATTTGTACATATTTATTACTCTATTTTACTAATGATGTGTATATATCTATGATTTTATTTATCTATTTTGATGGTATTGAGTCCTGTTTACTTGTTTTGTTTTGTTCTGTTGTCAGACTCCCCCTTCTAGGCTGTGAGATAGTTGTTGGGTCTCTGTTGCTGAATTGTACTTTCCAAGCGCTTAGTACAGTGCTCTGTACACAGTAAGCGCTCAATAAATACAATTGAATGAATGAATAAGCTCCTTAAAGCCAGGGACTGTGTCTATTAATCCTTTTGAATTCTCCAGAGCGCTTAGTCCCGTGTTCTGTACAAACTAAGTGCTCAGTCCCCATTCCTGATTGAATGGGGGTTGGAGAGATGGGCTCAAAGTTGTACAAAATTAAAGCAATATGTGCTACCCACTTGGGCTGTATCATAAAAGTGGCAGGCCTGGAAGGTGGAAGAAGGGAACAGGAGGAACAGGGAGGACTGGAGGGCGGATAGAGAAGAGGGAGTAGAGACTAGGGATATAAAAACGTGTTTTTTAGAGAGAAGAAAACAACGTGGCCTAATGGCTAGATCACAGGCCTTACAGAATCGGAAGACTCAGGGTTCTAATCCCAACACTGCCACTTATCTGCTGTGTGACCTTGGACAATTTACATAACTTCTCAGTGCCTCAGTTACCTCATCTCTAAAATGGGGATTAATATTGTGAGCCCTAAGTGGGACAGAGACTGTGTCCAATCTGATTCGCTTGTATCTACCTCAGCACTTAACCTAGAGGATAGAGCACGGGCCTTAGAGTCAGAAGGATCTGAGTTCTAATCCCAGCTCCGCCACACGCCTGCTGTGTGACCTTGAGGGCAAGTCACTTAGCTTCTCTGCGCCTCAGTTCCCTCATCTGTAAGATGGGAATGAAGGTTGGGAGCCCCATGTGGGACATAGACCTTGTCCAACCTGATTACCTTGTATTATCCCAGAGTTCAGTGTAGTGTCTAGCACATAGTTAACAAGTACCCTAAAAAAACGTCTGGCACATAGTAAGCGCTTAACGAATACCACTGAAATAAAAGCGAGGGGAGGGGCGACCCCTGGTGGATTTTGGGTGCGTTATATCTGAGTTGTTTGGGTCCAGTGTAGACCGAAACAGCACAGTAGGAACAGCACCCATGGCACACTTTGCCTCATGGCAAACTCATTGTGCATCGGGTGGGGCGCTGGGGATAGCGATGCGATGGGATTGTGTGCCTACCCTCTCTTCTTGCACATCGCCTATTGCAAGGTGAAGCTCCCAGAGATTAAGTGGATTCCTGCCCCGCAACACCCACCTCCTCAAGACCCTGACAGACTGCAGTTCTGTTTGTGTTTGTGTGTGTGAGAGTGAGTGTGTGTGCCGTAGTGGGAGTGCGACTGTGTACGTTTGTGATTCTGTGTCTTTGTAAGTGTGAGAGTGTGTTTGCTTATGTGGATAAGAAAAATCGTAGCAGTAACAACTGTGATATTTGTTAAGAGCTTACTGTGAGCCAAGCACTGGGCTAAGAGCTGGGCTAAGTACCATATAATGTGGATGTGTGTTTGTTGCGCCTGTGTGTGGTGTCTGGTTTGTGTGCATGTCAATGTTTGTGGGTGTTCATTCATGCATTCATTCACTGATTCGATCGTATTTACTGAGCGCTTACTGTGTGCAGAGCATTGTACTAAGCGCTTGGGAGAGTACAGTATAGCTATAAATAGACACATTCACTGCCCACAATGAATTTATAGTCTAGAGACGAAGACAGACATTAATATAAATAAATAAATTACAGGTATGTATATAAGCGCTTTGTGGCTGGGACAGGGAATGAATAAAGGCAGCAAGTCAAGTTGACACAGAAGGGCGGGGGCGAAGACGAAAGGAGGGTTTAATCAGGGAAGGCATATGTACCTTCAATAAGGCTTTGAAGTGGGGAGAGGAATTGTCTGTTGGTTGTGCTCCATGGGCGTGAGTTTAGTTTTCTGGGTATGTACTTGTTTATGGTACGTTTGTGGGTAAGTATGCGTATTTTTTTGTGGGGGCTCGTGTGTGAGTGGGTGGTATAGGTACTGTAAGTATAGATTTTGGGTTTCTGTGGGTGAATTTGTGTGTTCGAAACCCAGAAACTCACAGGGAAGGGGAGTGGGGGCAGGAGGGTAGGCCCCAAAGTATAATTCCAACTCTTGTCTCCCTTGCCCCTCACATATTTCCTCCCAAACTCCCACCTCCTCCAACAAGCCTTCTCAGACTAATTTCCCAGCATGCTGAGCCACTTTATCTCTTCAGTCACCTCTAGCATGCATGAAATTATATATATGAGTGCTATGGATGGTGTTGATATGCATTCCAAATCATTAAAATATTTACAATTCGAGTGATCTAGGCAAATAATAATGATAATAATGGAATTTGTTAAGCACTTACTATGTGCCAAGCTCTGTATTAAGCCCTGGAGTAGACACAAGGTTTGGATACAGTCCCTCACGGGCTCACAGATTTAGTCCCCAGTTTTACAGATGAGGAAAGTGAGACACAGAGAAGTTAAATGACTTGCCCAAGGTTACATAGCAGACAAGTCATGGAGTCAGGATTAGAACCCAGATCCTTGTGACTCTCAGGCCTGTGCTCGATTCAATGCACTGAAACCGGTAGGTACTCAGTAAGTACCCCTCTTTCTCCTCCTTTTCTTCTTCTTCCTTCTCCTCCTCCAAGCCCTAGGCTTCTCAAACAGATCATTTCCAGAGGCTGGGGGTTGTCTCAAAAAGTCGAGGGTCTGAGGAAAGAGACATGTCAGAGGGAGAGGAAAGTCCTATGTTTGGGTAGGGGACTCCTTTGGGAACTCCTAGCAGGTTGGCAGGTAAAGAAGCAGGGAGAACAGTGTCTCTTCCGCCCAGTGCTCTACGCCCCATGCCCAGCACACTCTGTATATAATTGGGTGTCCTGCCCCTCCCCACTGGTCTGACTGTCCTTCGAGGTCAAGAACCGTGTCTCCTCCTCCCTCTTGCCCTTAGTACAGTGCTTAATTCAGTGCTCTGCACACAGTAAGTGCTCAATGAATATAATCGAAATACGATTGAAAGACCTTACTCTAGTGTCCAGCAGTGACTGCGTGTGTGTGTGTGTGTGTGTGCGTGTGTGTTTCTTGGCTCCCTCACCAGGCTCCTTTCTCTCTTCTCCCCGACCCTCTCTGTCCCCCAGGACCAGCCCAAGTCCTTTCCGTTGATGGGCGTTCAATTGGGACCCATTCAGAGCTGATAGAGCTGGTCTGAGGCCTCTTCGCCTCCCGTGCTAGCCCCTTACCCTCGCCCTGAAGCACCCACCCTCTTGCGAGGTCCGACATCTGTGTGCGAGTGACCGAAGGTCCCCACCCCCGGCGGGAAGAGAGGTTGCGGCAAAAACGGGGGGCGCGTGATGATGGGGTCAAAATTTATTGGTCAAAAAGCACATTCTCCCTCTTCCCTCACCCCGCCCCCTCTGAGCTCCAGGTCCCTGGGCCTGCAGAGGCAGGGGGCTGGCCAGGAAGGAGACGGGGGCAGGTAGAACGGGAGGGAGAGGAGTGGGCTGTGAAGGGGGTGGGAAGGCCACGGGGTGGACGTTGCTCTGGTGACCTACGGCCTTTGCTTTTCGCAGTTGTTATTTGCAGGCTTTTTGCAGTCTTCCGGCAAACACTCGGAGTTGCCCGGAATTAAGCGATCTTCTCCACGGCAGCTGCTGCCGCCAGAATTTCCCAATCCCCGGGGAGCTTCTTCACAGCCGCAACCGGAATTCTCAGATCCCTGGTATTCTCCTCCGCTGCCACCTCCAGAATTCCCAGATCCCTGGCATTCTCCTCCGCTGCTACCTCCAGAATTCTCCGCTTCCTGAACCTCTCCCCTCCGGCCGCATCCAGAATTTCCAGATCCCTGGCATTCTCCTCCGTTGCCACCTCCAGAATTCCCAGATCCCCGACACTCTCCCCTCTGGCCGCATCCGGAATTCCCGGATCCTTGGAACTCTTCACGGGCACATCCGGACCCTCCAGACTCCCGGCCGAATCCGGAGCCTCTGGCCTTCGGGGAAAGATCCGAGGTGTCCCCGGCTCCCAGGTCCCACCAGGAGGGGCGGGAGCCCCGGGGTGGCGGGGAAGGAACGCGGCAACGTGAGAATCCGGGATCCAGGACCGGGAATTGCTGGTCGGAGCAGGAGACGGAGCGCCGGATGGGAGGAATGCGCACGGGGGGTCTCCTGGGGGGAACTTGCTGCGGGTAGTTGGGCGAACAGATCTCTGCGCGGTATTTGGGCCCGCATCTCCTCCAGGGACCCTGCAGGGCACAGCGGGGAGGCCCGCAGAGGCCCAAGGAAGCCCCGGGAGCCGGAGCGGGAAGGACAGTGGAGGCGCTCCTAGGCAGGCGGGGCGGGCACCATTGGCAGGACTGAGCAGGGCGGAGCCCCGGGCACCTCCGGGGAGGCACTTGAGGTTGGTCCAGCGCTGGGCGGCTCCTGGCGGGTGCCTGAGGTTGGTTCAGAGCTGGGTGGCTCCCTGCGGGTGCCTGAGGTTGGCACAGGGCTGCGTGGCTCCTTGCAGATGCCTGCGGTTGGCACGGGGCTGGGCACCGCACGTAGGAGGTCTGGGACTGGCACAGAGCAGGGCACTGCACGTAGGACGTCTGAACCGGGCACTCCACGTAGTAGGTATGGACCGGGCAAGGCGCTGCGCATGGCACGTAATAAGTTTCCTTGTAGTACACGGGGGAACAGTGGACGTAGGATGCCAGAGCCGGACCCGGTCCCTGGAAGGCTTGGATCAGGCCTGAGTCCTGGATGTCAAAGGTTGCGGCTGAGCTCGAGGACTGGCACGTCTCGTAGCCTGTCCGGGCTGGGCACGGAGGCTGGCACCCAGCGGAGGAGTCTTGGCCCTGGGTCGAGGACACCTGACTCGAGGATTGGCACATCACGTAGCCCGCCTGGGGTGGACACTGGTACCCCACGGAAGAATCTTGGCCAGGGGTGAGGGACACTCGTTGGCTCTGGGTGGAGGACACCTGAGATGAGGACTGGCATAAGGTGAAGCCCGCCTGGGCCTGAGCCGATCCCGGAGCCGATCCCGGGAAGATTTTCCCTTGGTCCGCAGAGGGTCCCAACCCCAAGCCTTTCACACAGCAGACGGGTACGGGGGGGCAGGGCTGCAGCTGCTGATGGTCACACATCTTCCTCAGGCTGACCACGACCTGAGCGGACAGGAAAGGGACTGAGGACTCGAGGACCCCCCTCCCCGCCCCCCTAAGACGGCATATCCCCCCATTCCTCCCTGCCACTCTGGGAAGGAGTCGATGGTCACATTCTACCTGACCACGGCTCTCCGTTTCCCGTTCAATTATCCAGACTTTTTTCCTTTAGACTATCCCCCCGCAGTCTCTGCTCTCAATCAGTCGTATTTATAGAGTTCTTGCTATGTGCAGAGCTCTGTGCTAAGCGCTTGGAAGCATAAAATGATAATTTTGGTATTTGTAAAGCACTTACTCTGTGCCAGGCACTGTACTAAGCGCTGGGATGGATACAACCAAATTGGGTTGGACACAGTCTTTGTCCCACTTGGGGCTCACAGTTTTAATCCCCATTTTACAGATGAGGTAACTGAGGCACAGAGAAGTAAAATAACTTGCCCAAGGTCACAACAGTATTAGCGGTCTCGTATCCTGCGCATAGCGAACTCTCTTCACAGTCGGATAATCTAACTTTTTGTAAGTGGAAAAGCAGCTTGAAGCGACACCTCTCCCTCACTCTCCCCTCCCTGTGACGCTGGGTAAATCACTTAATTCCTCAATTTCCTCATCTGTACAATGGGATAAAAATACCTGTTCGCCCCCATCTTGGTCTTTGCCGCAAATGGGGCTCAAAATCTGTGTCCGATCTGAATATCTTCTATCTACCCCATGGCTCAGTACAGTGTTTGGAACAGAGTAAGCCCTTAATAAACATCATTACTATTTTCATTATTGCAATTAAAATTCCAAGCAGCGTGGCCTATTGAAAGGAGCGCAGACCTGGTAGTTCAGAGCACCTGGATTCGAATCCCCGCTCTGACACCAGGGCAAATCACTTACCTTTTCAGTGCCTCAGTTTCCTTATCTGTAAAATGAAGAGTCAGTATCTGTTCTCCCTCCTACTTAGACTGTCCCTGATGAGGGACAGGGACCTGATTATCTTGCATCTGCTCCGGCGCACAGTACAGTGCTTGGCACATAGTAAGTTCTTAACAGATATCATTTGGATTATCATCGTTATTATTGTTATTGCTATTATTATTTTTATAATCAGGGTATCACGGACCCCCTCCCCAGATTCTGCCTGGTTTTCCCCGGAGTCGGGAAGAGGAATGGGGAGAAGGGGAAGCAAGGAGAATTGGAAGCAACGGGAAGACAGATTGGCTTCCGACCAAGAGTCCGTCGACCACAATGGACATTCAAGTCATCTCACTGTCCCTTACCCCGTTCTCTTCCCCGCACCCCCTCTCCCTGCCTAACTCCCCTCCTTTGGCCTCAGCATCCCTCCCCCCACCCAGGGAGGTCCAAGCCCAGACTCACCCTGAACGGAGGCTGGGGATGGGGGGAGAGGGAGGTCTGGGGAGAAGTGTGTCTGCCAGAAGTCCGAGAGGTCTGTCAAGGGGGGGTGGGGGGAGATGGAGGCTTTTATAACTCCCCATTCAAGCCGGAAGGGTGTCTGTCCGCACGAGGCTGCGTGCCTGCGCCTTCTCCCCGCCTTCCCAAGGATCGGATTCCTTCCCCGTGCCTGGGCGCGGGATTCACGGCCGAGCACGCGGGCCGTCGCGGGGCAGGTGGCTGGATGCCCAGGAGGCGGGCATGACCTGTTAAGTGCAGGTCAACACTCTTCTACTCCCCTCTTCAACTCCCTCTCCCCCGTCACTAGGTGGGGAAAAGAGGTCGGGTGCAAGGGAATAGCTCGGTTTCCCCATCAATCATCTACTTAATCATAATTGTGGTATTTCTTAAGCACTTACCATGTGCCAAGCACTATTCTAGACGCTGGAGTAGAGACAAGATAATAGGCTTGGACACAGTCCCTGTACCACATGAGGCTCACCCTCTTAATTCCCATTTTACAGATGAGGGAACTGAGATCCAGAGAGGTGAAGTGACTTGCCCAAGGAGCTACCACTGCAGGGAGAGACCAGGGGGCCGGGTGGGATGGAGGAAGAATGAGACAGTCTCTGACCCCACGGGAGGCTTTCGGTGGGCTGGGGGAGACAAAAGAAGCAGCGTGGCTCAGCGGCAAGAGCCTGGGCTTGGGAGTCAGAGGTCACGGGTTCTAATCCCGGCTCCGCCACTTGACAGCTGTGTGACTTTGGGCAAGTCACTTCACTTCTCTGTGCCTCAGTTCCCTCATCTGTAAAATGGGGATGAAGACTGTGAGCCCCACGTGGGACAATCTGATCACCTTCTATCCCCCAGCGCTAAGAACAGTGCTTTGCACATAGTAAGCGCTTAACAAATACCACAATTTATAAAACACACACACACACACACACGTCGTGCAAGGCCCTGGGGGAGGGACAGAGGGAGAAAGTAGTTGGGGACACGGGATAGTCAGAGGTGAACACAGAAGCTGCCACTCTTGCAAAAATATTAGCGTGTCCCCAGATCACGTAGACTCAAGGGGAAAATGGAAAATGGAGAAATTTTAGTGCCCGTCTTTCCGGCTAGATGCTGAACTCCTTAAGGACAGGGATCATACCTACTACATTGCTCTCCAAAGCGCTTATTACAGTGTTCTGTACTCTGAAAGCTCTTTATGGGCAGGGAACATGTCTGCTAATTCTGTCGCATCGTGCTCTCCCAAGCGCTTAGTACAGTGCTCTGCACATAGTAAGCGCTCAATAAATTCCATTGATCGATTGATTTATCACAGTGTAAGCAGTTGATAAATACGATCGATCGATAGATGGATTGATTAAGAGGCTCCTTTCCTTAACTCCCTACATTTTCCCCTGGACTTCTGAAGGAGAAGATTCCGAAGAGGAGGTGGTTAGGGGGTGGGAGTGTGGGGGGGCATTCTAGGCCAGGGTGTTCCCCTCAGTTCTACGACCTCCGCGAGGGTGTGTGATCTGAGGTCTAACCACGATCGGGGGGCAATCAGCCTCGGCTGTTCTTCTAGGGGTGAAGGGAGAAGAGGAAAAGTTGGGGGGTGGGATAAGAGAAAAAGAGAGAGGGCACCTGCAGCAGTGAAAAGCAGTATGGCGTAGTGAATAGAGCACGGGCCTGGGAGTCAGAGGTCATGAGCTCTTATCCCAGCTCCACTTGTCTGCTGTGTGACCTCAGGCAAGCCACTTTACTTCTCTGTGCCTCAGTTACCTCATCTGTAAAATGGGGATTGAGAATGTGAGCCCCACAAGGGACAGGAACTGTGTCCAATTCGATTTGCTTGTATCCACCCCAGAGCTTAGTACAGTACCTGGCACATAGTAAAGCGCTTAACAAATACCATCATCATCATCAATTGGACCGCCCCCCACTCCATCTCCATGCCATCGAGACACTCCCCTCAGCCTCCCGCCTCGCCCCTTGGATCTCTCCACCTGCGCCCTATCCTGGCCAATCCCTGACACTGCTCCTTTGGTTCCGATTGGGAATCCTGAGGTTGGATAGAGGTCTTTTGAGTTGAGAGGGAGAGGAATGAGGAATTGCCCAGACAGAGGGCTCCCCCATCCTTGCTGCTTCATCGGGGGGCTCAGGCAGATGGGGAACCACAAGGCCAAGATAACGTTTGAAGGACGAGCCACCCCCTCCCCAAACCCAGATGGGAATCCAAGCCATCTCATCCCTTCCCCCCCCCCATCTCTCCCCCCCCCCCCCGCAATTTTCATACCTCATCAAAGTCTTCCCCATTGACTCACCAGCTGCAATGAACATTTGGTTAATAGGTCGTGTGGGTGTGGGTGACTTCCCTGCCTGGAGGCAGGGGCCTGGACCAGATGACCTCCAGAGGACTCACCTTTAGCCTGTCACCCCTGGATTCCTGGAGCTCCACCTCCTCTTACCCCAAGGGTCCCTGGGAGAGCCAGAGAGCTTCTTGGATGGACACTCAATAGTCTGGAAGACACTTTTGTCCATCTGCTCAGGCTCTCCCCATCACTGGGTCCTTGGGAAGCAGGATGCAATTTATCCCTTGTCCTCATAGAGGTGCTGTCTGTCCACTCTCTGAACATCTTTGGGTGGATTATCTGCACATGATGGACTATCTGTTTGATGGGTTTTTGCGGTGGCTATCATTGTGGTGGGTTATCCGTGTACTATTGGTCACTATGGTGGGTTATTCATTTGGTGTTTGTCAGTGCGGTGGATTATCCACGTGGTGTTTATTGGTGTGGTGGGTTATCCACTGGTTGCTAATCTGTATGGTAAGAAGAAGCAGCGTGGCTCAGTGGCAAGAGCCCGGGCTTGGGAGTCAGAGGTCATGGGTTCTAATCCCGCTCCACCACTTGTCAGCTGTGTGACTGTGCCTCAGTTCCCTCGTCTATAAAATGGGGATGAAGCCTGTGAGCCTCACGTGGGGCAACCTGATGACCCTGTATCTACCCCAGTGCTTAGAACAGTGCTCTGCACATAGTAAGTGCTTAACAAATACCAACATCATTATTATTATTATTATTATGGTGGATTGTGATTGACATTTTGGTGGATTATCCATGGATTGGATTATCCACTGTGATGTTATTATTTTGGTGTGTTCACCAACTGCAAACTTCCTTGTCTTGTGACCCATTATTGCCAACATCATTATAATCATCATCATCTTCTTCTTCATCATCATCATCATCATCTCCATCATCAGCATCAGTGATGTTGATTGAGTAGATACTGTGTACAGAGCCCTTGGTTGGAGGAAGTCTTTAGAAAAAATGAAAGATTTATGCCCTGTCCCTAATGAATTTAGTGTTTAGGGGAAGGCAGACAGACACAAATATCAAGTAGTTCACTACAGGCAAAGCAGCTTGAGAAGCAGCATGGCCTAGTGGAAAGAGTACAGGCCATTGAGGCAGGGGACCTGGGTTCTTATCCTTGCTCCACTACTCGCTTTCTGTGTGACCTTGAGAAATTCATTTAACTTCTCCATACCTCAGTTTCCTCAGCTGTAAAATCGGGATTCAATAAATGTTTTCCCTCCTATTTGACTGTGAGTCCAATGAAGGACAGAGATGGTGACCCACTTGATTAACCTGAATCTATCCCAGCACTTAGAACAGTGCTTGACACATAGTAAATGCTTAATAAATACCATTAAAAATAATGGGAATCAGGGGAAAAAAAAATTTAAGCAGTGCTGCCTAGCGGAAAGAGCACAGGCCATGGAATGAGAAGACTTGGGTTCTAATCCTTGTTCTGCCACTTGTAGCCTTGCCTTGGGCAAGTCGATTAACGTCTCTTTGCCACAGTTTCCTCATCTGTAAAGTGGGGGTTAAACGTGTATTTTCCCTTCCCTTTAAACTGTAAGCCCATGAGAGACAGGGACTGCGTTGATTGATTTACACTGTACCTACCCAAGTGCTTAGCAAGTGAGAGACAGCGTGGCCTAGTCAGTAGAGTACAGGCCTGGGAGACAGAAAGACCTAGGTTCCCATCCTGGCTCCACTGCTTCTCTGCTGTGCGACCTTGGGTGAGTCACTTCTCCGTGCCTCAGGTCCCTCATTTGTAAAATGGGGATAAAGACTATGAGCCCTGTGTGAGACAGGGACTGTGTCCAACCCTACTGACCTCCCAACCTCCTGCCTCTCCCCACTCCAATCCATACTTGAGTCGGCTGCCCAGGTCATCTTTCTACAGAAACGTTCAAGACGTCACCCCTGCTCCACAAAAATCTCCAGTGGTTGCTCATCAACCTTCGTATCAAACAAAAACTCCTCACGTTGACTTTAAAGCACTCCCTCACCTTGCCCCCTCTTTCCTCAACTTGCTTCTCTCCATCCACAGCCCAGCCCACTTACTTGGCTCCTCTGGTGCTTCCCTTCTCACTGGGCCTCAATCTTGCCTCTCTCACAGCCGACCTCTGGCCCATGTTCTACCTCTGGCCTGGAACGCCCTCCCTCCTCAAATCCTCCAAACGATGATGCTCCCCCCATTCAAAGCCTTATTGATGACGCACCTCCTTCAAGAGGCCTCCCCTAAGCCCCCCTTTCCTCATATCCCAATCCCTTCAGCGCTGCCCTGATTTGTTCCCTTTGCTTTTCCCCCTCTCCCGGCCTCACAGCACTTATGCATATATCTGTAATTTTATTTATTTGTTTTGATGACTGTTTATTTGTACTGTTGTCTGTCTCCCCACCTCTGAACTGTGAGTTCATAGTGGGCAGGGATTGTCACTCTATATTGTTGTATTGTACTTTTCCAAGTGCTTAGTACAGTGCTCTGCACCCAGGAAGTGCTTATAAATATGATTGAATGAATGAATGAACCCTAATATCCTGTATCTACCCCAGCAACTAGAACAGTGCCTGACACATAGTAAGTGCTTAACAAACACCACAATTATTATTATTATAGTAAGCATGTAACAAATATGGCAATTATTATTAAATTATTAAAAATACACACACACTAACATACTTGGAAGTAATAGGCCTGAGCATGGGCCTGGGAGTCAGAATGAACTGAGTTCTAATTCCGGATCCACCACATATCTACTGTATGTCCTTGGGCAAGTCACTTAATTTCTCTGTGCCTCATCTGTAAAAAATGGGGATTAAGAATGTGAGCCCAGTGTGGGACAGAAACTGTGTCCAACCTGATTAATTTGCATCTACTCCAGTGTTTAGAACAGTGCTTGGCACATAGTAGGAACTTATCAAGTACCATAATTATTAATAAAATGGTTCAGGGGTTCAGAAGGAGCATGGCATAGTGGATAGAGCCCGGGCCTGGGAGCCAGAAGGTCATGGGCTCTAATCCCAGCTCCCCCACTTGTCTGCTGTGTGACCTTAGGCAAGGCATTTCACTTCTCTGGGCCTCAGTTACCTCATCTGTAAAATGGGGATTGAGACTGTGAGCCCCATGTGGGACAGGGACCGAGTCCAACCTGATTTGCTTGTATCCACCCCAGTGCTTAGTATAGTGTCTGACACACAGTAAGCATTTAACAAATACCATAATTATTTTCATGCTATTGAAGCCAATCTACTTGTTTTGTTTTGTTGTCTGACTCCTCCTTCTAGACTGTGAGCCCATTGTTTGGCAGGGACTGTCTTTATCTCTTGCCAAATTTTACTTTCCAAGCGCTTAGTACAGTGCTCTGTACACAGTAAGCACTCAATAAAAATGATTAAATGAACGAATGAATGAAAGGGGGGTGGCATGGCTCCATCTGTCATGCACGATGCTTTCCAAACTCCACCAACCTGCTTCTACCTCCCATCACTGACCAGCTGGAGCTATTAGTATTCTTATTACAGTACTGGTTAAGGGCTTACTCTGTGTTAACTACTGTTCCAAGTGCTGGGGTAAATACAAGTTTATCAGGTTGGACACAGTCCCTGTCCCCCATGGGGCTCACAGTCTTAATAGGAGGAAGAAAAGGGTTTGACTCCCCATTTTACAGATGAGGAAACTGAGGCAGAGAAGTGAAGTGACTTGCCCAAAGTCACACAGCAGGCAACTGGCAGGCCTGGGATTAGAACCCGGGTTCTCTGACTCCCAGGCCCAGGCTATCTCCACAAGGGCCCTGTTTGAACCACCTCCCCTCCCCTGTTTTATAATCTCTGTGCTTCTGGATTATCCACCTTCTTGCTCCCCCTCTGCAGTAGCAGAGAATCAAGAGTCAGCTGGGTTTCCCGGACACTATTCTGTTCTCAAGAGGGCTTAGGCAACCTATGGGTTGCCACTTCCTCCTTTAAGAGGAGGAAAAGAGTTGGAGTCACCGCTACTTTAAGCAACCAGCTCCTGCTCTTGTCATCTCCGTCTCATTCCATCATCCCACTCACCTCACATGAATTCCAGGTATTCCAGGGAAGGATGACCAACAGGTGTGGGAGCGGCAGTGGAAGGTACAGAGGTGAGGCTCGGACTGAAGGAAGACCTAAATTTGGATGGGGGAGACGAGACCACAGAAAGGGTCTTCACAGTTAGACTCTGACCATCCCAAATAAAACTTGGAGTTGATAATAATACTGTAAGCCCGTCAAACGGCAGGGACTGTCTCTATCTGTTGCCGACTTGTTCATTCCAAGTGCTTAGTACAGTGTTCTGCACATAGTAAGTGCTCAATAAATATTATTGAATGAATGAATGAACAATAATAATAATAATGTAATAATTGGGGTATTTGTTAAGCACTTACTATGTACCAGACACTGTATTAAGCGCTGGGGTGGATACAGGCAAATAGGACTGGAACAGTCCCTGTCCCACATGGGGCTCACAATCTTAATCCCCATTTCACAGATGAGGTAACTGAGCCCAGATAAGTTAAGTGACTTTCCCAAGGTCACACAGCAGACAAGTGGCAGAACCAGGATTAGTTCTCGCCTTTATTCCCCAAACACCCCACTCCATCCCATCTGTACCATCTTCTTCCTCCTCCCCAGGTTCTCCCACCAGTGACATCATAGGTTCTCTCATAGCACATCGCCTACTCCGGTGTATTATCTGTTTCTCTGTATTATCTGCATGACAAGAATTTGACTGGAGGCCTATCACAAGGGGTTGTGGCTTGTGAAAGAGGGAGGCCAGGACCTGGGGAGCTGAGGCCTGAGATGCTTGTATAAAAGGTCCGGTCCCCCCGGCACCTCCCCACTCTACTAGATCACCCGGCTCCTCCCGTGTGGGTAAGGTGCAAACGCTGGGCCAGGAGATCAGCTCAGACCTCTGCTCCACTCCTGTGGAGCACAATCATGCCCCAGCACCTGGAGACAGGTGACTGGAAAAGATGATCTCTAGCTCTCGCACCTTGTCAGGAGGTAGAGAGATGCGTGGTTACAGAAAGGAGAGAGGTGTGGACCCAGGGGAGGGCCAAAAGTCCTTCAGAAATCATCCTACTGTTTGGGGGTGTCAAGGAGGGAAACTCTTGAAGGGAAGGGAGTAGGGGAAGAGCACGGCCCAGTCCCAGTGGATGAGGTGAGAAAACTGGGATCCCAGTTCTGCTTCTGTGTGACCTTGGGGAGGTTACTTAACCTCTCTGGGCTTCTGCTCTCTCTCCCTTCAGCTCCACGACCCCGTCCCCCTGAGATGTCCCGGCAGCAGAAGCAGGAGCATCAGCAGCAGGGTCAGCCTCCACCCCCAGCTGACCAGGGCCCAAGGCCCACCTCCCCCTGCCTCACTCCATGCTCCCTGCCTGGATCCAGCAAGAGCTGCAAAAAACCCAGGGGGCAAGGGCGGTCATTGCGGGGTACCCATCGGAGGCACCGTTGCATCTTGGATGGTGGCACCATCACCTACTGCAAGGAAGAGGAGTGCTAGTACACCAGGGATGTCGAAAAATCTTCTGCCATAATCCAATTCCCTTGCATCCTGACCTCTCCCACCCGCATCTCTGCTCTAGAGCTATCCTGACTCTCCTCCTCCCCAACACCATTCAACAATAAAATTTATCACTAGAGACTCTGTAGTCTGATCGTCTTGTCTCTCATCTACCGGGCAAGCAGGATGCGGCTTGGCCCAAGGCAGGGTCGTTCCCAACTGGGTGGTGACTTACTTCGGAGAGCCACTATCTGCCAACCCATCCCTCCCTCTGACAAAAATTGGAACCCTTCCTTACCTCCCAGGGCCACCAAGGTCATGGCCTAGTGGATAGAGCCAGGGCCTGAGAGTTAGAAGAACCTGGGTTCTAATCCCGGTTCCATCACTTGTCTACTGTGTGACCTTGGGCAAGTCACAACTTCTCTGGGCCTTAGTTCCCTCATCTGTAAAATGGGGATTAAGACTGTGAGCCCAATGTGGGACAGGGTCTGTATCCAAACCGACTATCTTGTATCTTCCCCGGTGCTTAGGATAGTGTTTGGCACTTTAATAATGTCATTATTATTATTATTACCCCGCTTCGCCACCATCCCTTTCCTTTGGCCAGCTCCCCGACAGCGCCTTCTGGTGGCAGTGTGTCAAAGTTGGAGAAGGAAAGTCAAGGGTGTCAAATGATCTACCCTGGACCCTTAGGGAAACTCAGGGAATGAAGACGGGAGAGTCAGGTGGCAGAGCCTTGGATCAGGACTCTGTCTCTGACAGGGTGGGCCGGTCACTTGGAGGATCCAGGGGCTGGTTGTCCTCCTGGACACATGCCCTCATGGTTGGGCACGTGCCCAGCGACTCTGTTGTATTGGACCCTTGCAAGTGCTTAGTTCGGTGTTCTGCACACAGTAAGTGCTCAATGAATATGATTGATGATGATAATAGTTTGTCCCTGCTGGATCACTGGGGTAAAGTTAGGGATGGAAAGGAGAAAAATAGGGGTATTGGTGGTTCGTGTTGGGTTGCCATAGGGAGAGTCAGGGATGGAGAGGAGAGAGTCAGGGGTGTTAGATTGTCCGAGGTGGGTCACTGGGTGGAAGTCGGGAATGGAGAGATGAGAGTGAGGGGCATTGTGTGTTGGGTCACTACAGGGAGAGAGTCAGGGATGAAGAGGGGAGAGTCAGGATGCTCAAAAAACTCCAGTTGTTGCCCATCCACTTCGGCATCAAACAAAAACTCCTCACCATTGGGTTCAAAGCACTCAATCACCTTGCCCCCTCCTACCTCACCTCGCTACTGTTCCACTACAACCCAACCCTCACACTTCACTCTTCTAATGCTAATCTTCTCACTGCACCTTGATCTCACCTATCTCACCGCTGACCCCTTGCCCACATCCTGCCTCTGGCCTGGAACACCCTCCCTCCTCAAATAAAACAGACAATTATTCTCCCTCCTTTCAAAATTTTATTGAAGGCTGATTTCCTCCAAGAGGCCTTCTCTGACTAAGCCCTCCTTTCCTCTTCTCCCACTACCTTTTTTGTCATCTTGACTTGCTCACTTTACACATTCCCCCCTCCCAGCCCCACAGCCCTTAAATACATGTCTGCAATGTATTTATTTATATTAATGTCTGTCTCCACCTCTAAGCTCGTTGTGGCCAGGAAATGTGTCTGTTTATTGTTATAGTGTACTCTCCCAAGCACTTAGTAAAGTGCTCTGCACACAGTAAGCACTCAACAAATACAATAGAATGAAAGGATGCTGGATATTCCTGGGGAAAATTTGGGGATGGAGTCGAGAGTCAGGGGTAGAGAGGGGAAGGTAATGAATTTATCCATTCATTCCACTGTATTTACTGAGCCCTTACTGTGTGCAAATCACTGTACTAAGAGCTTGGAGAACAATACAACAGACACATTCCCTGCCCACAACGAGCTCACAGTCTAGAGGGGGAGACAGACAATAACTACACAAATAAATAATTACAGATATATAAATACGTGCTGTAGAGAAGTAGGGAGGATGAATGAAGGGAGCAAGTCAGGGCGATGTAGAAAGGAGTGGGAGAAGAGGAGGGGATGGCTTGGATATTGGATGATCCACTCCTAAGGATGAGGGCAACCAGCACAGGGTCCCTCTGAACATTCTGGCGCCATTATAAGAGAGAGAGGTCCTGGGCTGAAGAGGTTGAAGGCCGAGTCCCTTGGTCAAAAGACGGTAAGGAAGGGAGCGGGTCCGGCTGTGGCAAGGCGGAGTGGACACCAGGGGGCAGCACTTTTCCAGCCCCTAGAGACACTTCGGGATAACAACATCTTCCATTAGGAAGAATCCGAAGTGCTCCTCTTTCGCTGGAAATGTGAAGAGGTGGGAAGCCTGATCAGGGATGGGAGATTGGAAGCTGGAGATGGGTGAGATGACCTCTCGATGCCCCTTGGGTGGGGTGGATTAGGAATTCCTCTATCAAAATCCCAGAATGAGATTTGGCCATTTGGTATTCACTCGCACCCTCAGCCCCACCGCACTTACGTCCATATCTATAAATAATTGTATTAATATCTGTCTGCCCCTCTAAGCTCGCCATGGGCAGGGACTGTGTATGTCAACTCTCTTATGTTGTATTCTCCCAAGAGCTTAGTACAGTGCTCCATGCATAGTAATAATAATAATAATGTTGGTATTTGTTAAGCGCTTATTATGTGCCAAGCACTGTTGTAAGTGCTGGGGTAGATACAGGGTAATCAGGTTGTCCCACGTGGGGCTCACAGTTAATCCCCATTTTACAGATGTGGTAACTGAGGCACAGAGACGTTAAGTGACTTGCCCACAGTCACACAGCTGACAAGTGGCAGAGCGGGGATTCGAACTCAAGACCTCTGAATCCCAAGCCCGTGCTCTTTCCACTGAGCCACGCTGCTTCTCTAAGTACTCATTAAATATTATTTATTAATTGATTGATTGAAGAAGGGAAGTAGTGTGGCCTAGTGGAAAGAACATGGGCTGGGGAGTCAAAAGACCTGAGTTCTAATCCCAGCTCCGCCACTTGCCTGTTGGGTGGGCTTGTCAAATCATTTAAATTGTCAGTGCTTCAGCTTCCTAATCTGTAAAATGGGGATTCAATACCTGTTCTCCTCCTACTTACACCATGAGCTCCATGTGGGACAGGGACTGTGTTTGACCTGATTATCTTGTATTTAGTCCAGTTCTTAGTATAGCGCTTAGCACCTAGTAAGCCTTTAACAAATACCATCATTATTTCCCAGCTTTATTTCTGGAAACAAAGATGAGAATTTCAAGCAGTAGAAACACCGAGGTTCAGGGTCAGGACATGTGTTTTTTGTAGGACTGGTGATGAGTTGCTAAGTGCTTACTATGTGCCAAGCACTGCTGTAAGCAGTGGGGTAGATACAAGTTAATCAGGTTGGACACAGTCCCTAGCCCAACAGGATACTCCAACTATCAAACAATACTCATCGCCACGGTCCCGATGTTGTGAGGGGGTCACAGATCCCAGATACCCAAGCTTAGGTGTCATCACGTGGCTTACGGTGGGCAGGCAAGTGTCATATCATTATATTCCATGCTCCTCGTTGGAGTAAATCTCTTCCACTCGGTCCATACTGGGAAAGTTTTTCCGGGAGACCCAAAGGTCTGTGTCCTCTCCTGCATAGTGTGAAAATGAGAGAAGCAGCATCGCATTGGAGTCAAAAGGACCTGGGTTCTAATCCCTGCTCCACCACTGGTCCATTGTATGACCTTGAGCAAGTCATTTAATTTCTCTATGCCTCAATTCCCTCATCTGTAAAATGGGGATTAAGACTGTGAGCCCCATGTGGGACACAAACTGTGTCCAATCATTTCCAGGGTCTCCACTTGGATGTTGTGTTGTATACAGCCTGGCATAGTGGATAAAGCATGGGCCTGGGAGTCAGAAGGTCGTGGGTTCCAATTCTAGCTCTGCCACTTGCCTGTTGTGTGGCCTTGGTCAAGTCACTTCATTTCTCCATGCCTCAGTTACCTCAGATGTGAAATGGGGATTGAGACTAGAAACCCCATGTGGGACAGGGTCTGTGTCCAACCCAATTTCCTTGTATCTACCCCAGCATTTAGTACAGGAGCTGGCACACAGTAAGCGCTTAGGGGAGCAGCATGATGTAGTGGATAGACCACAGGCCTGGGAGTCAGAAGGCCAGGTCTGCCACTTGTCTGCTAAATGACTTTGGGCAAGTCACTTCACTGCTCTGGGCCTCAGTTCCCTCATCTGTGAAATTGAGATCGAGACTGTGAGCCCCATGTGGGACAGAGATTGTGTCCAACCCGATTTGCTTGGATCCACCCCGGCGCTTAGTACAGTACCTGGCACATAGAAAGCACTCAACAAATACCACAATTATCATTACTATTACTCTCTCAAGCGTTTAGTATAGTGCTCACTTGGCACATAGAAGTGCTCAACAAATACCACAATTATCATTATTACTAGTCTCCCAAGCGCTTAGTACAGTGTTCAGCACGCAGTAAGCGCTCAATAAATTCAACTGAATGCCGGAAGAGCATCCCCCACACTCATCCTCGCAGGCCGACGTGACTCAGCCTCGGTGTACACTGAATGCCGACTCTAGGCCTCTCCAGCCACCTGCCCCGCCGCCTCCGGCTCTGGACGGGACCGGACTCGGAGTCAGGGATGCTTGACCCCACGTGGTGACCCCTCCCCACGCCACTGCCGTCACGGCAGAACTATGTCCCGGCTGCCGGGATCTGATAAAGCCTCTCCGCCCCACGCGGTTCGTGGCTCATTAGCCCAGCCCTCCGCCCACGGGACTCCTGGAGGACGCGGGTTTCTGGGCAGGTGGAATGACGCACACCCCCCTCCCCGCCCCTCATTTCCCACCCCTCACCCCCACCCCCCAACGTCCCTCCCAGGGCACCAAGCGGAATCTTGGTGGCCAGGTACAAACATGAAGATGGCTGAATCCTGCTCGTCTGGGTGTGGCAAGCAAATACACACACTCATAGATACTCTACTGGACTCGTTACTGTGTGCACAGCTCTGCACTGAGCGCTTGGGAGAGGACGCTGTAATAATAAAGAGACAAACTTCTGCCCACCACGAGCTCACAGTCTAGAGAAATACTGACGAAATGATCCCCGAAAGTATAGTATGATGGGGTAGACACTACCCATGCACCTACACACACACGCACACACTGTGCTGGGCACCAGAGATGGGGCAGAAAGAGAGGGAGAGATGGTCCCTGGCCCTCGGGAAGCTACCAGTCTGATGGGGAGGCCCACCAAACACATATCCCGGCTCTGCTGCTTGTCAGCTGTGTGACTTTGGACAAGTCACTTAACTTCTCTGAGCTTCAGTTCCCTCAACTGCAAAATGGGAATTGACTGTGAGCCCCACGTGGGTCAACCTGATCACCTTGTATCCTCCCCAGCGCTTAGAACAGTGCTTTGCACATAGTAAGCACTTAACAAATGCCATCATCATTATTATTATTACATACTCACACAGACACATGCACACACATGCAAAAACAATGCTGGTTGCTGGAAGAAGAGGAGAGGGTGGAGGTTACACTGTCCTGCCTTCAAAGGTTGTTAGTCTAATTAGGGAGATAGGATATATACACACACACACACACACACACACACACACACACACACACACACACCCCTGCGGTGAACAGGGTGGAAGATCCTAATTTATCCCACTGAGCCCCTTTCCCCCCACCCCATACCCCACTCCCCTCTCTCATCTCCCAGGAAAATGAATATACTTTCGTTCAATAGTGGATGGTGGGGGGCGGGGGAGAATCCTTTATACAGGAGTCAAACATGGCTCCCAACAGCTCATTCAGAAACACAGTGTAGCCTAGTGGACAGAGCAAGGGCCTGGGAGTCCGGAGAGCTGGGTTCAAATGTGGGCTTTGCTACGCGTCTGCTGTGTGACCTTGGGCAAGTCACGAACTTCTCTCAGCCCCAGTTTCCTTATCAGGAAAAACGGGGATAAGATGCCTCTTCTCCCTCTGGCTTAGACTCTGAGTCCCATGTGGGACAGGGACTGTGTCTGATCTCTATGTCTGCTATCTACCCCAACTCGTGGAGCAATGCTTGGCTCTTAGTAATCTCCCACCAACACTGCTATTATTGTTATTATAATTATTCTGACGGCAAGGCAACTTTCAGAGTGGGTACTTGGGGCAAGGCTGGGGAGAGGCAGGGAGCAAAATGCATCACAAAGACCCAATTTGGGAGTCCATTCAATAACTCCCTGGTCCAGTCAGGTCCTTCGGGCGAGGGGGCCAGGGAGCTAGTTGGTCTGAGAGTGAGAGACCCTAGCCAACAAAGCTGGGATCGTGAGCTGGGGAATAGCAGTAAAGGCATCGGGGCTACCACTGGGAAAAAAAGACATCGAATTAACCCCAATAATAGACTGGGAAGGCCCGTGTTGAAGTCTAGAAGGAATGAACCCCAAGAATCCACATTTTCCTCCTATGAGTCTGATCTGCCCCGCTCCCTTCCACTGCCTTCCATCTGCCTCAGGGAACGGATTTTCTATTCTTGGAACTCCCGCCCCCACCACCCACCTGAATTGGGGGAAGGGGACAGGTGAGTCATGGCGAACGTGAGGCGTCCCCGCTGGTGACCCCGGGGCCGGGGCGGGCGGGGGTGGGGTGTGATTCCAGGTGCCCGAGGGTTGGGAAAGGGCCCACCACGTCATCGGGACTTCCCCTGGAGTCAAGGAGGGGGGCCGATCCTAGAACCCCGATAAAAGGGGGGGGCCGGGCCGCAACACCACTCCATCCACTCAACACATCCAGAACATTCGCGAGTCCGGTAAGTCGCACCCGGATGGGACGGGGGCGGCGGGAGGACATGGCGGGGGTTAAGAGGTGGCTCAGTTCACACCTGGGAGAGAGAAGCAGAGAAAGAGAAACTGCAAAAAGAGACAGAGAGACAGGCAATGGGAAATAGGGACAGAGTGGCCCTGTGGAAAGATTGGGGGAGCTGGGGGCATTGGGTTCTAGTCTCTGTTCTGTTCCTGACCTCCTGCGTGACCTGCGTCACTTTACCTTTCTGGGCCTCGGTGTCCTCCTCTGTAAAATGGGAATCAGATCCCTTCCTCTTAGATTTTGAGCCTTGGGCGGGAGAGGGACAGTATCCTATCTGATTACCTTATATCCACCCTACAGATGAGCACGTTGAGTGCTTAACAACTACTATACCTAAAAAGAACCTGAGAATTAGGAAGAAAGAAGCAGAGAAAGAGACGGGGAGAGACAAAGGCAGACAGGCACAGAGATAAAGGAAGAGTGGCAGAGACCCACAGCCAAGGAGACAGGGGCAGAGATATGAAGTCAAGGAGAAGCAGCATGGCCTAGTGGAGAAAACAGGGGTCGGGGAGTCAGAGGACCTGGGTTCTAATCCTGGACTCATCAAATGCTTGCTGTGTAACCTTGGGCAAATCACTTAACAACTTCGTGCCTCAGTTCTCTTGTTCTCCCTCCTACTTAAACTGTGAGCCCCATATGGGACGGGGACTATGTCCAATCTAATTCACGTGTATCTACCTCAGTGCTTAGAACAGTGTTTATCACACAATAAGCGCTAAACAGATACCATAAAGAAAGAGACAGGGAAATAGGAAGAGACAGAGACAGAATCAAGGAAATGGGGAAAGAACCAGAGAAAGAGACAAACGAGTAGAGAGAGAAAGAGACCATCTGTGAGAGGCAGAAAGAGGGAGCTGGGTTAGAGAGCGGAGATCCTAGGAGAATTCAGGAGGAAGACGAGGAGGAAAAGGAGGAAGAGAAAGAAAATGAGGAGGTGGAAAGACAAAGGGAGAAGATGCCCGCTCCAGGGATGTCTCCAACTGTTCCACGCAGTGAAGGCAGAATAATAATAATAATTGTAGTATTTAAGTGTTTACTATGTGCCGACCACTATAGTAAGAGATGAGGTAGATACAACATAATTGGGATGGGCATAGTCCCTGCCCCACATTGGGCTCACTGTCTCAATCCCCATTTTATAGATGAGGTAACTGAACCACAGAGAAGTTAAGTGACGTGCCCAAGGTCAAACAGCAGACAAGTGAAGCAGAAGCAGCATGGCTTAGAGGATAGAGCATGGGCCTGGGAGTTAGAAAGTCATGGGTTCTATTGCCAACTCCACCGCTTGTCTGCTCTGTGATCTTGGGCAAGTCACTTCACTTCTCTGAGCCTCAGTTACCTCATTTGTAAAATGGGGATTGAGACTGTGAGCCCAACATGGGATAGGGATTGTGTCCACTTGATTTGTTTGTATCCACCCCAGCACTTAGTATAGTGCCTGGCACATAGTAAGTGCTTAATAATAATAATGTATTATTATTATTATATTAAATGGTGGAGCTGGGATTAGAACCCAGGTTTTTATGACTCTCAGATCCAGGCCTTTCTGACTCCCAGGACCGTGCATGGTCCATTAGGCCAAAAATGCTGCTTCCCTCCATGTCTAGTCTTTGGACTGAGGCTGGACTTGCCTTTGGGGTCCCCGGATCCAACAGGTTCTTGTATTCTCTTTCAGCTTGGACGCTGTCCGCTTGAAATGTCCTGCCAACAGAGCCAACAGCAGTGCCCCCCGCCGCCTAAATGCTTGCCTTCCAAGGTGCCCACCCCGTCCCCAGCGCCGTGTCCAGCCCCGGCCCCCGCCCCTGCCCCTTCGTGCTGCGGGTCAGGGTCCGGCGGCTGTTGCGGTGATTCTAACTCCAGCGGCTGCTGTGGGTCCGGAGGCTGCTGTGGGTCCAACTCTGGCGGCTGCTGCGGTTCCGGAGGCTGCTGTGGGTCCAACTCTGGTGGCTGCTGTGGGTCCGGAGGCTGTTGTGGGTCCAGTTCTGGTGGCTGCTGCCTCACGTCTCCCTTTCACCGCCGCCGCCGCCGCCGCCAGCGGAGGTCCGGCTGCTGTGGAGGCCAGAGGGACCAGGAGTGTGAGGAGTCCGGTTCTGGGTGTTGCTGCTGACCGGGCCCTGCCTCCGTCTTGGTCATGAGCAAGAATGGCCATCGCCTCCCTTCCCACACCAGATTGCCCCCCTTCTTCCTCCTCTTCTGCGCCCTGGGATTTGGGAATCTAGAAACAGTGTCTTCCTTGGACGGATAACAGCCCATCTGGGAACCAGACAACTGTCCAGTGCCATCTCTGTCTCCTTTCATGTCCAGCAATAAAGCTTCTGAAAGTCCCTGCTACCAATGGCTCTGGGCCCTGACTACGATTGCCGCCATGTTGAAATATTCTCTTCACTCTCTCCCTTTCCATCTCTGCTTCTCTTTTATTTTATCCTTATGTCTCCTTCTCTCTCTCTCTCTCTCTCTCTCTCTCTCTCTATATATATATATATATAGTGGTATTTGTAAGCTTTTATTATGTGTTAGGCACTGTACTAAGCGCTGGGGTGGATAAAAGCAGATTGGGTTGGATGCAGTCCCTGGCCTGCATGGGGCTCACAGTCTTAATCCCCATTTTACAGATGAGGAAACTGAGGCTCAGAGAAGTGAAGTGACTTGTCCAAGGACATAAAGCAGACAGGTGGCTGAGCTGGCATTAGAACCTGGCCTTCTGACTCCCAGTCCTGTGCTCTATCCACTATGCCATGCTGCTTCCCTTACTCTTCCTCTGTCTCTGTCTCCAAGTATCTACCCTTATTTCCATCTGATCTTGTCTTTCTGTCCATCCCTGAGTGTGTTTGTCTCCATTTCATTTCCTTAATTCTTATCTTCCCATGTCTCTTACTGCCTCTGAGTGCCTCTTTAATGTCTCTTTCTATATCTCTCTTCCTGTCTCTTTCCTTCCTGGATTTTATTCTTCCTCTCTTTTATTCTGTCTCTCTGTTTTCAAGTATCTTTCTGTGTGTCTCTGTGAGTCTTGCATTGTCTCTCTCTATTTCATCTCTTTCATTGTCTCAATCAATGTTTCTTTGTCTCTGCTTCTTTCTTTCCTCCTCTTGGTGTATCTCTGCCTACCTGAATGTCTCTTTTTGTGTGTCTCTGTATTTTAAACTCAACTCTCTCTTTCTCTCTCTCCCCTTCCTTGCCCACCTCAAATCTTCTCCATCGTTCAATACAAAAGAGACTTCCTCCAAACAGGCCTGTTCTCGCTAACTACAGCCACGGGGCCTGAATCGGGGCTCTGGGTTGAAACAGGAGAGGGGGCGTGGCTCAGGGAAGTCTTTGGGAAAAGATCCCACCCCATCTCCATCCATCCAGATGGTGTAGGCGTTTGCCTGCCCAGAGGTAGGGCGGAGGATCCCAGGAGTCTTTCTGAGTCTTGGGAGCTTCCGGCTCTCGCCCTGATTCCTCTACCATTTCCTTCTGAGCCTGGGGAGAAGTTCAAGGCCAATCCTCACATTGGGAAACCATAGATAGGGCCAAAAAAGCACCACCATCCCCCAGGGATCACCAGCAATAATAGTAATAATTACGGTATTTGTTAAGCACTTCCTATGTGCCAGGCCCTGTACTGAGCACTGGGGTAGGTACAAGTAAATCAGCTGGACTCAGTCCCTGAACCAGATGGAGCTCACAGTCTTCATCCCTATTTTACAGGTGAGGTAGTTAAGGCCCAGAGAAGTGAAGTAACTTGCCCAAGGTCACAAAGACAAGTGGTGGATCAGGGATTAGAATCTAGGTCCTTCTGACTCCCAGGCACAAGCTCTATCCACCAGGCCATGCTGCTTTGCCCATTGCAGAAAATGTGCCTCCCATCACCCCATTCCGTGTCCCATCCAGGAAATGGGCTTTGCGGAGATTGGGAAAATTCACTTGCTCAGTTCTCTACACACAGTAGATAACCTCACTGTGGGCAGGGAATGTGTCTATTTATTGCTGGAGTATATTCTCACAAGTGCTTAGTACAGTGCTTTACACACAGTAAGTGCTCAATAAATATGATCGAATGATTGAATGCTCACTAAATATTACTGATTGATTAACTGGCTGATTCTGAGGAGAATGGGTGATTCTGAGGGCTTGTGGGAGCCTCCAAGGGGGTCTCAGAAAGCTCTGGGGGTGTCAAGGTGGCTTCCAAAGAGGTCTGGGTAGTTTCTAAGGATCGTAAAGATTTCTGGAGGGGGTCATGAAGGGTCACAGCGTTTCTGAAAGAATCACTGGGAGCTCAGAGGGGACATGAGGCATTTTCAGAATCACAGGAAGTTTTGGGGGAAAAGGGGGAAAGTTCTCAGGGGTCATGGAGATTTCTGAGGGTTCAGAGTTCTAAGGGGTGAGGAAGATTGAGAGTGCCATTCTCAATCTGGGGGGGATTGAGAATTCCAAACGGATCCTGGAGAGCAGCTCTGGGAGACTCTAAATAGCAGTGGGCGGTGAAGACGGCCAGGTGACCAGACTCTCTGCCCACCCGACCTCACTTCACCTCCTCCCCCAACCCCCGTTAGCCTGGATTCATAAGCAGACTCCCTGCCAGATAGTATCTCTCTTCCAGGCACCTATATGCAGCTCTGATCCCGTGGGATCGGTCCGTGCAATGGCTGGGATCCACAGGGATCCGCAGGATACTGGTCCAGCCTCGACTCATCTGAGCCCTCTCTAGGGCTGAAAGAAGCAGTGTGGTTTAGTGGGTAGAGCAAAGGCCTGGGAGTCAGAAGGACCTTGGTTCTAATCCCGGCTCCACCATGTCGGCCGTTTGACCTTGGGCAAATCACTTATCTGGGCCTCAGTTACCTCATCTGTAAAATGAAGATTAAGAGGTGAGCCCCAGGTGGGACAGGGACTGTGTCCAACCTGATTAACTTGTATCTACTACTGTATTTGGCACATAGTAAGCATTTAACAAGAATTATTATTATTATCTGCATCGGAGGATAGGAGAAAACCTATATCTGGCCCGCTATCGTCCCCTTGTGGTCAAGCGAAACCACACGCCTGTCTCGCCTGTTCCGTTCCCTCCTCTGCCAGAAGATGGACGCTTTTTCCACCCCAATCCTGCCCCGTCCAAACTAATTACCAATCCATCAATCAGTGATACTCATCGAACGCCTACTGTGTGCAGAACACTCCTCTAAATAATAATAATAAAGATGAGGATACCTTACTATGTGCCAAACACTGGGGTAGATTCCAGGTAAAGGAGACATATAGTCCTTGTCCCCACTGAGCTCTCAGACAAATTGGAAGGAAGAACAAGTATTTCTATGGATGAGGAAATTGAAGCATAGAGGAATTAAGTGACTTGCCCAAGGTCACATAGTAAAGCAAGTAGGGGAGTTGTCACCTGACTTCCAGACTGGATTATTTCCACTAGGCCATGAGTGTGGGAGAATACAATAGAATTAGAAGCCACATTCCCTACCCTCAAGGAGTTTGCAATTTCACACTTGGAATATGTCCAATCTGTCGGGCTTTCCCTTCTGGGATCTCAAATTATTCCCACAACATCCCTGGGAAGCAGGGAGAGGCAGGGATTATTCTGCCCATTTTACAGTTACTAATGGTGAACAGCATTTACTAAGCAATTGTCATGAGCCAAGCCCTGAACTAATGACTGGGGGTAGTTACAAGTGAATAAGATCAGACATTGTTCCTGTCTCGCTCAGGGCTCACAGTCTGAGCCGGAGGGAAGGAAGGGATCTTACCCCCATTTTGAATGAGGAAACTGAGGCCCATAAAAGTTTCATGACTTGCCTGAGGACATACAGGTCAGGGGCAGATCTGGGACTGAACCGCCGGTCTCTTGCCTCCCAGCCCCACATTCTAAACACTGAACCACGCTCCCTGGGATTCCCCCCAACTCACGGCTGCCAATCTAGCCGGTCTTTTTCCTCACAGTCTGCCTCCTCCAGGAAGGCTCCTGGATTGGACTCTCCAAAGACCCCTCCATTTTACCTTGTATTTCTTTGTCTCTGTCTCTGTGCTTCCATCTCTTTTTCTGCATCTCTTTCTGTATCTGTCTTTATGCCTCTCTTCCTCGAGGTAGGGGGTGGAGATGGAGGGACTAGGGGGTGGAGATGGAGGGACTAGGGGGAGGCTCTTCAGCCTGGGAATCAGAAGGACCTGGGTTCTAATCCCGACTCCACCACTTGTCTGCTGTGTGACCTTGGGCAAGTCACTGAGAGCTCTCGTGTCGCCCCCAAAGAAGCCACCTCCTCCATTGCTCCTTTTTGCTGTCCCCGCTGTTCCTCTCTATCTCTTTCATTGCTGGAGTCTCTCTCAGACTCTGTCTCCCTCTCCGTCTCTCCCCTTCTCTCTCCCCACCCCAGGATGAGGGACCGAATGCATCCTGCCCCGCCCCCTGGCACCCTCTCCACCTACCTCGAGTGTCCCGCCCCCGCCCCCTTCCCGCTAGTACCCCACAAACTCGGGGTCTCGGGCTCGTCCCCTGCCCTTCCTCCCTTGGCTAAAGACCCTAATTAAGGGGATGAGCGCTGAAGGAGTCGCAGTGGACAGACCGGACTGCCCGGGCTGGACAGCCTGGACCAGGATGGGGAAGGGGAACTCAGCCAGAACCTCTCGGGAGAAAAAGAATAACAATAATAATGATATTTGTTAAGAGTTTAATATGTGCCAAGCACTGTTCTAAGCGCTGGGGTAGATCCAAGGTAATCCGGTTGTCCCACGCGGGGCTCACAGTCTTAATCCCCATTTTACAGATGAGGTACCTGAGGCCCAGAGAAGTGAAGTGACTTACCCAAGGTTCCACAGCAGACAAATGGTGGAGTCGGAATTAGACTCCCAAGCTCACGCTTTTGCCACTAGGCCATGCAGTAGGAGTGGAGGCCGAAGAGGAAGAAACGGACTCAATCCTTCGCTCCATCCCTCAGCATGAGCGACGGTGAGGGAAGAGGGGGCGCCGTCCTGTGATGCTTCCACCCCCCTTCCCCTCCCCCCCCCCGTACCGGAGGGCCCAGGGGAGGACGGGTCTGGACCGCGCCCATTTAATTGGGTCGAGTTGAGGAGGAGGCGGGCTGCGAGGAGTGCCAGGAATGGGGTGCACTCGCAGGGGGCGGGGAAGGAAGGGAGGAGAGGGGGAGAGGGAGGAAGAAGAATATGTAGTGGCTGGAACCTTGCCAAGGGCGTGGTGGGGGATGGAGGAGATGGGGCACAAGGGAAACTGGTGAAAATTTGTGGTGGGGGATGGGTGGCGTTTGGGAATGGTCCCCGTCTTCGGTAGGGGGTGGGCTGCCAATCTGGTGGATGAGGTAGGACATACACACTGGGCTGGGCGCTGGGGCAGGGACACAGGGAGGGGAAGATACGGTCCCTACCCTCAAAGTGCTGCCATTCTGCTGGGACGTCCACACACACATATACGCACTGTACCAGGAGCTCGGGGAGGGGTGGGGGAGGCGAAGACGCGGTTCCTGCTCTCCAGCAGCTGCCAATCTGATGGGAGAGACGGTACAGACACACACACATACACACATTCTGCTGGACAATCGGGGAGGAAAAGGCAAGGTCCCTGCCCTCGACGGGGGAGGGGGGAAGCTGCCAATCCGATGGAAAAGACAAGGGGGGCACACACACACACTCATTGTGCTGGGCGCTGGGGCAGGAAAGGAGGAAGAAGAACTAGTCCCTGCCCTTGGGGGGCTACCAAACTAATGGAAAAGATAGTGGACACACACACACCCACGCATTACGCTGGGCGCTAGGGTAAGAAAAGAGGAAGGAGAAGTAGTCCCTGCTCTCGGAGGGCTGCTTATAGGTGGGACAGCACTCTATCTCTCTCTCACTGTGCCGATCACTGGGGGAAGGATGAGGTGAGGACAAGAGGTCCCCTGGCCTAGGGCGGGGGGTGAGGGGAAGAATGCCCGTTTTACGGGGGTGGCAGGACTCCCCTGGGGCTCAGGAAGTAGCCAATTTCGTTATCCTGGACGCCAGGGGAAGGGGCCAGGGCGGAGTGCGGGGTGTCCATCCCCTGTGGCTCGGGCGGCCTCGCTGGAGGAGGAAATGACCGCCTCCCCTGGGTTGCTGTTTCCCCAGGGAGTTTCCCCCGCCCGGCCCGGAGGGCGGAAAGGAAGGAGGAGGGGAGAGGGAGGGAAAGAGGACAAAGTGGAGCCCGGATGGGCGGGGGTGATTGATGGGCAGGGAGGGGACCCGTCGAGCCTGGGGCACCCGTGGGTATAAAGGCTTTGTCCCCCAACAAGTTCTCTACCAGCAGACCCCAGCCCGCCTGCTCTCTCCGGTCCGCCGACTCTGGTGAGTGACCCCAGATCTTGATCCAGGGGCGGAGAGGTCTCCCTGGACCATCCTGCCTCCCTCTGCACCTTTGTCTCTGCCTTTCTGTCTCCCTCTGTTACTCTCTGCCTGTGTCACTGGTTCCCTGTATTTGTTTCGGCTTCCCTGTGTCTCTCTCTCCATCTGGTTGTCTCTGCTTGCCTCTGTGACCTGTCTCCATGTGCATATCTCTCCTTCCCTTTGTTTCCATCTGTATCTCTTTCTGCTTTGAATCTGTCTCTCCCTGTTCAATCACTTTCTCATTCTGTTTCCGTCTACCGCTATCTCTCCCTTTCTCCCTCCCTGTGTCTCTTTCTGACTCTGCCTTTTTCTCCGCCTCTCTGTCTCCTTTTATCTCTCTCTGTCCCCTTTTATCTCTCTCTGTCCCTTTATTTCTGTCAGTTTTGTTTCTCTCCCATTTCTGTCTGCCTCGATCTCTGTATCTCTTTATGAGAGCCTCTGCTCCTCTGTCGCTAAATTTCAATCTCTGTTTCTCTTTATGGGTTCTCCATTTCTGCCTCAATTCCTGGCGCGTCTCAGTTTCTCGCTGCCTTTCTTTGATCCCGATGTCTGCCTTTCCTTTCTTTGCCTTTCCTCTTTCTATTTTTTGTTAGTTTACTGTCTAATTTTCTCAGCCTCCTGCTCTCCTATCTCTGGAACGTTTTCCACTTCTTTTCTCTCTGTCTTCTACTGTTTGCCTCATCTTGTCTCTCATCCATCTCTGTCTCTCACCTCTCTCTCAATTTAGCGACTCCTCCCACCCGGGAGAGTGGGCATAGGGATGGGGGGAGGCCGGTGCGGCGGGGTGCGTTGTGAGGCTTTCACTTCCCAAGAAAGTTTACAGGAAGGGGCACATCTAGGTTCATCCAGCGGGATAGGGCGGGGAAGGCGAGAAGGCTGGAGAGAGTCCAGTGTGGGAAGGGGTGGGGTGGGGTGGAAGGTCCAGAGTGGGGAGGGAAGGCAGACTGTCTACCCTCTCACCCTGCCCCCCACCAATACCTCCCCTTCCCCTTTTCAGATCCGCTGCCCTCTCCTTCAAGAGATGGCTGACCACCAGCAACGCAAACAACAGAACCTCCCGCCTCCCGTCAGCTGTCCGGAACCGCAGCCTCAGCCTAAATGTCCGGAACCACAACCCAAATGTCCGGAGCCACAACCCAAATGTCCAGAGCCACAACCCAAGTGTCTGGAGCCACAGCCCAAATGTCCGGAGCCGCAGCCTAAATGTCCTGAACCGCAGCCCAACTGTCCCTCTGCCCCCGGGGGCCAGAGCAAGCGCCCCCAGTAGGACGCCCCTAACCCCTCTCTTCATTTCCCCAACACCCTTCCCCACCCCCGGTATCCTCCTCTTTTCCCCCTCCTCCGCGGAGAGGCCAGGGGGCTTTTGTGGGGAGGGGTGGACCTATCCATCTTGCGTTTCCCGTGGGGGGACAGGGTGGCAGGCCGAATAAATAAACTTTGCAGATCGATCGGTTGTAGGAGCGCCTGTTTATCCGGACGGTTTGTGGGGGCGGGCCCGACCGTGAAAAGGTTCGTGGCAGCAGGGGAAAGAGAGAAGAGGAGAGAGGGGAAGAGGGGAGGGAACGGGCGGTGGATTTCGGGGGCGCATCCCCTAGAGCACCCCAAGCTTTCCCGAGGACCACCTTCCCGTTAGCCCTACTACCACCACGCCCTTCCGTAGCCGAGATGCCTCCCGAATCTGGAACTGAGCGGGTCGAGAAGAAGGGAGCACAAAAGGGGGGAGGTTGAAATTGCAGCGAGAGGGAATTCAGTCAGACTGTGGAACCACTGGAGGAAAGCGGGGGGCGTGGGGGTTCTCTGCTTCCGAAGATCGAGAAACTCAAGGAACCCGGGCTGGGCGAGGGACAGCCAGGGTCTTGGAAGCTGGGAAATAGGTTAGACAAATAAAAAAATAAATACTACAGAATAATAAACCTCCCAGGAATTGAGACTCGGAAGGTCGGAGCGGTCGGGGCAAGGAATTCGGCCCGAGGGCTGTTAGGACCCGTTTCTCCCTGGGAAATCCTGAGAGCATGACGCTCACCGGAATTCTCTAGGGTAGCCTCGGTTCTAAGAGGTTACTGGGACGTACCTGCAGAGGAGCACGTCTGTGTGTGTGTGTTTTCTGCCCCCCCGCCCAGATTAGCAACTCCTCGAAGGTAGAGACCTCCTCCTTTCATCCCTCTTTCAGCAGAGAGGTGGAGGGGGTGCACGTGGGGGTTCGCAAGGACTTGCCTAAGTGTCCTGAACCGCAGCCCAAGTGTCCCTCTGCCCCCGAGGGGCAGAGCAAGCGCCCCCAGTAGTATGCCCCTAACCCCTCCCCTCACTTCCCCAACCCCTCCCCCACGGGTATCCTCCTCTTCCCTCCCCCCCCTCCGCCCCGCCGTGGAGAGGCCAGGCCGTCCAGACCTGGGGAGGCGAGGGGGCTTGTGTGGGGAGGGATGCACCTATCCATCTCGTGTTTCCCCTAGGGGGATGGGGTCTCAGACTGAATAAACTCCTCCTCCCTCCGTCCCTCTCCCCGGTGCCCAGGGCTTCAGCTCTCAGGGACAGTTTAAGATGGACTCTTGACCGACCAACGGGGAACGAGTGGTTCCGATGAGGAGCTGAGCGCCCCAGATTCAGATAGGGGTCCCTCCTACTGCATCCCCGCCCCACGGGTCCGGGCAACGGGTGCTGAAGGAGAGGGGGGCATCGCCGTCACCTGCCACTCCAGCCACCCCATGGGGAGCCGCCTCAGCCTCCGGCCCCCTCCCCCCGAGCGCTCCTCCTCAGCAGCCCTCTCCTCTCTCTTGCCCCTTGGCGACCCCCGCCCCCAACTCGGGATAATAATGATGGCATTTGTTAAGCGCTTACTTTGTGCCAGGCACTCTACTAAGCGCTGTGGTGGATACAAGCCAATCGAGGTGCGCACAGTCCCTCTCCCATGTGGGGCTCACAGTCTCAATCCCCATTTTACAGATGAGGTAACTGAGGCACAGAGGAGTGAAGTGACTTGCCCGAGGTCACCCAGCAGACAAGTGGTGGAGCCGGGATAAGAGCCCATGACCTTCTGACTCCCAGGCCCAGGAGCAGGGGCCACTCACTTCTGGAAGAGGCAAGGTTTGGTGCTGTTGCTTTTTAATTTTGAGTGGGTGGACATTTCTTCCCGGCGCTGAGCAGAGGCGAGGGGAGGGCATCGAGTGGGGATTTAGAACTCAGACGACTGGAGAGGGGTCGGGGAAGGAGGGAAGAGAGGAGGCAGGGAGGCAGGGGAAAGTGCCAACCCACCGGCCCTGCCCTTGCCCCGGGGCCCCTGGGCACTGGGTCCGAAGCGGAGAGAGAGGCAGCGGGAGGGTGGAGCCGGCGAGCGGGATTAGGGACCCAGGTGATTCAGCACCTGGGACGGGCAGGGAGGGAAGGGGAGAGGGAGTGAAGAGGAGGGGAATGAGCCGACTGAGAAACCGGTCCGAGGGGAATAGGTTCTGCAGGCAGCAAGGGTTCAACCCGCGGGGAACGGGGAGGAAGACTCAAAGGCTGACAGAAACACCGAGGGGCAAAGAAGGACCCCAAAAAACTAACAACATCAATAACAATAATAATAACTATAATAATAATAATACTTGTTAAGTGTGAGCCCCATATGGGACAGGGGCTATGACCAACTTGATTTGCTTGTACCCACCCCGGCGCTTAGTAATAATAATAACCATGATATTTGTTAAGCCCTTACTGTGAATCAGGCACTGTACTAAGCGCTGGGGTGGATACAAGCAAATCGGGTTTGACACAGTCCCTGTCTCATGTGGGGCTCACAGTATCAATCCCCATTTAACAGATGAGGTAACTGAGGCACAGAGAAGTGAAGTGACTTGTCCAAAGTCACACAGCAGACAAGTGGCGGAGCTGGGATTGGAACCCATGACCATCTGACTCCCGGGCCTAGGTCCACGTTCTATCTATTAATAATAATAATGTTGGTATTTGTTAAGCGCTTACTATGTGCCGAGCACTGTTCTAAGCGCTGGGGTAGACACGGGAATCAGGTTGCCCCACGTGGGGCTCACAGTCTTAATCCCCATTTTACAGATGAGGTAACTGAGGCATCAAGAAGTTAAGTGACTTACCCAAAGTCACACAGCTGACAAGTGACCGAGCCAGGATTCGAACCCAGGACCTCTGACTCCAAAGCCCGTGCTCTTTCCACTGAGCCACGTTATGCCATGCTGCTTCTCCAAAGTGCCTGGCACATTAAGACTGTGAGCCCCATGCGGGATTAGGGACTGTGTCCAACCTGATTTTCTTAAATCCACCCCATCGCTTAGTAGAGTGTTTGACACATAAGAAGCGCTTAACAAATACCATAATCATAATTATCATTACCATTACATAGTAAGCGCTAAAAGAAGACCATCATTATTATGTGCCAAGCGCTGTACTAAACGCTGGGGTAGATACAAGAATAATCAGGTCGGAAATAATCCCTATCCCACATGGTGGTCACGGTCTAAGAGGGAGAGAGAGAACATAGATTTAATCACCATTTTACAGATCAGGAAACTGAGGCCCAGAGAAGAGACAGATGAGCAGAATCACAGATTCGCGAGATGGAAAGACGGGATGCTATGCCATGTATCAATCAGTGGTAGTTATTGAGCGCTTACAGTGTTCAAGGGCAATGTATTAAGCGCCTAAGAAAGTAGAATACAAAGAAAAGACCCACCCCTTACCCTTCAATTCTAACAGTTTAGAAAACGTAGAAGTCTTTACAAATCGTGGAATTTAAAATAATTCAATGTTCAGTTGAATCACGCCTGTTTCCGAGGTATAAATAATGCGTTTAGTACAGTGCCTGGCACATAGTAAGCGTTTAACAAATACCATCAATAGTCTTATTATTATTATTTTAAGGCAAGACATGGACTTTTATGGCTTTGGGATGTCGGGATAGGAACAGAGACAGAGACGCCGGCAGAGAACAAGAAAGGCAGTCAGAGACCACTGAGAATGAAAGAGAGTAAGAGGCACAGTCAGAAATACAGAAAAGCACAGAAACAGAGAGACGGAATGAAACGGGAAAAAACACGGGAGAGGGCGCAGAGGAGGGCGGAAAGGAGAGGGGAAAAACCCTCTGATGCCTTGGAGGAACCATTCAAGCTCGGAGGCAGAGGACTGGACCAGATGACCTTCCCAGATGCCATCTTTTCCTTACGAGGACTAAGGTGTGTGGAGGAAGAAGATACAAGGCTTGACGCTTGGAACTCACGGCCAATTTCTCCCCTCCCACCCCTGTCACTCCTCCCTCTTCATGCCCCTCCCCAGACCCCAGACCCCCGCCACACCCTCGAAAGAAGAGCCAGAGGGATAGGTGGGGGTGGGGGGGACTCAAACCCCTCGAACCGGTCCGGCGGGTGGGCCAGGATGGGGCCGATTTTTAACCATTTCAGGCCTTGCTGGTTTCATCATCAAGCACCATGTCATGGGATGTGCGGGGGGGGGGAGGGAGAGAGAAGGGGGGAGCGCTGACTTCATCCTTCCCAAGAGGGAGGGGAAGAGCTACCAAGAGTCGGGGGAGGGGGAGCGGGAGCGGGGGGAAACGACCCTGAGGTCATCCGACCTGACCCGCTCCAGAAGAACCCTCATCGCCTGGATTCCCCCAGTGCAGGGGGAATCAGTGCCTCCCCCTCCCCTTTTTCTTGGAGGATCAAACGCGAGGGTGGGGAAGAGGCATATGATTAGAAGCTGAATCAGAGGGCGGCGGGGGAGATGTCCACAGATAGGACTCATCTGACAGGTGTAGTATCCTCTCGGGGCGTCATGAGGACGCAGCGTGTCGGGAGGGAGGAGGGAGGATACCACCGACATGAACTCAACCTCAAGAGGTGAGAGAGGTGCGAAGAGGGGAGGGCCCAGGCGAGGGCCGCGATAATTGAGGAAAGGTGGTGGCTTCGGGGTGAGAGGTGGCGACGCTCACTTCCGCTCCCCTTTTCACCCCCCGTTGGCTCTCTAAAGGCAGCCATTACCTTGCATAGCCCCGATCGGTACTGTGAAGGACGGATATTTCCGCGAGGGCCGGCCGCCCCAGCCCAAGTCAAAGGGCCAGAGAGCGTAGGAAAACTCCCCCGCATCCCCCGTTGCCCCCATTAATAAATCCCCTGAGTCCTGCTGGGGCCGGAATTGGGGGGTGGGAGGGGTGGAATTCAGGGTTGCCGAAGGCCAGAGCAGTCCGGAATCCGGCCGGAATGAAGGGTGGGGAAGGGTGGGGGGGGAAGACTGTCACTGGACTTCCGTCTCCAGATCACCGTCCTCCCTCTCCCCCTCCCCACCCACCCCACGCCCGGGAGCAGTTTGACGAGGACTGGCCAAGAATGCCAGGCGTTATAGCCTAAACAGTCCTAACCTGCCCCGAGGGGGTAGGACCCAGCTAACTAGTTCAGACATCGTGGGGGGAGGGCAGGAGAGGAAGGGGTGTTGACCAAAGAGGAGTTGGAAAACCGGTAGGTCACCCGGGAGAAGTTCCCTAAGGCCTCACGCGGTAGAAGGGGGGGGCGGGCGGGGTGGGGGTGCTGAGCCTCAACACCCTTATATAACGTCCCTCCCAGCCCGCTGCCCGCCACTTACTCCGCTCGCCACCAGCTGTTCACTAACCACTGCCCGAGATACGGTAAGACGCTTGGGGGTATGGGGATGTCCATTCTGTCCCGCCTTCCCCCTATCCCGCCCCTGACTCCCGGACTGGGGAGGGCGTGCAATAGAGGGAGCAGGCCACTCATGGGTCTGAGAGGGCTAGGTAACCTGAAGTTACAATTGGAGACAGGTGGGTTAGATTCAGAGCCTGTCTCCCGGAGTTTGGGGGATTGGAGGCGAGGGAGGATTATATTTTGCAGTAGGAGGGAGTGTGGTTAGATTTAGGGAGTGATTTGCTGGTGGGGGTGAATAGGGGAAGGAGAGGGGTCCTCTTATGGACCAGGCCGGAGGAGGGAGGTAAAAATAATAATAATAATGGTATTTGTTAAGCGCTATGTGCCAAGCACTGTTCTAAGCGCTAGGGTAGATACAAGGTAATCAGGTTGTCCCACGTAGGGCTCACAGTCTTAATCCCCACTTTACAGATGAGGTAACTGAGGCCCAGAGAAGTTAACTGACTTGCCCAAAGTCACATAGCTGACAAGTGGCAGAGTCGGGATTGGAACCCTCGACCTCTGACTCCCAAGCCCGGGCTCTTTCCACTAAGCCACGCTGCTGTATCCCTTCCCTTCGGGGACCGTCCAGTCCATGGCCAGCGCCCAAGCTGTCCACCAACTCTTCCATCCAAGATGCCATTGGTGCAAAGACCAAGGGCTGGACTCGATGACCTCCCGTCCCTAGGGTCCCTGGGGCCGGCCGGACGCTTCCCCTTTCCCACCACTTTCTTTGGTTAGGTGTGGGGGAGGGCAGGGAGGTGTCCTTCGAGGAGGTTGACGGGGTGCCGGGGTGTGGGGGGGGGGACACACACATAGAATGAGGTCATTTCCGGACACGCTGACCTTATCGTTTTATCTAATGAGCTCATGGGACGCCTTACTCCCCCTCTCCTCACTCTCCCTTTTCTCTCCCTTTCTCTTGCCATCCTTCATCTGTCCCTTTCCCTATCTCCTCTTCTCCCTCGTCCCTCTCCCCTCCCACTCGCCTCATTTCTCTGCCCCACCTTCTCCATCTCCCCCATCCATTCCCCTTCTCACCTCCACCCTTTCCTTCTGTTCTCCTCTCTTTCCTTCTTCCCTCTCTCCCCCTCTTCTCTCTCCCCTCCCCACCGTCTCTCCTCTCCCCAATCTCTCCCGGGGCCGTAGGTGACCGGCCCCTCGCCCCCCACTGTGCCACCATGTCCCAGCACGTCCAAGAAACTTGCCAACAGCAGCGCAAGCAGCCAACCGTCCTACCGCCGACCCCGCGCCCCGAGCCCTGCCCGCCCCCGCAGATGGAGTCTCAACTGAAGGTGCCGCAGAAGCAATCGTCCCAGCTACCGGGCAAGACCCCGCAGGTGAAAAGCCCGAACCCCGTCCAGGTCAGCCCCGACCCACATCTGGACCAGAAGCAGGGGAAGAAAGTGAATCTGAAGGACGATCAGCATCTGGAGAAGGAGAGGCAGCAGTTGGAGAAAGAGCTGGAAGAGAAGAAGGAGCAGCTGAAGCAGCAGCTGGAAGAGCAGCTGGAAAAGGAGCTGGAGCAGAAGGAGCCGAAGGACGATCAGCATCTGGAGAAGAAGCAGCAGCTGCTGGCGAAGGAGCTGGAAGACAAGAAGGGGGGGCTGAAGCAGCAGCTGGAGGAGCAGCTGGAGAAGGAGCTGAGTTTGAAGGACCGAAAGGACGCTCAGCATCTGGAGAAGAAACAGCAGCTGCTGGAGAAGGAGCTGGAAGACAAGAAGGAGCGGCTGAAGCAGCAGCTGGAGGAACAGCTGGCGAAGGAGCTCGAGCAGAAGGATGCGAAAGACGCTCAGCATCTGGAGAAGGAGACGCAGCTGTTGGAAAAAGAGATGGAAAAGAAGAAGGAGCAGCTGAAGAAGCAGCTGGAGGAGCAGCTGGCGAAGGAGCTGGAGCAGAAGGAGCCGAAGTACGATCAGCTTCTGGAGAAGGAGAAGCAGCTGTTGGAAAAAGAGATGGAAAAGAAGAAGGAGCAGCTGAAGAAGCAGCTGGAGGAGCAGCTGGAGAAGGAGCTGGAGCAGAAAGGGGCGAAGGACGCTCAACAGCTGGGGAAGAAGGAGCTGCTGGGGAAGGGGCCGGGAGAGAAGAAGCAGCTGGAGTAGCAGCTGGAGAAGCAGCTGCAGGAGGAGAAGCCACGGGAGCAGCAGCTGAGGAAGGAGCTGACCCTCCAGACCCCACCCCCCTATGCAGAAAAGCCTGATTCCCGCCCCGCCCAGACCCCACCCACGCCCCACCCCCAGCCCGTGGAGCAGCAGAAGCAGCAGAAGCAGCAGGTGCTGAAGCCCCCGCAGCAATGAAGAGCCGCGCATCCGCGCCCGACCCCCACCCCCATTCTCTCCGGGCAGGGGAGAGGGGCCCGGGGAGGGGAATCCCCCTCCCGACCCCACTGTGAAGGCTATCGCCACTCCTCACCCAGCGGACTCTTTCCCCGCGGGAATACCCCCATTTCCACTCCCCAAATCCCCCCACCGGAGAGGGTCCCGCACAGCCGAGCGGTGAGCCAAAATAAAACCTTGCGCCCTAGTCCAGACCTGTCAGCTTCTTTCCGACTGCGACCCTCCGCGGCTCAGCCCGGCTCTGTCCCAGGAACCGTTAGGGGGTGAGGTGGGAAGGGGAGAAGACTGGGGAGGGGGTGGGAGGAGGGAGCGGGAAGGTGGTTTATCGGTGGTCTTCACGGGTAGACTACGGGGGTCAAAGCTGCAGTGAAGGGGAGTGCTGTGAGACTCAGAATCAGTCAATCGTATTTATTGAGCACTTACTGCTTGCAAAGCACTCTATTAAGCGCTCGGGAGAGTACAATATAACAATATAACTGACACATCCCCTGACCACAACGAGCTTACAATCTAGAGGGGGGGGTAGACATTCATAGAAGTAAATAAACGACAGATACGGACATAAGTGCTGTGGGACTGGGAGGGGACATGAATAAAGCGAGCAAGTCAGGACGACGCACAAGGGAGTGGAAGAAGAGGAAAGGAGGGCTTAGTCAGGGAAGGCCTCCTGGAGGAGATGTACCTTCAATAAGGCTTTGAAGCTGGGGAGAGTCATTGTCTGTCGGATTTGAGGATTTAAAGTTAGCCTTAGAGAAGCGAAGTATGCGGGCAGGATTTTAGTAGCAGAGTAGGTAAGGTGGGTAGGATTAAGTGCTTAAGCCAATGGTGAGGAGTTTCTGTTTGATGCGAGAGGAGGGGAGGGGGAATAAACATTGCCCCAAAGGCAGGGGGATGAACATGATGACCCTACTATCTCGGGAATTTCGGCCACCGGTGACCATCAGCCGGCTCTTCCCCAAACCACCAGGCCCTGAGTGACCCTGAGGGGTCGACCCCAAGGGAAGTTGTGACTGCACCAGTCACATCAGAACTTTGGAAGAAACCGTGGACTTGTCCTCCTGAACCCCCAACTAACACCCCTACTCTTACCTCTCCATTCCTGAACCACCACCACTCTCCCCCACACCCCCATGATCTAGCATAGATCATCCAACAACCCAGAATCTCCCTCGGTGACCGGCAAGGGAACATCCAATCAATCGATTAATCAGTCATATTTATTGAGTGCTCACTGTGTGCAGGGCACTTTACTGACAGCTTAGAAAAGGGTAAGATAAAAGAGTAAGTAGAGACGTTCCCTGCCCACAACGAGCTTACAGACTAGAGTGGGATAGAGATATTAATATAAATAAATTAGGGATGTGGACATAAGTACTGTGGGACTGCCGGAGGGGGTGAATAAAAGATGCAAATCCAAGTGCAAAAGTGACACCGAAGGGAATGGGAGAAGAGGAAATGAGGTCTTATCCGGGGTAAGGCCTCTTGGAGGAGGCCTTCAACACCACCAAACCCACTTGATTCTCCCCTCTCTGGCACTGGCTCTGCTTCATTAACCCAGACAGACCATCTGACACCCCTAACTCACCCCACAGTGACCCAGCCTGGTACGTTCGTCCAAACCCCCGATCCATGCCGATAAACCTGGCCACACAACTCCCTGAGGGAACGATTTCCCCCTCCCCTTCCTCTTTTCGAGGATTGGGGAAACGGAATTTCCTTCTGTTCATCCAGCTGCCCAGGGGGCCCCTGGAGAACAGCAGCTAAAACACTCAGAAAATACCACTGATAGATTAAAAGGCAGTGGGGTCCAGTGGATAGAACAGGGGCCAGGGAGTCAGAGGGACCTGGGTACTACTAATCCTGCTCCTTCCACTTATCTGCTATGTGACTTTGGGGAAGTCACTTCTCTGTGCCTCAGTTGCCTCATCCGTAAAATGAGAAGTAAGATTGTGGACCCCATGTGGGACAAAGGCAGTGTCCAACCTGATTAGCTCGTTTCGCTCCACCCCACCGCTTAAGCAGCGTGGCTCAGTGGGAAGAGCCTGGGCTTGGGAGTCAGAGGTCATGGGTTCGACTCCCAGCTCTGCCACTTGTCAGCTGTGTGACTGTGGGCAAGTCACTTAACTTCTCTGTGCCTCAGTTACCTCATCTGTAAAATGGGGATTAACTGTGAGCCTCACGTGGGACGACCTGATTACCCTGTATCTCCCCCAGCGCTTAGAACTGTGCTCTGCACATAGTAAGCGCTTAACAAATACCAACATTATTAATAGTGCCTGGCACATAGTAAGCACTTAAGAAATACCACTAAAAAAAGGAGCTCTGTGTCCTTTCCAGCACTTCCTTTCATGGGAGTCCCATCCTGGTATTGGGGGAGACCCCTCAAAAATTTTGGCGCTTCTCGAGTCTGCATGGGTCACTGGGGTGAATCAGGAAATCAACCGGCAGAAGAGCGCGGGCCGGGGGCGGGAGGGATCCCGTCAAACGGCAGGGACTGTCTCTATCTGTTGCCGACTTGTTCATTCCAAGCGCTTAGTACAGTGCTCTGCACCTAGTAAGCGCTCAATAAATACTATTGAATGAAAGATACCCGTCTGTGCGCTGCTGGCGCCCCCTCGTGGAAGGAACCTGCCTAGAAGGCGGGAAGCGGAGGGAGGCCGAAGAGCTTGTTTAAACCGGAATCTTGGAACTACTGGAATAATAATAATAATAACATTTGTTAAGAACTTACTATGTGCCAGGCACTGCGCTGAGCGCCGGGGTGGATCCAAGCAAATCGGGTTGGACACAGTCCCTGTCCCATGTGAGACAGGGAAGCAGCGTGACTCAGTGGAATGAGCCTGGGCTTCGGAGTCAAAGGTCATGGGTTCGACTCCCTGCTCTGCCAATTGTCAGCTGTGTGACTGTGGGCAAGTCACTTCACTTCTCTGTGCCTCAGTTACCTCATCTGTAAAATGGGGATTAACTGTGAGCCTCACGTTGGACAACCTGATTACCCTTTGTCTACCCCAGTGCTTAGAACAGTGCTCTGCACATAGTAAGCGCTTAACAAATACCAACATTATTATTACTATTATGTGAGGCTCACAGTCTCCACCCCCATTTTACAGATGTGGTAACTAAGGCCCAGAGACATGAAGTGATTTGCCCAAGGTCATCCAGCAGACAAGTGTGGAGCTGGGGCTGTAATAAGGTGTTGGGAAGGACACCGGGGTGGGGGGGGGAGGGGATCTATGTTGTCACTTTGGTTGTGGTGACGGTTTGCTGGGTGTCTCATGGTTCTGTTGGGGTTTATATTGTGGACACAGGTAGAGTAATGCCTGATAATAATTATAATAACAGTGGGGTTTGTTAAGCACTTACTATGTGCCAAGCACTGTTCTAAGCACTGGAGTAGATAAGAGGTAATCAGGTTGGACACAATTCCTGTCCCACATAGGGCTCACAATCTTAATCCCCATTTTACAGCTGAGGTAACAGAGGTGCAGAGAAATGAAGTGACTTGTCCAAGGTCACACAGCAGACAAGTGGCAGAGCGGGATTAGTACCCAGATCCTTCTGACTCCCAGGCCCAGGCTCTATCCACTATGCTATGCTGCCTCTCATGTGCCCCACACATATAAGGTTGGTATTTGTTAAGCGCTTACTATGTGCAGAGCACTGTTCTAAGCACTGGGTTAGATTCAGGGTAAGCGGGTTGTCCCACGTGAGGCTCACAGTCTTCATCTCCATTTTGCAGATGAGGTAAATGAGGCACAGAGAAGTGAAGTGACCTGTCCACAGATACACTGCTGACAAGTGGCAGAGTTGGGATTCGAACCCATGACCACTGACTCCTTTGCCCAGGCTCTTTCCACTGAGCCATGCTGCTCCTCTGCGCCTGCATGTGGTACAGATAGTGCCTGTAACACATGAGTGTCCATGAGGGGCTGGGTGAGTACCTGTCGCATACATGTGTATTGATGTGGGCCTCAGTGACGGCCAGTCACACGTATGTGACTGTGTGGTATCCTGGGCTGCTGTCAAGGCTGGTCTGAGCTCATTTCATATCCGGCTCATGCCCCCTCCCCCCCCCGACATCCAAGACCACTCTAACCCATTTGTCTCAATAATAATAATAATTAATAACAATTATTATGGTATTTATTAAGCACTTACTGTGTGCCAGGCCCTGTACTAAGCGCTGAAAGGGAATGCAAGCAAATTGGGTTGGACACAGTGCCTGTCCCACATCAGGCTCACAGTCCAAATCCTCATTTTACATATGAGGTAACTGAGACACAGAGAAATGAAGTGATTTGCCCAAAGTCACACAGCTGACAAATGGAGGAGTCGGTATTAGAACCCATGAGGTTCTCTCAGCCCATAATCTATCCACTAGGTTATGCTGCTTCTCAACCTAATCACAATCTCGGGAAACCCACCTTCCAACCCAGAAGGACTGCATCGGACACCCCGCTTTACCATAGAAATAAATGCCTCCCCAAAAAAGGCATGGAACTACACTCAAGTCTGTATTTGGGTCCAAGGTGGCACAGAAATCCAATTCCGAGGCCTTCCCCCAAATTTTCATGGTCCCGATATGAGCGTGGCTTCCAAACACTCAAATCCCCGCCCCCTCCACTCCTGCATTTTCATTTCTATCCCATCCTTGGAAGTTGTGCATTTTAATCCTCCTCCAGGAAACCTTCTATGATTACTCTCCACTCTCCCCTATGGCCTTTTGAGCCCCTCCCTGCCACTTGAATACTTAATTACTCTCAACCTCCTCTAGTATTTATGTACAGGTCTTACACACCCCATTTTTTAAGCACTAATTTACACATGCTCCTTATCCTTCTTCCGGTCGGTAAATTGTTTTAGCGTTTATTTCCCCAGCTAAACTGTAAGTTCCTGGAGAATGCTCAACAAAAACTCCCGAATGAGTCTCACTACTCGGGTACATACGCGTGGTCTTATTTATTTATATACGATTTATGAATTGATCTGTATGCTCAATTATTTGTTCAACTGTTTTGTTTTGATCGACTGTAAACTCGTTATGGGCAGGCAACGTATATGCTAATTCTGTTGCATTGTACTCTCCCAAGTACTTAAAATAACGCTCTGCACACAATAAGCGTTCAATAAATACCACTGACTGATTGATTGTTGCGTATGTCGGGTTCCCTGCTGTATTTGTTATCTTTCCATTTTTCACTTCCTATGCTAGTTTTGTCTGTTTGCCCCATCAGATCTGTTAGATGCTATTCGGTGCTTAGTACTGGGCATGGTAGTTAGTATGTGCTTAAGAAATTTCATTGACTGGTTGATTTATATATCTGTATATGTGGTCACACCTTATTTATTCAGATTCCATTGCTCTTAAATACTTTCAAACACTTAGCTCACTATTCTGCACAGAGTAAGCGCTCAATAAATACCATCGATTAATTTTTCTGTCTTTCTTCCCCATTGGGGTGGAAGTTCCTTACCGGTGGGGATTGCTTCTTTTGTACTTTCCCAAGTGCTGAGGACGGGCAGCAATAAATAGCTAAATACTAGAAATGACTGATGGGATTGTTTGACTTTATAGAGGAGGTGGGACTTCAAGAGGGATTTGAATGTGAGGAGGGCTGTGTTTTGCCAGGTCTGGGGAAGGAGAGAGCTCTAAGATGAGGGAACAGCAAGAGAGAAGGTGGGGGTACCCATGGGGTGCAAATACCCTGTGCAAAACACTTGGGAAAGTACAACAGAAGTACATGACAGCCCTTGCCCTTAGGGAACTTCCATTCTAACTGGGGGAGGGGGACAAAAGACCATTGAGTTGCGGGTAATACCTGAGACAATACTGAAACAGATGTGCAGGCACCAATTGAAAATTGATTTAGGCACCCCGCCCGGATGTTGGAGGAACTGACCATCTGTTAGCTGACCTGTGCCCTTGCCTAGCAAGTCATTTCATTTCTCCGGGCCTCAGTTTCCTCATCTATGAAATGGGAATTCAATATCTTCTGTCCCTCCCCCTTAGAGGGTGAGCTTCATGTCGGATAGAGACTATGTCTGACCTGATAATCTTATATTTCCCTCCAGCGATTCGTTCTTAATACAGAGTATATGCTTAATGCTGCTTAGAGAAGCAGCGTGGCCTGGTGGATAGAGTATAAGCCTGGAAGTCACAAGGACCTGGATCTAATCCTGGCTCTGCCACTTGCCTACTATGTGACCTTGGGCAAGCCACTTCACTTCTCTGTGTCTCAGTTACCTCATCGGTGAAATGGGGATTCATTCATTCATTCAATCATATTTATTGAGTGCTTACTGTGTGCACAACACTGTACTAAGCGCTTGGGAAGTACAATTCGGCAACAGGGATTAAGACTGTGAGCCCCATGTAAGACATGGACTGTATCCAATCTAATTAGCTTGTATCTACCCCAGTGCTTATTCAGTGTCTGCCACATAGCGCTTAACAAATACCATAACAAAAGCAAATACTATTATTATTAGTAGTAATAATAATGCATTCATTCAATCGTATTTATTGAGCGCTTACTGTAGGCAGAGTCATGTACTAAGTGCTTGGGAGAGTACAATATAACAACAAACACATAATAATCAGATACGCACAGTGGCAAAGATGACTATTTTTACATAGCGAGAAACTGATTGGAAAGGTCATGCCAAGCGTATGTAAAATGCCAACACGTATTACTCCTGCCCAGTGGATAGGGTGGGAAGAAGAGGAAGTGAACAATATCCCTCCTCCACTCTGGGTGGTGCTCCCCAAAACAACGGGCGTTAAAATGTGAGCCCCGAATGTGGGAAGATGGTCTCGCCCCCATCTCTCTCTCTGTCTCTCTCCTTCTTTCCCTCTCCCTCTCTCTCTCCCTCTGTCTTTCTCTCTCTATCCCTCTCCCGCTGTCTCTCTTTCTCATGCACCTGTGTCTGGCACCAACATTCTGTGTCTCTTGATATGTGGGTCTTTGGGCAGAGTGGAGCCACTCTGCGCGGGGACAAGAACATTCATTCATTCAATCAATAGTATTTATTGAGCGCTTACTATGTGCAGAGCCCTGTACTAAGCGCTTGGAATGAACAAGTCGGCAACAGATAGAGACAGTCCCTGCCATTTGACGAGCTTACAGTCTAATCGGGGGAGACAGACAAGAACAATGGCGATAAATAGAGTCAAGGGGAAGAACATCTTGTAAAAACAATGGCAACTAAATAGAATCAAGGCGATGTACATTTCATTAACAAAATAAACAAAACAAAAAAGAACAGTAAACTCAACTCTGCTCACAACAAAACGTGACACTGGTTACCGGCATCGCTGATGGAAGGGAAACAGGAGTAGTCACGTGGGGTCCTGGCTAACACAGACAGAAAATATTTACAAATAGAGGTAGTAGGAGGAAGTGCAAGAATCAGATAAGGAAGAGATGTGCCAGGATGACATATCAAGATAAATGATAGAATGCACGATTCAATCCTACAACCAGCTAGACTTTAAGCTCCTTGAGAGCCGGGATCATGACAACTGACTCTATGGCACTCTTCCAAGGGTACGGTGCTCTAAACACAGTTGACGCTCAGTACATACTACTGATCTACTATCCCTGCATTCACAAGTGCATGCAAAAGGGCGAGGGGCATTGTTGATTCTCAAGACCCACCCTCAGCACTTAGGTGTTTATCAGTGTATAGGTCACAGGAATACGTCAACCTAAGCATGCTATTTATTTACACATCTTATTTACTCATCTTTTTCATCGTCTGTACTCCTGCTCTTACCTCTTACATCCTTGCTCAAGTTGGCCTTTCTCCCTAGAGTGTAAGCTCCCTGAGGGTAGGGACTATGTCGCTTAAGTCCATGGCATTCTTCCAGTTACTTAATACATTGCTCTGAAAACAGTAGACATGCAGCTCAGCACTCGGCATATAGTAGACACACTGTAAATACTATTACTTGATTGAATAATTTAGTGTACCTTTCTCATTTCTGACATGGAGAGGAAGCCTGTGGAACTGGCTGAGCTACGGGGGCTGCTTGGGAAGCAGCATGGTCTAGGGAATAGAGCCCAGGCCTGGGAGTCAGAAAGACATAGGTTCTACTCCCCACTCTGCCACTTGTCTGCTGTGTGAACTTGGGCAAGTCACTTAACTTCTCTGTGCCTCAGTTCTATCCTCTATAAAATGGGGATTAAGTCTGTAAGCCCCATGTGGGACAGGGACTGTGTCCAACCTAATAATGTTGGTATTTGTTGGTATTTGTTAAGCGCTTACTATGTGCAGAGCACTGTTCTAAGCGCTGGGGGAGATACAGGGTAATCAGGTCGTCCCACATGAGGCTCACAGTTAATCCCCATTTTACAGATGAGGTAACTGAGGCACAAAGAAGTTAAGTGACTTGCCCACAGTCACACAGCTGACAAGTGGCAGAGCCGGGAGTCGAACCCATGACCTATGACTCCAAGCCCAGGCTCTTTCCACTGAGCCACGCTGCTTCTCTTACAAGCAACCTGACTAGCTTGTATCTACCCCAGCGCTTAGAACCTTGCTTGACACATAGTAAGTGCTTAATAAATATCATCATCATCATGAGACCACCTGCTGGAGGGCAGGGTTAGGACTCGGAGCCCTACCCCCTACCATAGCATAGACACTGGCTGAGGAATGGACTGACCAGACCCAAAAATAATGCTGACCGTGACTTCTCACCCTATCCCTCACTCTGACTCCGAACCCTCCCTCTTATTTTGACCCTGATCCCTAAAACTCACCCACCCCTGTCCCTGGCCACCTAATTTGGTCCTCACCCTCTCCCTGAATTTGGCCCCAACCCTCCCCCTATTCTTCTGCCTGCCTCCACACAACAATAATAATAATAAATGTGGTACTTGATAAGTGCTTACTTTGTGCCAGGCACTGTACTAAGCACTGGGGTGGATACAGGCAAATCGAGTTGGACACAGTCCCTGTCCCACGTGGGGCTCACAGTCTCAATTCCCATTTGACAGACGAGGTAACCCATAGCAGTGATGTGACTTGCCCAAGGTCACACAGCAGGCAAGTGGTGGAGCCGGGATTAGAGCCCATGACCTTCTAACACCCAGGCCTGTGCACTATCTACTACGCCATGCTATTTCTTTGGCAATTCATAACTTGTTCTTCATCCTGTCTCTAACCTTAACCTCAACTCTCTCCCTGACCCTGATCCCGACCTGAATTCCAAGTTGATTTTGCCCAAAAGAAGCCACCTACCTCGACCCAATTTCCAAATTTGCCACTTGCTGGGTAGGCACACCCCAGACCTGACCCAGTAAACCCGTGCCCCTTGACCGCCCCCAAACCTGCATTTACCCAGTTCGACCTTGCCTGATCCACAGCAGAGAGAATCCCCTGAGCCCCCACCCCAATCCCATGCCCCCCGCCCCCTCGCAGCTTCCTCCCACCCATCAATCTTTTTAACTGAACACCTACTGTGTGCAGAGCACTGTACTAAACGCTTGGGACAATACAACAATAAACAGACACAGTCCCTGCCCACAAGGAGTTTACAATCTAGAGGGGGAGACGGATATTAATAGAAATAAATAAGCACTTAGTTACATGCCCACGCTCCATCCACCTGCCCCCCAGAAATCCACCAAACAGGCCTCCTTCATCTCGGACCTCTTCCTCCCCAGCATCTCCCCATTAGGGGGTACTGAGGTGAAACTGACAGGCGGGGCCAAAGGGGATGCCAGATGGAATAGGGGACTTGGAACGCAAATACAGGGGGTGGGAGAGAATGTGGCAATTCCCAGCCTGCAGGTTCCCAGCCCAGCCTACGCTACAGCTGCAGAGCTTGCAGCAGGGGGCGGGCTGGGGGGCGGGGAGGAGGGGGGGTGAGAGATGAGTAAATCCCGAAGGTTGAGGAAGAGCAGGTGGATGGAATTTTGATGGGAAAATAATTAAGGAACCGACTCATCAAGAGGCCACCCCGTGCCCCGAGGCCGGGATCCAGATCTGTATAAAACGGGAAGCGGACTCCGGGCTTCTCCACCTCTTCCATCCTTTCCGACTTTTCCCGTCTCCTACTCGCTGACAGGACCGAGGTTAGCTGGGAGTCCCCGGACGGGTCACTTGGGAGCATCTCATTGGGGTGGCTTGGGGGGGAGAAGGGGGGATGGGGTGGTAGAGGAGAGAGGTGGGACTTCTGGTCGAATCCAGTTAGGAACTTTCTCAGGAGCTTCCTGGGACAAGGGAGGATAAGGGAGATCTGTCTGTGGCTTAGGTGCCCTCTCCATCCAGAACCACCAGGGCACCCCTGTGGCGCTGATCCTAACGCTGACTCTCACCACGGCCACCCCCTGCGGTCTTTCTTTTCAGGCTCTCTCACCAAATCCCTGCCAAGATGTCCCAGCAACAACAGCAGCCCTGCCCCCCTCTCCAGCAGACCAAGCAGCCATGCCAGCCACCCCCTAAGTGTCCGGAGCCATGCCATCCCAAGTGCCCGCCGCCGGCCCAGCAGAAGTGCCCACAGCCTTGCCAGCCCAAGTGCCCTCCTCCGGCCCAGCAGAAATGCCCAGAGCCGTGCCAGCCCAAGTGCCCTCCTCCGGCCCAGCAGAAATGCCCAGAGCCATGCCAGCCCAAGTGCCCACCTCCTGCCCAGCAGAAATGCCCAGAGCCATGCCAGCCCAAGTGCCCACCTCCTGCCCAGCAGAAATGCCCACCTCCGGCCCAGGGGTGCCAGAAGTCTAAGTAAAAGTGAGATGATTGGATGGAAATGAGAACCTGCGCCTCACCCACACCCTCATGCTGACCCCTGACCTGTGACTCCCCCCTTCCTTTGGTGACCCTCGACATATACCCTCCCTTTTTCCCTTCCTCGCCTCTCTTGCTCATTCCCATTTTCTCCCCTCATTGGTCACGTCCCTGGGATCTCCCCTTCCCCACCCCCCTCACCCCCGCTGATTCGGCAGAGTACCCAAGTGCCCTGCTTATTTTGCTGAAAGTTCTCTGTACCTGATCCACCCCAACCAGAGCACTCCATCCTCCCCCTCCACCCCCACTGCCCATTAAACCTCTCTCAGTGCTGAAATCTTGACTCTGACTCTGTTTGTGGGGAAAGGTGGCACCATTTATAATTATGGTATTCGTTCAGTGCTTACTATGCATCAAGAACTGTGCTAAGCACTGGCGTAGATACAAGGTAATCAAGTTCTTGTCCCATAGGAGGCTCACAGTCTAAAGTAGAAGGGACAAGTATTGAATCCCAAGTTTAGAGATGAGGAAACTGAGGCGCAGAGAAGTTAAGTGATTTGTCCAAAGTTACACAGCAGGGAAGCGGTGGAGCCCGGGTTAAAACTCAGGTCCTCTGACTCCTAGTCATGTACACTTTCCTGTAGGCCAAGCAGCTTCCCTTCAGGGACCCTGGGGGTTCAGCTACCCACTGGTGTGGACAGATGGTGGGTGGGTTTCTGCTATTTGGGGTGGGTGGGGAAGCAGCATGGCTCAGTGGGGAAGCAGCATGGCTCAGTGGAAAGAGCCTGGGCTTCGGAGTCATAGGTCGAGGGTTCGACTCTCAGCTCTGCCACTTGTCAGCTGTGTGACTGTGGGCAAGTCACTTCACTTCTCTGTGCCTAGTTCCCTCATCTGTAAAATGGGGATGAAGTCTGTGAGCCTCACATGGGACAACCTGATGACCCTGTATCTACCCCAGCGCTTAGAACAGTGATCTGCACATAGTAAGCACTTAACAAATACCAACATTATTATTATTATTATTTAGGGTCCTTGAAACATAGCTTTTCTGCCATTTAGAGTCCTTGAAACATAGCTCGTTGTGGACAGGGAATGAGTTTGTTTACTGCTGTGTTGTACTTTCCCAAGAGCTTAGTACAGTGTTCTGCACACAGTAAGTGCTCAGTAAATACGATTAACTCTCTCTCTCTCTGTCTTTCTCTCACACACACACTCACACACACACACACTCATTCCCATCCCTTCGCAGACACGAAGACACACAGACACAGGACACACATCAACACACTGCTCTCAGAGACGAGACACAGGCAGCCTGCCACACATGCACACGCAACACACACACACACACAATGACAGGCTCAGACCCGGAAAGAAACATACCCACGTGTTCTTCAGTTCAGCGATGCCCACACAGTATCCCCCGCCCCTTACACACACCCGTAAATTTCCAGGAAACCCACAGAGGGCGGGGACCGCCTGCGTCCCCTCGGGGAATGCAGGGGGTGGGGGGGAACCCGGGGCCGGGAGATCAAGGGCTGAAGAATGGGACGCTGAAATAATAATAATGTTGGTATTTGTTAAGCGCTTACTATGTGCAGAGCACTGTTCTAAGCGCTGGGGTAGATACAGGGTCATCAGGTTGTCCCACGTGAGGCTCACAGTCTTAATCCCCATTTGACAGATGAGGTAACTGAGGCATACAGAAGTTAAGTCACAGTCACACAGCTGACAAGTGGCAGAGCCGGGATTCAAACCCATGACCTCTGACTCCCAAGCCCGGGCTCTTTCCACTAAACCACACTGCTTCTGAGTTGGGGGGGGGGGGTCGCAAACGGAGAGGAGATGTCTGAGGAGAGGGAGCTGGAGTCTGCCTCTAAGGGACTGAAGGGTCTGGGGGTGGGGGTGGGAAGCGGTTAAGAGAAGCAGCGTGGCTCAGTGGAAAGACCCCGGGCTTGAGAGTCAGAGGTCATGGGTTCTAATCCCCGCTCTGCCACTTGTGAGCTGCATGACTTTGGGCAAGTCACTTCTCTGGGCCTCAGTTACCTCATCTGGAAAATGGAGATGAAGACTGTGACCCCCACGTGGGACAGCGTGATTACCTTGTATCCACTCCCCCCAGCGCTTAGAACAGTGCTTGGCACATAGTAAGCGCTTAACAAATGCCATCATCATTACAGAGGGGATGGGCCGAGGGGACTCAGGTTGGAACTGCAGCAAGGTGGAACTGGGTTAGACTCCAGACTCAGTTCCGAGTCTCCTTGCCACCCCGCCCTCCGCCGGCTGGAGTTTAGGGTCATGTCTCCTGGGGAGACTTGGAAGGACTCCGACCTCTTAATAATTACAGTATTTAATAATTATGGTGTCTGTGACCCTTTCCCAACCTGCTCCGGGGCACGGGGGTTAAGGGTCAAATTCCCCACCCACCCCACCTGTTTCCATCCGGGAAAGGGAGAACTGGGGGGCGGCCTTGTGAGGGGAAGGGGAGTCGCCGACCTGGGGTAATGCCCTGGGGGTTGGGGTCGGTGCCCCCACTTCCCAGCCGTGGGGGAAGAAGCCGATTTTTCCTCCATTTGGGCCGGATTCCTGACTCCCACCGACCCAGGGCTCCGGGCAGACCTGAGGATGCTTTTGGGTGGGGAACGAAAGCCCCCCAAATCGGCTTCAGCATGGCGTAGTGGACAGAGCATGGACCTGGAAGTCGGAAGGTCATGGGTTCTAATGCCGGTATGGCCACTTGTCTGCTCTGTGACTTTAGGTAAGTCACTTCACTGGACCTCAGTTCCCTCATCTGTAAAATGGGGATTAAGACTCCCTTGTGGGAGAGGGACTGTCCAACCTGATTACCTTGTATCTATCTCAGGGCTTAGAACAGTGCCTGGCACATAGTAAGCGCTTAACAAATACCATCATTATTATTAGATCCCCTCCACTCCCGAAGCTCTTTCCCACTGGCTCCTCACCCTCACAGGAGACCTGTCCCGATCCCACCATGGCCTAGTGGATAGAGCACAGGCCTAGGACTCGGAAGGATCGGGGTTCTAATTCTGGCTTCGCCCCATGCCTGTCATGTGACCTTCGGCGAGTCACTTAACTTCTTTGGGCCTCGGTTACCTCATCTGTAAAATGGGGATTCAGGCCATGAGCCCCATGTGGGACCATGGACTGTGTCCAACCTGATTAGCTTGTATCTACCCTTAATACCTACCCTTAGAGCTTAGTACAGTGCTCTGCACACAGTAAGGGCTTAATAAATACTATTAAACGAATCTACCCCAGCGCTTAGAAGAGTGCCTGGCACTTAGTAAGCTCTTAACAAATACCATAAAAAACAACTGTGGCGAGTCCCACTGTGTGACTTGAGGAGAATTCCTCAACCTCTCTGATCTGAGTTCTGGGAACTCCATTTCTGGGGCCCAGGGTCCCCACGGTGGGGGAAACGTCCCGGCGGCGGCAGGGTAGAGCCGGGGTGGATGCCTGGTGAGGCGAAGGGGTGGGGAGCCCGGCCCAGGGCGGGGCGGAGAGAAAATCGTGCTGCGCCACTGAGCGCTGCACTCAGGCGAGTATCGGCGCCGCGTAGGGCTGGGTGGCGTTGGGCGGCGAGGCACCGGGTGGCACAGAGTTGGCAAGGATGACAGCATGGGGGTGAGCACAGCCGCGTTCTGGCATGCGAGGGACGGGGGAGAGGTGTCAGGATGTGTTGCTTTAAAGGTGGAGTTTGGTTGTGTTTTGTGGGGTGCGGTTAGGGATTGCAATTGTTATTGGGATGAGACAACACACAAACACACACTCTCTGCTGGGTGCTGGGGAGGGACAGAGGAAGGAGACACCTTTCCTAACCTTGAGGGGCTGCCAGTTTGGGGGGCACACAGGGGACACATACACACACAACACACATACAACACACACACTGTTCTGGGCTCTGGCAGGGTCAGTGGGAGGAAGGAACGGCCTGACAGGACGGTCCCTGCGGAAGCAGTGTGGCGTAGTGGATAGAGCACAGGCCTAGAAGTCAGAAGGTCATGGATTCTAATTCCGACTCTGCCACTTGTCTGCTGGGTCATCTTGGGCAAATCACCTCACTTCTCTGGGCCTCAGTTACCTCATCTGTAAAATGGGGCACGAGACCAGAGCTTAGTACAGTGCCTGGCACATAGTAAGCGCTTAACAAATACCATTATTATTATTACTACTAAACCTGTCATGAAGACAGCAGCATCAGCCCCCGTCTCAGACTCGTAATAATAATTATAGTATTTGTTAAGCGCTTACTATGTGCCAAGCACTGTTCTAAGTGTTGGGGTAGATACAAGGTAATCAGGTTGTCAGCCCAAGTGGAACAACCTGATTACCTTGTATCTACCCCAGCGCTTAGAGCATGTTTCTAGACTGTGAGCCCTTTGTTGGGTAGCGATTTCTCTCTGTTATCGAAATGTACTTTCCAAACGATTAGTACAGTGCTCTGAACACAGTAAGCACTCAATAAATACGACTGAATGAATGAATCAGTGCTTGGCCCAGAGTAAGCGCTTAACAAATACTATTATTATTATCAGTGTCAGAAGGCTGTTGGGTGTGGGGGGTAGGGAGGAGGGGAACCTTAAGAGGTTGAGGCAGAGGTTGGGGGGCCGGGAGGGAGGGAGGGAGGGTCACGGGTCAGGGAACAGTGCCAGCCGGGATTGGGGCAGTCACGAAAGACGAGTCCCGAGAGGGAAAGGGATCGAGGCGGAGCCGGGTGCGTCAGCGACCGCAGATCAAGCTCCAACCTGCACCACCCGCTTCTCCCCTCGCCGGCGCTGCCCACCCACCCTGCAGGCGGAGGGCGGTGACCCCGGATTCAGCCGCAATCCCCCTCCTCCTCCCATCCCCAGCCATCTTCCCCCACCAGCTCCTCGCCCCCCGAACTCGGGGGAGGGGACATTCATTCATTTAATCATTTATTGAGCGCTTACTGTGTGCAGACCACTGGCCTAAGCTCTTGGAAAGTACAATCCAGCAACAAGGAGTGATAGTATTTGTTAAGCGCTTACTGTGTGCCAAGCACTGTTCTCCCTACCCAACAACATTCTCACAGTCTAGAAGGGGGGAGAGAGAGATCAAAACAAGCGCTTAGGACAGTGTTCTGCACACAGTAAGCTCTCAGTTAATACAGGCATCGATATAAATAGAATTTAGTATATGCACATCATTAATAAATAGAATAGTAAATATGCACATATATACGCAAGTGCTGTGGGGCAGGGAGGCGGGTAGAGCAGAGGAAGGGAGTCGGGGCGATGGGGAGGGAAGGAGGAGCAGAGGAAAAGGGGGGCTTAATCTAGGAAGGCCTCCTGGGGGAGGTGAGCTTTCAGTAGGGCTTTTGAAGGGGGGAAGTGTGCTAGTCTGGCGGGTGTCCCGCAGCCCGCCGTCCCAAACAACACAGCAGGCTCCCAAGCCAAAGTCTCTGGGGAAGACGCTTCCCAGAGACTCTACTTGTTGAAATCTCTTCTTCGACCACCCCACCTCTACTGTGTCTCTTCCTATGTCCCCGCATAGTGTGTGTGTGTGTGTGTGTGTGTATGTGTGTGCTGTCTCCCCCATCATACTGACAGCTTCTCAAGGACAAAGACCAGGTTTCCTCCTCTTCTGTTCCTCCCCCAGAGCCCTGCACTGTGTGTGTGTGTGTGTGTGTGTGTGTGTGTGTGTGTGTGTGTGTGTGTGTGTGTGTGTGTGTGTGTGTGTGTGTTTTCTCCCCAATCATACGGACAGCTCCTCAAGGGCACAGACCAGGATTCCCCTCCTTCTGTCCCTCCCCCAGAGCCCTGCACAGTTTGTGTATATTCGTGTGTGTGTTTTCTCCCTTAACATACTGACAGCTCCTCAAGGGCAAAGACCAGGTTTCCTCCCCTTCTGTCCTTCTTCCAGAACCCTGCATAGTTTATATTTGTGAGTGTGTGTTTTCTCCCTCCACTTCCCCATAGTGGTAGGCCCTTGAGGGCAGGGATCGGGTATTCTCCTCTCTGTCCCTCCCCCAGAGCCCAGTGTGAGTGGGGGGGGAGGGCACCAGCTCTCCTCCTCTTCTGTCCCCCCCGAGACTCCCAGCACAGTGTGTGTGTATGTCTTGTCTTCTCCACCATACTGGCAGCCCATTGAAGGCAGGTACCAAGTCTCCTCCTCTTCTGTCCCTTCTCCAGAGCGCAGCAGAGGGAGGGAGGGAAGGAGGGAGGGAGGGAGGGAGGGAGAGAGAGAGAGAGAGTGTGTTTGTGTGTGTGTGTGTGTGTCCCGTCTCCCCAACCAGACTGGCAGAGAGACTCCGAGAGCAGGAACGAAGTCTCTCCCCAGCCTCATTCAGACTACGGCTGACCCCCTCTTGTACCTGTGACCACCAGGCGAGAGAAGGGCTGGTCGGGTCATGCAAGCTTGCAGGATTCCGTTCCTGGTGGCCTCAATTAACTTCTCAGGTCTCCCACACCTGCAGACAGCGAGGCCGAGAGCAGGATAACGTCACTCTTCCCTCCCACCCTACACCTGTCCCGGCTGTCGGGACCTGGCCTCTGACTCAGTCTCCCTGTCCTCCACCCAGAGCCAGGATTTCTAAAATACCCCAGTTCCTGGTTTTGGTCCAGGAGGAGAGAGGATGGGGATCCAGGGTGGGAAAGATGGGGGGCTCGAAGTGTTTTTGGAGGGCACATCATGATGCTTGTGTAGTCCTGGTGGAGAAGCAGCCTGGCATAATAGATAGAGCACCGGCCTGGGAGTCAGAAGGTCATGGGCTCTAATATAGACTCGGCCACTTGTCTGCTTTGTGACCTTGGACAAGTCATTTCACTGGGCCTCTGTAAAAGGGGATTGTGACTCTGAGCCCCACGTGGGACAGGGACTATGTCCAACCCGATTTATGTGTATCCATCCCAGCGTTGAGTATAGTGCCTGATGCACAGTAAGTGCTTAACAAATACCACAATTATTATTATTAGGCAAACACTTTGTCTCCAAAGACACTAGTGGCTGGGAATCAGGAGCCGGAATCCCAAGGGGGAATGGAAATCGTGGAGACGTGACCACTTTTGTTCATATCTGTAATTTATTTATTTCTATTAATGTCTGTCTCCTCTAGACTGTAGACTCCTTGTGGGCAGGGAATGTGTCTGTTTATTGTTATTTTGTACTCTCCCAAGTGCTTAATACAGTACTCTGCACACAGTAAGCGCTCTATAAATATGATTGAATGGAGGTTTGGAACGTCCCCTGCCATCCCAGCGTAAGACTCATGATCACATAGATGGAAAGATAGGGCGTCTACATGGACATCACTATCTGGGAAATAATAACCGTAATAATAGTATTTGTTAAGCACTTACTGTGTGCAGTGCACTGTACTAAGCGCTTGGGAGAGTACAATGCAACAATAGACATATTCCCTGTCTACAACGAGCTTACAGTCTAGGGGGTAGACAGACAATACAAATAAATGACAGATATGGACATAAGTGCTATGGGGCTGGGAGGGGGAGATGAATAAAGGGAGCAAGTCAAGGTGACGCAGAAGGGATTACCTATAATGACACAGCGCAGTTTTAGCACAGGGTAAGCACTTAAGCAATATCACTGCTGTTGGTAGAAGCAGCATGGCGTAATAGATAGAGCATGGGCCTGGGAGTCAGGAGGTCATGGGTTCTAATCCCAGCTGCACCACATGACTGCTGTGTGACCTTGGGCGAGTCCCTTTACTTCTCTGTGCCTCAGTTACCTCATCTGTAAAATGGGGACTGAGACTGTGAGCCCACGAGGGCCAGGGACTATGTCCAACCTGATTTGCTTGCATCCACCCCAGCACCTAGTACAGTACTTGGCAGATAGTAAGTTCTTAACAAAGACCACAATTATTATTATTGTTATTATTATTGAGCCTCCCCACGGGGTGTTTGAGCTCCTAGTTCTGCCCTTCCCCTTCCGGGGGATGGCAGAGTGGTTTGGTCCCAGCTGCGGTGGACGAGGAAGCCTGGGGGTTGTTTGTCTGTGGTGGATGAGTGTGTTGTGTTTATGATTTTATCATGCCATAAACACGGCTGGCCGGGTGGCAGAAGATCCGGTCAAACCGCAGGGGAAGTCGGTGGCGGCCCCTCCTCTCCATTGATGGAGGTCCTCTCCAGCTTGCCCTCCTCCCCACCAATCTGTGATGCGGTCCCCAGGAGTGTGGTCCCCCTCCACATATGGGACGACTGAGTACAGTGCTCTGCACACAGTAAGTGCTCCATAAATACTACTGAATGAGACTTGAACAGAATGAATAATAATACTAATGGTATTTATTAAGCACTTACTATGTGTCAAGCATTGTTCTAAATGCTGGGGTAGATATAAGGTATCAGGTTGGACGCAGTCCCGGTTCCACATGGGGCTCACAGTCTTAATTCCCATTTTACAGATGAGGTAACTGAGAAACAGAGATGTAAAGTGACTTGCCTAAGGTCACACAGCAGACATGTAATAATAATAATAATAATTTGTGGTATTTGTTAAGCACTATATGCCAGGCACTGTACTAAGCGCTGGGGGGGTGGGGGGACTGAGAGGGGAGATACAAGCAAAGCAGGTTGGTCTCAGTCTCTGTCCCTTATCAAACTCACAGCCTTAATCCCCATTTTAGAGATGTGGGAACTGAGGCCCATAGAAATGATGTGACTTGCCCAAGGTCACCCAGCAGACAAGTGGTGGAACCAGGACTAGAACTCAGGTCCTTCTGAATCCCAGGCCCTTGCTCCATCCACCAGGCCATGCTTCTACCCCAGTCCCAGAGATAGGTTCCCTTTCTTGATGCGTCTGTACTGAAGCTCATTGTGGGTAGGGAATGTGTCTGCCAACTCTGCTGTTTTCTCCCCAGAGCTTGGTACAGTGCTCAGCACATAGTAAGTGCTCAATAAATAACACCGATTGATTAATTTGCTCCCCACATGAGCCACTCTAAGGGTAAAGATAATTGAAACACGCGGATAATCAAAAACCCTCAGATAAACAACCACATAACAACAAACAAAAAACTCCATGATAAAACCCACCAATAATCCAGAGGCTTATCTTCCAGATGGTTCCGTCATTTCGCCAACCCCACTTTGGCCCTTTACTAGAGTTAGTGATAATCAGAGACTGAAAGACCTAGAGAGAGAGGCCCTTTACTAGAGTTAGTGATAATCAGAGACTGAAAGACCTAGAGAGAGAGGCCCTTTACTAGAGTTAGTGATAATCAGAGACTGAAAGACCTAGAGATAGATCGAGACGGGGATATAACCTACAAAAGTCAGAGATAGACAGAAAGCGGGAAAGATAAGGAGACAGAAAGTGTGGGTCATTCATTCAGTCCTATTTATAAGCGCTTACTGTGTGCAGAGTACCGTACTAAGTACTTGGGAGAATACAGTGCAAGAATAAAATGGCACATTCCCTGTCCACAACAAGCTTACAGTTGGGGGATGTGGGGGGTGGGGGGACAGACATCAATACAAATAAATTACAGATATGTATATAAGTGTTGTGGGGCCAGGGGTAAGGAGGGGAGAACAAATGGAGTGAATCAGGGTGACTAAGAAGGGAGTGGGAGAAGAGGAAAGGAGGGGCTTAATCTGGGAAGGCCCCTTGGAGAAGATGCACCCTCAGTAAGGCTTTGAATGGGGGGAGAGTAATCGTCGAATTTGGGGGGTGGGGGGAGGAGCTATGGGGAGAGAGAAATTAAGATAGATGCAGAGCCACAGAGCTAACAGATTCTAAAAGGGTGAGAAAGGAAATTCAGAGAAGCTTGAGAGGTCTTTACAGCAGAAACAGAGTCCTTTGCCACACATCTGGTTGGTCTTGCAACTGTAAGATGATAGGTATGTGTTTCTTGAGCCAAAAAATTTCCACTGCCTCTTAAGCCTGCAGTGGAATGCCCTCCCTAGCCCTCCTTTCTGCCTCGCCACATACGTGAGTGTGAACGTGGGTATGATGATGATGTTATTTGTAAAGTGCTTACTATATGACAACCACTGTTCTAAGCAATGGGGTAGGTACAAGTTAATCACATTAGACAAAGTCCCTGTCCCCCCGAGGCTCACAGTCTTAATCCCTATTTTACAGATGAGGTAACCGAGGCCCAGAGAAGTGAAGTGATTTGCCCAAGGTCACACAGCAGGCAAATGTCAGGTCCAGGGTTAGAACCCAGGTCCTTCTGACTCCCAGGCCCAGGCTCTATTCACTAGGCCATGTTGCTTGCCATGTGTGTGGGGTGGAGGGGAGGGGGAGAAGGCAGAGGATCTGTCTCCCCTGAACGTCCAATCAAATTGGCAGACTCTCAAGGGCAAGGGGCATGTCTTCTCCCTCTGCCTCTCCCCCAGCCCCTGGCACAGTGTCCATATATTTGTGTATGTGCATTTCTCTCCTGTATCTCCCCATCTCCAGCACAGTGTGTATGTGTGTGTATGCGGTGGGGTTTTTTGTATTTGATAAGCACTTATTATGGCCAGGCACTGTACTAAGCGCTGGGGTAGATACAAGCAAATCAGATTGGACACAGTCCCTGTCCCGTACGGGGTTCACATTTTACCGATGAGATAACTGAGGCCCAGAGAAGTCTAGTGATTTGCCCAAGGTCACACAGCAGATAAGTGGACTAGCCAGGATTAGAATCCATGACCTTCTGACTTCCAGGCCCATGCTCTATCCACTACACCATGCTGCTTCTCTGTCACCCCCATCAGAGTGACAGCCCCCCCTTGGGCAAGAACCCCGTTTTCTCCTCCCGCCCCCAGGGTTTGGTTCGGTGACTCGGTCTGGGCCAGGGAGGCCCGTTTCCCACGCTCCCAGTGCCGCGGGGGCCGGGCCGGTCTGGGCAGAGAGGGGGAGCCAGCCCCCAGAGGCAGGTCCGCATGCCACCAGGCAAGTTGGACGGGTCGGGGCCGGGACAACAGGTGGGCGACTGGGTCCTGGAAACGGTGAGACACCACGGCGGGCGGAGGCCCACCTGCATCTGCGGCCAGTATAAACTCTCCTGCGCGGTCCCACTCTCCTCACTCCGCTCCCTGGCGCATTCTCCGAGATCACCACTGCTCGCGGTAAGGATCGCCTCTGCCCCTCTGCCTGCTCCTTGCCCGGGGATGGGGCTGGGATGGGTAGAAGGATGGAGAGGGGAGAAGAGGACAGACAGGAGGTGGGCAGGAGAGGAGGGAGGAGGAGGATGAAAGGAAGAGGAGAGAGAAGAGGGAGGGGAGAGAATAATAATAATAATACTGGGATTTAAGTGCGTACTATGTGCCTAGCACTGTTCTAAGCACAAGAGTAGATACAAGTTAATCAGGTTGGACACACTCCCTGTCCTTCATGGGGCTCACACTCAATCCCCATTTTACAGATGAAATAACCGAGGCCCAGAGAAGTAAAGTGATTTGCCCAAGGTCACCCAGCAGAGAAGGGAGGCAAGAGGAGGGAGAAGAGAGGAAAAGAGAAGCAGCATGGATAGAGCACAGACCTGGCAGTCAGAAGGATCTGGATTCTAAACTTGCCTCTGCCACCTGTCTGCTGTGAGACCTTGGGCAAGTCATATCATTTCTCTGTGACTCAGATACCTCATCTGTTAAAACGGCAATTATGACTGTGGGACATGGATTGGGTCCAACCTGATTACCTTGAAACTACTCCAGCGTTTAGAACAGTGCTGGGCACCTGGTAAGCGCTTAACAAACACCATAGGAAAAAAAAAGAAAGAAAGGAGAGGAGAGAGGAAAGGTGGGGAGTAGAAACAAGGGAAGGAATGGGGAACAAACAGCTAGCCCGCCCCCAATATCAGAACCTCCTTCCCCACTCAGTCTCCTTTTGAATCAGGCCCTCTCGGATCCCTCCGCCTCTCATGCAGTGAGGTTGGCGATGAGTTAGAGCCTGGCAAGGGGGGTGGAGGGGCATGGGGAGCAGAGAGGTGGATGGCGGGGACCCAGGGAGGGAGCCCTGCTGCTATTGTTTCAGAGGAAATGCAGCAGGAAGGATTACAGTGAGAGTTGAAGGGCTGTAAGACTTCAAAGTTGAAAGTAGGCGGACCCGAACTGCCTCACCTAACTTCAGCCCTGACGCATTAGACTGGGAACTCCAGGGATGGATGCTCAACACCAGCACATAGCAGGTGTCCACTATAGCACTCGGCACACCACAGTTCTGCCGATGGTAGGGAAGAGTAGGAATGGGGGTTCTGTTCTCCATCTCCCTGACCTGCTCCCTTCAATCATCCCCCATTCCCAGGACCACAGCACTTATGTCCTTATCTGTAATTTATTTCTATTAATGTCCGTCTCCTGCTCTAGACTGTAATCTCATTGTGGGCAGGGAATGTGTCTGTTTGTTATATTGTACTCTCCCAAGGGCTTAGTACTGTGCTGTGCACAGTAAGCGCTCAATAAATAAGAATGAATGAATGGGTTGGGGATTAGGCCATAATTCAGTGAACTCCTTCCCTATCCATGAGGGCGGTTGTCAGGAGGTGGGCATCCGAGCAGGGTTGATGGTGCCCCTTATGGCCTTCTGTGTCTTTCCCAGCCTCAACTCAGCTGTGCCAACGATGTCCCAGCAGCACCAGCAACCCTGCCCCCCTACCCAGCAGACCAAGCAGCCGTGCCAGCCGCCCCCCAAATGCCCGGAGCCGTGCCAGGCTAAATGCCCACCGCCGGCCCATCAGAAGTGCCCGGAGCCATGCCAGCCCAAGTGTCCACCTCCTGCTCAGCAGAAGTGCCCGGAGCCATGCCAGCCTAAGTGCCCACCGCCGGCCCAGCAGAAGTGCCCAGAGCCATGTCAGCCCAAGTGCCCCCCACCAAAATGAAGCTTCGGGGCATGGGCGACAGACCCCTCCCCAGTCCAATTGGATCCCCTCCTCTTCCTTCCACCTCCTGGTGGCCCCCACTACTGTGACACCAAAAGTTGGAGATGCAGAGGCGGTGCCAGGCTGACATCCACCAGGTCGGAGCACTCCTGGTCGCTGCTGCCTGTGGCCTAGAGGAAGAGGCTCGGGAGGGGAAGGGAGGGGGAGAAAGAAAAGATCTTTATCATCCATTGTGCCCTTAACTAATAAAGCTGATGTCGCCTTCACTGTGTTCCTACGTGCTTCCCCCTAGAGCACAGACACTCACTCTTTCTCTCTCTCTCTCTGATGGGAAGGAGGAGGAGGCATGAACCATCCCCTTGAGGGGCGGCTAGTCCAATGCGGGGAAGACACACACACAAGCCTGGGTGCCGGGGGACGGAGAAGTGCGAGAGGAAGAGGCATAATCCACGACCTGGAGGGGCTGACCGTCGTTGGGGGAAGACAGGACACACACACTTTGCTGGGAGAGGGAGAAGGGACAGAGGGAGGCTGCAAATTCGATGGGGGAGTCAGAATATACACAGAAGCCTGGGCCCGAAGAGAAGCCCACGCCACAGGTGACTAGCCGCAATGACGATTACCCGCCTGCAGGGGGCGGTCTGGGCCTCCTGCAGGCCATCATGGGCCGACAGAACCGGACTCATGATTTCCTGACGAAGCCCGGAAAGGCGGCACCGGAGGAAAGCCGGGAAGCCTCTCTGCAGGAGGCAGATGCTACGTCCAGTCGGGAGGGTGTCGGAAATCTGGGGTTTATGGGAAGGGGGGAATGATACGAAGGAAGGGGAAACTAGGTGCAAGCTGAAATGCACTTTTGAGCTTCCTCTTACAGGAGGCCTGTGGGTGGAGTAGACATTCCTTTTCCATTCCTGCCCTCAGAGTGTGCAGAACACCGTTCTGAATGCTGAAGAGTGCGTAGAAGACAGAGGACAAATTAGACACTGTCCTTATCCAATCGCTAATACTTATTCAATCGTATTTATTGAGCGCTTACTGTGTGCAGAGCTTGGGATCACACAATACAACAGAGTTGGTAGACACATACCCTGCCCACAGTGAGTTTACAGGCTAACCCACTTACGCTCACAGTCTAAGGGGGAAGGATAGCTTATAATAATAATGTTGGTATTTGTTAAGCGCTTACTATGTGCAGAGCGCTGGGGTAGATACAGGGTAATCAGGTTGTCCCTCGTGAGGCTCACAATTAATACCCATTTTACAGATGAGGGACCTGAGGCCCAGAGAAGTTAAGTGACTTGCCCACAGTCACACAGCTGACAAATGGCAGAGCCGGGATTCGAACCCAGGTCCTCTGACTCCCAAGCCCGGGCTCTTTCCACTGAGCCACGCTGCTTCTCTATTTTATATTTCATATTATATAATATATTTATATTTTAACTCTACATTACAGGTGGGGAAACTGAGGACCAGAGAAGTGAAATGACTTGCTCGAAGTCAAACAGCAGATCGGGGAGAGAGTAGAAACAAGAAATCGGGTGTCTTGCCTCTCAGTCCACTCTCTTTCCCGGCCTTCCTAGAAAACGGTTAAGCTTCCACTACATCTCTCCTCCTGTCCCCCTCCAGCCCACGCCGAATGTGTCAACAGGGTCCTTAATCAAGTAAAAAAAGCAGTGGTTTAGTGGAAGGAGCACGGGCTTGGGAGTCAGAGGTCATGGGTTCTAATCCTGGCTCCATCATTTGTCAGCTGTGTGACTTTGGGCAAGTCACTTAACATCTTTGTACCTTAGTCACCTCCTCTGCAAAACGGAGATTAAAAGAGTGAGCCCCACATGGGATAACGATTAGCTGGTATCTACTCCAGCGCTTAGAACAGTGCTTGGCACATAGTAAGCACTTAACAAATATCATTATCATTATTATTATTAACATAGCAAGCACTTAATAAATCCTATTTAAAACAAAGAGAAACCATTGGCTGTGAGTACCAGGTTACAAAGCCAGGATGCACTCCTGGCCACGTGGACTAGGCCATGAAGCCAAGGTGAACCGATGGACTTGTGGACCAATTCACGAAGCTGAGGTCAACAGCTGGCCATGTGGACCGAATCTCAAATTTGGGGTGAACCACTGGCCACGTGGACCAAGTCATGAAGCCAGGGTGAACCGGTGACCACATAGACCAGATCAAAAAGCCACATGGACCGGTGGCCACATGGACTAAGTCACAAAGCCAGGGTGAACCAGCAGCCTCGTGGATCAGCTCATGAAGCCAGGGTGAACTGGTGGTCGCATAGACCAAGTCACAAAGCTGGGGTGAACCAGTGGCCACCTGGAATGGGTCGCGAAGCCAGGGTGAACAAGTGGCTGTGTGGACCGGGACACAGAGGAGAAATAAACTCCTGGTCACAAGGGGGGTGAACTGGTGGCCATGTGGATAGGGTCACAAAGTCAGTTTGAACCACAGGCCAAGTGAACCGGGTCATGAAGCCAGGGTGAACCGGTGACTATATGGACCAGGTCCCGAAGCCAGGATAAATCCTAATGCTTCCTCCTGGGGCCTGGGTCACAGCCTCATCTCCCGGAAATTTGCTACCACTCACCGCCCCTAATCCGGGCCGGAATCCTGCCGACCAGGTGACTCCCCTCATCCGGCTAAAGTCTGATCCTACGGAGTTTCATCTGTCATCAAGCATTTTACCCTTTTGTCACTGACGGCTCACACTTCTCTCTTGGTGGATGGAGGGATGTGTGATGGTGAATTTATGACCTGGGCTGCTCTGAGCCCCACAACCTGCCTTGAAAATCCATTCACTAAGGCAGATACGAAGAGTCTCCTCCTCCCTCAGCGCCCATGGGATATGCGTGTGTGTGTGTGTGTGTGTGTGTGTGTGTGTTTGTGTGTGTGTGGTCTCCTCCAGATGGGCAGTTCCCCAAGGGCAGGAATAGAGTTTCAATAAACTATGTTTATTGAGCCCTTATTGTGTGCAGAACACTTTACTAAGTACCTGGAGAGTTCAGCAGTTAGTAGACACAAGTCCATACTCAAGGAGCTTACGATCACCTTCTCTCTCTGCGGTCTCTCCAAACTGGGACCTCTTTCCTCCCCGCCCTCCACCACAACCCCCTCTTCCTGCTCCTCTCTTTCGTTCTCCCCAGTCTGGAGGATCCGGCGGTGATGTCACTGGGAAATTTCCACCCTCCCCCGCACTGCCCCCAACCTTATTTTCTGCAGGGAGCCAGCCCGCGTCTCTCCCAGGACAAGTCAGATCCTGCCTGCTTCTCCCCCATCTCAGCAGCCACACCACCCCATACACCGGTCTCCCCGCCCCAGGCGGAGACGCCTCCATACCTCGCTGCCCGTCTTCCTCCTCCATAAGAGAGTACTGTCCCCCCTGGCACCACCCATCCCTCTCTCCAGTTACCCTTGACCCCTGCTCCATCTCCTCACTCTTTCTCCCCTCTCTTCTCATGCCTCTACCCATTCCTCATTTTGCCTCTTCTCCCTCTCCTCAGTCCTCATCCCTATCCCCTTACCCTTGGGAGCAATGGGGCAAGAGTCTACACCTGGATTCCAGCTGTTCATTCATTCATTCAATCATATTTAATGAGCACTTGCGTGCGGAGCACTGTATTAAGTGCTTGGGAAACTACGACAGTAAACAGACATGTTCCCTGACCACAGTGAGCTTACAGTCTAGAGGGGAAGACAGACATTAATAGAACTAAATAAATTATAGATATGTATGTAAGTGTTGGCCTGGGAGGTGGGGATTTGTTTCTTTTTCAGACTGGGGAAAATCCATAGCGGGGGTGGGGAAGAAAGGGGCTGGGGGTTGAGAGCGTTTAGTAGTAAGTGCTCAATAAATACTAGTGAATGAATTAATTAATAAATGACTACATAAGCTCAGAAAACAGAAGGCTGAGGAAGGAAGTTCGAATAACCCCATCCCCTTCCGGAAGGCACCCACCTCTCCTTCTCAGAATGACGAGTCACAGGGACTCAACTGCAATGAGAAGAACTGCAGTTAGACATCCTGTAATTGTCCCTGATCCTCTAGAATGGGTCAGATGATGGAGCATGCTCAAGGGCCAGCCTGGCCTAATGCGTAGAGCACGGGACTGGGAGTCAGAAGGACCTGGTTCTAATCCCAGCTCTGCCAACTATTAACAATAATAATAGTGGTATTTGTTTAGTGCTTACTATGGGCCCACCACTGTAATAAATGCTGGGGTGGAGGCAGAAAATCAGGTTGGATAAAATCCCTATCCCCATTTTACAGATGATGTAACAGGTGCAGAAAAGTGAAGTGACTTGCACAGGGTCACACAGCAGACATGTGCCAGAGTCATGATTGGAACAAATGACCTTCTGACTCCCAGGCCAATGCTCTATCTACTATACTTACAGGCTCACATGATACCTGTCTCCTCTGTGACCTTGGGCAAGTCACAACTGTTCTGTGCCTCAGTTATCTCATCTGTAAAATTGGGATTAAGACTGTGAGACCCATGAGGGACCAGGGACTGTGTCCAACCTGATTAGCTTGCATCTACCCTAGTGCTTAGTACAGTGTCTGGCACTGTAAGCACTTAAATACCATTATAAAAAACTGACACCTTTATCCCAGGAGAGCCTTAATCCTACAGACATGAGTGTTTCTTGGAGAACTGAGTGGCTCCCTACCCATAGGCAGGACACTGGATGAAATGACCTCACTGCATTTGCAGGATCTGAGTTTGGAGTTTTCAAGTGGCTCAATGCTTCGGTCCGTCTGCACTGCAGGTAGCACTGCACTCCTGAGTGAAACTGGATTCCAGCATAGAGCATGTGCAAAACTTGATCATATGCTCCCTACAAACACGCTCTCACCTCAAAAGTACAAACCCGGGGTAACCGGGAAGGGTGGAAGGGGATGTTTAGAGAAGCAGCATGGCATAGTGGATAGAGCACAGGCCTGAGTCAGGAGGTCGTGGGTTCTAATCCCAGCTTTCCCACTTGTCTGCTGTGTGACTTTGGTTAAGTCACTTCACTTTCTGTGCCTTAGTTACCTCATCCAACCCAATTTCCTTGTAACCACCTTAGCACTTAGTACAGTGCCTGGTACACAGTAAATACTTTACAAATACCACTATTATTATTATTATTCCACCATCCACCCAGCAGTGGAGACTCAGGTCCAAAAGACTTCGGGGATTCCACGGTCTACACCACCAGGATATAATCCTCCTTCACTCCCCACTCTATCATCTAACTGGCTTGACTTGGTCCGCACTGTACTATCCCCTCCCCAGATTGCAACATTTTTACCACCCAGGTGGATCTAGCCTAAGCATGGTCCAGCTTGATAAGAATGGAAACAACCCCTGCCTCCCCCAAACCTCCACATCGGGGATGGTGATCCTCATTCATTCATTCAATAGTATTTATTGAGCGCTTACTATGTGCAGAACACTGTACTAAGCGCTTGGAATATACAATTCAGCAAAAGAGAGAGACAATCCCTGCCCAATGATGGGCTCACAATCTAAATGGGGGGACAGACAGCAAAGCAAAACAGAACAAAAAAAAGCAAGACAACATTATCACGATAGGGTCAAGGGGATGTACACCTCATTAACAAAATAAATAAGGTAATAAATAATATATACAAATGAGCAGAGTGTTGAGGGGAGGGGAAGGGGGGAGAAGCAGAGGGTGGAGGGGAAGCAGAGGGAAAAAGGGGGGCTCAGTCTGGGAAGGCCTCTTGGAGGAAGTGAGCTCTCAGTAGGGCTTTGAAGAGGGGAAGAGAGTTAGTTTGGCGGACGTGAGGAGGGAGGGCATTCCAGGACAGCGGTAGGATGTGGCCCAGGGATGGACGGCGGGATAGGTGTGAACGGGGGACAGTGAGGAGGTGAGCGGCAGAGGAGCGCAGTGTATAGGGTGGGCAGTAGAAAGAGAGAAGGGAGGTGAGGTAGGAGGAGGGAAGGTGATGGAGAGCTTTGAAGCCAGGGCCTGTCCCTGCCAGGACTGGTTCTCCCTAGCTGGATCTGTGTACATCACCCAGGTAAACCAGAAGGACAGTCGGGCCGCACCGGCCAGAAGAACGAGACAGCCTGGCCCCGCGTCACATCCAGAGGCCGAGGGAGAGATTAATTTTTCCCTAATGAGGGTTTTGGGGCTCTGCAGCCCTGCTGACTCACTGAGCCAGTCCAAGAGAAGAGGGAGGACTTGGGTGAGTCACCAGGGGCTTGTACACCAGTTCCGACTGCCCTGCCCGCTGGAGACCACGTGTCCAGTTGGCCAGTAAAGGAGTCATACTGACCAGCCCACTGCCTCCAGGTTGGTGAGCCGAAACTCTCTCCCCACAGTTGGCCATTGCCTAATGTCTCAGTGGGACCCTCCATGCTCTGGCCTAGGGCCTGACTCACTGCACTTCCCCATCACTGCAGTTTTTTTTTTAAAAAAATGGCATTTGTTAAGCACTTAATATGTGCCAGACACTGTACTAAGTGCTAGGTAGATACAAGGTATTCACGTTGGACACAGTCCCTGTCCCACATGGGGCTCACAGTCTTAATCCCCATTTTAATCACACTGGACACAGTCCCTGTATCACAGGGGGCTCACAGTCTTAATCCCCATTATACAGATGGGGTAAACTGAGGCACAGACATATAAGGTGCCTTGCCCGAGGTCACACGACAGATAAGTGATGGAGCTGAGATTTGAATTCGGATCCTTCTGACCCCCAGGTTCAGGCTCTTTTCACTAGGCCACACTACTCAATTTATTTTTTATTGTACTCTTCCAAGCGCTTAGTAAATGCTCTGCATACTAAGTGCTCAGTAAATACGACTGAATGAATTTGAGATTCATCTTTCCCCATCCCCACTGGAAAATATTTCCCTCCTAGAATGGCTTCCCACTCAAGCCCCCAAGTGAGGACTCTCTCCCCAACTCCTCTTCTTCTAACACCCAAGTCTCTGTCTCTGAGTTAAAATTTCAGCTGAGAAAACACTTCCTCTCCTCTAGTTGCTCCTCAAGGAAGCCAACCCATGTAAGGGACGCAGCATGGTGGAGTGGATAGAGCGTGGACTTGGGAATCCAAAGGACCTGGGTTCTAATCCCAGCTCTGCCACTTGCTTGCTGTGTGAACCTGGGCAAGTCACTTAACTTCTCTGTGCCTCATTTACCTGACTTGTAAAATGGGGATTAAGACTGTGAGCACCATGTAGGACAGGGACTCTGTCCAATCCTAATTTCTTCGTTCGTTCATTCAATTCATTCAATTGTATTTATTGAGCACTTACTCTATGCAGAGTACTGTACTAAGCACTTGGAAAGTACAATTCAGCAACAAAGGGAGACAATCTCTGCCCACAATGGGCTCACAATCTAGAAGGGGGGAGGCGGACAATCAAAAGAAGTAAACGGGCATCAATAGCATCAATATAAACAGAATTATAGATGTATACACATAAAAACAAGTAAACAGGCATTAATAAAAAATAAATAGAACTATAGATATATACATATATACACAAGTGCTGTGGGGCCGGGACGGGGGTACAGCAAAGGGAGCGAGTCTAGGAGATGGGGAGGGGAGGGGGAGCTGAGGAGAAGGGGGGCTTAGTTGGGAAAGTGGGCTTGTACCTATTCTAGTGCTTAGTTCAGTGCCTGGCACATAGGAAGCACTTAAATACCACCACCACTATTATTATTATTATCGTTGTTGTTGTTAACCCCGATCCTCTAGGTGGTCGAACACCACCATCCATTCAGATCACCCTTGTCCACCCTAGACCTTGATGCCTGGAATCCCCAAATATGTGCCGCTATTTTTTGGTGTGCTTTTGACATCTGGAGAGTCTACTCTGAGTCTGCTTATGGGCCTGGGTTTTGCGACTGTCCTGTTTTCTACACCAGACTGGCCACCCGTCGAGGACAGGACCCTGTCTCTTGACCCCTATGACCCCTCTCCAGATGGTGGCCCAGGTTTCTGGTGATAGATTGAGGGTGAGGGGGTCGGAGACACCACTTCAGCTCCAATAAGGCCGTCAGGGGAAGTGACCCCGATAGGAGGAGGTGGGGTGGGGCACTTTCGCCCTGACACGTCATCCCGCGTCCACCTGCCAGGCAGCGGGTCCGGCAGGGCGGCTCAAGGCTGGCCCCGGGCGGGCTCCGTGTCACGGGTGATCCCAGCCCCCGGGGAGGGGCAGGCAGCACGGAGGGAAGGAAAACTCGCAGGGCCCCGCCTCCCAGAGCCTCTATAAAGGGCACTCGGTTCTGGAGACGTAAAAACCCGACAGCTCCAGTCCGTCTCCTTCGACCTCCTTTGGTGAGTCCCCTTTGCCTCGGCTCCCAGAGCCTGGCCCTCTCGATTCCCCTGCTTCCATTTCCCCACAAGCCTTCCTCCCGTCTGCCTCTGTGCCCCTCCTCCGAGATCACCCCATCTCTCTGTTTCACTCTACATTTTTTTCTCTGGACTTGGTCCTTTCTCTCTCTACTTCTGTTTTTCCTAGCTCTGTGTATATTTTACAGTGCCTAGGTCATTTCCCTACCTTTCTCTGTCCCCAAGTCACCCTCTCACTGGCTCTCTCGCCAACACTCGTGGTGATGTCTCTGACCCTGTCTGTCTCTGTGTGTGTTCTATTTAATGGGAGAAGACAGGGTGGTGGGTTCGAATTTCCCATTTCTATTGGAGCTGGGAGGTCAGCTCCCCAGCATCAGGGAGGGAGAAGCCAGAGGATCCTCTGGGGATACAGGCTTCTGGGAGTCTGGGTTGGGGGAATGTACTATCTTCGTATTTGTTAAGCGCCTATGTACCAAGTCCTGTACTAAACCCTGGTCTAGAAACAAGATAGAGCAAAGGTTTCCCCATCCAGGTCTTTCCAATATCCTGGACTCTTGGGGATGGAATGGGGGGTTGGCGGAAGGAAAGAATGCAGGGAGATGAATAGCTAGGGATGGGGCACAAAGACAGGGAAGACAGACAGACGACGGGGACAGAAAGAAGAGATAAAGAGTAGTCAGAGACAAAGTGACAGTGAGGAGGAGATGACGAGAACATCAGAGACAGAGAGATGACATAGAAACATGACATAGATGACATGATGATAGGGAAGGTCGGAGACAAGGCCACACAGAGGGGAAGGGTGTCAGGGAGTTCATGAGTGGACTGGAGAGATGCAGAGTGGCCTAGTGGATAGAGCATGGGCCTGGGAGTCAGGAGGACCTGTGTTCTAATTCCGGTTCTGCCACTTGTCTGCTGTGTGGCCTTGGGCAAGTCACTTAACTTCTCTGGGCCTCAGTTCCTTCATTTGTAAAATAGGGATTGGGACTGGGATCCCCACATGGGATGGGGGCTGTGTCCAACCCGATTTGCTTGTATCCACCCCAGCGCTTAGTACAGTGCCTGGCACATAGTAAGCACTTAAATACCCCAATTATTATTATTGGAGTTCTGAACTGATTCTCTTCTGTCTCTCTTCCTTCCCCTCACCCAGCATTACTTCCGCATCCACCAGCAAGATGTCTCAGCAGGCCAAGCAGCCCACCCAGGTTCCTCCCAAGGAGCCATGCCACCCCAAGACACCGGCACCTACTCCATGCCACCCGAAGACTCCTGAACCCTGCCACCCGAAGACTCCCACGCCGAGCCCAGCCCCTACCCAACAGAAAGCCCCTCCAGCCCAGCAGGTCCCCAAGACCAAGCAGAAGTAGGCCCCCATGTGGCCCCTGGAACCCACCCCCCCCAATATCCCCCGACCCCAACCCCAATTGCGGTCCACTGGCTCTTACAAGGCAGAACGGATCCTGTCATCCAATCGCACGGCCTCCTCATAGTCGGCGATGGAGTCAGCTCCAGCCCTCGACAGAAGCTCATCTGGAGAGCCCCAATATGCTGCGACGATGACATCACAACATCTACCCTGCTCCCTGCCTTCCCCTCACCCCAATAAACCTTTCTCTTCTGGTGAAATTCTTTCTGGCTCTTGTGTCCATTTCCCCTCAAGGTCGTGACTGGAAAGCTTAGCCCTGACAATACTAATTAAAATTAATGGTATGTACTAAGTGTTTACTATGTGCCAGGCACTGCACTAAGCGCTGGGGTGGATACAAGCAAATCAGGTTGGATACAGTCTCTATCCGATGTGGGGCTCCCAGTCCCAATCCCCACTTTAGGGATGAGGTAACTGAGGCCCAGAGAAGTAAAGTGACTTGCCCAAGGTCACTCAGCAGACAAGGGGTGGAGCCTGGATTAGAACCCATGACCTTCTGACTCCCAGGCCTGTGCTCTATCCCCTAGGCCATGCTACTTCTTTTATGGCTTATGACCTTCAGGCTGGAAGATGGGGATGGCGGGGATGCCCCGTCTTTTCATGCATTATAATGACCCAGCTTTTACTAGGCTTAGGGCTAGATACAATAGAAACTGTCCTTGTCCTGGGGCTCACACCAGAGAAGAGAAAACTCTTATTCTTACTTCTCGGGGGAGAAAACTGAGAATCGGGAAACTGAAGTGACTTGTTACAGGTTACGTTAAGCAGCTGAAGGAACCTGCCCATGCCCCACCACCTCAGTGTGCTTTTCACTCTTCAATCCTTCCCCGCGATTACATATTGTGCCTCTACAATCCACCCCGGCCACTCACTGCTTACTATCTCTGAGAAGACAAACTAAAATCAATTACAGGTAAGAGAGATGTTAGTCTGAATATCTGCTCTTAAGTATTACGAGGGTCAGGGCAGGGGCGGTAAGCAACCAAGTCCTTAAGGAACATAAAAAGTACTTAAATCGCAGGGTGGGATAGGGAAATATAGGGGAGGGAAAATGAGAGAATGGCCAGCTAAGACCCGCTAGGAGAAATGGGACTTCAAAGTTGAGGAGAGCAGAGGAATGACAGGGGTGAAATTTCTCTAGGGAGGGATCCTCTTAAATGCCTCTAAGTGCTTAATATAGAGGGCTGAATGTAGTAGATGGGGAAGAAGGTAATGGTGAAACACTTCTGTATTATTTTCCAAGACTCTATTGGATACCAGGATGACCAGAGGTGGCGAACATAGACTATTCTGGAGAAAGCGTGTCCATGGAGTCGCTATGAATCGGAAATGATTCGACAGCACTTGATGTAGTAGATACTAAATACCGACAATTGATGCATATGTGGAACAAGTTGAATAAGTGAAAGTAGGAGAACAGGTAGACGTGGTTAAGATTCATCCCTCTCCAGCACCTGAGGCAGGAAACTTTCTAGGAACCGATCAATGGAAAAAACCCCAGTAAAAGGAAATAGCCAGTCTCGTATGTTCTTGTGCATATCCCATTTCCTCCTTATTCAACTTATTGCAGCAACCTGGCTAATCTCCTCTACTGTAGGACTAGATTCTCGACTGTAAGTTTGTTCTCTAGAATATAAACTCACTGTGGGAAGGGAATGTGTGCATGTATTGTTATATTGTACTCTCCAAAGCGCTTAGTACAGTGCTTTGCAGTTAGTGCTCAAGAAATAAAATTAAATTGAAATTTATTTGAACTACACTGACGATATGGAGCATGTAAAGCAACTGTTGGACTCCCAAGCACTTAATAGACTGCTCTGCATAAAAATAGAAGCAGCGCAGCTTAGTCAAGAGAGCACAGGCCTGGGAATTAGAAAGACCTGGGTTCTAATTCTAGGCTCCACCACTTGTCTGCTGTGTGACCATTGGGCAAGTGACTTAATTTCTCTGGGTCTCAGTTATCTCATCAGTAAAATGGGGATTAAGACTGAACCCCATGTGGGACATGGACTGTGTCCAACCTGATTAGCTTCTATCTATAAGCTTCTATTTTTATGCAGAGCAGTCTATTAAGAGCTTGGGAGTCCAATAGCTACTGTCTACGCTCCATATCTTCAGTATAGTTCAATTCAATCGTATTTATTGAGCACTTATTGCCTGCAAAGCACTGTACTATCTAGTACGGTGCCTGGTACATAATAAGCTCTTAACAAATACCATTTTAAAAGAGTAAACAAAACAGGAATATTCTACTGGACAGAATATATATTTACAATTCCCATGGTTGTGAACAGATGCTCTTTGTGGACAGGGACTATTATGATATTGCCCTTACACAGCATTCAACCCCTTGTATGTTCAGAACATATCATTGCTAGTATAAATAGTTAATGTACGAGCCATTGATATGCAAAACAGTGCAAGACATAACCCTTACTATGTTAGGCAAAAACTGGGTGATAAAAAATTTTTAAGAGTCAGGTTTTTACCATCCTGGTCGAGGAAAGATGAGGCGGGGTTGGGTAGAGTCAAGTGAAGACTTAGCCCAAAGGCTACATCCACATTGCCTGATTTTAAGCACAGAAGCTTTTCGGCCCTGGTGGCTCAGCTGCAGCCCAACCCCTAAAAAGGAGCCATGGAACGGGAGAGAAAAGGAATTTTTACAGCACCTATACTTTATTCCAGTACTCACTACCTTGGTGAACTCATTCACTCCCATGGCTTCAATGATCATCTCTACGTGCATGATACCCCAATCTACATCTCCTCCCCTGTTCTCTCTCCTTCCCTCCAAGCTTGCATCTCCTCCTGCCTTCAGAATACCTCCACCTGGATATCCTCCCGTCACCTAAAACTCAACATGTCCAAGACTGAGCTCCTTATCTTCCCTCCCAAATGCTCTCCTCTCCCTGACTTTCCCATCCCTGCGGACGGCACTACTATCCTTCCCATCTCACAAGACCGCAACCTAGGTGATATCCTTGACTCCGCTTTCTCATTCATCCCACTTATCCATTCAGTCACTGAAACTTGCAGGTCTCATCTTCATAACATCACCAAGATCTGCCCTTTCCTTTCCATCCAAACTGCTAGCACGTTAGCACAATTGCTCATCATATCCCGACTGGATTACTGCATCAGCATCCTTTCTGATCTCCCAACCTCTTGCCTCTTCCCCACTTCAGTCTATACTTCACTAGGCTGCCCCGATTATCTTCCTACAGAAACGTTTTGGGCATGTCACCCCACTCCTCAAAAATCTCCTGTGGTTGCCTATCAACCTCCATATCAAGTAAAAACTACTCACTATTGGCTTCAAAGCTCTCTATCACCTTGCTCCCTCCTACCTCACTTCCCTTCTTTCCTTCTACATCTCAAGCCGCAAACTCCACTCCTCTGGTACTAACCTTCTCACGATGCCTTGTTCTCACCTGTCCTGCCGTCAACCCCTGGCCCATGTCCTACCTCTGGCCTGGAATGCCCTCCCCCATCACATCCGCCAAACTAGCTCACTTCCCCCTTTCAAAGCCCTACTGAAAACTCCCCTCCTTCAGGAAGCCTTCCCGGACTAAGCTCCCCTTTTCCTCTTCTCCCCTCCCCTCCCCACTGTCCCCACTCACTCCCTCTGCTCTACCCCCCTCCCCACCCCACAGCACTTGTGTGCATATATGTACATATTTATAATTCTATTTATTTGATTAAAGATGTGTATATAACTATATTTCTATTTATTTATTCTGATGCTATTGACACCTGTTTACTTGTTTTGATGTCTGTCTCCCCCCTTCTAGACTGTGACCCCGTTGTGGGCAGGGATTGTCTCTATTTGTTGCTGAATTGTACTTTCTAAGTGCTTAGTACAGTGCTCTTCACACAGTAAACGGTCAATAAATACGATTGAATGAATTCATCAGGAGGAAGGTGGGAGGAGGAAGGGGGTCAAAAATATTATTTTCTTCTCTAGAGAAAGAATTGAAATCTATCCCTCTTCTGGCTCCACCAGAAAGGACCACATGGGGATAGATTCATGCGGTGACAACCCCTACACAGCCCAACTCCTAACACTGATGATGCTCCCTCCCAAAGCCCTCTATCTTACCGGGACAGTCTTGGAGTCCCACAGTGGGTGAGGTCTACAAACCAGGACATGGGGAGGGTTACGCCTCTCTATAGAATTGAGGGCCCGAGGCCTTGGTTAAGCCCTGTCGTCAGATCAGGCAGAGATCCTGCCCACAGATCCTACCTCTGAGTGGAGACATCTCCCCTCGCAGAGAGACGGGCAATCCTCTCCTTACTAAACCCAAGTGATACTAACACATATCGATGTCTGTCTCCCCTCTAGATGGCAAGCTCATTGTGGGCAGGGAATTGTGTCTGTTATATTGTTGTATTGTCCTCTCCCAAAACCTTAGAACGGTGCTCTGCACACAGTAAGCGCTCAAAAAATTAGATTGACTGATTCCCATCACCTCAAGAAGGAGTCAGGCCAGTCTTAGTGGTCAAAGTTCATGTGAGACCACATTTGACGTCAAAGGAAACTGCACTGTCCTAGGCAAGAGGGGCAGAAATAGACGAGAGACTGCCCTGGGGCAGCGCAGTCCTAATGGACTGGGAGCATATTGCAGCAAGCCGCCACTTTGTCCTTCACCAACACCAACGTGGAGAAGGGTACCCTGATAAGCGCTTAGTACAGTGCTCTGTACACAGTAAGTGCTTAATAAATACGATTGAATGAATCTGCCTCCAAGAGACCTTCCCTGACTAAGCCCTCCTTTTCACTTCCCCCAGTCCTTTCTGCATCACCCTGTCTTGCTCCCTTTATTCATCCCCCCGTCCCAGCCTCAAATCATATCCATATCTATAACTTACTTATTTTAATCCATCTCCCCCTATAAATTGCAAACTCATTGTGGACAGGGAATGTGTCTGTTTATTGTTATTTTGTACTCTCCCTAGTTCTTAATACAGAGCTCTGCACACAGTAAGCACTCGATAAATACAACTGAATGAATGAATGTGCCAGATCCCAGAGCTTCAGACATCACCCGCTCCACCCAGGGCACCCCGGCCATGGCATGTCCAATGTGCTTCTCGGGAGTGGCCAAGGATGGTTGTGACCACATCAGCACTGACATAGCTGGGCTTCGGATCCTGCCCCGAGGAACATATTAAAAGCAATCCCATAACCTTCTTTATTCCAGCTTCAGATGCTGCCTGTTCATCATCAGTGGCATTTATTGAGCACTACGATACGCAGAGCTCTGTACTAAGCGTTTGGAAGAGTTCAATACAACAGAGTGGGCAGACATGTCCCCTGCCCACAACCTGCTTACAGTCTAGAAGGGGAGAGAGACATGAATTTATAATGCATAATTTAAAGATATGTACATAAATGCTGTGGGGTTGAAAGTGGGGTGGATAGCAAATGCCCAAAGGTCACAGATACAAGTGCACAGATGACAGAGAAGGGAGAGGAAGCCAGGGAAGAGGGCATAATCAAGGAAGGCCTTGGAGAAGCAGCGTGACTTCATGGATAGAGCACAGGCTTGGGAATCAAAAGGACATATGTTCTAACCTCATGTCTATCACTTGTCTGCTGTGTGAACTTGGGCAAATCACTTCACTTCTCTGGGCCACAGTTATGTCATCCATAAAATGGGGATTAATACTGGGAGCCTCATGTGGGACCTGGACTGTTTCCAACCTGATTAATTTATTCATTCAATAGTATTTATTGAGCGCTTACTATGTGTAGAGCACTGTACTAAGCGCTTGGAATGTACAAATTGGCAACAGACAGAGACAGTCCCTGCCCATTGACGGGCTTACAGTCTAATCGGGGGAAACAGACAGACAAAAACAATAGCAATAATCTCATTAAAACAATAGCAATAAATAGAATCAAGGTGATGTACATCTCATTAACAAAATAAATAGGGTAATGAAAATATATACAATTGAGCGAACGAGCACAGTGATGAGGGGAGGGGAGACGGGGAGGAGCAGAAGGAAAGGGGGGAAGAGAGGGCTTAGCTGAGGGGAGGTGAAGGGGAGGTAGAGGGGGAGCAGAGGGAGCAGAGGGAAAAGGGGAAGCTCAGTCTGGGAAGGCCTCTTGGAGGAGGTGAGCTCTAAGTAGGGTTTTGAAGAGGGGAAGAGAATTAGTTTGGCGGAGGTGAGGCGGGAGGGCATTCCGGGATAGCAGGAGGACGTAGCCCAGGGGTCGAAGGCGGGATAGGCAAGAACGGGGGACGGTGAGGAGGTGGGCGGCAGAGGAGCGGAGCGTGCGGGGTGGGCAGGAGAAAGAGAGAAGGGAGGAGAGGTAGGAGGGGGCAAGGTGATGGAGAGCCTTGAAGCCTAGAGTGAGAAGTTTTTGTTTCGTGCAGAGGTTTATAGGCAACCACTGGAGGTTTTTAAGGGGAGTGACATGCCCAGAACGTTTCTGCAGGAAGATGAGCCCGGCAGCGGAATGAAGAATAAACTGGAGCGGGGAGAGACAGCAGGAAGGGAGATCAGAGAAAAGGCTGACACAATAGTCCAGCCAGAATATTATAAGAGCCTGTAACAGTAAGATAGCTGTTTGGGTGGAGAGGAAAGGGCAGATCTTGGTGATATATAAAGGTGAGACCAGCAGGTTTTGGTGATGGATTGAATGTGTGGGGTGAACGAGAGAGCCAAGTCAAAGATGACACCGAGGTTGCGGGCTTGAGAGACGCGAAGGATGGTCGTGCCATCCACTGCGCTAGGGAAGTCAGGAAGAGGACAGGGCTTGGGAGGAAAGATGAGGAGCTCAGTTTTGGCCATGTTGAGTTTTATATCTTATTTATTTCTATCCCAGAGCTTAGGATAGTGCTTGGCACATAGTATGCGCTTAACAAGTTCACTAATAATAATAATTATTATTAATAAAGCTGGGAGAGTGAAGAGAGTGATGGTCCGGTGTATATGGAGAGGAAGGACATTCTAGACTAGGGGAAGAATACTGGAAAAGCGGTCAGTAGCTAGATAGATGAGATCGGAGCACCCTGAATAAGCTGGCTCTATAGAGGAACGAAGTGAAGCAGCATGGCCTAGTGGATAGAGCACGGGTCCAGGAGTCAGAAGGACCTGAGTTCTATTCTGGGCTCTGTCACATGTCTGCTGTGTGATCTTTCATTCATTAATTCATTCATTTAAAACGTTCAGGACATGTCAACACCCTCCTCAAAAAAATTCCAGTGGTTGCCCATCCACCTCCCTATCAAACAAAAACTCACCATTGGCTTTAAAGCCCTCCATCACCTTGCCTTGCTTCTCTCCTTCTACAACCCAACCCGTACACTTCACTTTTCTTGTTCTAACCTTCTCACTTTGCTTCCATCTTGCCTGTCTTGCTGCTGACCCTTAGCCCACATCCTGCCTCTGGCCTGGAACATCCTGCCTCTGGCCTGGAACGTCCTGCCTCCTAAAATCTGACAGACAATTACTCTCCCAGCACTTCAAAGCCTTACTGAAGGCTTTTCTCCCTCAAGAGGAGTTCCTAGTCTAAGTTCCACTTTTCTTCATCTCCCACTCCCTTCTACACTGCCCTAACTTGTCCCTTTGCTCTTCCCCCTCCCGGCCCCACACCACTTATGTACATATCTATCATTTTATTTGTATTACTGTCTGCCTCCCCCACTCTAGACTGTAAGCTCATTTTGGGCAGGGAATGTCATTGTTTATTGTTGTATTGTACTTTCTCACAGAGTAAGTGCTCAATAAATACAATTGATTGAATGAATGAATATTTTTTGAGCACTTACTGTGTGCAGAGCACTGGACTAAGCGCTTGGGAGAGTTCAATACAACAATTAACAGACACATTCCCTGCCCACATGAGTTTACAATCTAGAGGATCTCAGGCAAGTTACTTAACTTCTCTTTGCCTGTTACCTCATCTGTAAAATGGGGATAAGAGTGTGAGCCCCATCTGGGGCAGGGACTGTATCCAAACTGACTAACTTGTATCTACCCTAGCAGTTAAAATAGTGATTGGCACATAGTAAGCACTTAACAAGTACCATAATTAATATTATTATGTCTATCTTTCCCCTCATAAATTGTAAGCTCATTTTGGACACAGAACATATACCAAGTTTGTTATACTGAACTCTTCTAAGTGCTCAATAAACGCGATCAATTGTTCCTCGTCCCCATGGAACCACAACCCCGCCTTGAGCGATACACAGGGGCTGTAGACAAACTCACATTCAACCAGGTGCTTAAACTCACTTGTGGAGCGGGTGATAGCCAGAAAGGCTAAGAAGTCATTATTATTAAGCACTTACTGTGAAGTATCAATGTAAGCACACAACCTCTCCACAGAACGTGGAAAGGCTATCCTTATCAAAGGTACACCTCCTCCAAAAGGCCTTCCCTGATTAAGCCTTCTTTTCCGCTTCTCTCACTCCCTGTGTCGCCCTAACTTGTTCCCTTTATTCATGCCCCCTCCCAGCATCACAGCACTTATGTCCATATCTGTCATTTATTTCTATATATTAGTGTCTGCCTCCCCCTCTAGACTGTAAGCTCATTGTGAGAAGGGAATGTGTCATATATTGTACTCTCCCAAGCATTTAGTACAGTGCTCTGCAAAGTGAGCACTCAACAAATACTACTGAATGTCCCTTGCAGTGTTGGTGTAGCGCCAGTTCACCAGTGGTGAACCAGTGGCCTAGTGCTATTAATGATGTTGCCACTTGGTCTTGGAAGTTTTCAGAAATTTCTGCATGAGAATGATAATAATAATGAAAATAATAGTATTTGTTAAGCACTTATGTCTCAAACACTGTTCTAAGAGCTGAAGTAGATACAAGCTAATCAGATTGGACACAGTCCCTGTCCCACATGGGGCTCACAGTCTTAATCCCCATTTTACAGATGAGGTAACTGAGGCCCAGAGAAGTGAAGTAACTTGCCCAAGGATGCCCACAGCAGACAGATGATGGAGCTGGGACTAGAATCCAGGTCCTTCTGACTTCCAGGCCTGTGTTCTATCCACACAGAACCACTCACCACCTTGATTGTGGAGTTGAGGCGGGTCAGTCAGAAGCAATTGACTTCATCAGCTGATAATCAGCATTGATTTAGGCTTAGCTTTATTTTGCCCTCAAAATGACCACGCACACCCACAGTGACTAAAGTACCCCACAAAAGAAACCCCTCTTATCCACCCCTTCACTGATTCTAGCTGAGTTCTGACCCCTCAACTTCAACTAGATGTGGTCCTGCCCTTACTTTAAAATTACCCCCAATGCCAACACTTCCACTCCACCGCTCTTCAATCAAGTAGTTCTCACCCCTCCAATCTCTCCCCTCATTTCCAGACATTAAGATACTAAACTCTACATTAGTCCATGTGAGCAACACAATCATTAGCAACTCAACCACCCTCCTCAAACGGTTTCCAGGGCCATTAACATCTCAACCATCATCACGAGCCTCAGTAATAATGATAATAATGGTTTTCGTTAAGCACTTACTGTGTGTCAAGCACTTTTCTAAACTCTGGGCTAGATACAAGTTAATTAAGTTGTTCCACATGGTGCTCACAGTCTTAATCCCCATTTTACAGATGAGGTAACTGAGGCCCAGAGAAGTTAAGTGACTTGCCCATGGTCACACTGCACACAAGTGGCAGAGCCAATATTAGAGCCAATCCACCTGAACCCAATCGCCCCCTGAATCCCATGCACCCCAAGTTTAGATAAAAGCCCAACCCTACAACATTTCCCAGTCAACATTTCCGAATACTCAATTTAAACGCTCGGGCAAGCTCTAAAATCCCCCAAAACCCACACAATACCACCATTAGCAAGGCAATAAATCACAATTGAACCAGATCCCACAGAAATGAAAAAACGGGGGGGGGGAGGGGGCAGCAACGCACCACCACCAATATCAAGGCAATAAATCACAAATGAACCAGACCCAATAGAATAGAAAAAACAGAGGGAGGCAGCTACAGCCGCAGCTCCCAACTTACCATCTCCTGGAGCTAGACGACCTCTCCATCTCTCTCCCAAAGGAAAAAAAAATCACCCTCCTCCCCAGCACTTCCTATGGGGCAGAGAAGAATCCAGAAGGCCCTGGGGTCTTAAAGGGGCAGCAACTATTGTTCGACTGAAAGGCACTTCAGGGAGAGTATAGTGTTTTGCACACAGTAAACACTCAATTCATTGTCATTCAATTGTATTTATTGAGATCTTACTGTGTGCAGAGCACTGTACTAAGCGCTTGGGAAAGTACAATGCAACAATAAACAATGACATTCCCTGCCCACAACGACCTCACAGTCTAGAGTGGGGGAGACAGACATCAGTACAAATAGATAAAATTGCAGATATCCAGCATTTAAAACAGTGCTCGGCACATAGTAAGCATTTAACAAATACCATTATTATTAGATATGTACGCAATGAATGAAGGACCAGGTGTTCCTTAGGGAGGAGAAGCAGCGAGGCCTATTGGGAAGAGCCCTGAATCAGAGGACGTGGGTTATAATCCCAGCTCCACCACTTGTTTGCTGTGTCACCTTGGGCAAATGACTTAATTTCTATGCATCTCTGTTACCCTATCTGTAATAATAATAATGGTATTTGTTAAGCGTTTACTATGTTCCAAGCATTGTTCTAAGCGCTGGGGTAGATACAAAGTAATCAGGATGTTCCATGTAGGGCTCACAGTCTTAATCCCCATTTTACAGATGGGGTAGCTGAGACACAGAGAAGTTAAGTGACTTGTCCAAAGTCACACAGCTAAGTGGTGAAGGCGGGATTAATAATAATAATAATAATAATAATAATGATAATGGCATTTGTTAAGCACCTTCCACTTCCATGTCGCATACCCACTTGGAACAGGGAGAAGAGGGCGGAGGAACGCATCGCCCGGGGAGCCATGGAGAGGAATACAAAGGCAAACACACCTCCCCGGAACCATGAAGGGGAGGGTCTTGCTGCTCTCTGGGTAACACTGTGCCATGTCCCCAGAATGGCAAAAAGGGCAATAATAATAATAATAATTGTGGTATTTATGAAGTGTTTACTATACCATGGACTGCCCAAAAGACAAACAAATGAATTTAAGAGCAAATTAAACCAAAGTGGTCTTTGGAAGGCCAAATGACTCGACTTAGACTAGCATATTTTGGATTTATAATCAGGAGGACTAATTCTCTGGAGAAGACACTAATTCTAGGAAAAGTCCAGGGAGAAAGAGGAAGAGGCAGACCAGCAGCTAGATGGATAGAGACTATAACAACGATAACGGAAGAACCATTAGAAAGGTTGCGGATTATGGCAGAGAACAGGACATTCTGGAGAAATTATATCCATGTAGTCGCTATGAATCAGAAATGACTCGAAAGCACTTAACAATAATAATAATAATGATAACAATAATAATGTGCCAGGCATTGGACTTGCTCGAGAACAGGGGTTCTAGCTCCCCGAGGAGCCTGGGTGTGTGGTCAAGCTGCATACCATGCTGTTCGGTACCTAGGAGAGTGGCACCCATATTCCAACCACCCCCCTAGCCTGGAGTTCCCATCCTGGGGCCGAGCCCGGATGGACCGTCGCAGCTGGAAAGACAGACAAAAGGAACACAGGAGCCAAGAGAAATTTTACAAGAAAGGTTTATTGAGGCGGGGGGAGGGTGGGGAGAGGAGAGGGAGGTTGTGACTTCCTCATGGCGGGATTTTCGGGCTTTCTGGATGAACCTCTGACGAGGGCCCAAGCCGACACCGTGGCCGGCTAGGGGAAGTCCATGTGATTGATGGCCAGGACCTGTTCTGCCTTAAGAGAGTCAGTGGGTCGCTTTTGGGGATGAGGCCAGGAGGGGTCTGCGGACCACATGGAGGCCTATTTCTGCTTGGTTTGGGGAACCTGCTGGACCGGGGGGACTTTCTGCTGGGAGGTGGGTGGGCACGGCGTGGGATTCTTCGGGGGGCACGGCTCCTTGACGACAGGGGCAGGCGGGCACGGCTCCTTGACCACAGGGGGAGGCAGGCATGGTTCCTTGACCACAGGGGGAGGCGGGCACGGCTCCTTGATGACAGGAGGAGGGGGGCACGGCTGCTTCGTCTGCTGCTGGTATTGCTGAGACATCTCGCTGGCAGGTGAGGAGGTGCTGCTGTGGGGAAGGGAGTCAGAGGAAACTCACACCTGATCTGGTCTCTCCTCGCCCCGATCCACAGTCGACCTTCCCTCTCTGTCTCCCGGTGTAGCCTCGTCTCTCTGACTCCCTTTCTTAGAGAAGCAGCATGGCTCAGTGGAAAAAGCCCGGGTTTGGGAGTCAGAGGTCATGGGTTCTAATCCCTCCTCCTCCACTTATCAACTGTGTAACCTTGGGCAAATCACTTCACTTCTCTGTGCCTCAGTTACCTCATCTGAAAAATGGGGGTTGAGAATGTGAACCCCACATGGGACAACCTGATTACCTTGTACCTGCCCAACGCTTAGAACAGTGCTTGGCACATAGTAAGCACTTAACAAATGCCATTATTATTATTATTTCTTCATCGTGTCTCCACTTCTCAGCCTGTCTCTGTTCGACTCTGCCTCTCTTCTGTTCCATGTGTACCATTTTCCTATCGCTTTGGGTCTCTGTCTCTCCTTGGATTCCCTCTGTCTCCTCTTTGTCTCCCGACACTACTTTTGTCTCCCAGTCTCGGCCCCTGCCTCTATCTCTCTTTCTATGTTCTCTCCCTCCCGACTCCCCTCGAGGGGGTGGATGGGTCAGGCTGTTTCTTAAGGGGACCCCGGGACCGCCCTCATTGATGGTAGGAGAAACTGCTCTGTCTCGGTCCAGCCGTGCCAAAACGGGGAACTCGAACCTGCCACCCTGAGGCTTTTCCCGTTAAACGGAGCACACACAGAGACACTCGGACATGGTCAAAGACTTCGATGCAGAGGTTGGAGACACACAGACAGATAGAGATGTATACAGAAAACACAGAGGTACAGAGAGAGACACACAATCAGATTCAGAAAAACAAAGAAATAACCAGAGAGGTACAATAAACCAGAGAAAAAGAACACAAGCTGAGATGGACTGGGGAGATATGGAGATATATATGGTGTGTATGTATATACATGGTATATATGGTGTGTATATATATATGACTGTGAGCCCCACGTGGAACAGGGACTGTGTCCGACCTAATTAACCTGTATCTACTCCAGCTCTAAGAAGGGTGTTCGACACCTAGTAGGTGCTTAACAAATATCATGGTATATGATATGTTCATGATATGTATATCATGGTATGTGTATATATATACACAGATATATATGTATATACAGATAGGGAGAGAGACAAAAACTTGGGTTCTCACGAGATATGTACATATAAAGAGAGGCAGAGATAAAGTCACAGAGAGTAACAGAGACTGAGATACGCACACATACATCACAGAGACGCACAGAATCAGAAACTAGAGTAGTCACAGACTTGTACTTTCCAAGCGCTCAGTACAGTGCTCTGCACACAGTAAGCCCTCAATAAATACCACTGAATGAATGAATGAATGAAACACAGAGACAGAGAAAAACAGAGATTGGGGTAGGCAAGAGAGACACTGATGGATAGGCAGACAGATAGGAAAGGCACTCAAGGTCGGCCAAACAAGGGGATGGGAGAGACACAGAGGCACAGGCAGCCGGGAGGAGAGAGGCAGGAAAATGACCGAGACACTGTAAAATGTACACGGAGGTAGGAAAAAACGGAAGTAGAGAGATAAAGGGCCAAGTTCAGAAAGAAAAATGTAGAGTGAAACAGAGAGATGCAGCGACCTTCATAGGAGGGGCGCAGAGGCAAGGGAGGAAGGCATGTGGGGAAATGGAGGCAGGGGCATAGAGAAGGCCAGGATCTGGGAGCTGAGGCAAAGGGGACTCACCGAAGGAGGTCGAAGGAGACGGGCTGGAGCTGTCTGGTTTGTTCGTCTCAGGCACCGTCCGCCCTTTATAGAGGCTCCGGGAAGGTTGGGGGGGGGGGGCGGGGTCCTGTAAATTTTCCTTCCCTCCGTGCTGCCTGCCCCTCCCCGGGGGCTGGGATCGCCCTTGTCGCGGAGCCCGCCCAGGACCAGCCCTAAACCGCCCTGCCAGACAGGTGGACGCGGGATGACGAGGAGGAGCAAAAGGGCCCCACCCCAACCCCCCGCCCCAATCATGTACCTGGAGTTTCCCTCAGAGGTCTTGCTGGAGCCGAAGGGGGTCTCCTGGCCCGCGCATCCCAAATGTCAGTCAATCACCGGGGGAGATAGAATAATAATTATTATTATGGTATTTGTTAAGTGCTTACTATGTGCCAGGCACTATACTAAGCGCTGGGATGGATACAAGCAAATCGGGTTGGATTCAGTCCCTTTCCCCTGTGGGGCTCACAGTCTCAATCCCCATTTTACAGATGAGGTCACTGAGGCACAGAGAAGTAAAGTGACTTGCCTAAGGACATACAGCACACAAGGGTGGAGGCGGGATAAGAACACATGACTTTCTTATTTGCAGGCACATGCTCTAACCACTACGCCCTGCTGAATGGACACTGGATCAGAGGCCCGGGACGGCCATGGCAGAGAGGTCAGAGGAACCGGGAAACAGGGATCCCTCTAGACTGTAAGTTCGTTGTGGGCAGGGAATGTGTCTGTTTATTGATCTATGTACTCTCCCAAGCGCTTAGTTCAGTGTTCTGCACAAAGTAAGTTCTCAGTAAACACGATTGAATGAATGAATGAAAGGAACTGTCCTGAAGTCGGCTGCAAGTCTAAAGTAGAAAACACACACACACATACTACTACTACTACTACTACTACTACTACTACTACGTCTTGGGGAAAGAACAGAGTAGGAAGAAATCATTGCTGCCCTGGAGAAGTTTCCAGTCTAGATAGAGAGACCGAACTACCCCCCTCCCCAACACACACACACACTTAGACACGCAATCAGACCACAAAGGTACACCTAACACACCCAGTTGCTAGTCTATCCCGCCTCCGACCTCTCCCCCACGTCCTCTAGCCCACGTCCTGCCTCTGGCCTGGAACGTCCTCCCTTTTCATACCCGACAGATAATTTCTGTTCCACCTTCAGAGCCTTATTCATTCAATTCAATAGTATTTACTGAGTGCTTACTGTGTGCAGAGCACTGTACTAAGAGCTTGGGAGCATACAATATGACAATAAACAGACATATTCACTGCCCACAGCAAGCTTACATTCAAGACACATTTCCTCCAAGAGGTCTTGCCTAACTAAGCCCTCATTTTCTCCTTTCCCACTCACTTCTGCATCGACCTGACTTGCTCCCTTTATTTACCATCCCCGCCCCCAGCCCCACAGCACTTATGTACATATCCGTAATTTATTGATTTACATTAATGTCTGTCTGCCCCTCTAGGCTGTAAACTCGTGGACAGGGAATGTCTGTTATATTGTTGTATTTTGCTCTCCCAAGCGCTTAATACAGTGCTCAGCCCACAGTAAGCGCTCAGTAAACAAGATCGATCGATCGGCCATTTGAAGACCAGAAACAGCATGGCTTAGTTGATAGAGCACGAGCCAGGGAGTCAGAAGGACCTGGATTCTAATCCCGGCTCTGCCACATATCTGCTGTGTGATCTTGGGTAAATTACTTAACTTCTCTGGGCCTCAGTTACCCTCATCTGTAAAATGGGGATTAAGACTCTGAGCCCCATGTGGGACCGGGACTGTGTCCAACCTGATTAACTTGTACCCACCCCAGCGCTTAGAATAGGGTTTAGCACATAGTAAACCCTTAACAAGTACCATAATTATTATTATCATTAATATTATTATTACGACTCTGTTTAGCGAAACGGCACCAACGCCTGTGATTGTGAGTGTGAGTGGATGCGTGTGTGAAAGTATATTGCACACTCTCATCCCTTCACTCTTGGGCACAGCTCGGGCCCAACGAGGAAGCGGGGACCGTCTGAAATTGTGTGCGCAGCAGCGGGGACGATTGGCCCTAAACCAAAAGCAGCGTGGCTCAGTGGAAAGAGGCCGGGCTTGGGAGTCAGAGGTCATGGGTTCTAATCCCGGCTACGCAGCTTGTCAGCTGTGTGACTTTGGGCAAGTCATTTAACTTCTCTGGACCTCAGTTACCTCATCTGTAAAATGGGGATGAAGACTGTGAGTCCCACGTGCGACAACCTGATCACCTTGTATTCCCCCCCCCAGCGCTTAGAACAGTGCTTTGCACATAGTAAGCGCTTAACAAATACCACCATAATTATCCTCATCCCTCCCGCGCCTTCCCCGGGGGTCGGCGGGGGCCCCTCTGAAGCGGCGAGCGCTGTCCACGGTCAGGCCATAGGACACGGGACCCAACGCCATCGCGCTGGACCAGGTGTCCCCTGAGCTCGGATTGAGGGGGTGGAAGCTGGACCTTCCCTCCCTCGTCTTCGAGAAACGGCGGGGAGAGGAAGCACCCGAAGCGGAAACAGCAGCCGTGCACAGACAACCATCACCGTGAAACCCGATCGTGTCCCCGCACGACGAGACAGGACGAAACCGGATCAGCTGGAGCCCGGGGGGTGGCCAGGAAGCAGGCGCGGGTGGAACCCGCACGGCCACTCCCAACTACCTCACAGCCGACCGGGCCGGCCGGATCCCGCCACCGTCCGACAGGCTGCCCCCCAAGTCTGACGAGGTGCACATCCACCCCCCCCACCCCCGCCAACCCCTCCCGCCTTTCCCGTCCATCGATGGAGTTCTTCACAGCTGGCATTCAAGCAATCAAATATTATAATGATGATGGTATTTGTTAAACGCTTACTATGTGTCAGGTGGTGTACCAAGCGATCGCGTTGGACACACGGTCCCCGTCCCACATGGAGCTCATAGTCTCCAGCCCCATTTTACAGATGAGACTACTGAAGCATAGAGAAGTGAAGTGACTCGCCCAAGGTCACACAGCAGACAAGTGGTGGAGTCAGGATTAAAACCCATGACGTTCTGACTCCCAGGACTGTGCTGTAACCATGAAGCCATTATCTACTGAGAATCGACTACGGAACACTGTACTAGACACTAGCAACAGAATACCAATCTCCCCCCCACCCCCTTCAGGGGGCTTATGGTGGAGAGGATACAGAACAATTATTAATGTAGACAGGGAATGTGTCAGTTTCTTGTTGTAGTATACTCTCCCAAGCGCTTTGTACAGTGCTCTGAACATAGTAAGCGCTCAATAAATGCAATTGAATGAATTATTAGTATTATATGGTAATAATAATAAGTAGCTGTAGGAGAAGAAGAGCAGCAATAGAAGTAGGAGATTGTAAATTCGTTGTAAACAGGGAATGGGTGTATTTATTGTTATATTGTAATCTCCCGAGAGCGTAATACAGTGCTCAGCACACAGTAAGCGCTCAATAAATACGAACTGATTGAATGAATGAAAGAATAAATGAAAGATGCAAGAGAAAATGATTATTTCCAGCCATTGTCTGATGGCGAAACTCAGTCCTTTCCCCTTCCCCAGCCTGGCTGACCGCCCCCTGCCCCGCCCCGCCCCGGGATCCAGAACCGGCCGGTCCCGCTTTGCGCCGACCCCGGGATCCGGCCTCTCCCGGGGCCCCCGGCAATGACTCCACCCGGTCAATCCTTCCCCGTCGCCATCCCGGGCTTGTCGGACGGGGCGCGCACAGGAACGGTTGTCGATCCATTTCCTCTTTCCGGACCGCGTCACCCGCAGGGTCTTTGGAGAGAAGGACCGGTCGGTCTAGAGATGGATTCCCCTACCGGGGCGGGGCCGGGGAACGGGGCCCGGGGATCCGGGCGAGGGCCTGCAGACAGTGGCTGGAAATTATGCGTGTCGTCCCGGGATAGTTTTATCCTTCCTCCTTCTCCTGTTGCTAATGATGTGTCTCCCTCTCTTCCTCATGCACTGGAAACCCCCTGAGGGCTGGGAGGGAAGAGCATCGGCTTAGAACGGTGATGGGAATCGAAACACCTGGATTCGAGCCTCGTAGCCGTCGTTTGCCTGCTGGGTCACCTCTGCGCCTCCGTTTCCTCGTTTGTAAAATGGGGATTCGTCACCTGTTCTCTCTCCCCTTAGACTGTGAGACCCGTGTGGATTGTAAACTCGAGGTGGGCAGGGAAAGTGCATGTTTATTGTTAGAGTGTACTCTCCCAAGCTCTAGGTATAGTGCTCGGCACACAGTAAGCGCTCAATGAATAGGATTAAATGAGTGAATGAATGACTAGGTATTGCATCTGATCTGATTGTACATTCCAAGCGCTTAGTACAGTGCTCCGCACATAGTAAGCGCTCAATAAATACTATTCATTCATTCAATAGTATTTATTGAGCGCTTACTGTGTGCGGAGCACTGTACTAAGCGCTTGGAATGAACAAGTCGGCAACAGATAGAGACAGTACTACTGAATGAATGATTGCATTGTATCAACCCCGGCGATTAACACAGTTCTTGGCATAGAGTAAGCGCCTAACAAATACCATAGTTATTACGAAACTACTACTGCCACTGTTTGCCGTGTGACCGTGGGCAAGTCACTTAACTTCTCTGTGCCTCAGTTACCTCATCTGTAAAATGGGGATTAAGACTGTGAACCCCACGTGGGACATCCTGATTCCCCTGTGTCTACCCCAGCGCTTAGAACAGTGCTCAGCACATAGTAAGCGCTTAACAAATACCAACATTACTACTCGTAATAATAATGGTATTTGTTAAGCGCTTAACTATGTGCCAGGCATTGTACTCAGCGCTGGGTTGGATACAAGCAGATCGTGACTAGTGGCTAGTGAGTGTCCTGTCTCCAACATCTGTCCCTCCGAAGACAGGACTCCTGTGACCTCTGTCCAGTGGGTGGCCCAAGCCTCTGACCTAGTGTCCATTTGATCCTACTTGGTGACTGACTGAGAGTTGGGGTGCGCTGGTCAGGGAGCCCTCCTCAGCTCCAGCGATGCCTCCGGGGATCCGGATGGAAGGGGGTGGGGCGCTCTCGTCCGACACGTCATCCCCTGTCCGTCTGTCCGGCAGCTAGTCCGGCAGGATGGTTCAGAGCAGGCCCCGGGCTGACTCCGTGACACGGGTGATCCCAGTCCCCGGGGTGGGGCAAGGGGCACGGAGGGAAGGAAAACTCCCAGGGTCCCGCCCCCCTGCTTCCCAAAACTTCTATAAAGGGCTCCCGGCCCCGGAGATGTACAAACCAGACAACTCCAGCCCTTCTCCTTCGACCTCCTTTGGTGAGTCCCCTGCCTCGGCTCCCTGGGGCTAGCCCTCTCTGTGAGCCTCTCTGCCTCCATTTCCCCATATACCTTCCTCCCACCTGCCTTTGCTCCTCTCCGCTCTGATTGTGTCTCCCATCTCTCGAGGTCTCTCCTCTCTGCCTTCTCTCTCTAGCTCTGTCCCTCTATATGTCTCACTGTGGTCTACCCCAGTCCCTGTTTTTCTCTCTGTCTCTCTCTTTCTCTGTCTCTATTTTTATTTCGATCTCTGTTTTTTTCCCGTGTCTCTATCTCTGTCTCTCTGAATGTCTATATCTCTCTGGAGAGACCAGTCTTCGTTTCTCTCTTTCTTTGTGTGTCTACCTACCCTGTCTGCCTCTGTTCTGTCTCTCTGGATCATTGAATCTCTCTGCTCAAATCTTTCTCTGCTTCCCTGAGTCTGGACTCTCTCTCTCTATCGCCATCTCGATCTTTCTCTTTCTCTGTGTTTTTTTTTTATTTTACTTTTTGTTATCTTTCGCTATCTCTCTCTCTCCCGTCGACCCCAGCACCGAGGTCTCTCTTTGCTTATATCTTTCTCTACCTCCCTGAGTCTGGATGTCTCTCGCCCTCTTTTTTATTTTTCTGTTTGTATCTTTCACTATCTTTATCTCTCCCTCCGACCACGGCCCCGAGGTCTCTCTCTGTTTCTATCTCTCTCTACCTCCCTGAGTCTTGTTGCCTGTCTCTTTGTCTCTTCTGTGTAAAAATTTCTCTTTACCGGCTTTTACCTCTCTCTCCAGCCCTAGCATCGAGGTCTCTGACTTATCTCTGAGAGTCTCTGTGTGCTCACGGCATAACGGGAGAAGCCTCGGGGTGGCAGGTTCGAGTTTCCCGTTCGCGCGGGGGCGGGGCCAGGGCCCGACTGGACGGAGACAAAGAGGTTTCACCTGCCACCAGAGAGGGCAGGTCGAGGGACTCATTTTGGAAATATCGAGTTCCCCGGGGTGGAGAGGGTAGAGGCAAGTGGGGCGGGGGCAGCGTAATAATTTCCCCCTCCCACCCCTGCCAGTATCCAGGATCGCTTCTAGGGGAGAGAGTGGGATCCTGGTCGATCCTAGGCAGGGGCGAGAGGGGACCAGGCCCTGTACGAGACAGAGACATCCGAGTGATAGGGAAAGGAATATACGGTACACGTCCACGAAGAGAGGCAGAGCCGAACGGAGACACAGTAGAGAAGGAGAATCAGAGAGACGAGGCCAAGCCTGGAGACAGAGAGGAAAGAGGGTTTCAGGGTGATCGATCGTGGGTCGGGGCGAGGAGGGAACAGACCAGATGTGAGTTTCCTCTGATCTCTCCCCCACAGCAGCACCTCCTCACCCGCCAGCGAGATGTCTCAGCAATACCAGCAGCAGACGAAGCAGCCGTGCCCCCCTCCTCCTGTCATCAAGGAGCCGTGCCCTTCTCCCCCTGTGATCAAGGATCCGTGCCACCCGAAGACTCCCGAGCCCTGCCATCCGAAGACTTCCACACCGTGCCCACACCCGTCCCAGCAGAAAGCCCCCCCGACCCAGCAGGTCCCCCAAACCAAGCAGAAGTAAGCCCGTTTGTGGCCCACCCCCCGCCCAAATGCCACCCACTGATTCTCGCAGGGCAAAAGGAGTAGAGTCAACCCATGGCGCGGCATCCCCATAGCCGGCGAGGGGGTTGGATCGGGCCGCGGGGAGAAGCTAACGAGGAGAGCCCGGATATCCCGCTACGATGACTTCACAACATCTATCTCCCACCCTAATAAACCTTTTGCCCTCACCGTGAAATTTCTCCTGTCTTTTGTGTCCATCTCCCCAACTGCGGGGCCCATCTGGGCTCGACCTCCCGGGTGGGACCTCCGGGCTGGAGGGTGGGAGGGAAGGGTCGTCGAGGGTAGGGGAACGTTGGGTCCCGAACCGCGTGATCTCCGATTCGATTCCATACCCCTTTCCGCGGTCCCAGGCTCCCCGGGTGGGCTAGAGCCCCTTTCTAGCTCATGAAGCAGCATGGCGTAGTGGATAGAGCACGGGCTTGGGTGTCAGACGGTCATGGGTTCTAATCCACTTATCTTCTGTGTGATCTTGGGCATGTCACTTCATTTCTCTCTGCCTCCGTGACCTCCTCTGTAAAATGGGGATTGAGACTGTGAGCCCCATGTGGGACAGGGACTGTGTCCAACCTGAATATCGTGTATCTAAGGATAATAATAATAATTGTGGTATTCGTTAAGCTCTTACTACGTGTCGGGCACTGTGCTAAGTGCTGGGGTGGATACAAGTCACAGTTACGGTCCCATCTGGGGCGCACAGTTTCAAGCCCTATTTTACAGATGAAGCAACTGAGACAGTTACCTCAGGGCTTAGTACAGTGCCTGGAACACTGTAAGCGCTTAACAAATACCACGATTATTATTATTATTCTTGATTCGGTATGTTCCTGTGACAAGTCCTGTGTCCTAGTCCGGTCTCTTGGCATTAGGGTGCGCCCATTACCGCACTACGAGAGCACTGCACTCCCCTCCATGGCCCCCTGGGGGCGCGCGTTCCTCTACTTTTCCCTGTAAATAGTCGATCCTATTTATTGAGCGCTTACTGTGTTGCAGAGCCCCGTACTAAGCGCGTGGGAGAGTACAACATAATAATAAACAGACACATTCCCTGCCCACAACGATCTTACTGTCTAGAGGGGGAGAGAGACGTTAATAGAATTAAATAAATGACAGACATGGACATAAATGCTATGGGACTGGGATGGGGGATGAATAAAGGGAGCAAGTCAGAACGACGCAGAAGGGAGTTGGAGAAGAGGAAAGGAGGGCATAGTCAGGGAAGGCCTCTTGGAGGAAATTTGCCTTCAATAAGGCTTTGAAGAGGTGGAGAGGAATTGTCTGTCGGATATGAGGAGGGAGGGCGTACCAGGCCAGAGGCAGGTTGTGGGCGAGAGGTGGGCGGCGCGGTGGATGACATCGAGGTAGTGAGAAGTTTAGCAGTGGAGGAGCGAAGCGTGCAGGTTGGATTGTAGTAGGAGAGTAGCGAGGTGAGGTAGGAGAGGGCAAGGTGATTGAGTGCTTCAAAGCCAGTGGTGAGGAGATTCTGTTTGATGCAGAGGTGGATTGGCAACCACTGGAATTTCTTGTAAAGTGGGGAAATGTGGCCTGAACGTCTTTGTAGAAAGATGATCCGGGCAGCAGAGTGAAGTGTGGACTGGAGTGGGGAGAGACAGGAGGCAGGGAGGTCAGCAAAGAGGCTGATAGTAATCTTCTCCATTCTCGCCGGGATGCCCTGACTCCTCTCCTTGTTCCAAAGAGATTGCAAGATGGACGAGAAGGTGTCAGGGAGAGAAATGAGGGGTCCTCAGAAAGAAGCATAAGGTGGGAAAAAATGAAGGGAGGAGGGACTGAATAGGGAAATGAAAATAGACTGCAAGCTCCCTAAGATCTGGCATAGAAACAAGTTAATCAGGTTTTTCACAGCCCCTGTCCCACATGGGGCTCACACTCTTATCCCCATTTTACAGATAAGATAGCTGAGGCACAGAGAACTGAAGTGACTTGCCCAACGTCACATAGCAAACTTGTGGTGGAGCTGGAATTGGAACTCAGGTCCTTCTGATTTCTAAGTCCGAGTGTTTATTTGCAGCTGGTTTTCTGTGAGTGCCTGTCTGACCGCAAACACCCTCGGGCTAATTTCAAGGCTGGAGCTTCTCTATGAGTCTTTTCCGTTACACTGAAAGTGCAAAAACCCTCTAGACTGTAACTCCTCAAGAGCAGGGAACTTGACTATTAACTCCGTTGTATCGCACTCTCCCAAGCGCTAGTACAGTGTTCTACATTCAGTAAGCGTTCAAATATAATTGTTTGAAAATCCACTGAGGGCAGGATAGTGGCTTTAACTCCCTTATTACCCACGATGCTAGTGTAAGAACTCTGTGCAGTTAGGGGCGGAGGAAGGACAGCTGCCTTCTCCGTGTTCTACCCCACTCCTTCCTTCACTCATCCCCCAGTCCAGTCCCACAGCATTTAGGTACATATCTGTTTATTTCCCCCTCCCATCCCCTATCTGTAGGGGTTCTTAAAGGGGCAATTCTTGGTCCCCTTCTATTCTCCATCGATACTTCTTTGGTGAACTCATTCGCTCCCACGACTTCAACTATCATCTCTACGCAGATGAAACCCCAATCTACATCTTCTCTCCTGTTCTCTCTCCCTCCCTCCAGGCTCATATCTCCTCCCGCCTTCAGGACATCTCCAACTGGATGTCCACCCGCCACCTAAAATTCAACATGTCCAAGACTGAGCTCCTTATCTTCCCTCCCAAACCCCGTCCTCTCCCTGACTTTCCCGTCACTGTGGATGGCACTGCCATCCTCCCCGTCTCGCAAGCCCGCAACCTCGGTGTCATCCTTGACTCTGCTCTCTCATTCACCCCACACATCCAATCCCTCACCAAAACCTGCCGGTCTCACCTTCACAACATCTCCAAGATCCGCCCTTTCCTCTCCATCCAAACTATCTTGCTGGTACAATCTTTCATAATATGAAAACTGGATTATTGCATCAGCCTCCTCTCTGATCCCCCATCCTCCTGGTTCTCCCCGCTTCAGTATATTCTTCACTCCGCTGCCCATATTATCTTTCTATAGAAACGCTCTGGGTATGTCACACCCTCCTCAAAAACCTCCAGTGGTTGCCTATCAACCTTCGCAAGAAGCAAAAACTCCTCACTCTTGGCTTCTAAGCTCTCCATCATCTTGCCCCCTCCTACCTTACCACCCTTTTCTCCTTCTACAGCCCACCCCATACACTCTGCTCCTCTGCCGCTAATCTCCTCACGGTGCCTCATTCTCGCCCATCACACCATCGACCCCTGGCCCAAGCCCTACCGCTGACCTGGAATGCCCTCCCTCCTCACATCCACCAAAGTAACTCTCTTCCCCCCTTCAAAGCCCTACTGAGAGCTCACCTCCTCCAGGAGGCCTTCGCAGACTGAGCCCTCCCTTTCCCTCTGCCCCTCCTCCCCTATCCATTCCCCCTACTCCCTCCTTCTGCTCTACCCCCTTCCCCTCCCCACAGCACTTGTGTATATTTGTATATATTATTTATTAATCTATTTATTTTATTCATGGTGTGTATATATCTATGATTCTATTAATCTATTTTGATGGTACTGATGCCTGACTACTTGTTTTGTTTTTGTCTCTGTCTCTCCCTTTTAGACTGTGACCCCGTTGTTGGGCAGGGATTGTCTCTGTTGTCGAATTGTACATTCCAAGCGCTTAGTACGGTGCTCTGCACACAGTAAGAGCTCAATAAATAAGACTGAATGAACTAATTAATTAATTACTGTCTGTCTCTCACTGTAAGTTCACTGTGGGCAGGGAATGTGTCTGCTTAATGACTCTGCACACAGTAAAGGTCGATAAATACGACCGAATGAATGAATTAATGGTCCTAACCTAGCGGGGCTGGGAAGGCTCGGTGGGGCTCGGTGGGGTCAGTATCTACGTTTTCCCCCTGCGGATTGTGCATCTTTCCCCTCGGCCCCAACTTCTAAGTGTCCGAGCGAATCTGATCGGACGTTCCGGTGGCTGTCATCGAATCTCCGCTTCGTGGGTCCATCTGAGGAGACCGCTGGGTCAGTGGGTCCGTCTGAGCCAGGCCGGAGTGGGGCCCGCTGTGTCCCTGGGTCTGGGAGTTGTTGGGTCTGCATGGTCCGGCTGGGGGAGGGAGAATGTGTGCTGCTCTGAACGTAGAGCTGTGGACTAGAATTTTGCTAGGAGTCTCGGCCTTCAATAATAATAATTATGGCATTTGCTAAGTGCTTATTATGTGCCAAGCACTGTTCTAAGCGCTGGGGTAGATGCAAAGTAATCAGGTTGCCCGAAGTGGGGCTCATAGTCTTAATCCCAATTTTACAGATGAGGTAACTGAGGCACAGAGAAGTTCAGTGCCTTGCCCAAGGTCACACAGCAGACAAGTGGCAGAGGCAGGATTAGAACCCAGATCCTTCAGGCCCATGCTCTATCCACTAAGCCACGTTACTTCCTCTAAGTTCTAGATGGTTCTAGACTCAAGGCCGGACCCTCTGGTTAGGGGTTCTGCCTGTTTCTGACCCGACCGTGGGTCCGGGAGCGGCCTGGAGCCTTCAGTTGTATAGAAAGGCAGAACCCCATTCCCGGCCCTGTCTGTAAAGCCTCCTGTCCATCCCCTGATCCCGGAGTTCGGACTTCCTCATCTAGTAAATGAGCGCCCCCCCGCCCCGGGGAAAGAGGGGTCCAGTGTTAGATCTAGGACGGAGTGAACAATCACTGAGTAAGATAACCTGATCTCTCCTGAAAGAGCAGGTGCGGAATAAACCGGGGCGGGGGAGAGGAGCCGGGACGGGACGCGGAGGGAGGGGCAGGCTCCCACCCCTACATCAGAAGGATAGAAAGGGAGAAAATACAAAATTTTGTTTCTCCTGAAAAGGCAACGGCATTGTCTGACGCTTCCTCCCCAAAGAGCAGACTGGGTTCCAAGGTATGACAGGTGGTCTGTTACGAAATTTACAACATTCTCTGAAGCCCCACTTTTCCTCATCTCCCATTCCCTTCTGCGTCTCCCTGACTTGCTCCCTTTGCTCTCTCCCCACCCCCACCCCCACAACATTTACGAATATATCTGTAATTTTATTTATTTGTATTAATATCCATCTCCCCCGATCTAAACTGTGAGCTCGTGTGGGCAGGGAATATCACTGTTTATTGTTGAATTGTACTTTCCCAAGCGCTAAGTTCAGCATTCCGCACACGATAAGCGCTCAATAAATATGACTGAGTGAATGAATGAATGAATGAATGAATGAATGAATGAATGGATTCTGCAGGTCGAATCATCTTTCCCGCCTACCTCTCACCCACATCTCTCCCTGCCACAAAAGCCTCCGCAGGCTCCGCGAGTCTCTCAGCATCAAAAGAAACTTAGCTTCAAGACACACTCAATAAAATGCGCTCAAAAAAACGTTACTACTGATGTAGCCTGATTCCGTTGGCCGTGAAAGGGTTGTGGCTAGGGGCCAGAGTCTTGAGGACGAATTTTTGGAGGGGGACAAGGTCCTGCCTCATTTGGCAATCTCAATCAAACCTTCGCCTTTCTCCCCCCGCGGAATAAAAGTCTACCACAGCTGCTTTCTGCTCTGAAAGAAACTTTATTCCCTAAGCAGGAATTCGTCGATACACCAGGATAGCAGCTCTGATATTGGGCGCGTTACACTCACCCGCCTCGTGAATCCTTATCCCTATAATTCCGAGATCCCCTGTCACCCAGGAGATCCAATTATCGGGGTGGGGGAAGGTTTCCGCAGAAAGGCTTAGCAAGGGGATAGTTGCAGAGAAGAGAAGGAGAGGAGGGGTCTCCCATTCACCACTTCAGAAAAATGCTGGGTTTTTCTTTCTACTTCAGAGTGGTGAGCGGGGCGACGACATTGCTACTTTCTCTTGGGTGGGCACTTCTCCTGACAGATAGGAGAAGGGACCTGGTCCGGGGGGCATTTTGGCTGGTTTGGGGGAGGCACCCAGGGCCCAGGGCAGGTCGGCGAGCCCGGAGATGGGCACTTGGGCGGGCATGGCTCTGGGCATGGTGGCGGCTGGTATGGTGGTTGGCACGGAGGAGGTTGGCACGGCGGCGGCTGGCAAGGAGGAGGTTGGCACGGCGGCGGATGGCAAGGAGGAGGTTGGCATGGCTGCTTACACTGCTGCTGGTTCTGGTACGACATCTTTCCCAGACTGAGGCAAAGCCGGAAGACTGGCTGGTGGGGAGGGGACATAAGGAGAGGAGAGGGAAGAGAAATAAATGAGGGGATGTTATCCCTACTCGGGACTGACCCCTCCCCATTATCTGTATCCCGTTCCCGACTTAGAATAGTACATTGCATTCAGTAGACGCTCAGTAAATATAGCCACCGTTAATAATAATGATAATTGTACTATTTGTTAAGCACTGACCATGCTCCAAGCGCTGGGGTAGATTCAAGATAATCAGATCGGATAAGGTCCCTGTCCCGCGTGGGACTCATAGTCCAAGGTGGAGGGAAACAGGTATTGAATTCACATTTTACAGAGAAGGAAATTGAGGCACAGAAAAGTCAAGTGATGTATCCAAGGTAACACACAGCAGAAAAGTGGCAGAGCAGGGAGTATTCATTCATTCATTCATTCATTCAATCATATTTATTGAGCGCTTACTGTGTGCAGAGCACTGTACTAGGCGTTTGGAAAGTACACCACCACAATAAAATAGAACTCAGGTCACCTGACTCCGAGATCCTTGCTCTTTCTATTAGGTTACTCTGCTTCCCACCACATCCCAAAACCACCTAGACCCCCGGGACCACTGAAAAAGTCAAATTTCAGGTCCTCCAGAGAGTCTGGTACTTAGGAAGACAGGAGTCAACACTCCAAGTCCTAACCAGAGAAGCAACGTGGCTTAGGGGATAGAACACGTGCTGGGAGTCAGAAGGACCTGAGTTTTAATCCTGGCTCTGCCACATGTCTGCCGAGAGACCTTGAGCAAATCACTGCTCTGGGCCTCAGTGGCATCATCTGTAAAATGGGGATTAAGAGTGTGAGCTCCATGTGGGACAGGGACTGTGTCCAACCTGATTAACTTGGATCTACCCAGAGCTTGTAATAGTTCTTGGCACATAGTAAGTGTTTAATGAAAACCACTGTTATTATTATTATTACTATCAATGATAATAACCAAGCTTCTATTCTTCTCAACTTCCCTCAACCTGTCTCTTCCTAGTATGTTTCAATAGGAAATGTGAAAAAGACAGGAGGATGGAATCGGGAAGAATGGGAAGATGAAAGGTGGTTACCAGTGAGGGAAGGCCTCCTGGAGGAGGTGGTTTCGTCAGAAAGGACTTGTTGGGTAGGGGCGAAGATTTGAGGGACATTGGAAGGGTCGAAAGGGAGGGATGGTGACCACGAAGGGGGGTCTGAGAGGAGGGCAAAGTAAGGGGAGGAGTAGGAGCAGAGTCGGTGGGAGTAACGGGGAGTTCCTTGGTAAGGACTCTCGATGCTCTCTCCCACCTCCAAAAGTGGGACCAAGGGAAAGAGGTTGGGGTAGACGATTTGAGCACGAGATGATAGAGAAGCAGCTTGTCCTAGGGGAAAGAGCCCGGGTTTGGGAATCAGAAGATCTGGATTCGAATTCCGGGCCAATTGCTTCACTTCTCTGTGCCTCAGTTACCTCATCTGTAAAATGGAATTTAAGACTGAGAACCACATGTGGGACAGGGTCTGCGTCCAATCCGATTATCTTATATCTACCCTAAGGCTTAGAAAAGTGCCTGGCACATAGAGAGTGCTTAACAAATATCTTAAAAAAAAATCACAGCAGATAGAGCAGAGATCGGCCCCCACCGTTTTCAACTACTCCCTTCCCGGTGGCTTATGGATTGCCGTGTCCACCTGCTCCGAAGGAGCGTTCTGGACCGAGTGACCTGATGGGGGGATTTCTGCCTCCAGGAGACTCGCAAAGTTCCCAGAGGTGGGCTTTGGACTTACCGATTCCCGGACCTTGAAGAGCAGCGAGTTGTACGTTGGGTGGTTGGGGGAGTCGGCCGTCAGAGGCCCTATATATATAGCTCGCCCCACCAGGCCCTGGGCGTAGTGGTGATGGATGGATGGATGGTTGGACCGAGGGCGACTATGCAATTCTCGATCTTTCCCAACCGGTGAAGAGTCGTCCTGCCCATTTCCGCCAGGAGCTGCCTCCACCCCGCCCTGAATCCTCGCACGGGAGGGAAGGAAGAAGGGGAGGGAGGAAAGGAGAAGAGTGACTGGCTAATGGAGCCCCCTCCCCTTTCGATAGAAGGAAAATATCTCAAGTGTTGCAATCTAGGTCTTGGACTTGAACGGGACGATGATTTGTCCTGTCTCCTCCTCTGCTCTCGGTTGCCCATCTTGGGGCTGGGAGGAGTTCACAAAGCCTTCCCAAGATTCCCAAGATTCCTCTGTCTCAGGATCGCCTTCTTGTTGTCCCCCCCTGCTCCCCATCTCCTAACCCCCGCCCACACCATTCCTTCAACGGCTCATGCCTTTCCTGCCCCTCCTCAGGGTTTTAGCTCCTTAAGATTGAAACCAAGCCCTCTTCCTCCCGAGAGCTCCCCGCAAATTGACCCTGCCTGGGTAATGTCCAGTGAAGAGTTGTTATGATTGCCTCAGTACTCACGGTGTTTACAATGAACAATAGAATTTCCAAGGAAAGTTAAGCAACAAATGATCAAGTGATCAAAATGTTGATCAAAACGTTGAACAAAGACAGTGGCAGAAACTCAAGCTTTTACTGAGCAGAAGGAGGCAGTGGTAAACCACTTCCGTATCTTTACCAAGAAAATTATATGGATATACATACCAGAATGACTTTATGGCAGAAGATAGGACCTTCTGAAAGGTTGCGTCCATGGACTCGCTATGGGTCGAAAACGACTTGACGGCATTTGAAGAAGAGTAGCTGCAAATGGGATTTGAAAGTAAACTGTGGTTTAAATATGTAGGCTTTGGTTGGTTTATTTAACTTAGACCCATAATTAAGCCCAGGTCCTTCAAAATCTGACATGGACTTAATCCATAACTCGATTTCCCAAGTAGAAAAGGTCACATCTTCTCCAAGAGGCCTTGCCTGATTAAGCCCTCTTTTCCCCAGCTCACTCTCCCTTCTGCATGATCTCTGCACTTGGATGAATGACCTCTGGACATTTTATATTCTCCCTACCCCCAACTCCACAACACTTATGTACATATCTTTAAATTATTGATTATAAATTACTTACTCATATTAATGTCTGTTTCCCCCTCTAGATTGTAAGTTCATTATAAGCAGGGAATGTGTCCGAAAATTCTGTTGTGTTGCACTTTCCCAAGCACTTAGAACAGTGCACTGTATGTAGTAAACTCTCAATAAATACTATTGATTGATTGAAAAGCAGGGTAGGAAATCATCCTAGTTAAGTGACAAGAACATGAGCCTGGGAGTCAGAAATCCTGGGTTCTAATCCCTGCTCTATGACTTGCCTGCTATGTGACCTTGGGCAAATAACATCACTTCTCTATACCTCAGAATCCTCATTTGTAAAAACGAGGATAAGATACTTGTTTTTTCTTCCCCCTTAAGCTAGTCCCATTTAGGGCAGGGACTGTACTCCATCTGCTGTACCTCAGGGCTTAGTACAGTGTTTAGCACATAGTCACTCAGTAAATCATATTTATTGAGCGCTTACTGCATACAGAGCACTGTCTTAAGCGCTTGGGAGAGTACAATACAACAATAAATGGATGCATTCCCTGCCCACAACGAGTTTACAGTTTGGTCCTTCACAAATATCATTATCATCATCATCATCATCATCATCATCATCATCATCATCATTCATTCAATTGTATTTATTGAGCACTTACTGTTTGCAACGCACTGTACTAAGCGCTCGGGAGAGTACAATATAATAACAAATAGACACATTCCTGTCCACAACAGCTCACAGTCTAGAGGGGCAGACATTACAATAAATAAATAAATAAATAAATAAATAAATAAATAAATAAATAAATAAATAAATAAATAAATAAATAATCATCATTATTTGAGCAGAGATCTCCCTGCCCCAGGGGTTGGAAGTTTTTTATGGTATCTGTTAAGTGCTTACTATGTGCCAGACACTGTACTAAGTACCGCGGTAGATTTGGGGATAGTACTAGGGGAGGGGGACGAGACAGAGGCCTGCGGGACAGGGGGACTCGGGTCCCCGGGTCACCCCACATGGGCTCGCTAATCCCTGGGCGGGTAAAAACACGTCCGGGCAAGGAAGGAGGAAGTGTGGGAACAGAGGCGGGCAGGGGACCAGGAACACGGGCGAGGTCACCCAGTGACAACGGATGAGCCCCGCGGCACCGGGGTGAAGTTGAGGGAAGAGATAGGGAGAGGGGAGACAGTGGCTAGTGAGCCCACCAGAGGGTCTCGACAGAAGCGCTTAATATAGTGCCGGGCACACAGTAAGCACTTAAATACCAGAATTACTATTATTACTAAGAGCAGGGAAGGAAGGTTGATGACAGGAGGGACGAAGGTAGGAGGGGGTGTGGTCTCTGTCCCGGAGGAGCTACCAGTCTGATTAATTATTATTATTATTATTACGGCATTTAAGTGCTTACTATATGCCAGTTATGGTATTAAGCCCTGGGGTGGATACAAGCAACTCCCAGTCCCTGTCCCATGGGTAACTCACAAACTCAATCCCCATTTTACAGATGAGGTGACTGAGGTCCAGAGAATTGCAGTGATTTGCCCAAGGTCACATAGAAGACAAGGGGCAGAGCAGTGATTAGAACCCATGGTCTTCTGAGTTCCAGGCCCGTGTTCTAGCCACTATGCCATGATCGGGGAGACAGGACACGTCCACGCTATCCTACACACTGTGCTGGGCACTGGTGGATGGGTAGAGCGGGAAGGAGGAGGAGACATTCATTCTTTCTTTCATTCAGTCAATCATATTTATTACTGTGCGTAGAGCACTGTACTAAGCTCTTGGGAAAGTACAATAAAACAATAAACAGTGACATTCCCTGCCCACAACCAGGTCACAATAATAATAGTAATAGTAATCTAGAGTGGGAGAGAAAGACATCATACCCTCCAGGGGCTCCGTACGGTATGAAAGGTTGGACGCAGGGGAATCTGGACAAAGTAGGGAAATGACTTCATGCTGCCCAACCCGAGCTCTCAGAAACGCGGTCCCGGAGCCGGATGGGCACAGATCCAGCCCGGACACGTGTGTGTCCCGACCGCGTGTGGGGCAAATCCCGATCCCTCCCTTCTGGCGCTGTTCCACCCGATTTCCATCCGGACAGCCTAGTGTTATTCTTCAAGTCTAACCACACTCCTTCCCGTTGCAGCATAAACTCACTGACCCTCGAACTGGCTCCTAGGGGAAACAGACCTAACCGGTCTTGTCCTTCTCTCCAAGACCTTCCAGAAGTGGGCAACGGGAAATACTGTCTCCCTCACCCCGAGCTGCAGCTTTCTCCTCGCCGTTCTCCCCTACACAGTCTTGGAGTCAGTCGGGAGTTCCGAGGGCACTTATCTGAAAATAATAATGTTGGTATTTGTTAAGCGCTTACTATGTGCAGAGCATTGTTCTAAGCGCTGGGGTAGATACAGGGGAATCAGAGTGTCCCACGTGAGGCTCACAGTTAATCCCCATTTTACAGATGAGGGAACTGAGGCAGAGAGAAGTTAAGTGACTTGCCCACAGTCAGACAGTTGACACGTGGCAGAGCTGGGATTCGAACCCATGACCTCTGACTCCCACGCCCAGGCTCTTTCCACCGAGCCACTCTGCCGGCCCACAGGGAGCTTTGTCCGGAGGCTTGACCCGGGGCAGGTCTCAAACATGTCTGTCTCGCCGCCGACCCCTGGCTCACTCTCTCCCTTTGACCTGGAAAGCCCGCCCTCCTCAAATCTGCCAATCACTTTTCCCCCTTCAAAGCCCTACTGAAGGTGCACCTCCTCCAAGAGGCCTTCCCAGACTAAGCCCCTTTTACCTAGATCCCCCTCCCGTCCGTGTCACCTCGACTTGTTCCCTTTGCTCTTCCCCCCACCCCTCCCTACAGCATTTATGTACATATGTATATACCTATAATTCTATTTATTTATATTGATGCCTGTTTACTTGATTTGATGTCTGTCGCCCCTCTCTAGACTGTAAGCCCGTTGTGGACAGTTGCTGAATTGTACCCTCAAAGCGCTTAGTACAGTACTCTGCGCACAGTAAGCGCTTAATAAATATGATTGAATGAATGAATGAAACATAAAAGTATAGGGACCCAAAGACGTTAGGCCGTTTGTCCAAAACACCCCAGCACGTCCAGGGCAGACCTAAAACCAGCAAGCCGAAGTTTCCAAACTCTGGGACTCGGGGCCTCTTTTGTGAACTCATTCTCCTGTCCATTCCAACGTGGGCAGTTTCAGGAATCATGGATTGTCTCACCGCCCTGTCCCTCCACCACGTCCTCGATTCTGCACCCAGCATTAAGGAGATGCCCAGGGTGGAGGAAGGGCACAAGGAATGGAAAAGTTGGGCAGTTGGTTGGGCGCATGTTGTGGGGTGCTGAAGGGGGCCGGCCGGGGGCAGTAAGAGGGAACACCATGTCCCCCAAGGACGGTCGTGGTTACCCAAGAGGGTGTCGGCTGCTTCAGGGGGCCCCGGGCCTCTGGGTTGCCACATGGAATGGATTGGGAAACTGAGGCGAACCCAACTGCACGGCCTCGTGCCGCCCGCCCCCGCGACCCCCGTGCCACCCGATAAAAGCAGTCCGGCCCGAGCCACAGCCACCCGCCCGCTCCACCACTGCAACCAGCTGCCACTTCACCCAGGCCGGTGAGTCCTCTCCCCATCATCCCGGGGGTCTGATTTGGGGGACGGGACGGGAAGTGGGGCTAGACAGAGGGTCATGGTACTGGGTGGTGTCGGGTCACCTGACTATGAAACGGACCAGGATTTGGGGAGAGAGGAGAATCGGAGTTTGCCCTCAGCCCCTTTCTCCTTTTCTCTTCAGCCGCAGAGATGTCTTTAAATTGGAGGGGGGGGGCGGGGGGATGGGGGGACGAGACGTTTGGGGTGTGGGTGCTATGGCTTTAAATGGGGAGAAGTCTTCTCTGTAGCTGGGGTGGATTCAATCTGAAAATCGGATTGAAAACCAAATTTAGCCAACTGAGAATGAAAGAAAAGGTGCTAAAGTGCCCGGGCAGTAGACTGAGGTTAGAGAGAGCGTGCTGATGGTAAAGAAGTCAGGCTGATGGTCAAGAGAGTATTTATTAAGTGCTTACTGGGTGCAGAACACTGTATTAAACGCTGGGGTAGAATACTCACGTGGAAGACATGATCATCAGGGGCCTCACAGTCTCGGTGCAGTGACTAGGTTGGGTATAATAAAATTAGAAAGCAGAGGGGACAGGCATTCTGTATCTCGAACTACCTCCTGCCTTGAGTCCATTTTAGAGTCTGCCCACGTCGAGAAAGATGTCTTTCCAGCATTATCAGTGCAAACAGGTGTGCCAGCCCCCTCCTCCATGCCAGCCCAAGTGCCCACCTACAAGCTCTGAGCCGTGTCCACCGAGACACCCGGAACCGTACCAGCCGCAAAACCCAGAATCGTGCCATCCGGGATACCCAGAACCGAGTCAGCCGCGATACCCGGAACCGAGCTACCCGAGATACCCAGAACCGACCTACCCGAAATACCCACAACCATACCAGCCACGATACCCGGAACAGAACTACCCGAAGCATCCAGAGCCATGCCAGCCACGATACCCGGAGCCATGCCCACCAAGAAGCCCAAATTCGAGATACCCGGAACCGTGCCATCCACGACACCCACAGCCGTGTCCACCTAGAAGCCCGGAACCGTGCCCCCCGAGACACCCGGAACCGTGCCATCCGCGACACCCAGAGCTGTGCCCACCTAGAAGCCCGGAACCGTGCCCCTCGAGACACCCGGAACCGTGCCATCCGCGACGCCCAGAGTTGTGCCCACCTAGAAGCCCGGAACCGTGCCCCCCGAGACACCAGGAGCCGTGCCCTCCAAGAAGTCCTGTGTCGGGCCAGCCCCACTTCCCTGAGCCATGCCCACCGAGGAGCCCAGAATCATGCTCTCCTGGGCGCCATAGGCACCGTCCTAAATATCCGGCTCAGTGCTCAGAGCCGTGCCCTCTGCAGTGCCCGGAGCCGCGCCCATCGCAGCCACAGCAATGGAAGTGCACCCCCGTGCAGCCCTCACCCTGCTGCCAGGGGAAATTCCCCCAGGAGTATAAGTAACACCGCCCGGTGCTGGCCACTCCGTCACGCTCAGTGATGGAGACCCTGCCCCCCGAACACACCCCTAAATCTCTCCCCACCCGACCCTTCCCCGGGGGAGACCAGCCCCGTCTCACCCTGCTTCAGCTGAGCTGAGCGGCTCCAGCTCCGTAGACAGCAGGCGAGGGCAGCAGAGGAGGAAAGGGGTCTAGAGCAGGGGTACCTGATCCCGCGGCCTGATCCTGAATCTTTTTCTGCCCCGACCCTTTTCTGTCCCCTTCCCCGTGATCCCGCCTGATCCTACGCTGGCTGTTCCCTTCTACACCGTCAATAAAGACACGCTTCTGGAGAATTTGCTTTCCAAGTGATTTCCTTCTAAACCCAAACACACACACATACACAATCGCTCACACGGAAACAAACGCACTGCCTGAGTTGGGGGGAGACTCTGTCTCTGTCCCAGCTGGGCTCTGGGGAGGGACAGAGGAGCCAGTTCAGAACTAGCTCGAATATACTCTCGCACCAACCAGTCAATTACTGAGCGATTAGTGTGTGCAGAGCACTGTGTCAAGCTCTTGGGAGAGGAAAACACAACAGAGTAGGTAGAAGTGATCCCCTCCCACAAGAAGGTGACAGCCCACAGGGGGATACAGGCATTAAACTAAATTAGCGGTAGGGGAAATAGATGCCCTCGCCCCATCTCTGCCCACTACCCCTCGAAGCCGCCCCCCACCGAGAAGATAGATACACGAGGCCTGGGTCGGACTGGAACCCGAAGGTGCAACTTTATTCCGAGAGGCGGGGTGGAAAGGGTCAGCGCCCGAGAGGGGACGTCAAAGGCCACCAGCTACTCCTGCTGCTGCCATGGCACGGGAGGCTCCGGACAAGTAGGAGAGCAGGGCTGAGGGTTCTGTGCAGGAGGTGGGCAGGGCTGCGGACACTGAACAGGCGGCGGGCACGGCTGCGGGCACTGGACAGGCGGAGGGCAGGGCTGTGGGCATTGCACAGGCGGAGGGCACGGCTGAGGGATCGGGGGAGGTGGTGGGCACGGCTGCTTGACCTGCTGTTGGTCTTGGTACGACATCTCTGCGGGAGGAAGGTCGAGTTTCTGGAAAGACAAAGGGTTGGGTCACCACATGGAACACGCATCCGCTCCCCCTCCTCCCGCCTTCAGTTTCCCCCGTCCGACTCCAGCCCCGGGAATTCCGAATTTAGCAGGCAGAGCTCCGGGAGCTGCCCTCGCATCCCCGGTAAGGCCGGTCCCCATTCCGAAGCGTCCGGATGCCGGAATGACCGTGTCCCCACCCGAGAGACCCCGGCACGGCTCAGCCCGCTCCCCCAGCCCAGCCCGGAGGACCGCGGAGGCGTGAAGTCCTCTCACCGGAGTCTGCACGGGCTGCGGTCCGGATGGCGAGTGGTTGGCGATAAAAAAGCCCAGTCTTTTATCCAGATCCCGGTTGGAGCGGCAGGGCTGCATCCTGGTCTCTGGGCGTAGAGGTCGCAGATGGATTTTCCGGAATCACACCCTCCTATCGCCGTTCCGAGAGGAACACTTCCGCAGCCTCAGACCTCTGATTCAGAGATTTTGGCAGATTTCGGACAGGGACCGTGTCCAAGGAGATATGCTTGTATCCACCCCCGCGTTTAGTACAGTGCTTGGCACATAGTAAACGCTTACAAATACACAATTATTATTATTACGTCGGGAATCCATCCGGAAGGGTTCCAAGGTGGAGGCAGGGCCTCGTCGGAGCGATGGGAAAGTGACAGGGGGAGCTGCAGTGTGGTGCCCTCTGAGACACGACGATGAGGCAGACTGAAGTCGAGAAGAAGGGATGGGGGTACAGGAGAAGGAGGTGGAAGGGAAGTGAAAGGGATGAGGGGAATTGCGTCCAACAGCATGGTATCTTGAGTGCTACTTCCTGACCCCTCCGCCCCTTACCCATCGCTCCATCCATCCTCCTGACTGTGGCCTAATGAGGAGAGCGTGGGCCAGGGAATCGGAGGGACCTGGGTTATAATCCCGATTCCACCACTTGTCTGCGCGGTGATTTGGGGAAAATCATTTAATTTCTCTGCGCCTCGGTTATCTCTGCTGTATAATGGGGATTAAGAGTGTGAGTCACACGTAGAACATTGACTTTGTCCACCCTGATTACCCTGTGTCTAACCCAGCCCTTATTACAGTGCCAGGCATATAGTAAACGCTTAGCAAATACTATTAAATAATAATAATAATAATGATAATGGACAACCCCTCCGGGATTGACCCCGTCCGGCCTCTTGAGGCCTGTCTCCCTTTCCCACCCGGCTCTCAGTGTGCATGGGCCGCTCTGATGTGTTTCCCCACGGGTTCGAAATCGCTGCCGTGACAAGGACCGAACAGGTGGGGTGGCCCCGGGGCAGCCCAAAAGATGAGCCCAGGAAATTAGAAATGTTTTCAAAGAGAACAACGGCTGTAGCGCCACCCTCCAATGCCCGCAAAGAGTTTCTGAGAAAGTCCAAACCCGCCGGACACTCTCCCGTCCTGACGAGCTCTCTGGAGGGGGAGGCTGGAGAGGTCGTCCGGATCGGGCAGGGATGTTTCCAGGAAGTCTTCCAGGATTGTAAACCGCCTTAAGAAACCCACCGCCCTGAGTGCGAAATCCCTGAGTCAGAGGGCAGCGCCATCGGAACTGTGTCTCCAGGAACAGGGATGTGAGGAGGATTATCCGGGAAAATCCCTCTGCAGCCCTTCCGCCCAGAGACCCCGGATCCGGCCCTGCCGCTCCCTCCCGGACTGGGATTAAAAGCTGGGACGCCTCGACTCGCCAACCACTCGCCATCCGGACCGCAGACCGTGCAGACTCCGGTGAGGGGACTTGACGGCTCCGCGGTCCTCCGGGCCGGGCTCGGGGAGCGGGCCGAGCCGCCCCGGGGCCCTCGGGTGGGGACACGGTCCTTCCCGGCGTCCGGACGCTTCGCGATGGGAACCGGCCTTCTCGGGGATGCGAAGGCAGCCCCCGGAGCTCTGCTCGCTGACTCCGGGATCCCCGGGGCGGGGATCGGACGGGCGGGGGGGACGGAAGGCGGAGGGAGGAGGAGCGGGTGCGTGTTCCGTGCAAGTGACCCAGCCCCTTGTCTTTCCAGAAACCTTCCCTTCCTACCGCAGAGATGTCGTATCAGGACCAGCAGCAGGTCAAGCAGCCGTGCCCACCACCTCCCCCGATCCCGCAGCCGTGCCCGCCTCCTGTCAAGTGCCCGCAGCCTTGCCCGCCGCCCGTCAAGTGCCCGCAACCCTGCCCACCGCCTGTCAAGTGCCCGCAGCCATCCCCGATCCCCCAGCCGTGCCCGCCGAAATGCCAGGAGCCGTGCCCGCCCCCGCCGTGCCAGAAGTGATGTCTCCGGCAGCAGGACTAGCCTGAGCCGCGGCCGTCTGAGCTCCGCGCCCTCCATTTTCACGGTCCCGTGTCCGTTCCCATTCCCCGTTCCTGGGCGAACATGCCAGGCATTGGCGGGTCCCCGATGCCCCACTACCGCGCCCCCACCAAGCCCAGGCCCGGATCCCCTTGCCCGCTTCCCGAAATAAACAAATTATCGGTGGATTAACGAGTCGCTGTGAATGTACCCGTCGGATTCCTGGTCCAACTGTTCTTGGCCTGTTGAAGATACCGCTCAGGGAGCAGGGAAGGAGGGAGACAGGACACACACATGCACAAACCTATACACACTGCCAGGTTCTGGAAAAGGGACAGGGAGAGGAGGAGGAGGGGACCCTGTCCCTGCTCTCGAGGGGCTGCCAGTCCATGCGATTCGAAGGCGGGGCTACAGGGAGATCTGGATAAAGAAGTGCAACGCCTTCAGGCTGCCCCCGCGATCCGACTCCCGGGAGCTCAGAGTCGCGGTCCCGAAGCCGGACGGGCACAGATCCAGCCTGGACACGTGGGTGCTCCGACCGTCTGCGGGGGAAATCCCGTTCCCTCCCTCGGGGCGTTGTATCACACGATTGCTTTCCGGACAGCCGAGAGCTATTCTTCGAGTCTAACCGCACTCCTTCCCACTGCAGCATAAATTTAGTGGCCCTCAAACTGGCTCCTCGGGGAAACACTCCTTAACTGTCTCGTCCTCCTCCCCTAGATCCTCCAGGGGAGAAGAACAGGCAATACGATCTCTCTCACCCCGACCCTCAGCCTCCTCCTCTCAGGCCCCACTCTCCACTTCTGTTTCGCTTCCACACAGTTCTGGAGTCAGTCGGACAGCCCGAGGGCACCAGATCTGGAGATCCGGTCCAAGAGGAATTTTGTGTCCAGGTCTGGCCTGGGGCGGGTCTCAAACATGGGACAGCGGAGCCCAGAGAAATTAATTTGCCTGTCCCATTAGTCAATCCATCATTCCCATTTATTGAGCACTTCCTTTGTGCAGACTACTGCAGTAATTTCTTGAGAGAGTATAATAAAACAGAGTGGGCCGACATACTCTCCCTGCTCACAAAGGGTTTACCTTCTAGTGGGGGAGACAGACATTAAAATGAATGGCAGATATGAACATGAGTGCTGTGGGCTCAGGTTGGGATGAATAGCAGGTGCATAAATGTACATAACCAAGTTTAAGGGCGAAACAGAAGGGAGAGGGAATGGGGAAATGATGGCTTAGTTGGGGAAGGTTTCTTGGAGGAAATGTGATTTCAGTAAAGCTTTGAAGTTGGAAAGAGTGGTGGCCTGTTTTGTATATGAAGGGAGAGGGACTCCTGACCAGAGGGAAATGTGGGCAAAGGGTCGGTGGTGAGATAAACGAGATCGAGGTACAGGTTAGCATTAGGGGAATGAAGTCTGTGGGATGGATTATAGTAGGAAATCAATGAGGTAAGGTAGGAGGGGCAGAGTGATGGAGTGCACTGAAGACAATGGAAAGGGATTTCTTTCTGATGCCTGGGTGGATGGGCAACCACTGGAGGTTCTTGAGGAGTGGAGAATCACGGATTGAACGGTGTTTTAGAAAAATGATGCGGGAAGCAGAGTGCGGTAAAGACTAGAATGGGAAGAGACAGAAGACAGGGAGGTCAGTGAGGAGGCTGATGCAGTAGTCAAGGCGGGAAAGGATAGTCAATCAATAATTGGTATTTGTTGAACGCTTACTATTCCCGCCTGGGGGTCTCCTTCAGGCTGGGGGAAAGGATCGAGGGCGTCGTGGGACGATGGGACATGAGGGCAGTCCACGTTTCCCGAAGATGCCCAAGTTAGACTGAACAGGACAGTGACACCGCGGTCGCGGCTCGTGTCTCGGAATCCAGAACCGTCGGCCTGCTGGTCTCTGATCTACCCTGCGCAGGCTGTGTGACTTCTCTTCTCCATCTGCACCCTCTTCCTTGGAGAACACAATCGCTCCCATGGCTTCAAATACCATTTCTATGAAGATGATTCCCAAATCTTCATCTCCATTCCGACCTCTCCTCTTCTCTGCCCTCTCGTAATGTCTGGTGCCTTCAAGACGTCTCTAATTGGATGTCCCCCCGACACCTCAAACTTAACATATCCGAAACAGAACTCCTCATCTTCCCTCCCCTGATGCCATCTTGTACCTCGATCTCGTTTATCTCGCCACCGATCCCTTGCCCACATCTTCCCTCTGGTCAGGACTCTCTCTCCCTTCATACACAAAACAGGCCAGCACTCTTTCCAACTTCAAAGCCTTATTAAAATCACATTTTCTTCAAGAGGCCTTCCCCGACTAAGCCGTCATTTCCCCTATTCCCTCTCCCTTCTGTTTCGCCCTTACACTTGGATATGTACACTTTACGCACCTCCTATTCATCCCAGCCTCAGCTCCACAGCACTCATGTCCGTAACTGCCATTTATTTTAATGTTTATCTTCCCCTCTAGACTGTAAGCCCTTTGTGAGCAGGGAATATGTCCGCCAACTTTGTTATAATATGCTCTCTCAATAGCTTACTATAATGCTCTGCACAAAGGAAGCACTTAATAAATACGATTGATGGAATGATGGATTGACATTGGACATGTATCTTCTCATCTGTAAAATGGGGACCAAGACTGTGAGCCCCAAGTGGGACAACCTGATAACCTCGTATCTATCCCAGCGCTTAGAACAGTGCTTGACACATAGTAAGCGCTTAACAAATGCCATTATTATTATTATTATCTTAATTTCTCTGGGCTCAGCTGCCCCGTGTTTGAGACCCGCCCCAGGCCAGACCTGGACACAAAATTCCCCTTGGCCCGGATCTCCAGATCTGGTGCCCTCGGGCTGTCCGCGCCCAGGACCTTGTGGATGCGAAACAGGGGTGGGGAGTAAGAGCTGAGAGGAGAAGGTTGCGGGTCGGGGTGAGGGAGAACCTATTGCCCGTTTTCTGTCCCTGGAGGATCTGGGGGAGGAGGATGAGATCCCTAAGAGCTGTTTCCCGAGGAGCCAGTTTGAGGGCCACTAAATTTATGCTGCAGTGGGAAGGAGTGCGGTTAGACTCGAAGAATAGCTCTCGGCTGTCCGGAAAGCAATCGTGTGATACAACGCCCCGAGGGAGGGAACGGGATTTCCCCCGCAGACGGTCGGAGCACCCACGTGTCCAGGCTGGATCTGTGCCCGTCCGGCTTCGGGACCGCGACTCTGAGCTCCCGGGAGTCGGATCGCGGGGGCAGCCTGAAGGCGTTGCACTTCTTTATCCAGATCTCCCTGTAGCCCCGCCTTCGAATCGCATGGACTGGCAGCCCCTCGAGAGCAGGGACAGGGTCCCCTCCTCCTCCTCTCCCTGTCCCTTTTCCAGAACCTGGCAGTGTGTATAGGTTTGTGCATGTGTGTGTCCTGTCTCCCTCCTTCCCTGCTCCCTGAGCGGTATCTTCAACAGGCCAAGAACAGTTGGACCAGGAATCCGACGGGTACATTCACAGCGACTCGTTAATCCACCGATAATTTGTTTATTTCGGGAAGCGGGCAAGGGGATCCGGGCCTGGGCTTGGTGGGGGCGCGGTAGTGGGGCATCGGGGACCCGCCAATGCCTGGCATGTTCGCCCAGGAACGGGGAATGGGAACGGACACGGGACCGTGAAAATGGAGGGCGCGGAGCTCAGACGGCCGCGGCTCAGGCTAGTCCTGCTGCCGGAGACATCACTTCTGGCACGGCGGGGGCGGGCACGGCTCCTGGCATTTCGGCGGGCACGGCTGGGGGATCGGGGATGGCTGCGGGCACTTGACAGGCGGTGGGCAGGGTTGCGGGCACTTGACGGGCGGCGGGCAAGGCTGCGGGCACTTGACAGGAGGCGGGCACGGCTGCGGGATCGGGGGAGGTGGTGGGCACGGCTGCTTGACCTGCTGCTGGTCCTGATACGACATCTCTGCGGTAGGAAGGGAAGGTTTCTGGAAAGACAAGGGGCTGGGTCACTTGCACGGAACACGCACCCGCTCCTCCTCCCTCCGCCTTCCGTCCCCCCCGCCCGTCCGATCCCCGCCCCGGGGATCCCGGAGTCAGCGAGCAGAGCTCCGGGGGCTGCCTTCGCATCCCCGAGAAGGCCGGTTCCCATCGCGAAGCGTCCGGACGCCGGGAAGGACCGTGTCCCCACCCGAGGGCCCCGGGGCGGCTCGGCCCGCTCCCCGAGCCCGGCCCGGAGGACCGCGGAGCCGTCAAGTCCCCTCACCGGAGTCTGCACGGTCTGCGGTCCGGATGGCGAGTGGTTGGCGAGTCGAGGCGTCCCAGCTTTTAATCCCAGTCCGGGAGGGAGCGGCAGGGCCGGATCCGGGGTCTCTGGGCGGAAGGGCTGCAGAGGGATTTTCCCGGATAATCCTCCTCACATCCCTGTTCCTGGAGACACAGTTCCGATGGCGCTGCCCTCTGACTCAGGGATTTCGCACTCAGGGCGGTGGGTTTCTTAAGGCGGTTTACAATCCTGGAAGACTTCCTGGAAACATCCCTGCCCGATCCGGACGACCTCTCCAGCCTCCCCCTCCAGAGAGCTCGTCAGGACGGGAGAGTGTCCGGCGGGTTTGGACTTTCTCAGAAACTCTTTGCGGGCATTGGAGGGTGGCGCTACAGCCGTTGTTCTCTTTGAAAACATTTCTAATTTCCTGGGCTCATCTTTTGGGCTGCCCCGGGGCCACCCCACCTGTTCGGTCCTTGTCACGGCAGCGATTTCGAACCCGTGGGGAAACACATCAGAGCGGCCCATGCACACTGAGAGCCGGGTGGGAAAGGGAGACAGGCCTCAAGAGGCCGGACGGGGTCAATACCGGAGGGGTTGTCCACTATTATTATTATTATTCAATAGTATTTTTAAGCGCTTACTATATGCCAGGCACTGTAATAAAGGCTGGGGTAGACACACGCTCATCAGGGTGGACACAGTCAATGTCCTACGTGTGGCTCACACAGCCGAGGCGCAGAGAAATTAAATGATTTTCCCAAAGTCACCGCGCAGACAAGTGGCGGAGCCGGGATTAGAACCCAGGACCCTCTGATTCCCTGGCCCACGCTCTCCCCATTAGGCCACGGTCAGGAGGATGGATGAAGCGATGAGGAGGAAGCGGAGGGGTCAGGAGATAGCACTCAGGGTAGCACGCTGTTGAACCCTATTCCCCTCACTTATCTTCCCACTCTTCCTCTTGCTCCTCACTCCCTTCTTCCCGACTTCAGTCTGCCTCATCGTCGTGTCTCAGAGGACACCACACTGCAGCTCCCCCTGTCACTTTTCCATCGCTCCGACGAGGCCCTGCCTCCACCTTGGAGCCCTTCCGGATAATTCCCGACATAATAACAATAATAATAATAATATTTGTGTATTTGTAAGCGCTTACTATGTGCCAAGCACTGTACTAAGCGCTAGGGTGGATACAAGTAAATCGGCTTGGACATGGTCCCTATACCACTTAGGGGTCACAGTCTCAATCCCCATTTTACAGATGAGGTAACTGAGGCACAGAGGAGTGAAATGACTTGCCCAAGGTAGCACAGCAGACATGTCGGGGAGCCGGGATTAGCACCCATGACCATCTGACTCTCAGGCCTGTGCTCTAACTACTATGCCATGCTGCCACCATCTTCAGAAACCCCTAATTTTACGCTTTCCCACAGACTCCAGGCGAGGGGAGCGAGGGCTGCGCAAGCGTGTGTCTGTTGTGTTCAGAACCCGATAAGGGGTCGTCAATTTATCCAGCGTTTCGGCCCTGGGGGGCAGGGGGTCTTGGGAGAGGCCAATGTCTTTGGGGTCTGAGGCTGCATCCCCTTCGCCCCGCTTTCCCAACCTTCCGGTCTCGGACGGGATTTCGGGCCTTCGCAACTTTCCAAATCGAGCTCCTCCCTCTGTCCTCGAAGCCAGGGAGCTCCTCGGGAGCAGGCAGGGACACTTCCAGGAAGTCTTCTAGGATTCTGGGCTACTCCAGGGGACGCCCTGCTCAATTGGGCCGAAATCTCTGAATCAGAGGGCCGAATCCTCGGAAGTCTCCCTCTCGCAACAGCGTTAGGAGGGTGTGATTCCGGAAAATCCCGCTGCGACCTCTCCTCCCAGAGATCCAGGATCCAGCCCTGCCGCTCCCTCCCGGACTGGGATATAAGGCTGGGGCGCCCGGACTCGCCAACCACTCGCCATCCGGACCGCAGCCCGTGCAGACTCCGGTAAGGGGACTTCCTGGCATCCGGACTCTTCGGGATCGGGATCGGCCCTCCCGGGGATGAATCCGGGATCCCCCGGGTGGGGGTCAGGCTGGGGGAACTGAGGGCGGAGGGAGAGGGAGCGGATACTTGTTCCGTGCGAGTGACCCAGCCCCGTGTCTTTCCAGAAACCCACCCCTTCGCCCGCAGAGATGTCGTACCAGGATCAGCAGCAGGTCAAGCAGCCGTGCCCACCACCTCCCCCGATCCCTCATCCCTGCCCGCCGCCTGTGAAGTGTCCGCAGCCTTGCCCGCCGCCTGTGAAGTGTCCGCAGCCCTGCCCGCCGCCCGTCCAGTGCCCGCAGCCCTGCCCACCGAAATGCCCAGAACCGCATCCCCCTAAATGTCCGGAGCCGTGCCCGCCCCCGCCGTGCCAGCAGCAGAAGTAGCTCCGACCCCCTCGGCTCCCCAACTCCCGGGCACCATCCTTCCCGCACCGCCCAGCTGCTGCCCTCCCCGAAGACTCCCCTTGCCCTGGCTTCATACCACTCGCCCCGTTGCCGCCGACCCTCCCCTCCCCCTGCGTCCTCGGTCAATCCCCTCCTCTTCGCACATTAAAAACCCTTCATGGTGAGCTTGGCTTCGGCTGGAGTCCTTTCCCAACTGGCTCTGTGCTCCGGATACGCCGCTCAGGGGTGAAGCAGCGTGGCTTAGTGGAAAGAGCACGGGCTTGGGAGTCAGAGGTCGTGGGTTCTAATCCTGCCTCCGCCACTTATCAGCTGTGTGACTTTGGGCCAGTCACTTCACTTCTCGGGTCCTCAGTTACCTCATTTGTAAAATGGGGATTAAGACTGTGAGCCCCTGCTGGGACAACCTGATTACCCTGTATCTACCCCAGCTCTTAAAACAGTGCTTGGCACATAGTAAGCGCTTAACAAATACCATCATTATTATGGACACACACAGGGTGCTGCGGGAGGGGGAGGGGAGACGTGGTCCTTACCCTTGGAGAAGTGGTCGAGTGAAATCTCACATAGACACATACGCACAGAGTGCTGGGTGTGGGGGAAGGGAGGGAGGAGGAGGAGACACGGTCTTTGACAGTCTGCTCAGGAGATATCACACACATGCACATAGACGCACTCACCCACACGCACATACACAAACTCACACACACATACACTGTGCTCGGTGCTGCGGAAGGGTCAGAGGGAGGAGACACGGTCCCTTCCATTGGGAATCTGGTCGGGAGATATCACATACACAAACATGCACACACACACATACATACACACGGTGATGGACCCAAAGGGAGGGAAAGAGGGAGGACTCACGATCTCTCCACCAGCATCTTTCATTCAATCATATTTATTGAGCGCTTACTGTGAGCTCAGTGGAAAGAGCCTGGGCTTCGGAGTCAGAGGTCATGAGTTCGACTCCCGACTCTGCCACTTGTCAGCTGTGTGACTGTGGGCAAGTCACTTAACTTCTCTGTGCCTCAGTTACCTCATCTGTAAAATGGGGATTAACTGTGAGCCTCACGTGGGACAACCTGATTACCCTATATCTACCCCAGCGCTTAGAACAGTGCTCTGCACATAATAAGCGCTTCACAAATACCAACATTATTATTAAGCGCTTGGGAGAGAACAATATATCAATAAACAGACACATTCCCTTCCCTCAAGGAGCTTAGAGGGGAAACAGACATTAATATAAACAAATACATTTCCCTCAGCTCCCTGAACCTATCGGTCTTTTCCCAGGGCTGGAATTCCTACACCATCCCTGACCATCCTGGTTGCCGCCCCCACCCGCCTGCCAGTGAGACCCCCGTCTCTTCCACTTGTGGGTTAGAAACGCCTGCCAGAAGCAGAGCCAAAAGGGCGATGCAGGGTGGGGAAGGATGCGGGACTGATACGAGAAATGACTTTGGGTAAGTGACTTCACTTCTCTGTGACTCAGTTACCTCATCTGTAAACTGGGGATTGAGACCGTGATTAAAAATAATACTAATTAATAATAATGATGGTATTTGTTAAGGGCTTACTATGTGCCAAGCACTGTAAGGAATGGGGGCTTTCCGTCGGAGCATAATCCCTTCTCCCCTCGATCCCTGCAAGTGAGTGGGGAGGCGGGGGACCCTCACCCGCAACGCCATTGATGACGCCACAGTGAGCTCACAATCGGGAACTCGGATATTCCCATCGGCGGCGGGGAACGGGGGTCTCATCTTACAGGAATCGCCGAGACCCCATCTCAGCGGCCCGGCACCTTCAACATCACGGTCCGGGGAACAGATCCAGTGAGCTCGGGGGGTGCTTTGACCCTGGAGGGACCTAGGGGGAAGGGTCCGGGATGAGGGGAGGGGTCGGAGGGCGATGTCCCTCTCTCAGATTGGGCTCGTTTAGGGTGGTGGGGCTAGAGACTCCAGGAATTTATCGCCTGGGGACTGAACATGTGGGGGTCTTGTGGGCTTGGGGGGCGAGAATGGATTATGCTTCGACGGAAAACCGGTTGTCTGGCGACCTGCCCCCATTCCTTACAGTGCTTGGCACATAGTAAACCCTTTACAAATACCACCATCATTATTAATTATTATTATTATTTTCGTATTTGTTAAGCGCTTACTATGTGCCTGGCACTATATTAAGCTCTGGGGTGGATACAAGCAAATCAGGACGGACACAGTCCCTCTCCCATATGGGGCTCACAGTCTCAATCCCCAATTCATGCTCCAATTCCAAGCCCTGGAGTCAGTCGATCAGTGAGTCAATCATATTTATTGAGCGTTTACTGTGTGCAGAGCACTGCACTAAACCCTTGGAAGAGTACAATCCAGTCATATTCTATTTATTTATATTGATACTTTTGATGCCTATCTACTTGTTTTGTTTTGTTGTCTGTCTCCCCCCTTCTAGACTGTGAGGCCGTTGTTAGGGATTGTCTCTATTTGTTCCCGAATTGTACTTTCCAACCGCTTAGTACAGTGCTCTGCACACAGTAAGCGCTCAATAAATACGATTGAATGAATGAAATGAGTAAATAGACACATTCCCCGCCCACCACTGCTCTACATTCTCGGGGGTAGAGGAGACCCCTTCAGCTCTCTCCACGCTCCCACATTAGTCCCTCTTCTCAAGTCCCCCGAGCCCGGGGGCAGGGCGTTGAGAGGAGGAACCCACCCCCCACACTCATCGACCTTTCCCTGAAGCCCTCCCTCTCAGCTATGGAGCGGTCTCTACCTAAAACAGACTCAATAACAATCATAATGATGGAGTTTGTTAAGCGTTTACTATGTGCCAGGCACTGTACTAAGCGCTGGGGTGGATACAAGCAAATCGGGTTGGCTACAGTCCTGTTCCATGTGGGACTCACAGTCTCAATCCCCATTTTACAGATGAGGGAACTGAGGCCCAGATGAGTGAAGTGATTTGCCCAAAGTCACACAGCAGGCAAGTGGCAGAGCCGGGATTAGTACCTATTCATTCATTCAATCAATCGTATTTATTGAGCGCTTACTAGAGAAGGAGCGTGGCTTAGTGGAAAGAGCACTGGTTTGGGAGTCAGAGGTCATGGGTTCTAATCCCGGCTCTACCACTTGTCCGCTGTTTGACCTTGGGCAAGTCACTTAACTTCTCTGTGCCTCAGTTACCTCATCTGTAAAAAATGGGGATTAAAAAATGTGAGCTCCACGTGGGACAATCTGATGACCCTGTATCTACCCCAGCGCTTAGATCAGTGCTCAGCAGATAGTAAGCGCTTAAAAAATACCATAACTATTATTATTATTATGTGCAGACCACTGTATTAAGCGCTTGGCATGTACAATTCGGCAACCGAGACAATCTCTGCCCAGCAACGGGCTCACTATGACCTTCAGACACCCAGTCCCGTGCTCTATCCACTACACGGTGCTGCTTCTCGTCTCCCGCAGCCGGACGGGATTCAGGATACCAATCCAAAAATCATTCCTGAAACTTTTTCCATCTCCGCTCCTGTATCCTTCTCGTTTCCTCATCCTTTTCAAGTTTCAATAATAAGGGAAGCGCTCTTCCCCCCTCCGCTCTCTGCTGGCCACCCCCTATAATCTCGCTCGAGTTTCATGCTTCCGTTAAATAAACGTGCTTTCACACGCACACAAACACACGCAGGCAAGCACAAACACCCCGCCCCCCCAACCCAACACACACACTGTAGCTGTAATTTATTTATTTATATTAATGTTTCTCTCCCCTTTTAGACAGTAAGCTCGCTGGGGCAGGAATTGTGTCTGTTAGTTTTTGTATTCTACTCTATCAAGGGTTTAGTACAGTGTTAACCCTAACAGTAAGTGCTCAATAAATACGATTCGCTGACTGACACCCATACAGGTAGGTGCACTATCTTCTGGTGTAACTCCTCTCCCTCTTCTCCCTTCAGGGAAGATGGCGGAAGACAAGGACCACTCCTCGTGCCCCCCAAAACCAACATGTCCGGCGACCCCCAAATGCTCAGAACCATCAAAGGTCTCCAACTGCCTAAGGAAACTTCTTGGCTGCTCTGCACCCAGTCCCCCGAAGTGCCCTCCCAGGGATCCACCCAAGTGCCCGCATAAATGCCCGCCAAAGGAGCCACCCAAGTGTCCCCCGAAGGAGCCGCCCAAGTGCCTGCCTAAATGCCAGCCAAAAGAGCCGCCCAAGTGCCTGCCTAAATGCCAGCCAGCGGAGCCCCCTAAGTGTCCACCAAAAGAGCCACCCAAGTGCCCGCCGCCAGACAAGGCCGAGAACCCATGAACTCTAACCTGTGACCTGTGCCCAGCCGCTGCCAAGAATACACGCCTCTCCTGCCTTGGTCTCCCCCATGTTCTTGTCTCGCCTGGAGTAGGCCTGGAATCCAGAGTGGAGAGGGGAGGGAGAACCCTTCTAGAAGCCAGAGAAGGGACAAGGGAGAGAGAACCAGACTAGAATTCAGAGCAGGGAGAAGAGAGCAAGGAGAAGAGAGGGAGAGCGGGTCTGGAATCCAGAGACAGAGAGAACTCATCCAGAACCTGAAGGGGGGAGAAGAGAGGGAAAATCAGTCCAGGACACCAATCCAAGCCTGGAGGGGAGAAGGGTGTTAAGGCAAGACTCTCTTCCTTCCCCTATTGACTTCCCCTTTCCCAGAAGGATGAGGCACGGACAAGGTCAGGTGGGAAGAGAGCAATGGGGGCCGGACCAGCGGAAAGGGAGTGGGAGGAGAGCATTTGGGGTGGGAAGGGGAGGATCCCCCCTAGGATGGGACTACTCCACTGAGGAGTCCAGCATCTCCCCAGTGCCCAAACTCCTAGAATCACCCCTCCAAGATCCCATTCCTGGGAATACCGGGAATCTGGCTCATTCGCATCCTGAAAAGGAGAGAGTCCGACCCTGAGTCGGCCCCAGGTGGTTCGAGAGGAGAAGGAACACACTTCCGGATCTTGTCTGTAAACACTGAACGGGGGAGATAGTTATCAGGTGGCCATCTTTCCCCAGCGTCTGCCCCAGAGGGGCCAGTCACACCCTGCCTTGAATCACCATCCTTCACCCTTCCCTGACTCCTCCATCCCACTTCCCCTCACCTGGGACCTCCAAGTCCAAGTAATTAAAGTGGGGGAAGAGCTGGCCTTTAGGAGACACAGGACCCCCTTTGTGACCTTAAGCGAGTCACTTTTTTATGGTACTTATTAAGCACTTACTATGTGCCAGGCATGGTACTAAGCATTGGGGTATATGCATGGTAATCAAGTTGGACACAGTCCATGTCCAACATGGGACTCCAAGTCATAGTCTCCATTTACAGATGAGGAACTGAGGCCCGGAGAAGTGAAGCGACTTGCCCAAAGTCACTCAGCAGACAAGTGGCGGAGCCGGGTTTAGATCCCAGGGCCTTCTGGCTTCCAGGACCGTGCTCTATCCATGAAGCCAAGCAAGCCCTTACTATGTGCCCAGTAATAAAACCCAGGTCCTGATTCCCATCCCCTTGTTCTATCCATTAGATCACTCTGCTTCTCTTGTGGACCTTCTAAAACCTTCCCCCCTGTGCCCTTCTGGATGGCTCTCCCTGCCTTGGCCCAGGTATGCCAAACAACAGATGCCTTCTCAGGCTGCTGGGCCATTTTGCATTATCCGCATATTTGTATTAACTGCACCATGTCCTGTCCATCAGGACAGATCACCAATAGCGGACGGTGGGTGGTGGTGTTCTTAATGTCCCTTCACTTTCAGCCCAATTTCCCACTAGATGCTTCCCGATCAGCCTAGTGGGAGGCAGCATGGCCTAGCGAAAAGAGCAAGGGAACACAGGCCTGGGAATCAGAGGACCTGAGTTCTATTTATGCCTCTGTCATCTGTCTTCCATGTGACCTTGAGTAAGTCATTTTTCTTCTCAGTACCTCAGTTACCTCCTCTGTAAAATGGGGATTAAATACTTAGACTGTGAGTCCCGTGTGGGACAAGAACTGTATCCAACCTGATTATCTCATATCTACCCCAGAGTTTAGAACAGTGCTTGGCATATAATAAGCCCCTTCCAAGTACCATAATTATGTGTCAAGCAGTGTTCTAAGCACTGAAGTGGACACACTTAGGTCAGACATGGATCCTGCTCCTCAGGGATTTTGCAGTCTAAAGAGTTAATATTTCGGGACCTAGGGGTCACCAGGGGACTGTCCAAGAGCCAGAGCTACCAAAAATGGTCACTGCATGTGGATGACTGGGTGACAATCCCAGAACAGGGAAGCGCCCCCAAGAGGTCAACCATTTCAACCCCCTGTCTCCACACTTCAGGTTCGGCAGTGAGTTCCATCCTCATTTCTTTCATTCCAAGAATCCTTGTCTTCCTCCTTATCCCTCCACTTCCAGTTGGCCAAAGTGACTGACTCCATCTATCCCCTCCCACCCACCAAGAAGTCCTGAATTGTTTAAGGTTCTGCTTGGAGGAGAGAGAACCTATGGCCAATGATACAGCATGGCTTAATGGTTAGAGTATGGGCCTGAGCATCAGAAGGACCTGGGTTCTAATTCCTGCTCCTCCACTTGTCTGCTATGTAACCTTGGACAAGTCACTTCATTTCTTTGGACCTCAGTCCCCTCATATGTAAAATGGGGATTAAGACTGTGAGCCCCATGAGGGACAGGGAGTGTGTCCAACCTAATTAGCTTGGGTCTACTCCAGTGCTTAGAACAGTGCTTGACACATGTAAGCACTTTACAAATACCATCATTATTATTATGAGTCCTCGAGGTCCCTCTGGGGTAAATCCCACAAACTGGGAATGTTTATAGTGGCCCTGAAGGAGGTGTTTAAGGAATCCTGGCCCTCTCCACCCACTCCACCCCATCTAGCCATGCCACTAATGACACCCTGGGACAAGGAAGACATTAACTGGGGGTTGGCTAGAGATGGGGTGTGGGGGGGGGGGGTTGGGGGGTTGGGGGGTTTGGTAGCAAGGAAGGGGCTGGAAAGGTTAGTTGTCACCCCCAGAGGGGCAGGTGCCACAGAGAGGTATTGGGTGAAGTTAAAATAATAATAATAATGATGGTATTTGTTAAGAGCTTACTATGTGCCAAGCACTGTTCTAAGCACTGGGGTAGATACAAGGATGTCAGGTTGACCCACATGGGACTCACAGTCTTAATCCCCATTTTACAGATGAAGTAACAAGCACAGAGAAGTTAAGTGACTTGCCCAAAATCACGCAGCTGACAAGTGGCGGAACTGGGATTAGAACCCATGACCTCCGACTCCCAAGCCCGGGCTCTTTCCAAGGAAGTAGGGGCAAATTCCTAAGTTTAAGTAGTAAAACTGCATACTCCAACTGGAGGTGCTGTAGTGGTCCCCACCGTGCTACTCTACTGGGGCCTACGGTGGTAGTCTCCTGGTACAAGGGGTGCTACTGGTCTCCATGGTGGTATTCATGGTAAGATTCTAATAATAATAATAATAATGTTGGTATTTGTTAAGCGCTTACTATGTGCCGAGCACTGTTCTAAGCGCTGGGGTAGACACAGGGGAATCAGGTTGTCCCACGTGGGGCTCACAGTCTTAATCCCCATTTTACAGATGAGGGAACTGAGGCACCGAGAAGTTAAGTGACTTGCCCAAAGTCACACAGCTGGCAAGTGGCAGAGCTGGGGTTCGAACCCATGACCTCTGACTCCAAAGCCCATGCTCTTTCCAGTGAGCCACGCTGCTTCTCACTGATCCCCATAGATCAGTATTGAACTCTATTGGTTTCCATAGTGATAGACTTCTACTGGTCCCCTTGGTGGTATTCTTCTATTGGTCCCCATGGTACTACTCTACTGGTCTTCTTGGTTCTATTCTTCTAACAGTGCCCATGGTGGTACTCAACTGGTTCCCAAGATGGTATTCCTCTACTGATCCCCATGGTGGTACTCTACTAATCCCCATTATGATATTCTAAGTCAGTCAATCATACTTACTGAGCACTTACTGTACTGTACTAAGCACTTGGGAGAGTATAATATAGCAATAGACACATTCCCTGCCCACAATGAGCTTACAGTCTACAAGTGGTACTCTACTGGTCCCCATGGTGATACTCTATTGGTCCACAAAGTGGTAGTTTTCTGGTCCCCGTGGTGGTATTCTACTGGCTTCCATGGTGGTACTCTACTGGTTCCCAAGGTGCTTCTCTCCTGGTCCCTATGATGATGCTCTACTGGTCCACAAGGTAGTAGTCTGCTGGTCCCCTGGTGGTATTCTACTGATCTCCATGGCGATATGCTATTGGTCCCCTTGGTGGTACTTTACCGGTCCCAATGGCTGTACTCTACTGGTCCCCATGATGACACTCTGCTGATCTGCTAGCAGTATCACGGGTGCTCTATCCGTGCTCAAAGTGGTACATGGAAGGAGAGAGCAGAGTGAATTTCCTAACTGCCCTGCCCCTCAGAGTGGATGGGGAAAAGGGCGGGACTACCAGGGGGGAGACAGAGGGTGAGAAGTGGGGCAGAGGGGAGGGAGTAAGCCCGGGCGTGCAGACCCCAAAAATCTGGGGGTGGGTAGATCAATAACTGGAAACCAGAAAAGGAAATGGGCCTCCTGTTCCCCCTACCGAGCCAAGAGGTCCAGGGGAGGACTGAGATGAGACGGTCAGGAACCAGTCATGGGGGATCTGCCCAGGGAAGAATGAGAGAGGGGTTCCCCCCGACACACCGCCCTCACTCCGGGGATGGGCATTTTCGCAGAAGGAGGAGGGAAGGGAGATAGGAAAGGTGTGTGTTTACAAAGTGGAAAGGCACCTGTCGTCACAGTTTGCTGCGACGCCGTGACTGGAGCCGCAGATGGATCTAATCTCGGAATCGGGACCCGGAGGGGGGAGTAGGGACGGGGGTTATCAGATGAATAAGCTTCCCCAAACCCTGAGTCAAGACTGGGCCAAAATTATAGAGGGAAGAGAAGGGGTTGGAGGTGGGGAGGAGAGAATAAAAGTTGCTGGAACCCGGCCCTTCACCAGAACCTGCTGCTCATCGGCCATTTGCCCGCCCTTTGCCCACTGCTCGCCTGGCACTCTTCTGCCACTCGTCGTTGCTCGCCCACCGCTGTCTTTCTACAGGGTGAGTGTAGGGGACGGTGGAGGAGGGAATGAGCGGCTGGGGAGGGGGAATAGGGTCGAGACAGGGAGGAACGGGGGCGGCGGGGAGGGGGGGGCGCTACTGGAGTTTTCCCCTCAGTAATGACCTGACTACCCACTTTCCAGGACTCTCCCGACCACACCACGATGCCTTTCCACGCTCAGCAACGCAAGCAACCATGCCTGCCCCCTCCATGTCTGCAGCAGCAGCAGGAACGACTGAAGAGCCAGGAAGCGTGCCCACCGCCTGCATGCAAAGAGCAGGAGCCAGCCAAGTGCCAGGATCTCTGCCCGCCTTTGTGCCAGGAGCAGGGCCCTGCTAAATGTCCACCTGCATGCCAGGAGCAGGGCCCAGTGAAGTGCCAAGATCTGTGCCCACCTGTCTGCCAGGAGCAGGGCCCCGCAAAATGCCAAGATCTGTGTCCACCTCCGTGCCAGGAGCAGGGCCCCGCGAAATGCCAGGATCTGTGTCCACCTCCGTGTCAGGAGCAGGGGCCGGCGAAATGCCCGGATCTGTGCCCACCTGTCTGCCTGGATCAGGGCCCGGCGAAATGCCAGGATCTGTGCCCACCTGTCTGCCTGGAGCAGGGCCCGGCGAAATGCCAAGATCTGTGTCCTCCAGAATGCAAGGAACAAGGCTCGGTGAAATGCCAGGATCTGTGCCCTCCAAAGTGCCAGGGCAAGTAGCCGTGAGCTCCTCCTTTCCCCTCCCCACTCCCGGGAGCTCGGGACCACGGCCGATGTGTTTGGCTGCTGAAGAGTCGTTCCCGGATTTTCAGGAAGAAGTCAGTCTGACCTTCGTCGCTTGGTCGGGGATCCGGTGTGGGGAGAGGTTTGGGAGGGGGTGCCCCCTTCCCCACTCTGAGGTCTTTCCACCTCCCCCTTTTCCACCCCACCTCCCTCCGGTTTTCCATCTTCCCCGCCCAACCTCTCTGTTTCCGCGCTTGTTCCCTGGCGTTTAGTACAGTGCTCTGCGCACAGTAAGCGCTCGCTAGAAACCATTAACTGTTAGTTACTCTCCCCACTAAAGTAGTAAACTTTTTCAGCTGCAAGTGGTCTCCTCGCTCCTTCTTGCCTCTGCTCCCGGGGTGGGTGGGCCAGTTGGGGGGTCTGAATCCCAAAAGTAGCAATGGAGAGGAGCTACTGGGGGCGGGGGGAGAGGAAACGGGAATTGTCAATTTGGTAGGAGAGACAGAATAAAACACACGCGTGCGCGGACACCTACAATGTTGGTCTCTGGCTTGGAATAGAGGAAAGAGGAAACATCTGTCGGAGGAGACAGGACACACAAACACACACAGACACAGACATACACACAGACACACACACAATACTCTGGAAGGCGGGGGAGGAACAGCGAGAGTGTCGCCTAGTGGATAAAGCACGGTCCAGGTCCTCCGTGTTTTAATCCTGGCTCGTCGGCTGTGTGACCTTTGGCAAGTCATTTCACTTCTCTGTACCTCACTTCCTCCTCTATAAAATGGGGATTACGACTGTGAGCCCAATATGGGACAGGGACTGTGTCCAGCCCATTAACCTTGTATCTAACCCAGCGCTTAGTACAGTGCATGGTAAACAGCATGACCTAGTGGCTAGAGCAACAACCTGGAGTCAGAAGGACCTGGGTTCTCATTCCGGTTCTGCCACTGTTTGCCGTGTGACCTTGGGCAAGTCACTTCACTTCTCCGTGCCTCAGCTACCTCATCTGTAAAATGGGGATTGAGACTGTGAAGCCCACGTGGGACACTGTGTCCTACCTGATTAGCCTGTATTTACCCCAGAGTTTAGAACAGTGCTTGACACATAGTAAGCGCTTACAAATACCATCATTATCAGGCGCTTAACGAATACCACATTACTGTTGTAACCATTATTTTGTGGGGACAGACAAGCCTCTCCTCCAGAACCACCTAGTCGCCTCGGGAGGCGGGCATTCCCCAGACTGGGTCAGTCTTGGAAGGTCAACCCTGGAGCGGGTGGATTTTTAGTAACAATTTAGTAACACCTCAAAGACCCAAATGTCACAGATCCAAGTGCAACTTGGTTTGTTTTGTATCTAGCCCAGCGCTTAGTACAGTGCCTGGAACATAGTAAGTGCTTAATAAATACTACAATTATTATGAGGGGTGCTGGGGGCGAGTCACCTCGATATTGGGCCCCAGTTCGGCCGAGGAGGAAGGGGAAGAATGGGGTGCGGATGGGTGTTGAGGGAGGAAGAGGAGGAGGAGGAAGAGAAGGAGGAGGAGGAGGAGGAGGAGGAGGAGGAGGAGGAGGAGGAGGAGGAGAGGTTTCCCTGCGGGGAGGGAGGAGGCTGGGGCTCGCAAAGCATTTTGCACATCAAAGGGCGCGGGGCGAAATCGGGAATCACCTCCCCCACCCCCCCTGCGGCAGGGCCTTAATTTCCCCTAATTAGAGGTTGAATACCTCGACGGCTGATAAGGGGAGAAAGAATTCAGCTCGTACATCCGGACGGTCCTCAACCCCACCCACCCTCTCCCCTTCTGCCCCTCACCGCCCCACCGTCCCTCCCCTCTCCCTGCTCTACCCCTGGCCGAAGCGCTCTGACCCTGGCAGTGAGGGACGGACCCTCCGAAATCCGTCATCTCTCAGCTAATAATAATAATTAGGATATTTGTTAAGCGTTTACTATGTTCACTAGAGAAGCAGCGTGGCTCAGTGGAAAGAGCACGTGTTTAGGAATCAGAGGTCATGGGTTCTAATCCCGGCTCCGCCACCTGTCAGCTGTGTGACTTTGGGCAAGTCACTTCACTTCTCGGTGCCTCAGTTCCCTCGTCTGTAAAATGGGGATGAAGACTATGAGCCTCACGTGGGGCAACCTGATTACCTTGTATCTACCCCAGCGCTTAGAATAGTAAGCGCTTAACAAATACCAACATTATTATTATTTATTATTATTATGTGCCAAGCGTTCTAAGCGTTGAGGTAGATATGTTAATTCGGGTGGGCACAGTCCCTGTCCCACAGAATAATAATATTGTAGGTATTTGTTAAGCGCTTACTCTGTGCCGAACACTGTTCTAAGCGCTGGGGCAGATACAAGGTAATGAGGTTGTCCCAAGTGGGACTCACAGTCTTCATCCCCATTTTACAGATGAGGTAAATGAGGCACAGAGAAGTGAAGTGACTAGCCCAAGATCACAGAGCAGACAACTGGAGAGAGGGGATTAAAACCCAGGTCCTTCTGACTCTCAGGCCCTGGCACATAGTAAGCAGGCTTGGGAGTCGGAGGACGTGGGTTCTAGTCCCGGCTCCACCACTTATCCGCTGTGTGTCCTCGGGCAAGTCATTTCACTTCTCTGAGCCTCAGTTACCTCATCTGTAAAATGGGGATTAAAAGGGTGAGCCCCACGTGGGACAACCTGATTATCCTGTACCTACCCCAGCGCTTAGAACAGTGTTTAGCACAGAGTAAGTGCTTACCAAACACCATAATTATGATTATTATTTCCAAATACCATGATCATCATCTCAGGCCCGTTCTCTGTCCACTAAGTCACGCAGCTTCAGGTTCCCTGTTCGTCCCCGCCCGTCGCCTCCGATCTAAAACTGTCAAGGCCCAGAAAGCCCCTTGGGTCTTAGAGGAGGGTGGAGGTAATCAGGAGGGTCAGATCTTCGCTCCAGCTAACCCCCACCCCCGGCCCACCGTGGGAATCCCACTCGTGCTCGTGTTGGAAACGGTGGGAGCACGCCCGAGAGCGTGGATTTCTTGGAGAATAATAATAATGTTGGTATTTGTTAAGCGCTTACTATGTGCCGAGCACTGTTCTAAGCGCTGGGGTAGACACAGGGGAATCAGGTTGTCCCACGTGGGGCTCACAGTCTTAATCCCCATTTTACAGATGAGGTAACTGAGGCACCGAGAAGTTAAGTGACTTGCCCAAAGTCACACAGCTGACAAGTGGTAGAGCCGGGGTTCGAACCCATGACCTCTGACTCCAAAGCCCGTGCTCTTTCCAGTGAGCCACGCTGCTTGGGCTTCGGAGTCAGAGGTCATGGGTTCGACTCCCGGCTCTGCCACTTGTCAGCTGTGTGACTGTGGGCAAGTCACTTAACTTCTCTGTGCCTCAGTTACCTCATCTGTAAAATGGGGATTAAGACTGTGAGCCCCACGTGGGACAACTTGATTCCCCTGTGTCTACCCCAGCGCTTAGAACAGTGCTCTGCACATAGTAAGCGCTTAACAAATACTAACGTTGTTAATTATTATTAGTAGTATTATTATTATTATTTCTAGAGCTCTGCCGCCACCTGGTGGCAGTCTACAGGCAATACTCCGCTCAATGTGAGGTGAGCGCCCTCCTGCGTCCATCAACTTATTTATTGAGCGCTTTCCTTCATAATAATCGATTCATTCATTCAGTAGTATTTATTGAGCGCTTACTCTGTGCAGAGCACTGTACTAAGCGCTTGGAATGTACAATTCGGCAACAGAGACAATCCCTGCCATAACGGGCTCACAGTCTAAACGGGGGAGACTGCAAAGCAAAACAGAACAAGCAACATCATCAAGATAAATAGAATCATGGAGATATACACATCGTTAACAAAATAAATAAGGTAATAAATAATACATGCAAATATGCATATAATAATTGTGGTTTGTTAAGCGCTTACTATGTGCCAAGCACTGTTCCAAGCGCTGGGGTAGATACAGGGTAATCAGATTGTCCCACGTGGGGTTCATAGTCTTAATCCCCATTTTACAGATGAGATAACTGAGGCCCAAAGAAGTTAAGCGACTTGCCCAAAGTCACACAGCTGACAAGTGGCGGAGGCGGGATTAGAACCCTTGACCTCTGACTCCCAAGCCCGAGTTCTTGCCATTAAGCCGTTCAGAACACTGTACTAAGCGCTTGGGAGAGTACAATATAACCATGTAACAGACACATTCCCTGCCCACGACGACCTTACAGTCTAGAGGGGGTGAAAGACATCAACATAAATAAATGGATACCGATATAAGGGCTGTTGGGTTGAGAGGGGGGATGAATAAAGGGAGCAAGTCAGGGCGATGCAGAAAGGAGTGGAAGAAGAGGAAAGGAGGGCTTAATCAGGGAAGTCTTCTTGTAGGTCTCTTGGGTCGAAGCAAGGAAGGGAGGAGTGGGGGGTGACCCAGGTCATCTGAGATCACGATGCTCGGAAAGACCCCCAGGCTTTGCGGAGGCGATCTGCTTGGGAAACGTTCCTCACCCTCCACCTTTAATGAGAAGCAACATTAACCTAATGGAAAGAATATGGGCCTGGAAGTCAGAGGACATGGACTGTAATCTCTGCCATATGTTTGCCGTGTGACCTTGGACAAGTCATTTCACTTCTCTATGCCTCACTTACCTCATCCATAAAATGAGGATTAAGACTGTGAGCCCCATGTGGGACAGGGACTGTGTCCAACCTGATTACCTTGTATCTACCCCACCACTTCAAAGAGTGCTTGGTACATAGTAAGCACTTAACAAATACCACACTTATCATTATTATTATTATTGACAATTTTGGTATTTGTTAATGACAGTAATAATATATAAATATTCTTGGAACGTGTCTGCCAACTGTTGTAATGTACTCTCCCAAGTGCTTAGAACAGTGCTTTGCTCGCAGTAAGAGCTCAATAAATACAATTGAATGAATGAATGCAGTGTCCTGCACATAGTAAATGCTCAATAAATACCACTAATTGATGGATTCTTCTCTATCCATCTTCACAGCCTATAATACTCCCTTCCAACCAACCTAACAACTCAAACCCTTTGGCCACTCTGACCATTTAAACATTTTAACTTTTCCTAACCCATTGTCCAGATGTGGACAGTCAATTATAAAGTCTGTACTGAAGCAAACCAAGGGGGTCGAGACCTGGAGCAAGAAGCCTGTTTGCCTGCCAGTTTAAGAGGAGAAAGAGCAGGTGCTCAGTTCACAAACACAGAGGGTGGAGGGGGTTGGGGGGATAAGAGAGGACTTGGATGGGGCTGGTAGGGTAGACAGGATGTTGGAGGGTGAGGCAGATCCAAGAAGACAGCCTAACTGAGGTAGACTGAAAGAAGGGAAGGAGTAAGAGGGCAAGGGGGATGAAATTTCCTGTAACTTGGTCTTCAAAGAGTCAGGAAAAAGAGGAAGAGGAGGAAAAGTGGGAGAAGCACCATGGCCCAGTGGAAAGAGTAAGGGCCTGGGAGTCAGAGGACCAGTGTTCTAATTCTGGATCCATCATATATCCGCTGGGTGACCTTGGGGAAGTTACCTAACTTCTCTGTACTTCAGCTACCTCATCTATAAAGTGGGGATTATGACTATGAACTCCATGTTGGTCCATGTCCAACCTAACTGGTACCTACCTCAGAGCCTATTACAGTGCCTGGCACATAGTAAGCACTTAACAAGGAAGGAAGGGGTTGGGGAAGAGAAAAAGAAGGAGGAGGAGGAGGAAGAAGGGGGGAAAAGCAGGTAGAGGAAAGTAGGGAGGCAACAGGTACAGCAATAAGGAGTGCAGGACGGCTTTGCGGATGGAGCATGGGCCTAGGAGTCAGAAGGACCTGGATTCTATTCCCAGTTCTGCCACATCTCTGCTCTGTGACCTTGGGCAAGTCACTTAATTTCTCTGGGCCTCAGTTACCTCATCTGTAAAATGAGGATTAAGAGAGTGAGCCTCATGGGGGACAGGGACTGTGTCTAACCTGATTAACTCGTATCTTCCCCAGTGTTCAGAACAGTGCTTGGCACACAGTAAGCACTTAACAAGTACCATTATTTTTTTATTATTATTATTGAGTGTGGTTAGACCTAGAAGACAGCAACCTGAATAGAAGGAATTTACCTTGAGACTAGTGCCAAGAGTAGTAAAAGTATATATTTTATATTATGTATTATATACATAATACATAGTATATATTATATATACCATATACAATATATATGTAGTATATTATAGTATAATATATCATATATACACTATATAATATGCATAGTATAGTATAAACTATAGTGTATACTATCATTTATACTATATATAATATAGTTTATATTATATATACTATATAGCATAGCAGATATTTTATACTATATTATAGTATTTGTATATATTAATTACTCTATTCATTTTATTAATGATGTGCATATATCTATGATTCTATTTATCTATTTTGATGGTATTGATGCCTGTCTGTTTTGTTTTGCTGTCTGTATCCCCCTTTTAGACTGTGAGCCCGTTGGTGGGCAGAGATTGTCTCTGTTGCCGAATTGTACATTCCAAGCACTTAGTACAGTGCTCTGCACATAGTAAGCGCTCAGTAAATACGATTGAATGAATGAATGAAAAGGGATGGACTTGGTAAACCCAGGCTTTTAAGGGGGTGGGCTGGGGCAAGGAGGGAAGGGGTGATTGCCCTCTGGCTCCAAGACAGCAGGAAGGGGACTCCAGCACCTCCACCTGCCTCCCGCGGTTCTTTAGAACGTCAAAGTCCACTTCCTTCAGGAAGCCTCCCCAGATTATCTCCCCCAACTCTGTTCCCTGAGGAGAGAAATGGGAGAAAATGTTTCTCTGCCCTGTGTCCCCACGCTGGACTAACAAGTCCTTGAGAGCAGGGACTATGCCCCTCACCAACCACTGTGTGTGTGTGTGTGTGTGTGTGTGTGTGTGTGTGTGTGTGTGTTTGCGTGCAGGAACCGGGCCTCCTCCTCCCATTCTCTCCTCCCACCTTTGAAGAGCTCCTCTGGAACCGAAGTATGACTATCTCTTGCTCTGTCTCTTCCTGTCTCTGTCCTTCTCCCTCTGTCTCTCCATTTCTCTCTGTCTCCATCTTTCTGTTTTGGTCTCTCTGTCTCTCTCTCCATCTATTTTTGTCTCTGTTTTTCTCCACCTCTTTCTGTCTCTCTGTCCCTGTATCTCAGTGTTTCTCTTTTCCCTATCTTTGTCTCTCCCTTGGTCTCTCCCTCTGTCTCTATTTATCTCTTCCTCTGGCTCTCTCTTCTCTCTATAACTCTATTTCTATCTCTTTCTGTTCTCCTCCCTCCTCCTTCTGTCTCTTTCTGTTTTTCTGTCCCTGCCGCTCTGTTTCTCTTTCGGTCTCTCCCTCTTTTTCTGTCCCTGCCTCTCCTTCTCTTTCTGTCCCTGTCTTTCTCTCTGTTTCTCTCTCCTTCTGTCTCTGTCTCTCTGTTTCTCTCTCCTTCTGCCTCTGTCTCTCTGTTTCTCTCTCCCTCTGCCTCTCTCTCTCTCTCTCTCCCTTCACACCCTGACTCTGGACTGTCATGAGATGTGGTTTATATCCCCTGGCCGCCCTCCCTGGCGTGGTTCCGCCGCCACCCAGATCCCAGGGGATCACCGGGCCAGGCCGGGTTGGGTCTCCTGGCCAACTCCCGCCGAACTGACGCTTCTGCCCCGTGACTCAGGCCACAGTCAAGTCCGGGCGGCCTCTGACAGCGGTGACAGAGCGTGCTTTGGAGTCGGGAGCCGCCCTGCCATGGGAAGGTCCCAGCCTGGCCTTTTGGGAGGAGAGGGGCATGTAAAAAAGGGACAGACTGGGGGAGTGGGAGACAGAGGGACAGAGACAAAAAAAGGGAGACAGAGACATGGACCCAGAGAGAAAGAGAAAAAGAGACTGGGGGACTGAGCGAAAAGGTGAGAGAGAAAGTACGTATCTCTGAGACAGAGAAGGCAGACCTCTCACCCAGATTTTCCGGAACCATATCTCCACCAAGAGGCCTTCTCTAAGCCCTCCTTTCCTCTTCATCCACTCCCTTCTGCATCGCCCTGACTTGCTCCCTTTGTTCTTCCCCCCTCCCAGCCCCACACCACTTATGTCCATATCTGTCATTTATCAATCCATATTAATGTCTGTCTCCCCCACTTCTAGACTATAAGCTCATTATGGTCAGGGAATGTGTCTGTTTATTGCTGTACTGTACTCTCCCAAGCCCTTAGTACTGAGCTCTGCACACGGTGAGTGCTCAAGAGGTATGATCGAATGAATGAACGAATGAACCCACAGGGCGCCATCCCAGAGTTCTGTGAAACCCACCCAATTACCCCTTTCCCCCTCCATGGATCCTCTCCTCACCAGGGGACTCCCAGCCCTGGGAGGGAGGAAGGCCAGAGAGAGAATAATAATAATTATCATTATTATTATGGTATTTGTCAAGCACTTACTATGTGCCAGGCACTGTACTAAGCACTAGGGTGGATACAAACAAGTCAGGTTGGACCCAATCCCTGTCCCACATAGGACTCACAGTCTTGATCCCCATTTTATAGATGAGGTAACTGAGGCACAGAGAAGTTGTGACATGTCCAATGTCACACAGCCGTCAAGTGGCAGAGTCTGAATTAGAACCCATGGCCTTCTGACTCCCAGGCCCGTGCTCTAACCACTAGACCATGCTGCTTCCCAATCCACTGATTAATGGTCAGCCAATCAGGCCGACACCTCCCCCCACACCCCTCCACAGTCGGCCCCCTCCCAAGTATGGTCCATGTCTCTCCTGGAAGAAGGAGGGGGGGGGGGGCTCAACCAGTCAAGGCACGAGGGAGTCAATTCTCTAAGGCTTCCTGGAGGGGGCGACCTCGAGCCAGGGGGGAGAAGCCATCCGAGTCACCAGCTAGAGCTAAGGAGACGAAACCAAACCAGCTCACCTCCCAGGGTCGTCGCAGAGGGTCATCCGACCCAGCCCTCCGCCTCTGACTGGGCCCATCCTGACACACTCTGGGAGGCTTGAGTTGGCCCCATCTTGAAAATTCAGGCTCCAGTTCCATTCACCTCATCCCCAGGGGTCCTTCCTCAGCTGTAACCACACAGTCTTCCTGCAGTGAAATAATAATTGTGGTTTCTGTTAAGCGTTTATTATGTGCTTATTATATTATTATTATAAGCACCGGGGTGGTTACAAGCAAATCGGGTTGGACATAGTCCCTGTCTCATGTGGGGCTCACGGTCTCAATCCCCATTTTACAGATGAGGTAACTGACGCCCAGAGAAGTGAAATCCATCCAGGAGATCAGAGGGGAAGGAGGGTTCAAGCAGAAAGCCCAGGATTTGGGGGGCCAATAAATGATGAATTCGAGGAGTTGGTGACTCGCTGTTTGCACAGGAAATGGGTTTGTCTCTCTTCCCCGGAAGCGATTGTGCAAACTTTGGTAGCAACTACAGGCCCCTGTAACCAAGGTGTCTGGATGTCTTCAAGTTTCAATCTTGGCTCACCCAGAGGAAGGCAGGTCAGGGCAGACTCGGAGTAGCTGCTCCCCAAACCCCACAGCACTGGGGCGAGGGGCCTGTAGGAGAGCGGGGAGGAGTCAGGTTCATGACAGGCAGAAGGAAACAACACTTCCCTGAATGATAGAAGGAAAAGAGGAGAAAATCTGCTTCCCCGAGGAGCTTTGCATTGGAGAATATTGGCCCGGGGGTTTGGACTTATTTACAGATGATTCCCTCGAGTTGGGTTACTGGGGGGAGTCAAGGATGGAGAGGGGAGAGTCAGGGGTGTTGAATGGTTTATGCAGGTCACTGGGAGAGAGTCAGAGATAGAGAGTAGAGAGCCAGAGGTGTTAGATGGTCCAGATTGGGTCGCTGGGGAAAAGTCAGAGATAGAGAGGAGAGAGTTAGGGATGTTGGATGATTTGTGCTGGGTCACTGGGGGCGAGTCAGGGATGGAGAGGGAAGAGTCAGAGGTGTGGGCTGGTCTGTGCTGTCACTGGGGGAGAGTCAGGGAAGGAGAGGGGAGTCAAGGATATTACATGATCTAACCCACCCTTAATAAAAATTATTATTATTATTACTATGGTATTTGTTAAGCACTTGCTATGTGCCAGACACTGTACTAAGCGCTGGAGACTGGAATCCCCTCGGCCCCAGAATGGGAAGAGATATCCAAACTCTAAACCTGGGTGCTTTATGACCCCAAATGACCCCCTCACCTTCTCTGTGCCCCAGATTCCCAAGCAGGGAATTGGGGCCAGGGAACCCCACCCTGCCCCGGCCTGCAGGGCATCTGGGCCAGGCGGCAGGAGCGATGAGGAGCATGTGGGGTATCTCAGTGATGGTGCAGGGCAGGCCGGGCAGATGACTCAGGAGACTGGAGTGACCTTCCAGCTCAGACCCCAGGTAATTACCCCCTATCCAATTACTGGGTCTCATCCACACCCCCCAGCCTGCGTACCCTCTGTCACTACGGGCCAGTGGTGAAGTAGAGAGAGGACTGAGGCCCCACACTGCTTTAGTGTCAACTTTAGGAAGGAAGGTTGAGGGTGATCACCTAGCTGGATAGTTGGCTTTCATTACCCACAGGGCTTCCCAGCTAAACTGTAAACTCCTCTTTTATAATGTCTGTTAAGCGCTTACTATGTGGCAAACGCTTTTCTAAGCACTGGGACAGATACAAATCAATCAGGTCGGTTTAAATAGGAGGAAGATCAAGTATTGAATCCCCATTTGGCAGTTGTGGAAACTGAGGCACAGAGAAGTTAAGTGACTTACCCAAGGTCACACAGCAGATAAGAGGCAGAGTTGGGATGAGAAACCAGGTCCTCTGATTCCCTGGCCCGGGCTCTTTCCACAGGGCTAAGCTGCTTCCCTTGTGGACAGAGAGTGTGTCTAATAATAACAATAATAATAATAATAATGTTTGTTAAGCACTTACTATGGGCCAAGCACTGTTCTAAGCACTGAGCAGATCCAATTTAATCAGGTTGGACACAGTCCCTGTCCCACATGGAGCTCTCAGTCTAAGTAGCAGAGAGTAGGATTTAATCCCCATTTTACAGATGGGGTAAATGAGGCACAGAAAAGATAATGATTTATCCAAGGTCACAAAATGGGCCTGTGGCAGAACTGGGATTAGAATCCACATCTTCTGATTCCCAGGCCTGTGCTCTTTCCACTAGGCAATCCTGCTTCTATCTACCAACTCTGTTGCATTGTATTCTCAGAGAAGCAGCATGACCTAGCGGATACAGCAGGGGCCTGGGAGTCAGAAGGTCTTGACTTCTAATTCCTGTCCTGAGACTTGCCTGCTGTGTGACCTTGGGCAAGTCTTTTCACTTCTCTGGGCCTCAATCACCTCATCTGTAAAATGGGGATTAAGACTGTGAGCCCCATGTGGGACTTGGACTGCCAAACCTGATTAGCTTGAACAGTGCTTAGTATGGTGCCTGATGCATAGTAAGTGTTGAACAAACACCATAAAATATAAAATAAAATTTGTTATGACTGTGTTATTTGAGTTTCTGCTCTTGATTGACAGCTTGTTGTGGGCAGTGATTGTCACTATTATTGTACTGTTCTTTCCCAAGTGCTTAATATAGTGGTCTGCACACAGTAAGCGCTTAATAAATATGAATGAATGACTCTCCCTTCATGTCTTCTCCATCCAGTCAGTCAATCGTATCTATTTAGCGCTTACTATATGCAGAGCACTGTACTAAGCACTTGGGAGAGTACCATGTAATAACTGACACATTCCCCACCCACTGGAAAGGTGAGGGCAGGGTGTACAGCCCCAATCCCCCATCCACTCCCACATTGCCCAGAGCCATGCCTGATTGCCAACACCTGGTTTTCCATAGAGGGTCACGTGCGAGCAGCTCTTGGTCAGAGGGAGGGAGAGAGAGAAGCAGCATGGCCTGTGGAAAGAGTACAGAGCTGGGATTCAAAGGACCTGGGTTCTAGCCCCAGCTCTGCCACTTATCTGCTGTGTGACCTTGGGCAAATCGCTTCCCTACTCTGGGCCTCACTTACCTCATCTGTAAAATGGGGATTAAGACGGTGAGCCCCCACGTGGGAGATGGGCCATGTCGAACCTCGAATCTACTGCAGAGCTTAGTAGGGTGCCTGGCATATAATAAGCCCTTAATAAATACCTTTTTTTTTTTCAAATGGAGAGATTAGAACAGGCCGAACTGCCTCCTTGGGATCAACACCGCTTCTCGCCGAGGGCGAAATCCTTTCCATGAGTCCCGATGAGGCGGGGGCGGGAGGGAGGGGGACCGGAAAAGACCTCGAGGCCTCTCCTTGCAGTTCCTTATCTCCGCTCCTCTGAGGGCAGAGGGTATAAATTAGGCCCTCTCATAGTGCTTTATCCTCCACTACCCCAGATTCGGGTGCAGTGAGGAGGTAAATGCAGAGCTGAGAAACTATCTAATCCATCCACCTGCCTCTGAGAGGCGGGTGGATCAGGACTGAGTGGGGAAGATGGGGTGGGTGGGGGTCCTGTTCTATTAAGAATAATTATGGTACTTTTTAAGCATTTATTACATGCCAAGCACTATTCTAAGCCACTGTGGCCTCTTTACCAATTTCCCTCTCTCCCTCCTAATCTGTCCTTTACACTGTAAACTCACTGAGGGTGGGGAATGTGTCTGTATGTTACATTGTACTCTCCCAAGTGTTTATTACAATGCTCTGCATACACTAATGGCTCAATTAATACCATTGAATGAATATAAATTGATCAGATTGGACACAGCCCCTGACTCACATGGGGCTCCTACTCTTAATCCCCATTTTACAGATGAGGGAATTGAGGCACAAAGAAGTTAAGTGATTTTACCTAAGATCACACAGCAGACATGTGGTGGAGGCACAATTAGAACCCGGGTTCTTCTCACTCCCAGGCCCTGTGCTTGATGCATTAAGCCAGGTTGCCTCTCTAATCAATCAATCAATCAATCGTATTTATTCAGTTTCCTCAACAGAAGGGGGATTCAAGATTGGTTCTCCCTCCTACTTAGACTGTGAGCCCCATTAGGGAAAGGGACAGTGTCTGACCTGATCTGTTTGTATCTATCCCAATGCTTAGAACACTGTTTGACACATAGTGAATGCTTAACAAATACCCATTTAAAAAAAGAAGTTACCTGTTCCCTGTTGTACTCAAAGACAGGGAAAAAGGACTCTACACCCACCTGATCTAGGGTGGCCTGGCCGGCCTCTCCTAGGTCTGCCTTCGCTCCCTCTCACGTGCTTTCAAACGGGTAGGCCGTGTTTCTGGGCAATGTGAGACATTGGAAACTGCAGGTGAAACGCTAGGTAGCTGAAGACCAAAAAAAAAAAAAAGCATTTTAAAAGCAAAGTCAGAGACCATCCTCTGTCCCCTCCTTCAGAAAGGAAAATCCCAGTGTCCTTGAAATGTGAACTGGTCTAGCCACCTACCTCCAGGCTGACTTCCGGCAGTCCCTCCCATCTCCCAAATCCCTGATGTGTTGTCTCCACTGAGGGAGGAAGAGGGAGACCTGCTTGATGACCTTATCAGCCTGGAACCCCATTGGGTTCTCTTCAGAGAAGGGAGTGGGAGCAGCTGTTGGCTATTCAGCCAGCTTTAAATAATGCTACATAGGGAGGAGGAAAGGATCTCTTTTTCCTCCCTATTGGCCTGAGAACACCATCAGGTCTCCTCCAGGTGGGGAGGATGGGGGTGACCTATCTGTCCTCACCATGGTCTAAGAACACCACCAGATCTAATCTAGGTGGGGAGGATAAGGGAGACTTGCCTGTCTTCACCATCGGCCTGAGAACACTACCCTGTCTATTCCAGGAAAGATGGGGGTGATCTTTCGGCTGCCCTCAGCTGGATGACTTTGGGGAAGTCACTTAACTTCTCTGTGCCTCAGTTACCTCATCTGTAAAATGGGGATTAAGGCTGTGAGCCCCATGTGGGACAACATGATTACCTTATATCTACCCCAGCACTTAGAACAGTGCTTGGCACAGAGTAAGCACTTAAATACCATAATAATAATTGTTATTATTAGGAGAAGTAGCATGGCCTAATGGGTAGAGACCGGGCCTGAGTCAGAAGGTCATGGGTTCTAACCCGGGATTGGCCACTTGTCTGCTGTTTGTGAACTTGGGCAAGTCACTTCACTTCTCTGTGCCTCAATTCCCTCAACTGTAAAATGGGCATTGAGACTGGGAGCCCATATGGAACAGGGATTGTGTCTAATCCAGTTTGTTTGGAACCACCCCAGCGTTTAGAACAGCGTCCGGTACATAGTAAGCACTTAACAAATAAATAAATGCAAATGTGTTTGTTATAGTGTCCTCTCCCAAGCACTTAGAACAATGTTTTACACACTGTAAGCGCTCAATAAATATGAATGAATACGTGTCAGTCACAGAAAGGGGCTGCTCAGCCGGGTAGTGCCCCAATAATTATCATTTTAGTTCTCCACCCGTGGGAGGTTTAGGGGCCACTTCTAGGGGAGGGGAAGGGGTTCGTTCAGACCAGAAGACTCCGCCTCTCTCCCTCCTCCCACATCTCCTCTTGTACCAGCCTCTCCGCCCTCCCCAGTCTCCACCCGGGAACCGCCCGCAACCCCTCCTTTCATCCCGAGGTTCCGAGTTCAAATTCCACATCAGATGGATGCCGGGCGAGGGCTAATTAGAGGTTGGCACGGGCCAGCTGCCCCCGGGCAGGGCGGGCCGTGACCCTCCCCCTCCCACGGGTTTCCGCCGCCCCCGACGACCTAAATTTCACCCCCACCCGGGGCGGGGTGGTTACCTGGGTGACAGAGCCGCGTGGAGAACTGAATAAGTAATACCTGGGAATGTGTCTGCTGCTGTCGCATCAATTATCCCATTGAGTCCGGCACCGCAGCCCTCGGGAGCAGGGGAGAGGCCAGGATTGTCCGGATTATCGGATCCACTTCATGCACGCGGACACGGAGACCAGAGAGGCTAGGCCACTTGACCGAGGTCACCCAGCGGGCGCCGGGGCCGAGCTGGGACAAAAGGCCGGTTGGGCCTGAGGAGAGAGATTACAGGGTTGAGAAAGGTCCTGCCCTCTTTTTTGGGGGGGTGGGGGAGAGAGGGGTCTGTCTTCCCTATTGGACTGGGAGCTTCTCTAGTAGAAGGACGGTCAACTGCCCCCCCCCTGCCCCCTCCCGGTCTGATAGTACCCAGAATCCAAGGAAAGGATGCAACTGTGAGCCCACTGTGGGCAGGGATTGTCTCTGTTGCTGAACTGTACTTCCCAAGCACTTAGTTCAGTGCTCTGGACACAGTAAGCGCTCAATAAATGCGACTGAATGAATGAACATACACGATGGAGTAAACTCCTTCTGGGCAGGAAATGTGACTACTATTATAATGTTCTCTCCCAAGAGCTTAGTAAATGCTCAATGAAAGACTACTTGTTTTGTTTTGCCAGACTACTTGTTTTGTTTGGTTCTGTTTTGCTTTGCTGTCTCCCCCGTTTAGACTCTGAGCCTGTTACTGGGCAGGGATTGCCTCTGACTGTTGCCGAATTGTACATTCCAAGCGCTTAGTACAGTATTCTGCACATAGTAAGTGCTCAATAAATACTATTGAATGAATGAATGAAATACGATTGATTGATGATGGAAAAGACAGTACACACACACACGTACACAGGGTTGGGTGCTGAGGGAGGGACAGGGAGGAGGAGACAGAGAACTTGCCCTTGGGTGTAGGCAATAATAATAATAATAATGTGTTTACTATATGCCAAGCACTAAGAACTGGGGAAGATGAAGATAAATGGGTCGATCACAGTCCCTGTCCTGAATCCCCATTTTATATATGAAAAAGCTGAGGCACAGAGAAGTTAAGGAACTTACCCAAGGTCACACAGCAGGCAAGTGTCAGAGTTGGTATTAGAACCTACATCTTATAACTTTCAGGCCCTTGTTCTTTCCACAAGGCCAAAGTGATGGGGAAAGAGGACACACTACAAACATATACACACACAGGCATACACACGAAGACTAGGCCCTGTTAGGAGTGGGACAAAGGGAAGAGGAAACAGCACCTGCCCTTGGGGGTTTCATTCCGGTTAGGGAGGCAGGGCTCTCTCTCCTGGATGCTGGGGCAAGAACAGAGGAAGGAATCAGAGATATAATCCTTGCCTTCTAATAATAAAAATAATAATTAGGGTATTTGTTAAGCACTTACTATGTGTCAGGCAATGTACTGAGTGCTGGGGTGGATACAAGCAAATCGGGTTGGACACTGTCTCTGTCCCACATGTGGCTCACAGTCTCCATCCCCATTTTACAGATGAGGGAACTGAGGCCTAGAGAAGTGAAGTGATTTGCCCAAGGTCACCCAGCAGGCAAGTGGTGGAGCTAGGTTTAGAACCCATGCCCTTCCGACTCCCAAGCCTGGGCTCTATCCACTAGGCCATGCTGCTTCCAGACCATCAGCTCCTTGTGAGCCAGGAACAGCCTACCAAGCACTTAGTACAGTGCTCTGTACTCTCCCAAGCACTTAGTACAATGCTCTGCACCCAGTAAGCGCTCAATTAATACAGAGTGAATGCTTGGGACTGTGTCCAACCCGATTTGCTTGTATCCCCCCAGCACTTAGTACAGCGCCTGACACATAGTAAGTGCTTAACAAATGCCATCACTATTATTATTACTATTATTACTGTTCTTAGAAAGGGGAGCTCTCCGGACGCCAGTGTTTTGAGATCTGCACTCTTTGACCCCAGGGGCTGTGGGGTGGTGGGAGGTAACTCGGTGCCTGGGCAGAAGTTTAGCTCCACAAAGTGTGGATTCCATGCCCCCTCCCGTCCCCTCCCTCCCTGCCTCCTCGTTGCCTTTCTTAATCCATCCTAATTATGCCCCACCTCATCGCTGGCCCGGTCTCCAGGGGCCACTGGACGTACAACTCAACTGCCACTCCTCTCCCCGGCCCCCCACCCACCCCCCTCGGGGCTGGAGGGGTGCGGGGAGACGATCCCTCTCCCAACCCTGCCCGGCCCTGGCCTTCCCCTCCCTCGCCACCTCTGGCCCTGCCGGTTTCAAGCCAGCTGGGCTGGAGATAGGCGTGAAGCAGGGAGCTCAGGTGCTTGGAGGGGAAAGGTGGGGGGGTGCAGGGGGGCCGAGGAGAGAGGGAAAGGGGACCCTCCCCAGGAATCTAGCGGGAAAAGAAGACTACCCTCTGCTGGGGGTAAATCCAAGAGACTTGTCCGCTGTGTGACCTTGGGCAAGTCACTTAACTTCTCTGTGCCTCTGTTACCTCATCTGTAAAACGGGAATTAAGACTGTGAGCTTAGTGTCTAGTGGGGGTAAATGCAAGAAACTTGTCTGCTGTGTGACCTTGGGCAAGTCACTGAACTTCTCTGGGCCTCAGTTACCTCATCTGGAAAATGGAGACTAAGACTGTCAGCCCAATGTGGGACAGGGACTGTGTCCAACCAACTTACCTTGTATCTGCCCCAGCGCTTAGTACAGTGCCTGGCTCACAATAAGTGCTTAGTAAGTGCTTAACAAACACCACACTTATTATGGTTATTCTCGGAGAAGGTAGGAATATTCCACCAAAATTTGTTTTATTCACAAGAAGCAAAGGTTGTTATCCCCCAACTTGCCTGGCTTGGGGCTCTGGTTTCTCTAGCAACACCAGGATGCCCTTCTGGACCCTGACTCTCCCTCAGTGGCCCAGCACAGACCATTCAACCCCCCTGACTCTCCCTTTTCCATCTTTGACTCTCCTTCAGTGACCTAAAATGGACCATCCAACACCCCTGACTCTCCTCTCTCCATCCCTGACTCTCGCCAGTGACCCAGCCTGGTCATGCATCTGTGTGTCTATGTTCAAGCCCTTTAAGACCTAACGATATTCCCGGCCTCAAGGCTTCCTTGGGCGGGGGCGGGGGGTGGCAGATTCCCTCCACTCCTCTTCCTCTATCCTCCAGGTAAGAGTTGTTTCCTTCTTTCCCACCTGAACCTGCCTATCCCTCTCCCCTGGGGCCCTTTGTCCCGGGACTTTAGGCTTTTCAGAGCAGTCAGTCAGTCAATCATATTTATTGAGCATTCACTGGGTGCCGGGCACTGTACTAAGAGTTTGGGAGAGTACTAAGCACTATGAGAAGCATAGTGGCTTCGTGGATAGAGCACGACCCTAGGAGTCAGAAGGATTTGGATTTTAATCCCCGCTCTGCCACATGTCTGCTGGGTGACCTTGGACAAGTCACTTAACTTCTCTGGGCTTCAGTTATCTCATCAGCAAAATGGGGATTAAGAGTATGGGCCCCATGTGGGACAGGGACTGTGTCCAACCTGATTAACTTGTATCTAACCCAGCGCTTAGAACAGTGCTTGGCACATAGTAAATGCTTAATAAGTACGATCATTATTAATTTTTATTTATATTATTGCAATATAACAATGTGCATTCACATTTCCTGCCTACAACGAGGTTCCAATCCAGAGGAGCAACTCTGTATCCTCCCCGTCTCCCACTCAGGGGACTGCGACCTGGGACCCCGCCCCTCTCGGCCTGCATTTCTCCAGCCCACCATGAACGCGTCAGTCTCTCTTCATCCCCCTGACCACCTTTCTCTGTCCGGTGTCCAACTCCGATCTATCTCTCTCGGGGTCGGAGGAGCCAAGAGGGAGGCTATCGTGACGGGGTGGCTGAGTCCTCCCTCCCTCCATCTCCTAAAGAAAATACACACGCACCTTGCAAGCCCAGGGAGTCAATTCTATGAGCCTCCTCCCCACCACTTCTGGCCCCCAATCTCATATCCCCGTTCGACTTCGCCACTGTAAAATCCGAATTAAGACTGTGAGCCTCATGCGGGACAACCTGATTACCCTGTTATCTCCCCCAGCGCTTAGAACAATGCTCAGCACATAGTAAGCACTTAACAAATATCAACATTACATTACATTACCCCCATTCTCTGCATTCCTTATCAACGGATCCAAAGGGCCACCTCCCCCAGGAAGTCTTCCCTGATAGACAGGTGATGGCAAGCATCCTAATGACCCACGTGTGGTCGTGCACGTGTTTTGAGAGTGTGTGTGTGTATGTTTGTGTGTGTGTGTGTGTTCTGACTCTCCCATAAGACTGGAAGCCCCTCCCTCAAGATCCCAGACCCCTTATCCCCTACCCCTCTGCCTCCTCTGCTCTGCGACCTGCATGATCACTCCTCCCCCAGACCCTTAGCAGAATCTGGCAACCCTCCCTGCGCTATGAAACCCCCGACCTCCCCCCAAGCCCTTTTTCGGGGCGAGGGGTGAAGAGGAGAGGCGACGGGGAGGAGGAAGTGAATTGCTTTGACTCCTGCATCCTCCTTCTTGCTGTTCTCCCTTTCTCCTCTACTTTCTTCCCTCTCCAGCCCACACTTCACACTGCTGTCCAGATCATTTTTCTAAAAAATCGTCTTGTACACATCTTCCCATTCCTCAAAAACCTCCAATGGTTGCGCATTCCTCTCTGCATCAGGCAGAAACTTCTGATAGTTGGTTTTAAGGTCCTCAGTCAGCTCTCTCCCTCCTAGTTATAACTCTGTTCTCCCATATCCCACCTAGTCCCCCTCTAGATGGTGAGCTCGTTGTGGGCAGGGATTGCCTCTCTTTACTGCTGCAATGTACTTTCCCAAGCGTTTAGTACAGTGATCTGTACATAGTAAGCGCTCAATAAATTGAGAAGCAGCGTGGTTTAGTGGAAAGAGCATGGGCTTGGGAGTCAGAGGAGTTCTAATCCCGCCTCCGCCACTTGTTCAGCAGAACAAGTGACCTTGGACAAATCAATTCACTTCTCTGGGCCTCAGTTCTCTCATCTGTAAAATGGGGATTAAGACTGTGAGCCCTAAATGGGACAATCTGATTACCTTGTATCTACCCCAGATCTTAGAACATGCTTGGCATATAGTAAGTGCTTAACAGACACCATTATTATTATTATTATCATTGAATGAATGAATGAACCGACCCTCTGGAGCCTGGGCCGGGATCAGCTGTAAAATGGGGATGAAGAGTGAGAGACCAATGTGGGACCGGGACTGTGTCTAACCTGATTAACTTGTATCTACAGCAGCGCTTAGAACAGTGCCCGACACATATAAAGTGCTAAATAAGTACTATTATTATTATCATCCACTTTGGGAAAAGGTTCAGAGTCCACACTCAACCCGTCCCGGGACGACCCCCCTCAACCTGTCGGGAAATCCACCGCCTACCTTCCCGAGGGGTGCAGGGGGAAGAGTCGCTGATTCATACATTCAATCGTATTTATTGAGCATTTGCTGTGTGCAGAGCACTATACTAAGCGCTGGGAAAGTACAATTCAGCCACAAATAGAAACAATCCCTGCCCACACCGGGCTTACAGTCCGGGAAGCAGCCTGGCTCAGTGGAAAAGAGGCTGGGCTTCGGAGTCAGAGGTCATGGGTTCGACTCCCGGCTCTGCCACTTGTCAGCTGTGTGACTGGGGGTAAGTCACTTAACCTCTCTGTGCCTCAGTTACCTCATCTGTAAAATGGGGATTAACCGCGAGCCTCACGTGGGACAACCCCCAGCGCTTAGAACAGTGCTCTGCACATAGTAAGCGCTTAACAAATACCAACATTATTATTATTAGAAGGGGGAGGCAGACGTCCAAACAAGAAAACAGACAACAATAGCATCAATATGAATAAATAGAATTATAGATATATACACATCAGCAGGGGAGCCGCCGGGGGAGAGGGGTCGGACCCTCCCTCGCCCTTCCACCCCCTCTCTCGTCTTCTTCGGTTCCGCCCCAGAACGGATTCCAGCTGACACCCAGCAGCCGGGCCGATTTGGGTCACTGGCGGCGGCGCTGCCCCTCTACGTGTCCGCCTCGCCCCGGGGAGATCTCTCGACCGTTTCGACACCGGGCGGGGCCGGGCGGGGCGAGGCGAGAACTGGCGTCTCCACAATGTAGGTTACCGGCCCGGGGTCCAAAGCTAGGGGGTCCAGGCCGCCGGGTAAGAAGGGGCCATAATAATAATAACTGCAGTATTTGTTAAGCGCTTCCTGGGTGCCAGGCACTGTGCTAAGCGCTGAGTTGGATCCATTCATTCAATAGTATTTATTGAGCGCTTACTATGTGCAGAGCACTGTACTAAGCGCTTGGGATGAACAAGTCGGCAAATGGGGTTGGTCACAGTCCCTTGTTCCACATGGGGCTCACAGTCTCGATCCCCATTTTATGGATGAGGTCACTGAGGCCCAGAGAGGTGAAGCGATTTGCCCAAGGTCACACAACAGACAAGGGGAGCAGTCGGGATTAGAACCCACGACCTTCTACTCCCAGGCCCATACTCTACCCACTTCGCCAAGCTGCTTCCCTAATCCCGGTTCCGCCACTTGTTTGCTGCGTGATCGTGGGCAAGTCACTTCACTTCTCTGCGCCTCAGTTACTTCATCTGTACAGTGGAGATAGCAACTGCGAGCCCCATGTGGGACAGGGACTTGCTTGCATCCACCCTAGCGCTTAGTACAGTGCCTGGCACAAAGTAAGCATTTAACAATTACCATTATCATTATTATCTAAATAATTATGATGATCATAACATAATTAATGAAATTATTATCATTATTATTATTTAGCGCTGACCTAGTGCCCAGCCCTATGCTTAGCACTGGGGTACAGACAATACAATCAGACCCCAAGCGGTCCAGGGAGACGCTGCTTTTGGAAAAGGGCTAGTTCTGTGGAAGGGGGCAAGGGAGCAAGATGAGACGGCGGAAGGCCTCTCCTCCCCGCCACCCGGCCCGCCGCCGCAAGTCACTTCTCTGGGCCTCAGTTATCTCATCTGTCAAATGGGGGGTTGAGACTGAGCCCCACTCGGGACAAGGACTGTGTCCAATTTGATTTGCTTGTATCCACTCCAGCGTTTATTACAGTGCCTGGCACACAGTAAGAGCTTAACAAGTACCAACCGTAAACCCTCCGGGGTCAAGCCGAGGTGCAGTCCCCCGGGCATAGGGGCAGACCCCCAAGTAGAGGTCTCGGGGGGTGGGGGGACAGGAAGAGGGAGGTCCCTGGTTTCCTCACCCCCAGCCTTTCCCCAGCTCTGCCCCCTTCTCTGTCTCCCGCAGCTGCCACGCATTCCAAACTCCCTGCTTGCCCGGGAATGCTGGGTGGGAGGGGCCGCCTCTCAGCCACAAGGACACGAGGACCCGGCCATGGTCCTGGATCAATATTGTCCAGGTGACTCAAAGAATCTAACCCTGCAGAGGGGCAGGGCACAGGGTTGGGCCCCAAATTAGAGCGGTAAGCCCTGCCCCCAGAATCACCAAGAACGGATATAAAAAGGCTCCGGCCTCCGAGAATCCTCACACACCTGCCTCCTTCTCCTTCTCCAGATTTGCTTCTTCCTGACTCAGGTGAGTGAAGGGGGCAAGGGAGGTGGGTTCTGGCCTGGGGGCCGGGGAGGCTCCTGGTCCAGGGGCTCTGGGATTTTGGCTCCCAGCTGTTCTCCAGGACGCTCGGCCTTGCTGGGCCCGATAGTCCCAGTTGCCCTGTTGGACCGTCCGATAGCGTGGTAGGACCGGGAAGGGATACCTTGACGGCACCCTGGCTGGCTGTTGAGTAGCCCCCGGGGTGGCTCTTCGGTAGGAGAGCCACTTGTCCATTTCAGCTTCCTGGGTGGAGGGTTAGGGGGCAATAATTATAATAGTGATGGTATGGGTTAAGGTAGGTAACAGCTAATCAGGTTGGACACAGCCCTTGTGCCACACGGGGCTCACAGTTTTAACGCCCATTTTAACAGATGAGGGAACTGAGGCACAGAGAAGGGAAGGGTCTTGTCCAGGGCCACACAGCAGACAAGTGGCAGAGCGGGATTAGAACCCAGGTCCTTCTGACTGTTCCTCAACAATGACTGAGTACTTACTCTGTGCAGAGCAGCGTGGCCTAGTGGAAAGAGCCTGGATCTGGGGATCAGAGGACCTGGGTTCTAATCCTGACTCGGCCACTTTCATTCATTCATTCAATGCATGCCTGCAGGGTGACTTTGGGCAAGTCACTTAACTTCTCCGTGACTCACTTCCCTCATCAGAAAAATGGGGATCCCATACCTGTTTGCCTTCCTGACTTAGCCACGTGTGGGACCTTTTTATCCTATATAATAATAATGTTGGTATTTGTTAAGCGCTTACTATGTGCCGAGCACTGTTCTAAGTGCTGGGGTAGACATAGGGGAATCAGGTTGTCCCACGTGGGGCTCACAGTCTTAATCCCCATTTTACAGATGAGGGAACTGAGGCACAGAGAAGTTAAGTGACTTGCCCACAGTCACACAGCCGACAAGTGGCAGAGCTCTGCCCCAGTGCTTAGAACAGTGCTTGGCACATAGTAAGCCCTTAATTATTATTTATTGGGAGCTTGGAAGACCATGGTAAATGTAATGTGGAGTATCACTGGCATGCTACAGTATACTATGTTGTACTAAATTGCGGTATGCCATGCTCTAATATTGCTCTAATAATAATAATTATGGTATCTGTTAAGTACTTACTATGTGCCAGGGACTGCTCTAAGTGCTGGGGTGGATTCAGGCAAATCAGCTCTGGGATATTGATGTTACACGATGGAGTGGAAGACTATAGGATGATGTAGAACATCTTGGCATCCTGCCTACATCTCCCATCAATCCCATATATTTCTGATTCTAGCATATTGCTGTTCTCTAAAGAATGTAATATATTTCAGCAGGCAGCATTACATTACCCCTTGCTGGACTGGTTGCAAACTATGGGATAATGTGTCTTTCACTGCCCACCCTGATTTTATTTTGTAGGGTATTATAAGGAGGTATGTCATGCCTCGGATTAGGCTTATGTAGTGTCGCTTGTGAACGCCACACAGCATAATGTCTCTGTATCACACACCCGGCTGCATATGAACAGCATAAACCGTGAAGTATATGTGTTCCATATACAGTGGTGTACATGGACACCATGGTCCCTGATAGGCCATGATTCTGTAGGGTAAAGCAGAGTGGCCCAGGGGCTAATGTGACCTTTAGGGGACCTCTAAGGGACCATGGCAGAGTCTATTTCAGCCACTTATGTTGTGCTCCGGAAAGTGCTCCATCATCCGGGGAACCCTAGGGCCCCAGAGCTAGCAGATGCCTAACCAGATCATTTGGTCCAGCTCCCTGCCTCCAGGGAGAGCACACCCCTGTACTGGGTGCCTACAGTGTTCAGAGCACTGTACTGGGCAACTCCAATGGGCAGAGGACTGCGGTGGGCATCCACTGTGTGCAGAGCACTGTACGGGTGCTACAGTGTTCAGAGCATGCGTGTACAAGGCATCCAATGTGTGCAGAGCACTGTACTGAGCACTCACTGTGTGCAGAGCACTGTATGGGGCACCTACAGTGTTTACAGGGCACTGTCTGTGTGCAGAGCACTGTACTGGGTATCCACTGTGTGCAAAGCACTGTATGGGGTGCCTGCAGTGTTCAGAGTACTGTCCTGGGCATCTACTGTGTGCAAATCGCTGTATGGGGTGCCTGCAGTGTTCAGAGCACTCTGCTGGGCATCCACAGTGTTCAGAGCACTCTACTGGGCATCCGCTGTGTGCCGCACAATGTGCTGGGCATCCACTGTGCGCCGAGCTCTGCGCTGAGTCTCTCCTGTGCGCAGAGCACTGTCCTGGGTCCCCGGGCATCGAAGCGGTAAAGGCCCTGCCCTCCAGGAGCTTCCAACCTGACATGAAGCTGACAGTAGCTCTCTTCCAGGGACGGTGTACGACCTAACTCCATCTCCCCCAGCGCTTAGAACAGTGTTTGACACACAGCAAGCGCTTCACAGTGCCTGCCAATCCTGTCCTCTCCCGAGCGCTCAGGATCAACGCTCAATAAATACAAAGCAGCGTGGCTTAATGGCCGGGCCTGGGAGTCGGAAGGTCGTGGGTTCTAATCCCGAACCTCCACTTGAATCCTGTGTGGCCTCGGGCAAGTCGCTTCCCTTCTCTGGGCCTCGGTTCCCTCCTCGGTAATATGGGGCTGGAGACTGTGAGCCCCAAGGGGGAGAGGGATCCAACCCGATTTGTTTGCATCCACCCTGGCGCTCAGCCCAGTCCCTGCCGGGTAGTAGGCGCTTACCAAAGACCACCATCGTGGTGAATATGATTACGACGGATCGATCGATTGATTTTTTTCCTTCGGCGGTTGCTTTTTCCGTCTCAGGCTCGACCCTCGGACGCCCCGAGATGTCTTACCAGCAGCACCAGACGACGCAGCCGACCCCCATACCCCCGGTGGGCTGCGGCGGAGGGTCCGGCGGCGGCGGCGGCGGCGGGTCCGGTGGTGGGAGCGGGGGCTGCGGCGGAGGCTGCGGCGGAGGCTCCGGTGGAGGCTCCGGTGGAGGCGGCTACTTCCCGTCTCAGCAGCAGACCCAGCCCCAGGGCAACCTCCCCTCCGGCGGCGGCGGCGGCGGCGGCGGCGGAGGCTGCGGCGGCTCCTCCGGGGGCGGAAAGGCGTCCGGTGGCGGCAGCTGGTCCGGTGGCGGAGTCGTCATCGGGGGCGGCGGAGGAAAATCCTCCGGGGGCGGCGGTTCCTCCGGAGGCTGCGGTGGCTCCGGGAGCGGCGGTTCCTCCGGGGGCTGCGGGGGCGGCGGGGGCTCCTACACCCAGCAGACCACCTACGTGCCGGTGCAGACCTCCGGCGGCGGCTGCTCCGGCGGGGGCTCCTCCGGCGGGGGCTCGTCCTCCGGGGGCTGCTCCGGCGGGGGCTCGTCCTCCGGGGGCTGCTCCGGTGGGGGCTCGGCCCCCCAGACCCAGCAGAAGCAGCCCACCTCCTGGCCCACCAAGTAAAGCTGCGGTCCACCCCGACCGCCTGAACGGGGACCGGTCACTGTCCGTCCGTCCGGGCCAATAAAACGCTGAATCCTTCACTTCATTCGATCGTATTTATTAATAATAATAACGATGATGACATCTGTTAAGCGCTTACTATGTGCCGAGCACTGGGGGGGGGGGGAATACAAGGTGAGCGGGTTGTCCCACGTGGGGCTCACAGTCTTCATCCCCATTTTACAGATAAGGGAACAGGGAAGTTGAGTGACCTGCCCAAAATCAAGCGGCGGAGCCGGGATTCGAACCCATGACCTATGACTCCCAAGCCCGTGCTCTTTCCACTGGGCCACCCTGCTTCCCTGAGCGCTTACTAGGTGCAGAGCACGATCCTAAACGCTTGGAATGCACAATTCGGCAACAGAAAGAGACAATCCCTGCCCAATAACGGGCTCGCAGTCTTAAATCCACCCCTATCCGAGACCCCGAGTCCCAGCCGGGTCCGTTCGCTGGGTCGGAGGGAGGCGCAGGGCTGGAGGCGGGGGACGAGCCGAAGACCCGAGTTCAAATCCTCGTTCTGCCCCCAATCGCGTCAGGGGTTTGCAAGCGCCCACCCGCCGCAGTCAGAGCCCCAAGTGTCACCAGCAGCCTGACCCAAAGGCCGCTCTTTCATCCACTCGTATTTAATGAGCTCCCAGATCTGGCAGTCTGAAGGTCATGGGTTCTAATCCCGGCTCCGCCACTGGTCTGCTGGGTGACCCTGGGCAAGTCACTTCACTTCCCTGGACCCCAGTGACCTCACCTGTAAAATGGGGGTTCAGGCTGTGAGCCCCTCATGGGAGAGGGGCTGTGCCCAACTCCGTTGGCTTGTATCCACCCCAGAGCTTAGTACAGTGACTAGCACATAGTAAGAGCTTAACAAATGCCATCATTACTTTATGATTGAGGGCTTATTGTGGGCGGAGCACTGTACTAAGCGCTTGGGAGAGTAAAGTACAACAATAAACGGACACATTCCCTGTCCACAACGAGTTTACAGTCTAGAGACGAACACACACACGCACACGAGAGCGACGCCTCTCAGCCCCGCAAAACGCAAGCAACCAACTTCCTTTAATTCATTCATTTGTATGTATTGAGCGCCCACAGTGTACTAAGAGCTTGGGAGAATACAACAATGAGCAAACACATTCCCTGCCCACAACGAGCTTACGAGAGAGCCCCAACCCCCCCACCCCCCAAAAAAACACAAGCAAACGACTCCCTGCATCTAATGATTGAAAGCAATCTCCTCCCTCCCCCAAAGCCCCGGCACGTTTAATACACTGCTCAAACCCCCGACTCAAAACAACTTCCTGAGTTCTCGCAGGCTGCGACCCCTGAGGGAGGGGAGGGAAAGGAAGGATACTGTCTGATGTGAAAATGCCAATGTTTCTCTTCCCCCTCCGAACTGCTCTGTGAAAAACAGTGTGGTTCAGTGGAAAGACCCCTGGCCTGGGAATCAGAGACCCTGGGTTCTAATTCCAACTCCATCAGTTCCCTGCTGTGTGACCTTGAGCAAGTGACTTCACTTCTCTGTGCCTCAGCTTTCTCAACTGTAAAATAAGGGATTCAAAATCTGTTCTCGCTCCTACTCAGAGTGTGAGCCCCTTGTGGGATAGAGACTGCATCCAACCTAATTAATTTGAACCTACACCAGGGCTTAAAACAGTTCTCAAAACAGAGTAAGCACTTAACAAATACCGAAAAAAGTTACCTGCCTTGGTTCAACCAAACAGCAAAAAAATCAATCAATCGATTAATCATATTTGTTGAGCGTTTACTGTGTGCAGAGCATCGTACTAAGTGTTTAGGAGAGTAAGATATAACAGAGTGGGTAGAAACGTTCCCTGACTACAACAAATTTACAGTCTAGAGTGGGAAACAGACATTAGCATAAATAAATCAATTAGGGATATAGACATAAGTGCTGTGGGGCTGAAAGAGGGGTGAATAAAGAGAAGCAGCATGGTCCAGTGGAAAGAACATGGACCTGGGAGTCAGAGGACCTAGGTTCTAATCCTGGCTCCCCCTCTGCCTGGATTAACCTGGTGTGTGAGCTTGGGCAAGTCACTTCACTTCTCTGTGCCTCAGTTACTTAATCTGCAAAATGAGTATTCAGACTGTGAGCCCCATGTGGGACATGGACTGGGTCCAACCTGATCAGCTTCTATCTACCCCAGAGTTTAATATAGTGCCGGTCACATAGGAAGCATTTCACAAATTCCATTAAAAAAGGTGAGGGGGGTGGCTCAGTGGAAAGAGCACGGGCTTGGGAGTTAGAGGTCATGGGTTCGAATCCCGGCTCTGCCACTTGGCAGCTGTGTGACCATGGGCAACTCACTTAACTTCTCTGTGGCTGTTACCTCATTTGTAAAATGGGGATTAAGACTGTGAGCCTCACGTGGGACAACCTGATTACCCTGTATCTACCCCAGCTCTTAGAACAGTGCTCTGCACATAGTAAGTGTTTAACAAATACCAACATTATTATTATTATTAAATCCAACCATGAGGGTGTCATAGAAGGGAATGGGAGAAAAGGAAATGAAGGCTTAGTCAGGAAAAACCTCTTCCCAGTCAGCCCTGCTTGAACTGGAAACAAGAGGAAAGCGGCCTGGTTGGACTAAATCCCTGCTGGGCCTTAAGGAAGACACTTTTCCCCCTGGAATCTGAAGGTCTAAATTTGTCAGGTTATCCCTTTGTGTGGATCCAGCCAGAGGGTGACATCAGCTCTCTGGGAACCAGAGCCAGGGATTAGGAGAGGGAAAGGGATGGAAAGCGGTTGCTAAACAAAAGTGCCTTCCAAATCTACCTCCGCACACAACCATGATTACTCACTCTCCTCTCACCCCCACGCACAAAGCAGACCATCTCCACCCACAGGGGGAGAGTCCAGCAGCCCTAACCCCCCCTCACCACGAGATTGCACAAACCTGCCTCCCCAGAGTAGCTGCCCCAGAGTGACAGCACCCACCCACCCACAAACTCTCTCTCTTTCCCTCCCTCCCTCATTTCCCTTCACTCCCTTGTGCTGTTGTTCCAGGTCACCTCCTCTAGGAAGTCTTCACAGATTGGGTCCAAGGGAATGGGGAAGGGGAACCGTTTCCCACCTCTAAAGCAGACACAAATGCAGCCCCTCCTTCCCCACCCATTCATTCATTAATTCATTCAATCGTATTTATTGAACACTTATTGTGTGCAGAGCAGCATGAGGCTCTGCAGCGGAGTGATGTTTGGGGTAAGGGGTAGTTCCCCCCATTCTGAACACTGGGGCTGGAGTTACTACCCTATGCTTCTATAATAATGATGGCATTTGTTAAGCGCTTACTATGTGCCAAGCACTGTTCTAAGCACTAACTCTGTCTCTCTAAAACTCTGACTTTTCCTGAACCTCTCTTTTCTCTGTCTCTAAATGTCTCTGGCAATCGGCTTCTGACTCTGTTCCCCTCTAACCTTTCTGTAACTGTGTCTATCTCTCTGGGTGCCCTTTTCTGGTCTACTCCCTCTTTCCCCCTCTCTCTCTCTGCCTCTTTTTCTCTATCTTTAGTAAAAGTAAGTAGTACTGATATTTACTGAGCTCCCAGTTGGTGTAATGCACTGTCCTAAAGGCTTGGGAAAATAAGAGGTGACATGTTCCTTACCCACAAGGAGCTTCCACTCTAACTGGGGAGACAAACATAAAAATATTTACAAGTAGAACTGTCAACCTAAATAGTTGCATAGTTGAATGCCTTTCTGCCTTCGTCTCTCCTGTCTCTCTACTTCTGTTTCTATCTGCTCTTTCGTTATCAGCTTATATCTGGCTCCTCAGCCCCTCAATAATAACGATGGCATTTGTTAAGCCCTTACTATGTGTCAGTAATAATAATAATAATAACTATCGTATTTGCGAAGCGCTTACTATGTGTCAGGAACTGGGTGGATACAAGCAAATCGAGTTGGACACAGTCCCTTGTCCCATCTGGGGCTCACAGTCTCAATCCCCAATTTACAGATGCGGTAACTGAGGCAAAGAGAAGAGAAGTGATTTGCCCAGGGTCACACAGCAGACAAGTGGAGGAGTCGGGATCTGAACCCACGACCTTCCGACTCCCAGGCCGTGCTCTCTCCACTATGCCAATCTTGCAGCACTGTTCTAAGCACTGGACTGTTCTAAGCACTTAGACGCCCTCTCAGAACTAAATCTCTTCCCCTAGCCTGGGGAGAAGATGAGGGAACTCACCGGTATCTCTGCCTCTCATTAAGACCCTTCTATGGTGGCCCCTATCCTGGTTCCAGTTTCCCACCGAAGAGAGAAACAATGGGTATCTGGCCCCGAGGAAGAGAAGGCTGAAAGCCATGGGAAGACCCTCCTCCATTCATTCATTCATTCATTCATTCATTCAATCGTATTTCTTGAGCGCTTACTGTAGGCAGAGCACTGTACTAAGCGCTTGGGAGAGTACAATACAATGATAACAATATTAATAATATTGACTGAATTTGTTAAGCTCTTACTACGTGCCTAGCACTGTTCTAAGTGCAGGGGTAGATACAAGGTAATTAGGTTTTCCCACATCGGCTCGCACTTAATCCCCATTTTACAGATGAGGTAACTGAAGCACAGAGAAGTCAAGTGGCTAAGGGGTCACACAGCAGGCCAAGTGGCGGAGTCGGGATTAGAACCCATGTCCTCTGACTCCCAAACCCGTGCTCTTTCCACTAAGCCAAGCTGTTTCTCAATGAACAGATTCCCTGACTGTCAAAAGCATCCTCCCCCTACAGTGACAGAAGATTTCCTCCGTACCAAGCTCCAGAAACGGTCAATTATCAAGAGGAATTCGAACAAGAAGCGATGGCCCAGCGTGGCCGTGGGCGTTTCTTCCCGCGTGCGTCTTCTCTCCCACGGTTTCAACTACCATCTCGATGCAGAAGACGCCCAAATCTACATCTCTTCCCCGATCTCTCTCCCTCTCTTCAGGGTCTCGCCTCCTCCTGACTTTAGGATTTCCTCTCGTCACATCGGATTTACATGTCCAAAACAGAGCTCCTCAACTTTCCACCCAAACCCTCTCCTCTCCCGGACTTTCCCATCACTGTAGACGGCACCACCAGCCTTCCTGTCTCAAGGATGTTATCCTTGACTCCTCTCTCTCATTCAACCCAAATACTCAGTCCGATGCCAAATCCTGCCGGTCCCACCTTCACTACATCACTAAAATCCGCCCTTTCCTCTCTACTAAACTTCTACCATGTTAATACAATCACTCGTCCTATCCCGCCTAGATTACTGCATCAACCTCCTTGCTGACCTCCCAACCTCCTATCTCTCCCCACTCTAGTCCATACTTCACTCTGCCGCCCGGATCATCTTTCTACAAAAACGTTCAGGACACGTCAACCCCCTCCTCAAAAATCTTCAGTAGTTGCCTCTCCACCTCCGTATCAAACGAAAACTCCTCTTTATTGGCTTTAAAGTCCTCCATCACCTTGACTTCTCCTACCTCACCTTGTTTCTCTCCACATATTTCACCCCTCTGGTGCTAAATTTCTCACTGTGCCCCGTTCTCACCTGTCTACCCCTCTCCCCCCGCCCCAACTCCTGGCCCACGACCTGTCTCTGGCCTGGAACGCCCTCCCTCCTCAAATCTGCCAGACAATTACTCTCCCCACCTTCAAAGCCTTTCTGGAGGCACATCTCCTCCAAGAGGTCTTCCCAGACTAAGTCCCACTTTTCCCCATCTCCCACTCACTTCGGCATCGCCCTGACTTGTTCCCTTTCCTCTCCCCACGCCCCCCCCCCAACCAGCTCCAAAGCACTAATGTATATATCGACCATCCTTCCCGTCTCTCAGGCCCGCAATCTCGGTGTCATCCTTGACTCGTCTCTCTCGTTCACCCCACACATCCTATCCGTTACCGAGACCTGCCGGTTTCACCTTTACAATATCGCCGAGATCCGCCCTTTCTTCTCCACCCAGACGGCTACCTTACTGCTACGGGCTCTCGTTATATCCCGGCTAGACTACCTTCTCTAGCCTTCTAGCCTTCTCTCTGACCTCCCTTCCTCCTCTCTCGCCCCGCTCCGGTCTATTCTTCACTCCGCTGCCCGGCTCATCTTCCCGCAGAAACGATCTGGGCGTGTCACTCCCCTTCTTAAACAACTCCAGTGGTTGCCTATCGACCTCCGCTCCAAACAAAAACTCCTCACTCTAGGCTTGGAGGCTCTCCATCACCTTGCCCCTTCCTACCTCTCCTCCCTTCTCTCTTTCTACCGCCCACCCCGCACGCTCCGCTCCTCCGCCGCCCACCTCCTCGCCGTCCCTCGGTCTCGCCTAACCCGCCGTCGACCCCCGGGCCCCGTCCTCCCGCGGTCCCGGAACGCCCTCCCTCCTCACCTGCGCCAAACTGATTCTCTTCCCCTCTTCAAAACCCTACTTAAAACTCACCTCCTCCAAGAGGCCTTCCCAGACTGAGCTCCTCTTCTCCCTCTACTCCCTCTACCACCCCCCCTTCACCTCTCCGCAGCTAAACCCTCTTTTCCCCCTTTCCCTCTGCTCCTCCCCCTCTCCCTTCCCATCCCCTCGGCACTGTACTCGTCCGCTCAACTGTATATATTTCCATTACCCTATTTATTTTGTTAATGAAATGTACATCGCCTCGATTCTATTTAGTTGCCATTGTTTTTACGAGATGTTCTTCCCCTCGACTCTATTTATCGCCATTGTTCTCGTCTGTCCGTCTCCCCCGATCAGACCGTAAGCCCGTCAAACGGCAGGGACTGTCTCTATCTGTTGCCGACTTGTTCATTCCAAGCGCTTAGTACAGTGCTCTGCACATAGTAAGCGCTCAATAAATACTATTGAATGAATAATTTTCTTTATTTGCATTTATGTGTGTCTCGCCCTACTAGACTGTGAGCTCGTTGTGGGCAGGGAATGTCACTGTTTGTTGTTGTATTATACTTTCCCAAGCGCTTAGTACAGTGTTCTGCACACAGAAAGTCTTTAATAAATATAATTGAATTGAGTTTCCCGCTCTCGGGTGGCGGCGGGATCTCCACCGTTCCGGCCTCTGATGGAGAGAGCTCAAATCGGGCCAACAGGGGGCGCCCCGTCCCAGCACATAGTCTCATTCATTCACTTGTATTTATTGAGCTCTTACTATGTGCAAAGCACTGTACCAACCCATTCCTCAGCCTCACGAATGATAGTGGAGGTCGGGACTGGGGGGAGGAGGAGGGACAGCTGATCAATCAATCAATCGTATTTATTGAGTGCTTACTGTGTGCAGAGCACTTTACTAAGCGCTTGGGAGAGTACACTCTAACAGAGGCTCTAACCCCTGCTCCGCCACCTGTCTGCTGCTTGACCTTGGGCAAGTCACTTCACTTCTCTGTGCCTCAGTTCCCTCATCTGTAAAATGGGGATTGAGACTGTGAGCCCCACGTGGGACAGGGACTGTGTCCAACCTGATTTGCTTGAATCAACCCCAGCGCTTAATACAGTGCCTGGCACATGGTAAGTGCTTAACAAACACCATGATGATGATAATGATGATTATTATTATTATTCACAAAGTTGGTAGACACATTCATTCATTCGTTCATTCAATAGTATTTATTGAGTGCTTACTGTGTGCAGAGCACTGTTCTAAGCACTTGAGAGAGTACAATACAACAATAAATAGACATATTCCCTGCTCACAACGAGCTTACAGTCTAGAGGGGGAGGCAGATATTAATATAAATAAATAAATGACGGATATAGACATAAGTGCTGTGGGGATGAGAGGGAGTTAAGGAAGGAAGCAAATTGGAGTGATGCCGAAGGGAGTGGGAAAATCTGAGACTCCGTTACTAAAAATACCATCGTTACAGTTTGATGCCAGAGGGTTGGGGTGAGAATTCGGCACCTGCATTAGACTGTAAACTTCTGGAAGTCAGGGACAGTGCCCTCAGGGACACTTCTATTATCCTCTCCCAAGCACTTACTACAGTGGTCTGCATCCAGCAGATTGTAAAAGCATCTGGAGGGCAGGGATCATGTCTTCTCTTCTCCCTCCCCATTCTGTGTCACCCGGACTTGCTCCCTTTATTCATCCCTCTCACCCCAGCCCCACAGCACTTATGTCCATATTTGTCATTTATTTATTTCTATTAATGTCTATCTCCCCCCCTTAGACTGTAAACTCATTTGGGCAGGATTTGTGTCTGTTATATCGCTATATTGTGCTCTCCCAAGCATTTAGTAAAGTGCTCTGAAAACAGTAAGCACTCAATAAATATGACTGACTTCTAACTATATTATATTCTCCTATTAAAGGCTTAATAGGGGGCTCAGTGAATATGATGAATTAACTGATTGACAGCTCAGATGTCCCTAATATCTATTTTGGTCTCAGGGGTGAGGAGAGATTTGGAGGATGGTTTGGTGGAGGAGGGTTGACACACTGGGTCCCTTCTTCTTCAAAGCTGTTGTGTATATTTGGGTTTACAGGGAGCCTGATAGTTGTGGGTGTGTGTAGACCCAGACTTCAGACGATCAGGACATTTCTTGAAGGAACCAGTGTGGGGCAGGGGAGGGAAAGAGGGTTCTTCAGCCTGAGTTATCTGGATAATCAATCAATCAAACTTGACTGTTGTGTGACTTTGGACAAATCTCTTAACTCCTCTCTGCCTCAGTTACCTCATCTGTAAAATTGGGATGAAGACTGTGAATCCCATGTGGAACATGGGTTGTTTCCAACCCGATTAGCTTGTATCTATCCCAGGGCTTAATACAGTGCCTGGCACATAATAAGCATTTGACAAACACTGTAAAAAAATTGATCAAACAACGACATTTATTGAGTACTTACTGTGTACAAAAAGTACATTTTGGGGGAGTACAATACAGTAGAGGTGGTAGATACGATCCCAGTTCACAAGGACTTTACAAACTAGTGAGGAAGAGAGACATGAAAATAAATTACAGGTAGGGAAAGGTTCGGACCAGAAGAAAATCCAATGGCTCATCTACACAGATCAAATGAAGTGAATCAGAGAGATCTAGAAGATGATGACAGTAGTTGAGAAGCAGCATGGTACAGTGGATAGAGCACGAGCCTGGGAGTCAGAAGGTCATGAGTTCTAACTCTGAGCTCCGCCACTTGTCTGCTGTGTGATTTTAGGCAAGTCGCTTTGCTTCTCTGGGCCTCAGTGACCTCATCTGTAAAATGGGGATGGAGACTGTGAGCCCCACAAGGGACAGGGACTGCATCTAACTTAAATTTGCTTATATCCACTCCAGCACTTAGTACAGTGCCTGGCACATAGTAAACGCTTAACACATACCACAAGTATTGTTACTAGTGGCAAGAACTCTGACCCATCCTCCCATACGTACCCCAGAGTTCCACTGGTCCAGGGAGGGGGCGGGCCTCAGCCTTTGAAGTGGGGCCAGGTTTTGATGATGTCATGGGTGGCTCGGCCAGGGGAGATGGAGTTGATGACGTCACTGTGGGCCACCAGGAGGTAGTTGGGGTCCAAGTAGTCTCGGTCCACTGAGCAGCGGATCAGTCGCTGGGCGGCCATCAGCGCAGCCGCGTTGGGAGGTTTGTCTGCGGGTGGGCGAGGGGGCGGAGTAGGGGTCGGGGTCGTGGGCAGGGAGGGCGGGCTGACCGTCCCCGGGGACCTCCCGCTCCCCCACCTCACACCCTTTGTCATCTTCATGTTCTCTTAGTATTCTATTTCATCTCTCTTTTTCACGGTTTTGTGAAGCACTTTTTTATGGTATCTGTTAAGCACTTACCATGTGCCAGGCACAGTACTAAGCACTGGGTGGATACAAGCTCATCAGATTGGACACAATCTTTGTCCCACGTGGGGCTCACATTCTTCATCCCCATTGTACAAATGAGGCAACTGAGTCACAGAGAAGTGAAGTGACTTGGCTGGGAGTCAGAAGGACCTGGGTTCCAATTACGGCTCTGCCACTTGTCTGCTGTGTGACCTGGGGCAAGTCATCATCCCCCTCTCCAGACTGTAAGCTCACTGTGGACAGGGAGTGTGTCTGTTTATTGTTGTATTTTCCCAAGCACTCAGTACAGTGCTTTGCACACAGTAAACATTTAACAAATACGATTGAATACTAATACTACTCCTGGAGAAGCAGTATGATGTAGTGGACAGGGCCTGGACCTGGGAGTCAGAAGGTCATGTGTTCTAATCCCGGCTCCACCACTTGTCTGCGGTGTGACCTTGGGCAAATCACTTTACTTCTCTGGGCCTCAGATACCTCATCTGCAAAATGAGGATTGAGACTCTGTGCTCCACATGGGAAGGGGACTGTGTCCTAACTGTTTTTCTTTTATCCACCCCAGCGCTTAGTTCAGGATCTGGCACATAGTAAACACTTAACAAATGCCATCACTATTAATATTACTGTTCTTACATATGGTTAGTTTGGCTCTCTGCCTCTCTCCAGTGGCCTGGAGGAGTTAAAGTGTCTAAACCCTGAGGTTACTCAATTCCAACAAGGTCAGATGACTGGTTCCTCAGGGAATTTCCAAACATGGCTCTGGCCCCACACACTCACCTTCGAACAGGCCCAGGAAGGCGACTCCCAGGGCGATATCATTGTACCCATAGGTGTGGGCTCCCTCTGTGTCCCAGCCCACGCCCTCATACACGTTGCCGTCTTCCCCGACCAAGAAACTGGAGAGAGGGAGGGAAGACAATCGGTGAGGGGGGCATTGCCTCAAACATCCTCCCTTAGGGCCCACCACCCTCCCCGTCTCTACCTCCAGAGGCAGCATGGCCTAGTGAAAAGTGTCTAGTGCCCTCAAATCCGACAGTTACTCTCCCCTCCTTCGAAGCCTTTCTGAAGACCCATCTCCTTCAGGAGGTCTTCCCCATGTATCTGCTTATTCTTGTACTATACTCTCCCAAGTGCTCAGTAGAGTGCTCTGCACACAGTAAGTGTTCAATAAATATGACTGAACGAATGAATGAATGGAAAGAGCCCAGGAATGGAGAGTCAGGAGACCAAGGACCGAGTCCCAGCTGCATCAGTTGTACCCTCTGTAGCCCTGGGCAAGTCTCCACACCTCTCTAGGCCTCAGTTTCCTTCTCTGTACAATGGGGGTAGGATATCTATTTATTTATATTCATGTATGTATCCCTCTCTAGTCTGTAAACTCATGGTGGGCAGTAATGTGAGTTTTTTCTGTTACATTGTACTATCCCAAAGGGCTTAGTACAATGATGTGCACACAGGAAGTGCTCAACGATTGAATAACTGAACCAAAGTACTTGTTAAGTGCTTACTATGTGTCAGAAAACTTTCTCACTACTGGGGTAGGTACAAGTTAATTAGGTTGGGCACAGTCCCTGTTCCGGGTGGGGCTCTCAGTCTTAAGTAGGAGGGAGAACAGGTATTGAATCCCCATTTTACATTTGAGGAAACTGAGGCCCAGAGAAGTGCCCAAAGTCACACATCAAGCAATTGGCAGAGTCAATCATATTTATTGAGCTCTTACTGTGTGCAGAGCACTATACTTAGAGCTTGGGAGAGCACAATACAACAATAAAACAGACACATTCCCTGCCCACAACGAACTAGAACAATTGGCAGAGCTGTGATTAGAAACCAGTTCCTCTGACTCCCAGACCAGCACTCTCTCCACTAGGCCACACTGCTTGTCCGTCCTAGGCGCTCGCCGGAGCCCGCCCTCCCTGCCCCCCGGCTCTTACTTGTATCCCACGTCACAGAACTTCCTGCCATTCACGTGGAAGTCCTGGATGCCGCGGACCAGCTCCTTGCAACTGTCCAGCTCCGTGCATGGCTGCCCGGCCGTGTGAATGATGATGACGTATTTGGCCGGACGATCCAGCTTGCGGCAGTTGGCCATGGACCCCTTAGCGCCCCAGTCTGCCCGGGGAATGATCGTGGGGCAGCCTAGGACTGGAGTTAGGGGAGGTGGAGGGGGAAGCATTCAGAAGGGCTGGGCCTGCACCTGCCAAGGATCCAGGTTTTCTGGACTGCAGGAACATGTAACCCCAGCCACGGGGAGGGGGGTTGGGGGGTTGGGGGACACTCTTGCCTCATCATCGGGCTCTCGTTGCATGGTACCCATAAGGAAAGAGAGGCAGAGTCTACGGGGATGGAAGATACCTGGCACTCATCCTCCAGAGACCTCCAGCCCTTCGTCCCGCCCCCACCCTGCCACCGCCCTGTGAAGTTTCTGGACAGAGAACATCGAAGTGGCATTCCGGGGAGAAGCTGACCATCAAATCAGGACTGGAGTCAATCGGGAGATCCCGAATCCCACGATCGCCCTCAAACCCCTCTAACCCAACCCCAAAGCTTAGCTCTGATTCCCTTTGAGGATACACCCCTTCATCCCTCTCACAGACCCTCTCCCTACTCTCCTACTCCAACCCAGGCTGCACACTTTGCTCCTCTAATGCCAACCTTCTGACCGTATCTTGATCTCGTCTATCTCTCCTTTGACCTCTCGCTCATGTCCTGCCTCTGGCCTGGAACGCCCTCCCTCCTCATATCTGACAATGACCCTCCCCTCTTCAAAACTTTATTGAAGGCCCAGCTCCTTCAAGAGGCCTTCCCCGACAAAGTCCTCTTTTCCCACTCCCTTCTAGGTTGCCCTAACTTGCTCCCTTTATTCATCCCCCCTCCCAGCCCCACAAAACGTATGTCCATATCTGTCATTTGTTTATTTATATTAATGCCTGTGTCCCCTTCTAGACTGTCAGGTCACTGTGGTCAGGCAGTGCATTATATTATTTTATTGTACTCTCCCAAACACCTAGTACTGTGCTCTACACACAGTAAACGCTCAATAAATATGAGTGACTGACTGATCGACCCCAAACCCCCATCTGAATGAATCAGGGATGGCGGTCTGAATCCCATGGATAATTTGCTCACGTAGCCCTGGCCCTTGCGATAGCAACCCACCCCAGTCTAGTGGCTCCCGGCTCGTTACCTCCTGAGGGGGTCGAGCCAGGGGCCTGCAGACAATCTTCTCCTCGGAAAAGAAAAGGTTGAATGTAGTTGGGAGAAAGATGACGCTTTTGGACCGCGAAGCTGATCAGATGCTGGGCAGACGCCAGAGCTGCTTGGGAAGGAGCTCGGTCTAGAAGAGAAAAACCAGAGGGAAGGAGGCCTCCTGCTCGGAATTGGAGTGGTGAATGACTCCAACAGGCCTTTCCTGACTAAACCCTCATTTCCTCTTCTCCCACTCCCTCCTGCATCGCTCTTTTTTCCTTTATTCATCCCCCTTCCCAGCCCCACAGCACTTATGTCCATATCTGTCATTTATTTATGTTTTTATTCCTTTATATTAATAGCTGTCTTCCAGTCTAGATTGTAAGCTCAATGTGGGCAAGGAATGTGTCTGTTTATTGTTAAATTTACTATCCCAAGCGCTTAGTACAGTGCTTTGCACACAGTAAGCATTCATTATATACAACTGAATGAATGATTTCAATAAAGCCATTTTTTAATGGTATTTGTTAAGCGCTTACTATATGCCAAGCACTGCACTAAGCGCTGGGGTAAATACAAGATCACCAGGTTGGACACAGTCCATTCCCTCTAAGGGGCTCACAGTCTTAGTTCCCATTTTACAGATGATGTAACTGAGGCACAGAAAAGCAAAGTGACTCATCAAAGGTCACACAGCAGACAGGGAACAGAGTGGGATTAAGCCCATGCTCTTTCCACTAGGCCACACTGCTTCTCTACTAGGTCATGCTACATTTATTTCAAACAGTTTAGTAAGGAAGGGGGGTTGTCAGCCCCAAAGTACAGTGTCTTTTTTTTCATTCCCCCACCTGGTTGAAATGTTTCTTTCCTCCAGAAAACATCACTCAGCTGTAAAAACTGATATATCTGTCTCCCTCTCTAGACTGCAAGCTCACTGTGGGCAGGGAATGTGTCTGCTAACTCTGTTGTATTGCACTCTCCCAAGGGCTTAGTGCAGTGCTCTCCACATAGGAAGTGCTCAGTAAATGCCATCAAATGACTGAAGTTGCTGGGGGTGGTTTTCCCTTTCCATTCACTGAGGAAAAAGAGAATTTATTGTGGAGGTTATAAAAGACCCACCTGTTACTGTGGTTAAAACTTTCCAGGACATAGTGAAATACCTTCCGGCAGTCAGGTAATAGTTCTGCACCGGCAAATTATCCAGATAATTCAAATCACCAGAAAACAATCCCATCATTATCTGAGAGTCCTAACAATAATAATAATAACTGTGGTATTTATTAAGGATTTACTCTATGTCAAGCACTGTTCTAAGCACTGGGGTAGATATAAGGTAATCAGGTTGGACACGGTCCCTGTCCCACATGGAGCTCAGTCTTAATCCCCTTTTTCCAGGCGAGGTAACTGAGACACAGAGAAGTTGAGTGACTTGCCTAGGGTTACGCAGCATAGATATGGCAGAGCCAGAATTAGAACCCATGTCTTCTGACTCCCACGCCCGTGATCTTTGCACCAGGCCTTGCTGTTTTACTCATAAACAAGAGAACCAGAGACTCTCTTAGAGGTTTCTAATTGGGATTTTGAAAGGGGAGGTAGGGAGTCTCTGGATATTTCACGTGTAGACCCAGCCTTTCCATGGTTTAATGGCTGAGTGGATAGAGCCCGGGCCTGGTAATCAGAAGGACCTGGGTTCTAATCCCAGCTCCACCTCTTGTCTGCTATGTGACCTCGGGCAAGTCACTTTGCTTCCCCGGGCCTCTATTACCTCATTTGTAAAATGGGGATTAAGACTGTGAGCCCCAGATGGGACAGGGACCGTGTCCAACCCGATTACCTTACAACTATCCCAGCACTTAATACAGTACTTGACACATAGTAAGCGTTGAACAAGTACCCTCATTTATTTTATTTATTTTAACTTCCCCAGGCCTCAGTTACCTCATCTGTAAAATGGATATTAAGACTGTGAGCCCCATGTGGGAGAGGGTCTGAATGCAACCTGATTACCTCATATCTACCCCAGCGCTTAGTACGGTGCTTGGCACATCGGTAAGTGCTTAACAAGTACTATTATTATTATTATAATGATGGTATTTGTTAAGCACTCACTTTGTGCCACTCTACTAAGCACTGGAGTGGATATAAGCAAATGGAGTCGGACACATTATTATTATTATTATTATTATTATTATCTCCTCAAATGAATTATCAGGATTTCCAGTCACAGGAGTATGGTCTGCCTTGTGGTGGGTGGAGTGGTTTCCCCTGGCAATTTCTCCTGGTGTTCCAGGCCCCAGGGGAACACAGCATGGAGAACATAGTGGCAATCCTCATATTACCTGTCATGTTGGTGAAGAATGCGAAGCCAAGCGCCACCTCATTGTACCCTGCGGTGTGGTGGCCTTGGACGGTCCATCCCGTCCCCTCAAACACCTCGCCCGACTCCATGATCAGAAAGCTGAAAGTTCCAGAGAGAAATTCAACCAACTCACCCTGCTTCGCTATGGGGAGGGGGAGAATGAGGAGGAGGAATCGAGGGAGGAGAAGGGAAAGGAGTGGGGAGGAGGGGATGATGAAAAGAGGAGTGGGAGGAGGGGGGAAGAGGAGCTGGAGGAGGAGAGGAAAGAGAATGGAGAGGAAAAAAAGGGGGAGAGAAAATGGGGAGAAGGATCAATCATTCATTCATTCAATCATATTTATTGAGTACTTTGTGCAGAGCACTATACTGAGCACTTGGGAAAGTACAATACAGCAATAAACAATGACATTCCCTGTCCACAAGGAGCTTACAGTCTACAATCAACCAATCATATTTACTGAGCGCTAACTGTATGCAGAGCACTGTAATAAGCCCTCCGGAGAGTACAATAGCAGCAGCATGGCATGGTGGGTAGAGCACAGACTTGGGTGTCTGAAGGTCCTGGGTTCTAATACCGGCTCTGCAGCTTGTTTGCTGTGTGACCTTGGGCAGTCACTTAAATTTTTTGTGTCTCAGTTACCTCATCTGAAAAATGGAGATCAAGAGTGTGAGCCCTAAGTGAGACAGGGACTGTGTCCAACCCGATTTGCTGTATCTACTCCAGTGCTTGGTACAGTAGCTGGCACAGAGTAAACGCTTAACAAGTACCATAAAAAGAAAAAAAGAGGAAATGAGAGCCTAGTTGGGAAGACCTCTTGGAGGACACATGCCTTTAATAAGATTTTGAAGGTGGGGAGAACGACAGCCTTTCGAAAATGAAGAGGGAGGGCTTTCCAGGCCAGAGGCAGGACATGGGCGAGAGGTCAGTGGCAAGATAGATGAGATGGAAGTACAGTGAGAAGGTTAACATTTGAGGAATGAGGTGTGCAGGCTGGGCTATAGTAGGAGGGAGGAGGGAGAGGAGAGGGAAGAGAATGGGAATGGGGAAAAGGGGAAGGATGGAAACAGGAGGAGCTGAGGAGAGGGAAAAGCAGAAGGAAGAAGTGTGGAGGATGAATGGGGAGACAGGAAGGAGAGGGAAGAGACAAGGGAGGAGGAAGGGAGGCCAGAGGAGGAGCTGAGGAGGGGGGAGAGTAGGAGGAAGAAGAGTGGGGGATGAGGTGAGGGGGAGAGGGGCAAAGAGGGGGGTCCCCTCACTTGTAAGCGATGTCACACCAGCCGTTGGTGAGGGTATGGTGGTCTTGAAGCTGGCGCAGACACCAACTGCTCCCCTGTGCTCCACAATCCGTCCCAGCAATGTGATGAACGAGCAGGTAAGGAGTGGGGGTCTTCAGTGGCGCTGTGCAACGGGGGGCTTGGGCCCCCCACTCTGCTCGGGGGGTTATCGTGGGGGGGTCTGAGAGGGAGGGGGAGAGGGAGGGACTATAACCCCCCCCAAACACACACACCTAAAATACCTGCCCCACCCCCAGTGATGAGGAATGCACTTAGCAGGGGTCGATGGGGGGAAAGAGGAAGTGTGAGGAGGGGATAGCTTGGTATAGACACACTCCAGGGACCGCACACTCAGCCACCTCACCCTGGAAGACGTCCCGGAAGCAGCCTAGCAGGGTCTCGAACCTCGCCAAAGTGTCCGTGGCATTGGGGTGGGCCGTGGAGGGCTGGGGGGCATGGCTGGTCATTGCTGGGGGGACGGAAGCTGCAAAAGAGAGTCAGAACTTCATCCAGCCTTACCCACACCCCCGTCATGACCACATACCCTGGGATCCTACCATATTCGAAGCACATAGATGGCATCAGCCATATTTCCCAGTTTATATGATGACTTTTCCACATTCATGATGCACTTAATAATAGCAATAATAAAAGTAATAATAATTGTATTTGTTAGTAATAATAATAATTGTGATATCTGTTAAGCGCTTACTATGTGCCAGGCACTGTACTAAGTGCCAGGGTGGATTCAAGCAACTTGTGTTGGACACAGTCCCTGTCCCATGAGGGGCTCACAGTCTCAATCCCCATTTTAGAGATGAGGGAACTGAGGCACAGAAAAGTTAAGTGACTTGCCCAAGGTCACACAGCAGACAAGCGGCAGAGTCAGGATTAGAACCCACGACCTTCTGACTCCCAGGTCTGTGCTCTATCCACCCCTGCTGCTTCTCAGGACTTGTGTAGAGATGTAACATTAATTGTACATTAAGTTGTTTAAGCTGATTCCACTTTTTGAAAATTTTTTTTTTGTTTTCTGTTCATCTCCTTGCTGGCAGAGATGGTATTTTGGGCTTTTGTTGTACTTTCCTAAATCAATCAGTTGTATTTATTGAGTGCTTACTATGAGTGGAAAGAGCATGGGCCTGGGAGTCAGAGGACCCGGTTCCAATTCTGGCTCCACCAGTTGTCTTCTGTGTGACTTTGAGTAAATCACTTCACTTCTCTGTGCCTCAGTTATCTCGGCTGCCAAATGGGGATTGGGTCCAACCTGATTAGTTTGTATCTTTCCAAGCACTTAGTACAGTGTCTGGCAGTCAGTCAATCATATTTATTGAGAGCTTACTGTGTGTTGAGCTCTGTAGTAAATACTTGGGAGAGTACAATACAATAATAAACAGACACATTCCCTGTCCACAACAAACTTACAGTCTAGAGGCTGCACATAGGAAGTGGTTAACAAAGACCATTTAACTACATCTACTAGATTTGCTGGATTATACAATGCATGTTCCTGTATTTCCCTCCTTTACTCACCACATCGTCCCAAAGCACCCGCCGTATTTATCAGTTTATACCACACACCTCCCCTGTCATTTTCTCCCACTCGTGACCTTATCCTACTCCATCTGACCTCAATCTCCTTTAAGAAGACTTCCAGTTTGACTACTCCTTCCCTCTCCCCAAAGTAGTTAAACAAATCCCCTCTAAAGTTAACTCACCACTGAACCGCACTCCCACAGCCAGTAGGAACACCACCAGCCTCAGCATTGTGTGCGTGGATGCAAGACAGTCCCTGAAAAAATACAACCGGGTATCTTCAGCGGGAGGAAGAGGAGATCAGCCTTCCAGGACTGAAACATCTACAAGGATTTGTGTATCAAGGGCTCCGGTTTTTCCGAGCTCTGGGAAAGGAATGGCAATTTTGGTTCCTCTTAAGAAAATACCAACCCTCAAAGTGATTAATTGAATCGTTAGGAAGCATCTGCAGAACCAAAAATTTAGAAGAAAGGACAACGGTCAAATCCATATGATCCTTTGTAGCTGCCTAGACTGAGGGGAGAGCAGTGTGGCTTAGTGGAATGAGACCACACCCGGGACTCAGAGGACCTGGGTTCTAAACCCAGCTCCACCATATGCCTCCTGTATGACTTTGGGCAAGTCACTTAACTTCTCTGTGCCTCAATTACCTCATATGAAAATGGAGATTCAATACCTGTCCTCCCTCCTACTTAGATTATGAGCCCTTTATGGGACAGGGACCATCTGACCTGACCGTGCTGTTTCCATACTGTACTAAGGGCTGGGGGGGGGGGGGTATGAGCCAATCAGGTTGGACACAGTCCCTGTCCCATGTGGGGCTCACAATCTGAATCCCCATTTTACACATGAGGCAACTGAGGCACAGAAAAGTTTAGTGATTTGCTCAAGGTCACTCTCTCAAGCACTTAATATAATGCTCTATACATAGTAAGTGCCCAATAAATATGATTGATTGATTGACTGATTGATTGAAGCCCAGCCCAGAGGAAAGGCTGATTCCCATCTGATAAAATCATGGACCTCTTCATTGGACAGTGAGGATAATCTACTCTGGAGGCTGCTTGCCTTGCGGATAACACAGTTTGGATCTTCCATCGGTGCTTTCTCTGCTAACTGAATTGGCAGAGTGTGTCTGTTTACTGTTGTATTCTCCCAAGCGCTTAGTACAGTGCTCTGCACACAGTAAGCACTCAATAAATACTATTGCATGAATGCATGAAGGGCAAAAGGTGGATTATTCACAGAGTTAACTGTTTCTCATGGTTTTTCCCCTCATAAAGGCTTGGAAGCTCTCAGGTACCTCCTGGGGAATACTCCAGGTTGAAAATTGGGGAGCCCCTCTCTTTCTTCTCACTAACTGAGAAGCAGGATTGCCTAATGAATAGAACACCTGTCTGGGAGTCAGAAGGACGTGGGATTAGAACTCCTCCACTTGTCTGCTATTTGACCTTGAACAAGTCACTTAACTTCTCTGGGCCTCAGTTCCCTCACCTGCAAAATGGGGATTAAGACTGTGAGCTCCATGCGGGACAAGGACTGTGTCCAACCCAACTGTATCCACCCCAGTACTTGTACAGGGCCTGGCACATAGTAAGCACTCAACAAATAGCTTTGCTTCACTTGTATCTTTGCCAGTGTCTGGCACGTATTAAGCTCCAAACAAGTTATTATTACTAAAAGCCATCTAGTAGTTTTTGATTCATAGCGACTCCATGGATGTACTTTCTCCAGAACATCCTGTCCTCTGCCATAATCCACAACCTTTCTAATGGTTCTTCGGTTATCATTGTTATGGTCTCTCTCCCTCTACCTGTCAGCCTGCCTCTTCCACGTTTTCCCTGGACTTTTTCTAGCATTAGTGCCTTCTTCAAAGCATTAGTCCTCTTGATTATGTGTCCAAAATATGCTAATCTAAGTCGAGTCATTTGGCCTTCCAAAGACCACTTTGGTTTAATTTGCTCTAAAACCCATTTATTTGTCTAAAACAAATACCATTAAAAAAGAAAGAGTTGATCCTCTGGCTTTGAAGGGAATCTCGGAGAGGAGGAAGGTTCCATCCACGATCCCTCTCTGCCCACCTGGAGCTCAGGTAGCCTTCCTTTCCCCTCCCCCATCCCTTGTCGCCTGTCCCCCCATCCCAGGCTCAGTTGTCTCCCGGACCAGAGGGTGGAAGGGGCTGAGTACCTGCAATGGAGGAGGGGTCTTGGACCCTACGCTATCTCTGCGGCTGGAGCTGCTGGCTCGGATGGTGGACCCGTGGAGGCTCCAGGCCCCTGGAGGAGGGAGGAAAGTCAGGGGGAGGGAAATTCCCAGCTGTGTCTGTGACTCCTCCCCACTGGGAAACCAAACAGTGAAACTGGGAGAGGCCCGGCCTGCTTAAACTTGCCTGGCTGGATCAGTGTGTATGAGTGTGGGGGGGGGGGAAAGGGTCTGGGGGGGCTTTGTACCATAAAGGATAATGGGGGAGGGGAACGGGGAAAGAGAACCCCCTTGCAGTCCTTCGGACTTGGAGGTTTCAACTCGAGCCCAGTTAATCAATCAACACATCAATCAATCTATGGTATTTATTGAGCCCTCATTCATTCATTCATTCATTCATTCATTCATTCATTCAATCGTATTTATCCTGGCTCCTTTCCCCTACTTGGTCTCCTTTCTGCATTGCCTATGCACTTCAGTCTGTAGCCTTTGGATATCTGATATTCAACCCACACCCAATACCACAGCATTTGCATACATATCTTTAAATTATGTATTATAAATGATCTATTTACTCATATTAATGTCTGTCTCATATTATCGTCTGTTATGGTCAGGGAACATGCCTAATTCTGTTGTATTGTACTCTCCCAAGCACAGAGTACGTGCTCTGAACCTAGTAAGCTCTCAATAAGTACGACTGATACATTACTATCGGTATCATCCTATGCATCAGGTTAATCAGTTCAGTACAGCCCCTGTCTAAGAAGGAAGGAGAGCCGACGCGTTACAGATGAGGAAACCAGAATAGGAGATAGAAACTCTCTGCCCATTTTACAAATGAGGAAATGGAAGAACAGAGTGGTTCTGTGACTTACCCAAGGTCACACAGCAAGGCAGATCTCAGATTAAAATCTGAACCCTCTGACTCTCAGACCCGTGGTCTTTCTACTAGATCACACTGCCATTTTGTGTATTTGTGGATATTCTGTTATACATAATAATTGCACAAACCCCCACCAGGTTCTGAGGGGTTCGAGGTTGGGGGGAGGGGTTGGGTGATTTGGAAAGAGAGCTGAGAAAGCTCCTAATAAATCGGGGGGTGGGGGACAACTGGGGATCTGACAGACTGTTACCTTTTCAAGAAGGGAGATTGTACCTACATATTCTATTGTACTCTCCCAAGCGCTTAGTACTCTACACCCAAGAAATGCACAGTAAATACCATTGATTAACTAACTGATTAACTGATTGAGTGATTGATTGATTTAAGAGACCATTTAAAGGCCTACCTGGAGTTCAAACAACCTCTTCAGGGAAGTTCTGTGGGAAGGTTAACCCAGCTCACTCCCCAAATCAGTGGACCTGAGAGGTAGAGAAGCAGCTTAGCTTAGTGAATTGAGCACGGGCCTGAGAGTCAGAAGGACCTGTGTTCTAATCCCGTCTCTGCCACTTGTCTGCCGTGTGACCTTGGTCAAGTCACTTCACTTCTCTGTGCCTCAGTTACCTAATCTGTGAAATGGGGATCGAGACTGTGGGACATGGATTGTGTCCAACCTAAGTAGCTTGTATTCATCCCAGCACTTAGTACAGTGCCTGGCACATAGTAGGCGCTTAACAAATACCCCAATTATTATTATTATTATTATTATTGTTATTAGAGGCTGTTCCGGGAGAAGAGAAGGGGAATTCCAGGGTGCTTTGGAGGAGCCCCAGGGCTGTTTCACTCCCAGAGAGGGAGATCGCCCCAGCTACCCTGCCAAAGTGGGGGGTCCCGTTCCAGGGATCCTGATGGGCAGCTTGTTCTCGTCCTCGACAGCCCCTGAAAAAATCCTGCGGTAGAGAAGCAGCGTGGCTCAGTGGTAAGAGCACGGGCTTAGGAGTCAGAGGTCATGGGTTCTAATCCCGGCTCCGTCGCCTGTCAGCTTTGTGACTTTGGGTAAGTCACGACTTCTCAGTGCCTCAGTTACCTCAGCTGTAAAATGGGGATTAAGACTGTGAGCCTCACGTGGGACAACCTGATTACCCTGTAACTACCCCAGCGCTTATAACAGTGCTTGGCGCATAGTAAGCGCTTAACAAATACCAACATTATTATTATTATTATTATTATTATTACTAGGGGGAGGTGGGAAGTATTAACTCTGAGATGGGTACAGTCCCGCCGCCGAGGCCGCGTGACTCCGCCAGAGGGCGCCAGAAGCCCGTCTTCACGGGTAGCTCCTTCATCCCTTCTTTGAGCCTCAGTAATAATAACATTGGTATTTGTTAGGCGCTCACTATGTGCAGAGCACTGTTCTAAGCGCTGGGGGAGATACAGGGTCATCAGGTTGTCCCATGTGAGGCTCACAGTTAATCCCCATTTTACAGATGAGGTAACTGAGGCACAGAGAAGTGAAGTGACTTGCCCACAGTCACACAGCTACCAAGTGGCAGAGTCGGGATTCGAACCCATGGCCTCTGACTCCCAAGCCCGGGCTCTTTCCACTGAGCCACGCTGCTTCTCTATCTCATCTGTAAAATGGGAATGAACATGTGCGCCCCATGTGTCACATGGACTGAGTCTAACTAATTAGCTCGTATCTACCTTGAGGTTTAGTACAGTGCCTGGCAAGTGGCAGAAACAGAACTCCTCACCATTGGCTTTAAAACCCTCCATCACCTTCCTACCTCACCACTCTACTCTCCTATCACAACCCAGCCGGTATACTTTGCTCCTCTATTGCCAACCCTCTCACTATACCTCAGTCTTGTTTATCCTCCTGCCTACCTTTCGTCCACTTTCTGCCTCTGGCCTGGATTGCCCTTCCTCCTCATATTCATTCATTCAATCGTATTTATTGAGCACTTACTGTGTGCAGAGCACTGTACTAAGGTCTTGGACCTACAATTCAGCAATATTCATATTTCAAATGCAACATATTCAATAATTATTACTGAACAAAGATTCATAAAATAATTCATATTCAATTGAATGATAATTCAATGTTCAACCATTCAATGAAATGATAATTTAACTGAATTCAATTGAATTATAACTCATATTCAATCATTCTTATGCGACAGACAATGCTTCTCCCCCCTTTCAAAGCATTATTGAAGGCCCATCTCCTCCAAGAGGCCTTCCCTGACTAAGCCCTCCTTTCCTCTTCTCCCACTCCCTTCTACATCCCCCTGACTTGCTCCCCCCTCTCAGCCCCACAGCACTTATATACATATCTGTAATTTATTTATTTATATTGATTTCTTCCTCCACCTCTCCCTGGCCCCACACTGTAAGCTCATTGTGGGCAGGGAACATGTCTGTTTGTTATTACATGGTACTCTCCCAAGTGCTTAGTACAATGCTCTGCACATAGTAATTACTCAATAAATACGATTCACTGACTGCTTACTCGGCTACCCTCCCCCTATAGATTGTAAGGTCATTGTGGACAGGGAATGTGTCTTTTATATTGTTCTATTGTACTCTCCCAAGCCCTTTGTACAGTGCTCTGCACAGAGTAAGTGCCCAATAAATACGATTGACTGACTGACTGACTGACTGACTGACAAATGCTGTGCTAAGAGCTGGGGTATATATCAGATGATCAGATAGACTCCCCATCCCACAGGCTAAGAGTCAGGGAGTCTGAGATTGTATCCCCATTTTACAAAGGTGGGAAACAGGCAAAAAGAGGTTAAGTGACTTTATCCAAGGATGCACAGTAGGCCAGGGGCAGAGATTAGATTAGAACCCACATCTCCTGACTCCCATACCAAGGCTCCCTCCATTAGGCATCTTTGCCTCTCTGGCCTGGGGCCAGTTATCTGGATAATTCCAACCCAAGACCCCAGGAAGTGGTCTTCCCCAGAATGAAATCATTCTGAATGGTCCATTTCAATCCCTTCCTTTGAGGTTAGAGAGTTATGGGAGTGGGGGAGATAGTAGAAGGGAAGAGGGGGTCAAGGAGAAGAAAATTGCTGGTGGAAATTCAAGAGGAGAGTCTGGTGTCTACACTGGAAAATTATCCATCTCATTCCCTACCCCCAAAATGCCCAAAACTCCATAATCTGGGTAGGCAGTCAATTGTATTTATTGAGCACCTGCTGTGTGCAGAGTACTTTTCTAAGCACTTGGAAGAGTACAATAGAAAAATAAACAGACACATTCCCTGCTCACAACTACCTTACAATCTAGAAGGGAGACAGTCATTAATAGAAATAATGAATATTCATTCAATCATATTTATTAAGCACATACTGTGTGCAGAGCACTGTACTAAGTGCTTGGAATGTACAATTCGGCGACAGAGACAATCCCTGCCCAACAACGGGCTCACAGTCTAATCGACATAAGTGCAGTGGGACTGAGGGATGGTTACATAAAGGGAGCAAATTGGGGTGACGCAGAAGTGAGTGGGAGATGAGGAAAAGTGGGGCTTAGTCAGGGAAGGCCTCTTGGAAGAGATGTGTCTTCAATAAGGCTTTGAAGAGGAGGAGAGTAATCGTCTGTCGGCTATGAGGAGGGAGGACATTCCAGGCCAGCGGCAGGATGTGAGCGAGGGGTCGGTTGCAAGATAGAGGAGATGGAGGTACAGTGAGAAGGTTAGCCCACGAAGAGCGAAGTGTGCGGCCTGGGTTGGAGTAGGACATGGGTAGTGGAGAAGACGTGGGGATTGGAGGAGAGAATAGACATGGGGTTCCGTTGCCCCATGGAGTTTTCATGGGGAAAGGGTTCGGTGGGGCTGGAGGGGCAGGGAGGAGGATGGAGGGGGGACGGAAAGATGTTTCATCAAAATCACCAAGTGGTAATATCCCTCCACTTCCTCCCAGTTCCCAGCAGGCACCCTCCCAAGGCCGGGCAAACGACTTGGCCCGATTGACCAACGAGAGCCCCGGTGGGGCAACAGGACAGTAAGGACGTGTCCAAATCTAGGGGTGGGGAGAGAGGGGAAGGGAAGGGGGGACTGGGTGAGGTGGGGACCCGGAGGTTGAACTATAAATGTCCCCCCGGGCACCCCAACTTCTTTGACCTCTTCCCGGAATCTTTCTGCCGTTCTGTGCTTGGGGGTGAGTGGTGGGATTCTGGGGACACTGCAGCAGGAGGGAGCGGGGTTAGACTTCAAAGGGACTCTAGGTGGCCGTGGGGAATGAGGTAGGGGGGTGGATTAATCGCCCAAGGAGGCCGAGAGAATGGTGGAGTCCCTGTCGGTGGGTGATGGGAATAGGGGGAAATGTCTTTATAAAATCCAAAAAGCTCTCTCCTACCTTTCCTGTCAGTGTTTCTGAGAGGGGAACCAGGCCTGGAGGCAGGGTGCTGGACTGAATGGAAGACTCTCCCTCCTTTCCCTCTTTTCATAACCAAAACCCTGGAGGCAGGGGCCTGGATGGGGTGGAATCATAATGATTGTGGTATTTGTGGAGCGCTTACTGTGTGCCAAGCACTGTACTAAGAAGCAATGTGTGTCGCCTTAGGCAAGTCACTTAATTTCTCTGATCCTCAGTTACCTCATCTGTAAAATTGGGATAAAAGTATGAGCCCCATGTGGGTCAGAGACTGTGGCCAATCTGATTAACTTGTATCTACCCCAGTTCTTAGAACAGCGCTTGGCACATAGTATGTGCATTACTACATTCCCATCCCACATGAGGGCTCACAATCAAAGTAGGTGGGGAATAGGTAGAGAATTCCCATTTTACTGATGAGGAAAGTGAAACCCAACCAAGTTAAGTGACTTGCCCAAGGTCACCCAGCAGATCTGTGGCAGAGCTGGGATTATTATTATTAAAATCTAAGCCCCTAGACTCCCAGGCCCATGCGGTTTCCACTAGACAACCCTACCTCTCAGTGCAAGCTTTTCCATCCTTGCTCCTGTCCACCATCAATACTCTGGAGGCAGGGGGCAGGATGGGGTGGAAGACACTTCCTCACCACATGGTTCCCAACTACTCCACCTTCCTCATTTTTTATAATTTTTATGATATTCGTTAAGTATGTACCAGACACTGTTCTAAATCCTGGGGGAGATCTAAGCTATTCAGGCTGGACACAGTCCATGTCCCACATGGGTCTCAAAGTCACTCCCCATTTTACAGATAAGACCTCTGAGTCACGGAGAAGTAAAGTGACTTGCCCAAGGTCACACAGCAGACAAGTGGTCGAGTCAGAATTGGAACCCAGTTCCTTCTAACTCCCAGGCCCATGCTCTATCTGCTAGGCAACACTGCTTCTCTGTTAATCAGAAAGGGGCACAGTCCATGTCCCTCTTGGGGCTTGATTTTTCTACTTCTCCCACTCCCTTCTGCATCGCCTGGATTTGCCCCCTTTATTTCTTCCCCTTCCCAGCCCCACAGCACTTATGTACATAGCTGTAATTTTATTTATTTATGTTAATGTCTGTCCCCCCCTCTAGACTGTAAGCTGTGGGCAGGGAATGCGTCTGTTATATTGTTATTGCGGACTTTCCTAAGTGCTTAGTAGTGCTCTGCAGAAAGTACTGTAATAAATTACATTAATTAGATATCTGCAATGTATTTACATTACTGTTTATCTCCCCCTCTAGACTGTAAATTCATTGTGGGCAGGGTATGTGTCTGTTTATTCTTGCATTGTACTCACCCAAGGGCTCAGTACAGTGCTCTGCACACAATAAGCACTCAATAAATACAATAGACTAACAGTAAGCCAGTCAGTCAGTCGTATTTGTCAGTCAATCGTATTTACTAAGCGCTCAGTGAATACGTTCGACCGACTGACCGATGAAGCACAGAGAAGTGAAATGTCTTGTCCAAGGTCACAGGCACACATCTCATTTCAGACCAACTGGCCACCGCTGCCCTCTAAAGCCATGGAAAAGTCCTTGGAGAACATCATCAACGTTTTCCACCAGTATTCGGTCCGGGTGGGCAACCCGGACACACTGACCAAGCGGGAGCTCCGTCAGCTGATCAACAAGGAACTCCCCAACTTCCTCAAGGTAGGAGTCCCCTGGAGGCAAGGCGTTCGATTAGTCGTGGAGTTGGTGTGATTTTAGTTTTTCAAAGGTATTTTTTCAGTGCTTATTATATGTTTATTATAAGCGCTAGAGTAGATCCTTTCATTCATTCATTCAATCGTATTTATTGAGCCCTTACTGTGCAGAGCACTGTACTAAGCACTTGGGAAAGTACAACACAGCAATTAAGAGTGACAATCCCTGCCAACAACAAGCTCACAGTCTAGACGACATCAATACAAATAAACAGACATCGACATACATAAATAAAATTACAGATACATACATAAGTGCTGTGGAGCGGGAAAAGAGGGGAAGAACAAGGAGAGCAAGTCAGGGTGAAAGGGGGGAGATAAGAAAAATGAGACTTAGTCTGGGAAGGCCTCTTGGAGGAGATGTACCTTCAGTAAGGCTTTCAAGAGGAGGAGAGTAATTGTCTGTCGAACTTAAGGAGGGAGGACTTTCCAGGTCAGAGGCAGGACGTGGGCCAGGAGTTGGCAGTGAGACAGGCAAGATGGAGGCACAGTGAGAAGGTTAGCCCCAGAGGAGCGAAGTGTGCGAGCTGGGTTGTAGAAGGAGCCAAACTAATCAGGTTGGACCCAATCCACGTCCCACATGGGGCTCCCAGTCTCAATCCCCATTCTCCAGATGAGGTAACTGAGGCACAGAGAAGTGACTTGATGATGATGATGGTATTTGTTAAATGCTTACTATGTATCAAGCACTGTTCTAAGCGCTGGGCTAGTTACAAGCTAATTGGGTTAGACACAGTCCCTATTTCATATGGGGCTCACAGTCTCAATCCCCATTTTCCAGATGAGGTAATTGAGGCACAGAGAAACGACTTGCCCGAGGTGGTACCAGCAGACAAGTAGCAGAGGCAGAATTAGAACTCAGGTCCTTCTGACTCCGAGACCCGGGCTCTATCCACTAGGCCATGCTGCTTCTCTGACAGCCAGAGCCGCCAGAGGTGGGGAGATGGAGAAGGGGAAAGGGACCCTCAATTAATCCAACTCAGGATCATTTTCCCACTGAGCCCAGTTCATTCACTTGAATTTATTGAGCGCTTACAATGTGCAAAGCACTGTACTAAGAGCTTGGGAGAGTGCAATATAACAACAAATCGACACATTCCTGCCCACAACGAGCTTACAATTGAGAGGGTGTTGTGTGTGTTTCAATAGCATGGCCCCACCCCTGGCACCTTTCATTCATTCATTTAATTGTATTTATTAAGCGCTTACTGTATGCAGAGAACTGTATTAGCACTTGGGAGAGTTCAATACAACAATAAACAGACACATTCACATTCTCTGTCTATAATGAGCTTACAGTCTAGAGCAGAGGAGACGAACTTTAATAGAAATAAATAAATGACCGATATGGACATAAGTGGTGTGGGGCTGGGAGGGGGGATGAATAAAGAGAGCAGGTCAGGGCGACGCAGAAGTAAGTGGGAGAAGAGGAAAGGAAGACTTAATCAGGGAAGGCTTGTGGGAGGAGGTGAGCCTTCAGTAAGGTTTTGAAGTGGGGGGGAAAGCCATTGTCATTTGGATTTGGGGAGAAAGGGTGTTCCAGGCGGTGGCTGGCGGGAGGGAGATGTGCTAAGCTATGCGCGGGAGCGGGTACTGGTGTAGACGCGGCCTCTCGAGCCCCGGCTTGTCCCCTTAGGACCAGCAGTGCCCAGCTGATGTGGCCAAGATCCTCGAGGATCTGGACAGCAACCAAGATTCCCAGCTGAGTTTCGAGGAGTTTGTGGTGCTGATCACCCGCCTGACCGTGGCCTCCCACAACAAAATGCACGAGAACGCCGGCTCCGGCCCGGGCCACAGCCATGGGCCCGGCCTGGGCGAATCCGGCCATGGCCATGGCCACAGCCATGGGCCCGGCCATGGCCACAGCCATAAGCACTGAGAGTGGCCAGAGGCGGGGAGGGGAGCAGGGGACCGTCCGAGGAGGAGGACGAGGAGGAGAAGAAGCCTCCTCCTGCTGCAACACCGTCCTAAATAAACGCTTCCCCACCGACCCACGTTCCAAGTCATTCTTATTAATAATAATGATAATATTTAAGCACATTTATTGAGCACTTACTGTGTGCGGAGCACTGTACAAAGCACTTGGGAGAGGACACCACAACTGTATAACGGACACACTCCCTGCCCACATCGAGCTGACAGTCTAGAGAGGGAGACAGATGTGAATATGAATAAATCAATTATAGATATGGACAGAAGTGTTGTGGGGCTGGGAGACGGGTTGAATAAAGGGAACAAGTCAATCAACAATATTTACTGAGCACCTATTTTTTTTAGTAGTATTTAAGTGCTTACTATTTGTCAGGCGCTGCACTAAGTGCTAGGGTAGGTACAAGATAATCAGGTTAGACATAGTCCATGTCCCACTGGGGGCACCCAATCTTAATCCCCATTTTACAGGTGAGGAAACTGAGACACAGAAGTTAAGTGACTCACCCAAGGTCACACAGCAGACAAGTGGCGGAGCCCAGATTAGTACCCAGGTCATCTGACTCACAGGTCTGGGAGTGGATCTATCCACTAGACCAGTCTGCTGCTCTACTCTGTGCAGAACACTGTCCCAAGTGATTGGGAGGACATTAGAATTGGTTGATGTGATCCGTGCCCTTGATGATCTTACAATCGAAAGCAGTGAGTCCGACTGTAAAATATTTTACAGATCGGAGGAAGAGGACGTGGATATAGCTATTAGTAGTGTGGATAGGTCGATTTGTATAGCAGTAGCATGGGTGGGTTTGAATAATTAGTAATATTGTAATGTTTGTTAAGCACTTACTAGGTTTACAAGTAGATACAAGATCATTAGGTCAGATAATAATAATAATCATTATTATGGTCATTTTTAAGCACTTACTATGTGCCAGACACTGTACTGAGCAATGGGGAGGTTACAAGGAAATCAGGTTGGACACAGTCCCTGTCCCAAGTGGGGCTCACAGTCCCAATCCCCATTTTACGGATGAGGTCACTGAGAACCAGAGAAGTGAAGTGACTTGCCCAGTGTCTCACAGCAGACAAGTGGTGGAGCAGGATTAGAACCCATGACCTTCTGACTCCCAGACCCATGCTCTGTCCTCTATGCCATGCTGCTTCATATAGTCAGGTACAGCCCTTGTCCCACATGGGGTTCACTGTCTAAAGGGAGGTAGAACAGGTAGTCAGTCCTCATTTTCCAGAGAGGAAACTGAGGCACGGGTTTGGAGTTGGCCCTGAAAGACTAAGATGGGAGTTGGAGGATAGGAGAAATATGTCATGAGGAGAAAATCAATCAATCAGGGAAGACCTCCTCGAGGAGTTGCTTAAAGTTCCTGGCCTGGAACGCCCTCCTCTTTCCCACCAAAAAATCAGCCAGACACCAGTTCTTCCCATCTTCAAGACTTCCTAAAGTCTCACCTCTTCCAAGAAATCTCTGATTAAGCCCTCACACCCCAGCCACACAACCCAACCTCTCCCTTCCAACCCGTACATACCACCGATATCGATCTGCAAACTCCATTTATTCAATCATATTTATTGAGTGCTAACTGGGTGCAGAGCACTGTACTAAGCACTTGGGAAAGTACATTCATTCATCTTCCCAAACTCCGATTACTGTCATTTGTATCTTCATTTTCCTCCTGTTTTGACTCTATCTGAATCATTCTCTCTGCCACCCTCCTGCTAGAATTAGACTATTAATTCTCATAGAGCAGGGACCCTTTCTTTAGCATCTGATGAGTCCTCTCGAATGTTCAGTTCACCACTCTGCAAGCCATAGGCACTCAATAAATACCACCAACAAATTGACCCTCCAAAGTACAAACAGGGAAAAATCTACAAATCTCCCTTTCTGTTAAAAAAAAGGTATTTGTTAAGCACTAACTGTATGTCAAACAGTTTTAAGGCCTGGGTAGGTACAAGTTCATTAAGTCAGAAACAATCCCTGTTCCACATGAGATTCACAGTCTAAGAAGGAGGGAGAACAGCTATCTCCATTTTACAGCTGTGGAAACTGAGGCACAGAGAAATGAAGTGATTTGCCCAAGGTCACACAGCAAGCAGTTGTCAGAGCTGGGACTAGAAACTGGGACCTTCTGTCTCCTAGGCTAAAGCTCTCTCCATTCAACCATGCTGCTTCTCATCCTCCCTCATCCTCCCATAATGTTTCAACTGGATCAATCAATAAATCAATCGTACTTTTCGAGTGCTTATTGTGTGCAGAGCCCTGTACTAAGCGCTTGGAAGAGTACAGTATAACAGTGTTGGTAGACACATTTCCTGCACACCGCAAGCTGGGACCTGAAGGTGAGGGGCATAGTTTCCCTTTTCGGAGAGCAAAATTGGTGGACTCGCAGAGTTTCTGAGCCCCCAACTTTCATCTTTAATTTGGCCAGGTTGGTGGGATAACTGGGAGCTTTGGCTTTGGGAAAACTCCCCAATTCGACCTGAATTTCCATCACCCTCCTAAAATCACATCTCCTCCGAAAGGCCTTCCTTGACTAAGCCCTTATTTCCCCTATATACCCTCCCCTCTGCATCGACTATGCCCTTGTCCTTGCACCACTTAATAATAACTGTGGTATTTGTTTAGTGCAGGCTATGTGCCAGGCACAGTACTAAGCGCTGGGGTGGATACAAGCAAATCGGGTAGGACACAGTAGCACACGAAGCTCACAGTCTCAATTCCCATTATATAGATGTGGTCCCTGAGGCCCAGAGAAATGAAGTAATTTGTCCAATGTCACACAGCAGATAAGTGGCTGAGCAGGGATCAGAACCCAGGACCTTGTGAATCCCAGGCTTATGTTCTATCCACTATGCCATGCTGCTTCTCTTAGGCATTTTGGTACTCACCCCGACCCCAAGGCACTTTTCCCCATATCCTGACACTAGACTATTTCCCCGTCTGTAATTTATTTTAATATCTGATTCCTGCTATGAACCGTGAGCTCCTTCCATACTAGAATTCCGTTCTACCAACTCTTCTACTGTATTTTCCCAAGGACTTAGTACAGTTCTCTGCACATGATAAGCACCCAATAAATACCATTGATTGTTTATTAATTGACCCTGCCTTCTGCCACCTGTATATCCCGAGAGGGATTTGGGGTATGGGAGGTTTTCATCTTCTTTCAGTGGGGAGGGGCAGGAGGTGGTCTAGGGAACCCCACTGTTGAGGAGGCTGGGAGGTCTCCGGTGCCTGTTGGAATAATAATAATAATAATAATAATGGTATTTGTTAAGCACTTACTCTGTGTCAAACACTGTTCTAACCACTGAGGTAGATACAAGTGCTTAGTACAGTGCTCCGCACATAGTATGTGCTCAATAAATATGATTGATTGAATGACTGAGTGAATACAAGTTAATCACGTTGGACATAGTCCCTGTCCCACAAGGGGCTCACAGTCTTCATCCCCATTTTGCAGATGAGGGAACTGAGGCCCAGAGATGTGAAGTGAGTTATCCAAGGTCATATAGCAGACAAGTGGAAGAGTGGGAATTAGAACCCAGGTCCTTCTGACTCCCAGACCTGTGCTCTATCCACTAGGCCACTCTGATCTCTTTTGAAAGAGAATAAGGAGAAGGAGGAGATGGACTAGAAAGAGGAGAAAGATGGAGGAGAAGGAGGAGGAGGAGGAGGACATGGAAGAGAAAGAGAAGAAGGAAGAAGGAGGAGGACAAAGAAATGGGGGGAGGAGGAGAAGGAAATGGAGAGGAGGAGGAGGAAGAGGAGGAGATGGAGGTGGAAGAAATAGAAGAGTAGGAGGAGAAGATGAAGGAAGAAGTTAAGGTGGTGGAAAGAGAAGTAGTGCTTGGAGGCAAAAGGCTACTGCAGATAATAATAATAAAAAAATAGTAATATTTTTATGGTATTTGTTAAGCACTTACCCAAGCACTGTTCTAAGCACTGGGGTAGATAAAAGCTACTCAGGTTGAACACAGTAACTGTCCCATATGAGGCTCACCATCTCAATCCCCATTTTACAGATGAAGTAACTGAGGCCCAAAGAAGTTAAGTGACTTGCCTAAGGTCACACAGAAGACAAGTGGCAACCTCTTGGGGCTGCTGAAACCCTTCCCCTGATGACCCTGCCTGCAGGGGGGGCCAGCAAAGTCCCTCCCCTCCAGCCATGAACCCCTCAATCCCAGAACTCTGTGTGATTTGTTTGCACAACAGGAGTGAAAGAAAAAAGTTTCCCCACCCAAAGTTCCTGCCGCAAAAATTGACCAACATCCCATTGGGTCACTCAGCTGTCCTTCTCCTTTCAGCCCCTTCCCCAACCTGACCCAAGCCCTGGGGCAGAGAGTTACTAAATCAGGGTAATGACGGGCTTCCCTCCATAACTTCAGCCTCATGGCATTAATGTCCATATCCGTCATTTATTTATTTCTATTCATGTCTGTCTTCCTCTCTAGTCTGTAAGCTTGCTGTGGGCAGGGAATGTGTCTGTTATATTGTCCTCTCCCAAGCGCTTAGTACAGTGCTCTAAACACAGTAAGCATTCAATAAATACAATTGACTGATTGACTGACTCTGGCCCAGACAGCCAGAGCCTCCAACAAACAAGTCCTGGAGTCTTCCAACTGGAGCCTGGAAACTGGCTGAGGACAGAAAATGTGTCTGCCAACTCTGGTGTACTGTATTCTCCCAAGCATTTAGTACAGTGCACGGTACATAATAAGTGCTCTATAAATACCATTGATGATGATAATAATTGTGGTATTTGTTAAGCGCTTACTATGTGCCAAGTACTATCCTAAGCACTGGGGTGGATACGAGCAAATCAGGTTGCATCAGTCCCTGCCCCATGTTCGGCTCACACTCTCAATCCCTATTTTACAGATGAGGTAACTGCGGCCCAGAGAAGTGAAGTGACTTGCCCACAGTCAAACAGCAGACATGTGGTAGTGGTGGGATTAGAACCCATGATCTTCTAACTCCCAGGCCTGTGATCTCTCCACTGCGCCATGCTCCTTCAGTGATGATGATGATGCAAAGGAAGCCCCCAAAATCCACATCGCCCCCCCCCCACTCTAATCTACACATCCTGCTTCTTTCTCTATCTCAAGGACCACTTCCCCACTGAGCAAGAGTATCAGTGGAATTTACTGAGCACCCATTCAGAAAACACCCTCCAAGCACTTGGGAAAGTACAACTGTACTGAACACCCAATGGGTAAAGCACACTGTCCTAAGCATTTGGTAAAGTGTAGCAGTAATAGCGTTACCAAAGGTATTTACTGAACTCCTCCTGGGTGCAGCACACTTGTACTGAGCCCTCGGGAAAGAACTACCTAAAGAAGCGATATGTTCCCAGAAGTGAAATGACATGTACAAGGACACTCTGCAGACAGGTGGTGGAGCTGGGATTAGAACCCAGGCCTCCTGAGTCTCAGGTCCGTGCTCTATCCACCAGGCAGTGCTACTTCATTACCCTGATTATCTTGCCTCTACCGCAGTGCTTAGTTCAGAGCTTGGAACGTTATCGACATTTAACAAATATAGCTATCATTATCATCATCATCATCATCATCAGATCATACCTCTTTTTTCCAAAGAGAGATACAGAGAGGAATGGAAATCAGGTGGGCCTCCACAGGTGAGGAATTACCTGGATAATTCACTCATCATTCAGTGTTTTTGTGGTGTGCTTTCACTGCACAGAGCACTGTACTAAGTGCTTGGGAGAGTAAAATATAACAGCCCTCCCCCACCCCCTTTCCTTTCCCCACAGAACATCCCTCCCACCCATAATCACACACAAATTGGCATCTCTTTGCCTTCCATAACAATAACTGTGGTATTTAAGTGCTTACTATGTGCCAAGCACTGTACTAAGCACCAGACCATACAATATATGCAGATTGGACCCAGTCCCCTTCATATCTGGGGTTTACAGACTAAGAGAGAATAGGTATTTAATCCCCATTTTACAGATGAGGAAACTGAGCCACAGATACGTTAAGTGACTTGTGCTAAATCACACAGCTGGCAAGCGGCAGAGTTGGGATTAGAACCCAGGTCCAGACCTGTGTTCTCTCCACTAGGCTATGCCACTTCTCATGTGGGCACGGGGTAAATGTGGAGATGAAGGTAGCAGTTGGGACAGACAGATTTCTGTAACTCGATGTCCCCATCCCGGGATCCAGTTAGTTCTTGCTAATGCAATGGGGAGTGGCGAGGGTCACAGGGCCAAGGGGTTGGGGGTTTGGGGGGTAAGGGGAGTTTCCTCTGGTGTTTGCATCACAGCTGGGGTTGGGGAGGGCATTTGCAAAAAATTTCCCCAAAGTGCCCCCACCCCACAGCACATGTCCACAGTTGGGGTGGGGCACGCCAGGAAAGGTGACCAGATTTGGGGAGGAGGGGACAGGGGCAGAAGCACAGGGGAGCAGCAGTAGCTATCTTTCCTCACGCCTCTCCTCACACTTTTTTTTTCCTAAGGTATTTGTTAAGTGCTTACTACGTGCCAGGTGCTGTGCTAAGCGCTGGGGTAGATACGAGTTAGTTCGGACATGGCCTTAATCCCCATTTTACAGATCCTGCAACTGAGGCCCAGAGAAGTGACTTGCCCAAGGTCACATAGCAGACAAATGGTTCTAACACCAGCCTACTTATTTGGCCTTGCCCTTACCTCTCTTGAATTGACCCTTTGATCGGGTCCTCCCTCCTGCCTAGAGCTCCCTCTCCCTTCATATCTGACAGACCTTCACTCTCCTCATTTTACTAGAAGCAATGTCTCCTCCAGGCAGCCTTCCCTGATTAACCTCTCATTTCCCCTTCTGTGTTGCTACGCACTTGAATCCAAACCCTCTAAGCACTTCAGTAATCACTCCCAGCCCCATAGCGAGCTTTCTGTGGGCAGGGATTGTGTCTACAGCTCTGTAGAATTAGGTTCTCCCAAGCTCAGCACAGTGTTCTGCACAATATAAGCATTCAATAAATAGCATGGATTGACTGAGAGATGGGCAGAAAGTGGAGAGTCGGGAGAGGGAGATACAGAGAGGGAGGGAGGGAAAGGAGTCCTGTCCAAGGTCCATGGTTTATCCCCATTGGGGAGGGGGTCGCCAGTGGGGTTGGAGGACGAGGAGGAGAAAGACAGGTGGAAGATGAAACCAGGAAGATTTCCTGGAGGAGGTGATGGAAGAAGCAGGGAAGCTGTGGGGAGAGGGAAAGTGTGTGGGGAAAGCGTAGAACCAGTTTCAAGGACCAGGGATGAGTTGGGGGAAGGATGGGGGGACCCACCTCCCCCTCGACGCCGCCAGTGGGCCTCCAGCCGAGCTCCAAACTGCCTCACTTCCATCCAATTCCCCATCCCACCCCAAAGCGGGGAATCGGCTCTACCTCTAGTTAGGAAACACTCCCCTCCAGGAAGACCTCCAAGATTGCCTCAGCCTGGCTCTGAGCCTCCCCCGCCCCCCACTCCGGGACGTTTTCTCCTCTATGAGGGATGGGGGGGTAGGGGGGAGGGAGGCTTCTTCCACGCCCAGAGAGACGCAGACCTGAGACGCGCCCCTAAGGTGCGCCTAATTCACACATATTTATCGACGTCCACCTGTTGATTTATTTATTCATTTATTGAATCAGGCCCTCCCCCATCCCGACCTCTGAGGATAATCAGGTAGTGTGGATCGCGGGTCATTTTTGCCCGTGGAAACGCGCCGGGGAAGAGAGAAGACGGGGAATTTGGAGAGCGTGGAAGGGACGGTGAGATCGTTGCTCCTGTCGCCCCCTGGCGGCGTGGGCGCGGGATGGGCGGCGGCTCCGGGGTCACTCTCTTCTAGGGACCATCCTCGTGGATGTAGTCGTGAGTGGCGATCAGGACCGCGGTAATGAAACGCATGAACTCCCCAAAGTTGATCTCCTGGTCGCGGTTTTGGTCCAGATCCTTAAACAGAGCGTCCATGGCCTCGGGATTCTTCGGTTTCTGGGTGGAAGAGGGTGCAGAGAGCACGATTTTCCAGAGGTCCGAAATGGGGGGGGGGGGCCTCTCTCAGCACCCTCACTCCGGGGGTTGACTCCCAAAGGACGTCACGAGGACTCATTATTGGGGGATGGAAGGGAGGGGCTTGAAGAGGGGGGACACCGGGTTGAGGTTCAGGAGGCTGCAGGAGCTCGGTTGCAAATTCTTTCTGGTTTCGCCCTTCCACCTCCAGCTGGAGACCCCAGCTCCCAACGCCCCCCACAGCTGGAGACCCCAGTCCCCATTCCCCACCAGCTGGAGACCCCAGCTCCCATCGCCCCCCCACCCCCCCCGCCCTCCACGGTTCAGACTTTAACTGGGAATTCTTCCTATGGGGGCTGGACAGTTGTCGGGGGAAGGGGCGTATCGGGGTACACTTGAGGGTCTCTGAGCCCGGCCTAGAAGTCGAGCACCCCCCAAATCTTCCCTATTAGAAGCCCAGCTCCCCCTAAACACACACACACACACACACACACATTCCTGCAGCACCACACTCACCTTCTTGTAATTGGGTAGCTCTTTCTCGATCAGCTGCTTCAACTCCTTCTTGGACAGCTGGTCGAAATCTCCCACCCGCACCGAATACTGGTGGAAGACGTTCACGACGCCTTCCAAGTGAGATTCCAGCGACATGTTGAAGGGTGGGCTGACCTGGAGGGGAGGCAGAGTCACGGACGGCGTCAGGAACGGGGAGTGACGGGCCGGACCCCACGCTGGACCCCCAGAGAGGAGCAGCGACCGATTCCTCCCAGTGTCACCCCCATTCCTCCCGTTAATCCGAAGGAAATGCCGTAATTATCCAAATACCTGTACAGGTCTGCCCCAAATGCGACTTGGGAAAAATCGGGATGGGGGTGGGGGATATCCCAGAAGTCCACCCCGGGATCAGATGTAGGAGATACCAACGTGCCCTCTAGATTATCTTTCCAGTTCATAAAGCAGTGTGCCTCTGATTTTTTTTTTCCTGGCTCCGAGAGACTCACCTGATTCACAAGGAGTGGCTGAAAAAGATGGGTATGAAGGGGGTGCTCTGTGGAGAGGGCATTTATAGACTTTCCCAACGGCCGTGGCCAGAGGACCCTTCCCCACCCGACTCCATCCTCCTCTTGTGAAATTCTCCCTTTAAGACTCCTCCCCAGACCGTTAGCTGAGAATTATTTATTGCCACAACCTCAGTTTCCCCCCCCCCCCACCAATCTACTCCCTCCTTCCCCCTGGACCTTGGCTCTGATCTCGCCTTCTGTTGGCACAACTCCAGGTACGTCTGGGCATCTCCGTGGCCTGGGGGTGGTCACTGTAATTCCCACCTGCGGTGTTCTGTCCACAGTAAATACTTAATGTATACTATTACTACTGCGTGGCTCAGTGGAAAGAGCACGGGCTTGGGAGTCAGAGGTCGTGGGTTCTAATCCCGACTCTACCACTTGTCATCTGGGTGACTTTGGGCAAGTCACTTAACTTCTCTGTGCCTCAGTTACCTCGTCTGGAAAATGGGGATTAAAACTGCGAGCCCCACGGGGGAAAACCTGTTTACCATATATCTACCCAGTGCTTAGAACAGTGCTTGGTACATAGTAAGCGCTTAACAAATACCAATTTATTACAGTGGGAGCAGGAGGCAAAACACGAAAGACTGAGGAGGGGAGAGATGTGTGCAGAGTGACATTTCGGCAAGATGATACAGGCAGCAGAGAGTAGTGTACAGTGGAAGCAGTGTGGCCTTGTGGAGAGAACACGGACCTAGGAGTCAGAGGACTCTGCCACATGTCTGCTGTGTGACCTTGAGCAGGTCACTTCACTGCCCTGTACCTCGACTATCTCAACTGTTCAATGGGGATTAAGGTTCTGTGCCCCATGTGGGACAGGGACTGTGTCCAACCTGATCACCTCGAGAAGCGGCTTGGCATAGTGGATAGAGCACGGGCCTGGGAATGAGAAAATCATGGCTACCATCCCAGCTCCACCACTTGACTGCTGTGTGACACTGGGCAAGGCACTTCACATCTCTGGGCCTCAATTCCTTCATCTGTAAATTAGGGATTGAGATTGTGAGCCCCACATGGGACAGGGACTGTGACCAACTCGTTTTGCTTGTATCTACCTCAGTGCTTAGATGGTGCCTGGTACCTAGTAAGCACTTAACAAATACCATCATTATTATCGATCCTGGTGCTTAGAGCAGTGCTTGGCACACAGTAAGCACTTGACAAATACCACAGTTAGTAGTAATAGTAGGGAAATCTGGCCTGGTGAAAAGAGTATGAGTCTGTGACCCAAAAGATGCGCTCTTTCCCATGCCTGATTTGGCTCCTCAGGAAACTCACTTAACTTCTCCGGGCCTCAGTTTCCCCCTCTTTGAAATGGGAAGAAGATCCCAGCTCTTCCTCTGCCTTAGACTGTGGGTCAGGAACTGTGCCTGACTTGTTGATCCTGGCTCCACCTTAGTACTTGGCATGCTCTATGTGCTTAATCAGGATCATAAATAAATGAGACACAGAAGAGAATAGGGGAGATTAGAGAGGGGAGAGGGCGGAGGCAGGGAGACCAGGGTGGAGGCTGCTTCTGAGCTGCAGTGATTTGGCAGGGATGTGACAGAACAACAATAATTATAATAATAATGATAACTGGGATTTGTTAAGCACTTACTATGTGCCAGGCCCTGTACTAAGCGCTGGGGTGGTTACAGCAAATCGGGATGGACACAGTCCCTGTCCTAAATGGGGTTTATGGTCTCAATCCTCATTTTATAGATGGGGTAACTGAGGCCCAGAGGAGTGAAGTGACTTACCCAAGGTCATAGGGCAGACAAGTGATGGAGCTGGGAATAGAACCCAGGCCCACGCACTATCCACTAGGGTTGGAGTGGTGACCACCAGGGTGGAGAGGAAGGGGTGGATCTGGGAAACACCTTCATGGAGGAAAAACTGGCAGGATTTAACGTTGGGTGGCTTAAAGTGGCACAGAGGAGTTCCAGGCTAATCCAGAACTAAACCTAGGGTTTGGTCTCACCAAGATAAACCTGTCAGTCAGGTGGTACAGTACTCTGCACAGAGCAAGCACCTAGTGCAACATCAGGCACATTGTAGGTGCCCAGTACAGTGCCTCACCCACAGATGTTCAGGACAGTGTCCTGCACAAAGTCTGTTCAGAGTGAATACTACTGAATGAAAGTGATTCAGGAATACAAGGTGGGGAGAATGCAGTATCCTCTTGCTGTCCGATTTCTAAAAGGCAAACTGAATGACCCACATTCCTGTCCCTCAATCAATCGTATTTATTGAACACTTTTAGGGTCAGAGCACTGTACTAAGCATTTGGGACAGTACAGTCCGACAGAGTTGGCAGATACATTCCCTGCCCGTCGGAAAGTCTAGAGGGGGAGGCAGACATTAATAGAAATAAAGGCTATATAAATAAATTACAAATATGCTCTAAGTGGCTTGCCCAAGTTAAGTGACTTGCCCAAAGTCACTCAGCAGGCAAGTTGCCAGAGCAGGGATTAGATGTCAGGTTTCCTGATTCCCACGCCTGAGCTCTACCATAGCTGCTGATTTCCACAGAACTAAGTAGTGGCCAGGTGGAATTTGAGGTTCTCTTCTGCTCGAGGGAGGGGGCAGGGGGTCCAGGTCGCCCACCCCCACTCCACCATCAGTAGGCCCTGGGATTAGCCCAGCTATTGCCAAACCACCCCCAGATGCAAGCCTCCTTGCCCAACGGGCCCCTTCCTCTTTCTGAGGTTGCTGGGAGGAAGAGCTGGTGCCATTCTGGTACTGGTCAAGCCCCAGACCGGTCATCAAGGGGAAATCTGTTGTCGATATTTGTTAAGCACCTGCTGTGTGTTGAGCCCTGTACTAAGCGCTGGGGTTGATACGAGATCATCCGGAAAAGCAGTGGGACCTAGTGGCTAGACCCCGGGCCTGGGAGTCAGAAGGGTCTGAGTTCTAATCCCCGATTCGCCACTTGTCTGCTATGTGATCTTGGGCAAGTCACCTCACTTCTCTGTGCCTCAATTCCCTCATTTGTAAAAGGGAGATTAATACCGGGAGTTACATGTGGGACAGGGACTGTGTCCAACCTGATTAGAGAAGCAGCGTGGCTCGGTGGAAAGAGCCTGGACTTCGAAGTCCGAGGTCAGGGGTTCGATTCCTGGCTCTGCCACTTGGCAGCTGTGTGACTTTGGGCAAGTCACTTAACTTCTCTGTGCCTCAGTTACCTCATCTGTAAAATGGGGATTAACTGTGAGCCTCACGTGGGACAACCTGATTACCCTGTATCTACCCCAGCGCTTAGAACAGTGCTCTGCACATAGTAAGCGCTTAACAAATACCAACATGATTATAAGCTTGTATCTGTCCGCAGCGCTTAGCACAGTGCCTGACACATAGTAAGCTCGTAACAAATACCATTAAAGAAAAAAAATCAGGTTGGACACAGTCCCTGTCCCACATTTGGTTCACACTGAGTGGCAGTGGCTAGGTCTCATGGTGGCAAGAGTGAGGAAATAATATAAATTGTGGTATTTTTTGAGTGTTTATGGTATTTGTTAAGTGCTCATTATGTTCCAGGCACTGAACTAAGCAGTGGGGTAATTACAAGCTAATCAGGTTGGAGGCAGTTCATGTCCCATATGGAACTCACAGTATCAATCTCCATTTTACAAATGGGGTAACTGAAGAATGGAGAAGTAAAGTGACTTGCTCAAAGTCACATAGCAGACAAGTGGCAAAGCGGACAAGTGTCCAGGTCCTTCTGATGCCCAGGCCCGTGCTCTATCCACTAGACCACACTGCTTCTACTGCTTCTAAAGTGCTTACTATGTGCCAAGCACTGTACTGAGTGCTGGGGTAGATACCAAACAATTAATACTCCTTATTGAGCGCTTACTCTGTGCAGAGCACTGTACTACATGCTTGGGAGAGTATGATACAATAGTTGTCAGACACAATCCCTGCCTTCAAGGAGCTAATCAGGTTGAACAAAATCCCTGGCCTACTTGGGGCTCACATTTTAAGGGGGAAGGGAAAACAAGTACTTGATCCCCATTTTACAGGTGAGGAAACTGAGGTGCAGAGAAGGGAAGTGATTTGCCCAGGTCACACAGCAGTCAAATTCATTCAATCGTATTTATTGAGTGCTTACTGTGTGCAGAGCACTGTTATAAGTGCTTGGAAAGTACAATACAGCAATAAAATGGCAGAGCTGGGATTAGAACCCAGGTCCCCTGACTCCCAGCCCCAGAGTCTGTATGCTGCTTGTCTTTCGGGGCAGTCAACACCAACCCCTCCGTCCAGCCCCACGCCCTGACTTCTTCCACCCACCCCTAGCTCCCGCCCCCTCACCCTTCGGCTGTTCCAGAAGCCGGTGAGCAGGGTGGGTAGGTGATCTGGACTCTTCGAGGCCAGGTAGACTGTCAGCTCACTGCGAACAGAGAAATGGGCTACTGACCCTGTTATATTGTATTCTCCGGAGCACTTAGCCCAGTGCTCTGCACACAGTAAGTGTTCAATGAATATGATTGATTGATTGAGGTACTCCTGGATCAAATCACAATACCTTGAGTTATCCTCACGACATGCCTGGGAGGGAGAGCGGGTGTCCTATCCCTGCTTTAGAGAGGGGGAAACTGAGTACCTGCCTGAGATCCCATAGCAGACCAGATACAGAGCCAGGTTTGGAACCCAGATCTTGACTCCCAGCCCTGGACTCATTACTCTGGGCCTTGTTGTCTGTTGTTTGCCTTGTACAGATTGGGAAACTGGAACACAGAGAGGTCAAGAGATTTGCTTGAGGTCACACAGCTGACCAGATGCAGAGGCAGGTTTGGAACTCAGGGATCCTGATGCCCTGCCCGGGGATAATAATAATAATAATAGTGATGTTTGTTAAGCACTGACCTAAGCGCTGGGGTAGATACAAGGTATTTGGGTCAGACACAGTCCCTGTTCCACAAGGGGCTCATAGTCTTAACCCCCATTTTATAGATGAGGGAAATGAGACCCGGAGAAATTAAGTGACTTGCCCAAGGTCACACAACAGACAAGAGGTGGAGCCGGGATTAGACTCTGCCTCCCAGACCCGTGGTCTATCCACTAGACCACACTGTCTGTCGTCCCCATCGTACAGCTGGGAAAACTGAGACCCAGAGGTTAAGTGGCTTGTCCTAGGTCACCCAGCAGCCTCGGGGTCAGAGCCAGGACCAGATCGTGTGGGACCCTGCCAGCTCCAGGGTCATCAGTGGACTCTGAATTAATCCATCAATCAATCATATTTATTGAACACCAGCTGTGTGCAGAGCACTAAATACTTTGGGAAGGACTAGATGGTAGCCAGGATCCCTGCCCTGGAGGAGTTTACAGTCTAGTGGAGGGGACGGACACTGAAACAATCAATCTAAGTAACCTGTACCTATCCCAGTGCTTAGAACAGTGCTTGGCACATAGTAAGTACTTACAAGTGCAATGAATTATTAAATAAATTGAGGGTGGGGGAAGGAATTAAAGGCAGGGGGATTTGAGGAGGGGGGAGCGGTCCTAGGGGGTGCACACGCATACACACACATACACACAAAGTCCTCCAAACTGCCCTAGGGTCTACCCTGGGAAAGGAAATCCAGACCCCAGAACTCGGAGGGGAAAATTTTATTGGTGCAGCAACCCTGGTCCGGATCGCCACCTCGTCCCTCCCCGCGGGCCCTACTCCTTGTGGATTTCCTCATGGCAGGCCACGCCCACGCGGGTGACCAGCACCATGAACTCCTCGAAGTTGATCTGCTGATCCTTGTTAGAGTCGAGCTCCTTGAACAGGGTGTCCACCGTGAGCGGGTCCTTCTGGCTCTGCAGTGGGAAGAGGGACATCGCGCTCACTTCCACCGCCATGGGAGTGCACGAGGGCTTCCCGCGTGGTTCACTCCTATTTATTGAGCACTCTCTGTGTGTAGAGCACTGTGCTAGGCGCTTAGGAGAGTACAATACCACAATAAACGGAAACATTCCCTGCCCACAGTGAATTTATAGTCTAGAGGGTTGGCAGGGAGAGAGGGGGTCCTGATTCCATCCACCTGTGACCCCCCCCCCCAGATAACCCACCTCTCACCCTGGATCCAACCCCCACCGTGACCCCTGACCAACCTTGAGGAAAGTGGTCAGCTCCTTCTCCATCAGGTTCTTCAAGTCCCCCTTGGAGATGGAGTGGTAATGGCCCGCGACCAACGAGTATTTATGGAAAACATCGATTAGCGAGTCGATGGACTTCTCCAGCACCGTCATCCCTCTGCCTCAGTGCCCACCTGCAGAGAAACCAGGGTTAGGGGGTCGTTTGGAACTGGGGGGAGGGACGCCGCCGAAGGAGAAATATGAAAGGCTGTGGAGGAGGACAAAATTCCCACAAGGCTGGTGGGGGGTAGGGGGGAGGGAAGAGGGGCTTGAAGGGGGTGGTCAGAGTCCTGGGGTGATCCCCAGATGCATCCCAAAGTTGGACCCCTGTGGACACTGACGCCACAGCCGAATCTAGGGAAATAAACCAACCCCCTCGTTTCTAAACATAATAATAATGGTGGTATTTGTTAAGCGCTTACTATGTGCCAAGCACTATTCTAAGTGCTGGGGTAGATACAAGGTAACCAGGTTGAACACAGTCCCTGTCTCACATGCAGCTCACACTTTTACTCCCCACTTGACAGATGAGGGAACTGAGGCCCAGAGAAGTGAAGTGAATTGCCCAAGGTCACACAGCAGATATGTGGTAGAGCTGGGATTAGAACCCAGAACCTTCTGAGTCCCAGGCCCCGGTTCTATTCCCTGAGCCAGAAGGCTTTAGCCTGCATCGATCCAGATAGGGTCTACACTAACAAACCCAACGGTTAATTCAAAATTAAAATGTTTCTCTTCCCCTCCACTCCCTCGCCCCCAAAACCCCTGAGAAATCGGGATCCTGGGATCCGGAGGCAGGGGACTGGACAAGACCCTTCTACCTGCACAGGATGGGGGTCTGTGAGGACAGAGAGACCCCTTCCCGGGGGATCTCTCTGGGGTGGTCCTAGATTTGACGACGACCCCTTCCCTCCCCACCCGTCCAAGGAGATTAGACTGACACTCACCCACTTCACTGCACGAGGAACTGATGAATGGGGTTGGGGGCCGTCGGGGCTGGGGGAGGTTCTTATAGGGACCGCTCTGGGTTTGGAAATGCTTGGGGTGGGGGCTGAATCCTTGACCCCACCCCCATCACCAGGACCCCTTGGTCATTGCCAAAGCGGCTCGCCATTGCTTAAGGGGTGAGGTAACTGGGCGGCGGGGGAGTGCAGAGGACTGAGGGGGCGCAACGACTCTCCCCTTTCTCCTCCCCCTCCAGGGAGCTTACCTGGACTACCCCCCCCCCAAATTAGACCGGGTTCTCCCCGAGAGCAGGGACCATTCTAGGTCCCTAACCAGGGCAGAAACTCACCCCACTCGCCCCCAGCAACAGTCCACCCCACTGATGTGGACTGTGGAGGATGGAAGGGGTGCACAGAGGCTGGGCCTGGGTGAAATGAAGATGACCCCTCCCCACCCCTACTCAGGCCCCTCCCAAGCAGGAATTCCGGTGGGGTGACTACCGGGAAGGAGGTGTCACTGAGCCTGGTGTGGGGCAAGAAGAGGAGGTGGACCGGTCACTTCCTCCCTTTCCCCTCTTTCCCGCGGCCACCCTATAAACCCCATCCCCCTCCCCCCATCAGGTTCCTCCCAGCCCAGAACCCCCACCCTAGGGTGGGATGGGGGAGGGTGTCCTGGGTTTGCTCCCCATACCCCACAATTCCACCCGGCGCCGACACCCCGACACCCTCCGGCCAGCGCCTCCTAATTACAGGGTTTACGGCAGCCAGGATACCCCGATTTTCATCTTTCCCACCGCCCCCCCTCCCCGTCAACCGCCCCCCACCTCCACCCTCTAGCTCTAATAATCATCACTGTGGTATTTGTTAAACACTAACTACGTGCCAAGCACTGTAGTGGGTACGAGCAAATCGAGTTGGACATAGTCCCCGTCCCACATTATAATAATTATGGTACTTAAGCGCTTACGATGTACCGAGCACTGTTCAAAGCGCTGGGGTAGAGACAAATTAATCAAGTTGGACTCAGTCCCTGTCCCATGTAGGGCTCCCAGTCTTCACCTCCATTTTACAGATGAGAGAACTGAGGCCTAGAGAAGTGAAACGATGCAGTGTGGCCCACTGGAAAGAGCCCAGGCTTGGGAGTCAGAGGTCATGGGCTCGAATCCCAGCTCTGCCACTTGGCAGCTGAGTGACTGTGGGCAAGTCACTTCACTTCTCTGTGCTTCAGTTACCTCATCTGTAAAATGGGGATGAACTGTGAGCCTCCCGTGGGACAACCTGATTACCCTGTATCTACCCCAGCACTTAGAACAGTGCTCTGCACATAGTAAGTGTTTAACAAATACCAACACTATCATTATTATTATTATTACTTGCCCACGGTCACCCAGCAGATAAGTGGCAGAGTCAGGATTAGAAACCACGGCCTTCTGACTCCCAGGCCCGTGTTTCATCCACTGCAGCTGTATCCATTGCTCTCATCCTCCTCCTCCCCCCTCAGAGGACTCCTCCACTCCCTTTTTCCCCCGACCGTCTCTCCCCAGCACCCCTCCAATTAATAAACGCTACTGACCGAGCCCTTATTGTGTGCGCAGCACTGTAATAAGCGCTCGAGAAAGGGCAATAAAGCCGATAGACCCCATCCATGCCCTCGAAGAGAAGCCAACAGAACCGGTGATTTCATCCAACTAAATTTTTAATGTCCACGGACCCCTTACTCCCGAGATCCGCTCCGCTCGCCCCGAACCCCAATTTAGGCCGCGGCGACCCCTGGTGTTGGGGTAGGAGGCGCGGCGCCCCCTGGTGGCGGGGGAGGGAGGCGCCCCTCTTTCCAGACCTGCCGGCAGGGAGGCGCTGGTGTGTGGGGTGGGTAGGCCCAGCCTCAGTAGAGGCTGGGGGCGGGCTGGGATCCAGCGCACAGCTGACGGTGGTAGCGCAGGTGGTAGTCTTGGACCAGCTTGCCCACGATATACAAGAACTCGTCGAAGGAGATCTGGTTGTCTTTGTTCCTGTCGGCGACCTTGAAGAGCTCCCCGATATAGCAGGGGTCGCTACGGCCCTGGAGGGGAGAAGGGGCGAGAGATTTGGGGGTCGAGGACGGGTCGTCGGGCCTAGCACAGACACGAGGCAGGGGCGGCCCCCCCCAAGTCCACCCACCGGGGGGGGGGGGATGGAGGCCTCGCTCACCAGGTTGGTGAAGAACTGAGGGACGTTGTCGGTGAGCAGGTCTGTGAGCTCCTGCAGGGTCAGGGTCTCCACGTCCCCCTCGCGGGCCGCGTAGTGGTGATAACAGCGGATGATGTGGAATATGGACTCCTCCACCGGGGTGTCCGCCGTGGCTCCGAGAGGTCGCGGGGCTGGGAGGGGGATGATGAGAGTCAGACCCCCCCACTTTCTAGACTGTCAGCTCGTTGTGGGCAGGGGATGTCTCTAATAATAATAATAATGTTGGTATTTGTTAAGCGCTTACTATGTGCAGAGCAATGTTCTAAGTGCTGGGGGAGATACAGGGTCATCAGGTTGTCCCACGTGAGGCTCACATCTTCACCCCCATTTTACAGAGGAGGGAATTGAGTCACAGAGAAGTTAAGTGACTTGCCCACAGTCACACAGCTGACAAGTGATTATGGTTCTAGTGTTCTCTCCCAAGCGCTTACTATGGTGCTCTGCACTCTAAGTGCTCAACAAATACGATTGACTGACAGAGGCCCAGCTCCCACCAGACCCATCCTGAATCAGATGGGAGAGTTGCGGGGTGAGGGGAGAGGTAGGACACACATACACACTGAACTGGGTGCTCGGGAAGGGACAGAGGAAGGAGAGGCGGATTCCTCCCTTTCAGTGGGAGGGACAGGGAAGAGGAGGAGCCGGGAGGGATTAACCCAGGCGGGCTTCCTAGAGGAGATGGATTTGGAGGAGGAGTTTTGAAGGGAGGCAGAGATCCGGTTCGACTCTTAGGACACTCTCCACCCCATCCCTGCACCTCTCAGGCAGCACATAGACAAACACACACACACTGAACTGGGTGCTGGGGGAGGGACAGAGGAAGGAGAAGGTGGATTCCTCCCTTTCAGTGGGAGGGATTAACCCAGTCGGGCTTCCTAGAGGAGATGGATTTGGAGGAGAAGTTTGGAAGGGAAGCAGAGATCCGGTTCAACTCTTAGGACACTCTCCACCCCATCCCTACATCCCTCAGGCAGCGCACAGACACACACACACACACACAAACCACCCCCCTGCCCCCCAGGTGGTGTCTATACAGCCTAACGACCCAGATTATTCCAGAACAACCGGCACACTTTGAACTCCCGGATCTCAATCCTTCACCGGAGGAGATGCTGCCTGCCCCACCCACCACCTGCCCCTCCCAGGGATCTCCAAGACCACACCCCCCAACCGCACCAGCTGGCTCCAAAGCAGACTCACAGGGTCTCTCAGAGACCTCGGGTTCCCCTTCCACTGTCTTGGGGCCTCCTCCAGCCGCCATGGCTCCCTGTCGTCCTGGTAGTCCTCACCAGTGGCTATTTACCTGGTCCCATCAGGGAGATGCGTAATTAGTGACTTCCTCCAGTTCCAGTTTAATCACACACTGCAGTGACGTCGCGGTAGGATTCCGTGGGTGGGAGGGTGAAGAGGCGGGGGTGGACCAAGTCACCTCAGAGATGTATGTCAGCTAAGAGGTCAACCGGTCCATCCACCTGCCTCGGGGCTGACAGGTACTTGGTGGAAAACAGCTTCACATCAGTATAAAAGGGAGGGGAGGGATGAGCTGGTTGTGGATAGATTCCCTTCCCACATCAACCTACCTACCATGGTTCTGTTACAGGACGATCGGGTCTAGGCAAGCTGGTGTGGCTGACCCCGAGAGGACCCGGATGAGGTGTGGTCAGTGGTGGAGGAGCTGCCAGACCTGGGTGGTCTGCTTCCACCCAACCTACCCCCTCGTCTGGACCGGTCCCCCACCCCCCTCCACTTGGACTACCCTCCTTGTGCCTCTTGTTTGCTCATCCATAAAATGGGGATTTGAGCCCTATATGGGACGGGGATCCAACCTGGTTATCTTCTATCTACCCCAGCGCTTAGTACAGTCCTTGGCACATAGTAAACACTTAACACATATTATTGTTATTGTTGTTGAAACTATTATTTATCGTTATTATTATTTTTCCTCCTCATCAGGATTAGGCTGGAGCTGGGCCAGAGTTAGCCTGGGATAAAGATTAGAGAAGCAGTGTGGCTTAGTGGCAAGAGCACGGGTTTGGGAGTCAGAGGTCATGGGTTCTAATCCCAGCTCTGCCACTAATCAGCTGTGACTTTGGGTGAGTCACTTAACTTCTCTGTGCCTCATTTACCTCACCTGTAAAATGGGGATTAAGACTGGGAGACCCAAGAGGGACCAGGGACTGTGTCCAACCTGATTACCTTGTATCTACCCCAGCGCTTAGAACAGTATGTGGTACATGGTAAGCGCTTAACAAATACCCCTGGTCCACGTCCTACCTCTGGCCTGAAATGCCCTCCTTCCTCACTTCCGCCAAACTAGCACATTTCCCCCTTTCAAAGACCTACTGAAAGCTCACCTCCTCCAGGAGGCCTTCCCAGACTGAGCCCCCCCTTTTCCTCAGCTCCCCCTCCCCATCTCCCCGACTCCCTCTGCTCTACGCCCCTCCCCTCCCCGCAGTACTTGGTTAGATATGTACATATTTATTATTCTATTCATTTTATTAATGATGTGCATTTATAATTCTATTTATATTGACGCTTTTGATGCCTGTTGTTTTGTTTTGTTGTCTGTCTCCCCTCGTCTAGACTGTGAGCCCGTTGTTGGGTGGGGATTGTCTCTATGTGTTGCCGAATTGTACTTTCCAAGCGCTTAGTACAGTGCTTTGCACACAGCAAGTGCTCAATAAATACGATTGACTGAATAATAATAATAATAATAATAATAATAATAATAATAATAATTAATGTTATTATAAAGACATTGCCGGCAGGGGGAGCCAGACGATAAATTAAGACATCTGTCGCCTACATTATTGCTCCACAAGGGGGCGCAAAGAGACAACGTCAGGGAGAGGCAGTCAGGGATTTTCTTATTTTTTATGATATTTTGTTAAGCGCTTACTATGTGCCAGGCACTCTACTAAGCGCCGGGGTAGATGCAAGATAATCGGGCTGGACACAGTCTCTCTCCCACATGGGGCTCACAATCTTAATCCCTATTTTTCAGATGACGGAACTGAAGCACAGAGAATAATAATAATGTTGGCATTTGTTAAGTGCTTACTGTGTGCAGAGCACTGTTCTAAGCGCTGGAGTAGATACGGGGTAATCAGGTTGCCCCACGTGCGGCTCACAGTCTTCATCCCCATTTTACAGAAGAGGGAACTGCGGCACAGAGAAGTTAAGTGACTTGCCCACAGTCACACAGCTAAGTGGCAGAGTCGGGATTCGAACCCATGACCTCTGACTCCCAAGCCCGGGCTCTTTCCACTGAGCCACTTCTCTTACCCTAGCATCTTGCCCAAGGTCACATAGCAGACTCGTAGCAGAGTCGGGATTAGAACCCAGAACTTCTGACTCCCAGGTCCGTGCACTTCCCACTAGGCAACGCTGCTTCTCTAAATGTCCGAGTGGAAAACGACCCAGAAAAGTCACATGGGAGACTTCAGGTTACATGATTCACTGTCAGCTCCCTCTAGAATTTAAGCTTCTTGCGGGTAAAGATTGTGTCTACCAACTCTATGGTACTGTACTTTCCCAAGTGCTTAATACAGTGCTCTGCACACAGTAAGCACTCAATAAATACCTTTGATTGACTGATTACAGATAGGAGTGCCTGTCTCTCAAGAGAAGCAGTGTGACTCAATGGAAAGAGCCTGGGGTTGGGAGTCAGAGAACGTGGATTCTAATCCTAGCTCTGCCACTTGTCTGCTGTGTGACCTTGGGCAAGTCACTTAACTTCTCTGTGCCTCAGTTACCTCATCTGAAAATGGGGATTAAGACTGTGAGCCCCACGTGGGACAAGCTGAGTACCCTGTATCTACCGCAGCGCTTAGAACAGTGCTCTGCACATAGTATGCGCTTAACAAATACCAACATTATTATTATTATTCTCTGTGCCTCATTTCCCTCATCTGCAAAATGGGGAGTAAGACTACGAGCCCTATGTGGGGCAACCTGATTATCTTGTATCTAGCCCAGTGCTTACAGCAGTGCTTGTCACGTGATAGGTGCTTACCAAATACAATAATAATAATAATATGGGGATTAAGACTGGGAGCCCCATATGGGACCACCTGATTAGCTTGTATCTATTCAGTGCTTAGAACAGTGCTTGGCACATAATAAGCTCTCAACAAATACAATAAAAATAATATAGGGATTAAGACTGTGAGCCCCACATGGGACACCTGATTACCTTACAGTGGCAAGAGCCCGGGCTCTGGAGTCAGAGGTCATGGGTTCGAATCCCGGCTCTGCCACTTGTCAGCTGTGTGACCGTGGGCAAGTCACTTCACTTCTCTGTGCCTCAGTTACCTCATCTGTAAAAGGGGGATGAAGACTGTGAGCCCCACGTGGGACAACCTGATTCCCCTGTGTCTACCCCAGCGCTTAGAACAGTGCTCTGCACATAGTAAGCGCTTAACAAATACCAACATTATTATTATTACCTTATACCTACTCCAGCGCTTAGAACAGTGCTTGGCACATAGTAAGCGCTTAACAACTACCGTAATCATTATTATTATTATTTCTTCGGCGTAGTGTGTGTGTGTCCTGTCTCCTCCACCCAATGTGAGAGACCCCTAGGCCAGAATCGAGTCTCTTCCTCTTTCTTCAGCACGGTTGTTGTTGTGTGTGTGTATATGTGTGTTTGTGTGTGCCCTGTCTTCTTCCCCCTTCGCCCCCAGCACATCCTCCCTCGGGGAGACAGGACTCCAGACTTGTGAGCGCGTTGAACATGATCCTTTATTTCCATCCGGCACCAATCGCGCAGTAGGGAGACGATGGGGTGTTGGGGAGGGGGCCCCGGGGAAGCGAGATGCCCTCGACCACCCCCCCGGCTCATTTCCGCTTATCGTCGCATGGCTTGTTGCCGCAGCGCGGGTTGCCGTGGTATTGGTTGTGATAATCGTTGGCCAACACGCCCAGCATCCCGGCGAACTCCATGAAGTTCACTGCGCCGTCATGGTCCTTGTCGTTGTCACTGAACATCTTATCCAGGGAACCCGGATTATTCCGATTCTATGAGGGCACAGAGAGAGTGAGGGACGGGGGGAAAGGGGGATGAACACCCTCAAATCAGGGGGGGGGGGGGAGGGTCCGTGGAAAATAATAATAATAGCATTTAAGCGCTTACTATGTGCCAAGCACTGTTCTAAGTGCTGGGGTAGATACAGGGTAATCAGGTTGTCCCACGTGGGGCTCATGGATTTAATCCCCATTTTACAGATGAGGTAACCGAGGCACAGAGAAGGTAAGTGACTTGCCCAGTAATAATAGTATTTAGGTGTTTATGTGCCAAGCACTCTTCAAAACGCTGAAGGCCGGCAGGTTATCCCACGTAGAGTTTAGTATTCTTCCCCATTTTACAGATGAAGGAACTGAGGCACAGAGAAGTTAAGTGGCTTGCCCAAGGTCACACAGGAGACAAGTAGTGGAGCCAGGATTAGAACTCATGTCCTCTGACTCCCAAGCCCGTGAGGAGAGAAACACTCAATGCCTGGCACACAGTAAGTGCTAAACAAGTACCATAATTATTATTATTTCTCTCCCCTCACCATTTTGCCTTGATTTTATGGGTGGGGGAGATCTAAATTGTCTCCTCCTGTCGTGTAGGGAGAGACGGTGAGCGAGAGGACCATAGAGAAGAAACTCTGTTCCCTTCCATTTGTCTGCGCTAGTGAATAATAGTACTGGTAATAATAATAATAGTAATAATTGGAGTATTGGTTAAGCACATACTATGTTCCAGGAACTGTACTAAGCCCTGGGGTGGATACAAGCAAATCAGATTGGACAAAGTCCCTGTTCCATGTGGGGCTCAACATCTCAATCCTCATTTCACAGATGAGGGAACTGAAGCGCAGAGAAGGAAAGTGATTTGCCCAAGATCACACAGCAGACAAGTGGCAGGGCTGGAATTAGAACCCATGACCTTCCAGGCCCGTGCTCTAGCCCCTATGCTGTGGTGATAGTGGTGGTGATGCTGATTTAAGCCCTTACTATGTAGCCGGCACTGTACTAAGTGCTGGGGTAGGTTCAACTTCATCAGGTTGGACACAGTCCCTGTCTCCCATGGGGCTCACATTCATTCAATCAATCGTATTTATTGAGCGCTTACTGTGTGCAGAGCAGGAGAATGTGAATTTAATCCCCATTTTGCAGATGAGGAAACTGAGGCTGGGAGAAGTTAAGGGACTAATGACTGCACACTATCATATCATCCAAAGGGGAGGCTAAAATTTTCACAGATTATCTAGACTCTTGGACAGTCTGTTTTCATTCAATAGTATTTTCTGAGGCTTTACTGTGTGCAGAGCACTGTACCGAGAGCTTGGGTGAGTACAACAGTAAACAGACATACTCCCTGCCTAGAGTTTACAGCCTAGAGGACGAGCTTACAGTCTGTTTTGAAAATTATCCCGATTTAGGCTACATTACGCTAGCGTAACATACCTAGATGGGATTGTTCAAATGCGGTCTACATGGGACCCTACCCAGATTACTCAAGAAAGAGAAGCAGCGTGGCTCAGTGGAAAGAACACAGGTTCATTCATTCAATAGTATTTATTGAGCGCTTACTATGTGCGGAGCACTGTACTAAGCACTTGGAATGAACAAGTCGGCAACAGATAGACAGTCCCTGCCGTTTGACGGGGGTTTAGGAATCAGTGGTCATGGGTTCTAATAATAATAATAATAATATTGGTTATTGTTAAGTGCTTCTATGTGCAGAGCACTGTTCTAAGCGCTGGGGTAGATACAGGGTCATCAGGTTGTCCCACGTGAGGCTCACAATCTTAATCCCCATTTGACAGATGAGGTGACTGAGGCATAGAAAAGTTAAGTGACTTGCCCACAGTCACACAGCTGCCAAGTGGCAGAGCCTGGATTCGAACCCATGACCTCCCAAGCCCGGGCTCTTTCCACTGAGCACGCTGAATCCCGGCCCCACCACCTGTCAGCTGGGTGACTTTGGGCAAAATCACTTGACTTCTCGGTGCCTCAGTTACCTCATCTGTAAAATGGGGATTAAGACTGTGAACCTCACGTGGGACAACCTGATTACCCTGTATCTACCCTAGTGCTTAGAACAGTGCTCGGCACATAGTACGCGCTTAACAAATACCAACGTTATTATATTAACATATCATATATTCAAACCATGCTCTCACAACAGTAAGCGCTCACTAAATATCATTGATTAATTGATCTCTCACTCCTTGTTCTCTTCTCCTTTCCTCTGCCTCCCCCCGCACTCACCCCCCTGGCTCTTCCCCTCCTCCACCTCTCTGTCTCGCACCCCTCACTCTCAACCACCCCCGCCTCCCACCTTTCCCTTGCCCAACACCCCCCAAAGGCCCCGACCCGGCCTGGAATTCGAACTCACGCAGGCTTCCAGGAACTTGGGGTAGCTCTCCTTGATCAGGGCCAGGAATTCGCTCTTATTCAGTCTGTCACTGTCCTTGTCCAACCGGGAATACTGGTGGAAGTTCTTCACTAGACCATCCAGGGCCTTCTCCAGGACGGTGCACGACATCTCGGATCTGCAACAGACAGAGGAGTCGCTACCCTGAGCCAACCCGGCTGCTCCCGGGAACGGGCTGGGTGATGGTGATGATGATATTTGTTAAACGCTTACTCTGTGGCAAGCATTTTCCAAGCGCTTTGGGGCAGAGCCAAGATAATCAGGTTGTCCCACGTGGGGCTCGCAGTCTTAATCCCTTAATCCTCAAAATCACACATCTGACAAGTGGTGGAGCTGGGATTAGAACCCATGACCTCTGACTCCCAAGCCCGGGCTCTTTCCATTGAGTCACGCTGCTTCTCTAATATTAATACTAGTTGTGGTATTTGTTAACTATATGTACAATGTGTGCAGAGCACTGTACTAAGCGCTTGAGCGACTACAAAAATAAAAAGATACATTCCCTGCCCTCGACAAGTTTACAGCCTAGAGGACGCATATATACCAGGCACTGTACTAAACGCTAGGGTGGATATCAGCAAATTGGGTTGGATACGGTTCCTGTCCCCGCATGGGACCCCCAGTTTTAACACCCATTTTACGGATGAGGTAACTGAGGCACAGGGAAAGGAAGTGATTTACCCAGGGCCACACATCATACAAGTGACAGCGTTGCTTAGTGGAAAGAGCGCGGGCTTGGGAGTCCGAGGATGTGGGTTCTAATCTCGCCTTTCCCACTTGTCTGCTATGTGACCTTGGGCAAGTCACTTCACTTCTCTGTGCTTCAGTTCTCTCATCTGTAAAATGGGGATTAAGACTGGGAGCCCCACGTGGGACAACCTCATTACCTGTATCTACCCCAGCGCTTAGAACAGTGCTTGGCACATAGTAAGAGCTTAACACGTACCATTATTATTATTATTATTAAGGGGGGAGGGGGAAAGAGACCCCCCCACCAGCTCCCCGCGGACTCCAGAGTTGGGAAGACTCTTCCTCTCGGCGGCCGCTGCACCTCGCTCCGCGGGGTTGGGAAGAAGCCGATAAGAGACGCCCCCGCCCTCCTCCATCGCCCCGCGTATCTATCTCCCGAGGGGACCATTCCTCCCATACTGCCTCTCACCCCGCACAATCCGTTATAATAATAATTGTGCTATTTGTTAAGCGCTTACTTTGGGCCGGGTACTGTGCTAAACGCTGGGGTAGATTCAAGTAAATACAAGAGAGAAGAGACATAAGATACAAGAGAAGCAGCATGGCTCAGTGGAAAGAGCCTGGGCTTGGGAGTCAGAGGTCGTGGGTTCTAATCCCGACTCTGCCGCTTGCCAGCTGTGTGACTTGGGGCAAGTCACTTCGCTTCTCTGTGCCTCAGTGACCTCATTTGTAAAATGGGGATGAAAACTGTGAGCCCACGTGGGACGACCTGATCACCTTGTATCCCCCCAGCGCTTAGAACAATGCTTTGCACATAATAAGCGCTTAACAAATACCACTCTTATTATAAGTATTATTATTATTATTATTATTAAGTAAATCGGGTTGAACACCGTCCCTGTCCCAAATGGGACTCACAGTCTTAATCCCCATTTTATAGATGAGGTCGCTGAGGCTCAGAGAACCGCCCAGCGGGAGGGAGAAATCAGTCCCTCGGGATCGAGGCTCAGAGACCGCAGACCATCGCGCCGAGATCACACAGCACCGATGGATCTCCCCTCCCGCTCCACTTAAACCTGTGAACTCGACCTCCATCCCCGGTCCCAGTAGACCCCTAGCAGAAGGGTGAGGGGGGCGGAAGATAAATCATCGGGTCCAGCCCCCTGCCCACGAGCAGGCAGGCGCCTAAATCTTCTCGGCATCCCCGCCCACGGTGGTCGGAAGCCTCTTTTAATAATCATGATGGCATTTGTTAAGCGCTTATTATGTGCCAAACACTGTTCTAAGCGCTGGGGATAATACAAAGTGATCAGGTTGTCCCACTTGGGGCTCACAGTCTTAATCCCCATTTTACAGATGGGGTAACTGAGACCCAGAGAAGTGAAATGACTTGCCCAAAGGAGGTCTTTTACCTCCTTTGCACTCCCTCCGTCTCCCGCTGAAGGGGTTTTGCCCTTGCCCAGCCGAGGGCCAAGTCTAACCCGAGCCCCTCTCGCTGCAGAGCCAAAGTCATTTCCTCCCCAGCCTCTCTTTCCCACCGTCCCACCTTCCGGGCGAGGCGGAGAGGACGGCGGAGCGGAGATGGACTTACCGGACGACTCGGGAGAGTTGGAGAAGAAAGAAGAGAAAATTTGGAGCCCCACACAGGTGAAGAGATGGAGGATGAGGAGGTCCGGGTGGAGCGGTCCCTTTATAGCGCTCTCCTGGCTGGGTTTGGGGCGCGCCCCATCTGTCGAAATTCGCTTCCCGATGATCCGGGCCTGGGCGGTGTAAAACCTGCCTCTCTTGGCTCCTTCCTGGAGTCCGCGTCCCCTTCCCCGCCCCCTCGCCGGTGCCACCCAAAGCTTCACCCCCCTGCCCCACTTCCTTTGGGACCCCCCCCCCCCGCATTAGATCGTACATTCTCACCGCCCCCCACCCTCACCACCAACAGTCTCCTGTTTACTGCCTTACTTTGATGTCTGTCTCCCCCCTTCTAGACTGTGAGCCCGGTGTGGGCAGGCATTGTCTCTCTTTGTGGCTGAATTGCACTTTCCCAGCGCTTAGTACAGTGCTCTTCACGCAGTAAGTGCTCAGTAAATAGGATTGAATGAATGAATCTCCGAACAAAGGGCTTCACTCCAGAGTCTAATCACAAAGCCCTCCTGATGTTCCTTTGTGTGTGAGGTATTTTTTTAAAATGGTGTTTGTTAAGCGCTTACTACAGTGGTAATAAGAATAGTCATTGTGGTATTTGTTAAGCGCTTACTATGTGTCAAGCACTGTTCTAAGCGCTGGGGTAGATACAGAGTAATGAGGTTGTCCCACGTGGGGCTCATTGTCTTAATCCCCATTTTACAGGTGAGGTAATTGAGGCACAGAGAAGTTAAGTGATTTACGCGAAGTCACACTTGATAAGTGGCGGGGCTGGGATTAGAATCCACGACCTCTGACCTCCAAGTCCGTACTCCTTCCACTAAGCCACGCTTACTATGTGCCGGACACTATGCTACTAATAATAATTATGATATTTGTTAAGGGCTTTCTATGTACCAAACACTGTTCTAACCTTTGGGGTAGATTCAAGGTAAGCCACATGGGGCTCACAGTCTTAATTCCTATTTTACAGATGAAGTAACTGAGGCCCAGAGAAGTTAAGTGGCTTGCCCTAGGTCACCCAGCAGACAAGTGGCAGAGCCGGGATTAGAACCCACGTCCTCTGACTCCCGAGCCAGTTCTCTTTCCACTAAGTCACGCTGCTTCTCGTATGTGCCAAGCCCTGTTCAAAGCGCTGGAGTAGATAGAAGCTAATCAAGTTGGAAACTGTCCATGTCCTACATGGGGCTCACGGTCTTAATCCTCCTATCCAGAGTCTATTCAGAGAAGAGAAAGTGGGGGAGGTCTCCCAGGCCCCAAATATAGCCCCCCACTCCCCTCTGCAAAAAAAAAAGTGTCCACGTCACGGTCTCTCCTGCGTTTTTGAGTCCCTCCCACCCTCTCCCACTCCCCTTTTTCCTGGACTGAGTCACTTTCCTGGCGAGGCGGAAGAAGGGGATGCACCGAGGTGACCCCTCACCCTTAGAGGGCAAGAAGGAGGACCGGGGAGGGGCGGGGGGCGTCTTCAATACAGGACTGACCCCGACTCTCTCCCCGCAACCGGTCCGTCCGCATTACGGCACTCGGTTGGGAAATAATAATAATAATGCTATTTGTTAAGCTCTTACTATTTGCCAAGCACTGTTCTAAGGACTGGGGTAGATACAAGGTAATGAGGTTGTCCCCCGTGGGGCTCACAGTCTTCATCCCTATTTTCCAGATGGGGTCACTGAGGCCCAGAGAAGAGAAGTGACTTGTCCAAGGTCACGGAGCAGACAAGTGGGGAAGTCGGGATTAGAACTCACGTCCTCTGACTCCCAAACCCGCGCTCTTGCCAGATCGAAGAGGAAAAAGGGACTCTCCCCCTTCCCCCGTTTCCTCCTCTTCCTCCCGCCCGTGGCTCTCGGCTCCTGCAGCCACACGTGGGGAGAGACGAGCCCGTCACCGCTTCGGGTTCTCTGAGTCAGGGGGAGGGAGGGGAAGGAAGAGGAGAAGAGGGAGGGGATTCACGCGTCCCCCTCCCCAGTACATACAAAGAACAAAGAAGCAGCGTGGTTTAGTGGAAAGAGCACGGGGTTGGGAGTCAGAGGTCGTGGGTTCTAATTCCGCCTCCCCCCCCTTATCAAGTGTGTGCCAGTTACTTAATTTCTCTGTGCCTCAGTTACCTCATCTGTAAAATGGGGATTAAGACTGTGAGCTCAACGTGGGACAACCTCATTATCTTGTATCTACCCCAGCGCTTAGAACAGTGCTTGGCACATAATAAGCACATTCCCTGCCCACAACGGCCTCACAAGTCTAGAAGGGGGGAGACAGACTTCAGACCAAGCAAACGGGCAGTAAACAGGATACTGATGGTGGTGAGGGTGGAGGGCGGTGAGGATGTACCTTGTATCTATCCCAGCGCTTAGAACAGTACTTGGCACGTAGTAAGCGCAAGCGCTAAACAAATGCCATGATTATTATTATTACATCTTTCCCAGCTCCCGGGACCGACTGCGGCGAGGCCTGCATCCGCGTAGACGGGGAGATGAGCGGTTCGTGGTAAAGACATGCGCGTCCCTGCCCTCCCGGGGGGAAGAGGAAATGGGGAGGGGGACCTCTATTCTGGTTTATAGTGGTGGAGGGGCGAGGGATCGGTCGGTAAATCCCCGAAACCGGGCCCCCGTGGGAGACGCGTTAATCCGGGTGGCAAGAAGGCGGGTGGGGTCCGGACCGCCTTGGGGCGGATTAGCGAGGAGTGGGTTTCATCCCTCTGAATCCCAACTGTTTAAACATACACACAGACACACACAGAGCGGCTCGTGTCCTCGAAGCCAAAATCCGGCTGCGGGGCCTCTAGATCTACGTGGGCCAATGATCCGAATTATTCAAGACCCCCTGCCCCGTCCTTCTCAACGTCAACCCACCGTGGTTCCGTTATAGCGCGATAGGGTCTAGGCAAGCTGGTGTTGCCGACCCCGAGAGGATCCGGGTTTGGTCAGTGGTCAGTGGTGGAGGGGTTGCCGGACCTGGGTGGTCTGCTCCTACCCAACCTACCCCCTGGTCTGGACCGGTCCCCACCCCCCTCCCGCCTGGACTGTCCTCCTTGCGCCTTTTCTCTTGATTTTTCACTGTCCCTTCTGCCATTCGAAGCCCCCCACCTCCAGACTTACCCCTTCACTGCAGCCCCCCCCGTCCCATCATCCACCCGTTTTCTCACCAGTCTCCCCCGCCCCCATCTCCCTGGTAGCCCCTCGAGGCCAGGGGCCGCATCTCCCCAGGGAGGACCCGAGGAAGGGTTTTGGGGGTCTTCTGCCCCACCCCAGGAGCTAGGAGGGTGAGGCCTCTGTCCCTGCCAGCTGTGCCAACTGTGTGCCAACCGCCGAAGGGAGGAGAGAAGCGCCGAGCAAGAAAACCTAGCAGCAGCCCCTAGGCTTGGGTGGCCCGGCGGAAAGGGACGTCACGTTGAGGCTCGCGTGTCTGGGTGCCTGTCCGTGTGCGCTCTTGGGTGTACAATTGTGTGTAGATGCGCGAAAATGTGCCGAGGTGCCTCGTTGTGGTTGACGTGTGCAATGGTGTGTTAAAGGTATGCGTAAACCCAGCGCTTAGTATAGTCCCTGGCACATAGAAAGTGCTTAACGAACACCACAGTTGTTAATGTGTGTGGGGTGGGGAGTTTGTACGTGTGAAATAGTCGGCCTAGTGGAAAGAACACGGGCCTGAGAGTCAGAAGAACCTGGGTTCTAATCCCGGCTCTGCCACTTGACTGCTTTGTGACCTTGGACAAGTAACTTCGCTTCTTCCGTGTCTCAGTTATCTCATCTGTAAAGTGGAGATTAAGGCTGGGAGCCCCATGCGGGACAGGGACTTTGTCCAACCAGATTTACTCATCCCCATCCCAGTGCTTAGTAGAGTGCTTGACACGTAGTAAGCGCTAAACAAATAGCACATTTATTATTATTATTATTCTATCTACATGTCTGTGCAAGCATCTTCGTTGTCTGAAACAGCTTTTATTGAGTGCCTTTTGAGTGCAGAACTCTGTACCGAGCGCCTACTAAAGCAGCGTGTTTTAACTCAATTGATAGTACTTTAGCGCTTACCGTGCGTAGAACTTTAAACTAAGCGATCGGAAGAGTACACTACAATAGAGTTATATACACTATAGCTCAGTAGGCGCTGTACTGAGCTTCTACTGAATGTAGAACACTACTCCGGAAGGCTACTGCGAGCAGAACTCTGTAGTAGATGCGCATTGGGTGCAGAGCGCTGTATCGGATGCCTGTGGGGTCCGGAGTGCTGTAGTGAGCGCTTACCGAATGCACAGAGCTGTTACTCTGGGCTATGCAATGTACTGGGTCTTTTGGAAGAAACAACGGGCGGGGTTTTGATGCGTAACGTTGTGTTTAACACCCGAAAATGTCTGTGGATGTTAGTAGCTGTGTGCGTCTGAGTGGGTTTGCGTGGAAGTCTGCGGGTGTGTTTTTGTGCATGCATATCTGTGTGGGCGATATTGTGCGTTGGTCTCCATTTAGGTATTCGAGTGTGTTTGTGTGTCCGACTGCATCTTTGTGCCTGAGTGTGTCCTTGGGGAGGGGGCTTTTCGGCGGGTTTTCCCCCTCGCCCCCATGTGCCTTGGACCCCCACCCCTTGACCCCCCAAACAACACACCCTCCCTCCTAGAGATCAGTCAGAGACAGGATCAGCGTGAAAGCGGAAAACGTTTATTAGTGGTGTCTATCACAGAGGCAGGAGCAGCCCCCGAGGGTTTCGCCTCCGGATTTTCGCTTTTTCCATTCAGGGTTGGCGGTGGGGAGGGGAGAGGGGTGTTGGGGCGGTCAAGCTGGACTCGTCCGGCCCCCTCCCCTTCTCGACGACCGCACTCAGTGGTGGTGACCGTGGTCGTGGCCCTCCTCAGTGGGCCCTTGAGTAGGGGTCTGACCGGGGCGGTCCCGACCTGGGAGCGTATCCTGGCAAGGATTTTCTACCTCGTGGGATCTGTCATGGGCTTCGATGGAGATGCGGCTCAGCACCATAACGAACTCTTTAAAGCACAACTTTTTGTCCCCGTCCACGTTGGCTTCCTTGTAGATCTTGTTCAGGGCGTCGCGGTTCTTGACCTGAGGGAGAGGGGCGGAGGAATACAGAGAATTAATCCGGGAGCAAAGGGTCTCAGCTTTTCCACCTGGAGATAGAGAGGGATGGAGGAATACGGAGTATTAATCCGGGACGAAAGGCTCTCGGTTTTTTCCGACCTGAGGGAGAGAGGGATGGAGGAATACAGAGAATTAAACCGGGAGCAAAGGCGCTCAGTTTTTCCTACCGAAGGGAGAGAGGGATGGAGAAATACAGACAATTAATCCGGGAGCAAATGAATCTCATTCATTCAGTCAGTCAATCAATCGTATTTATTAGGCTCTTGCTGCTTTCTCGCCCTCCTCCTAGCCTGCTGTGTGTCCTGGGGCCAGTGACTGAACCTCTCTGTGCCTCCGCTGTATACTGAAGGACCCAGAACCCCCACTTTCGTCCTCCCGGGTATCCTCTCCCCATCTCTCCATCCCTCCCCCCAACCTCCTTCCTCGTCCACGACTCACCACCTTCTTGTAGAAGTGTGGGGCTTCCTGGATGACCATCTCTTCGAACTCCGCCTTCTCCAGCCCGTCTCGGTCGCCGCCTTTTTCGGAGTACTTGTGATAGACGTCGATAATGACGAACATTTCCTTCTCGGCGGGGGTGTTTTCCTGGATGACTTTGGCGGCCGACATTTCTGCAGAAACTGAAGCCAGGAGAGAGACGGGAGACAGAGTGAGGAGAAGAGACAAAGAGAGACAAAGAGACAAAGGGGAGTTGGGGGGAGGGAAGGGAGTCTATCCCCCAGGTTAGGTTAGGTTGGAGACCACAGAGACAAGGAAAGACAAAGAGACAAAGAGAGACAAAGAGATAAAGGAACGAGGGAGGAGTCGATCTGCAGGTTGGAGAAGTGGATTTGGGGATCTTTCCTGTTCCCCTCTAGGTCTCGGCGGAGGGTTGGGGGGGGCGAAGTCGGGGTCAAACAAATGAAAAAAAAACCAGAGGGAGAGGGAAGAGATGGGGGAATCGTCCCTCCTCACCCCCCACCCTCCAGAGCTGACAGCGCTGCCAAACCCTATAATAATGATAGTATTTGTTAAGCGCTTACTATGGGCCAAGCACTGCTCTAAACCCTGGGAGAGATACAAGTTAATCAGGTTGTCCCACATGGGGTTCACACTCTTAATCCCCATTTTACAGATGAAATCACTGAGGCCCAGAGGAGTGAAGTGATTTGCCCAAAGTCAAACCGTGGGAGCAAACGCCCCCCTGCTCTCCCCCACCCTCACCCCCATCTCCCCCCACGGGCGGGCAGGAATCACGGGACCTGGCCGTACCTGAGAGTGGAGATGGAGAGAGCGGTCGGAGTTTGTCGGGGATCGGTTAAGGGTTGGCGAGGATTCGCCGCCACCGGGCAACTTTATAGTCTCCCAGAGAGCGGGATCCGCCCGCCACGCCCCAGCCAAAGGAGACTTCGCTTGGGTTTATGCAACTCCAGATCTCTCGGTCTCCCAGTCCAGGATATTGGGGGAGGGGGTGTCCGACGGGGCACAGGCGGAACACGGACCACCCCCCTTACTCCTTCGACTCCCCCACTCACACACACAGTTTAATTGTCCCCGCCCTTCCTCTCTTGGTTCGACCTTTTGCAGCAAAAGGGAATGCGGTTAGACTTTTCAACCTGTCTGACTTGGGGTAGAGAGAGAGAGGAGGGTAACAGAGGAATTGAGGGAAGGGTGGAGGGTCCTGTCCCAAGAAATCTCTAATCTGTTTTCGGACAGCTCAACTAGGAGGCAGGGGGTGGACGTGTTGGTCTCGCAGGGGTGGTCCCCTAAGGCCCTGGGGTTCATTATTGCGAGGGGGAGCCCCTACTTAAACCCTCCCCTCAATTCCCTGCCCCGGTCTCCCAGAAACCTGCCTCGTTCTGGGAACAATAATAATAATAATCATGATATTTGTTAAGGGCTTAGTAGGTAACAAGCACTCTTCTAAGCGCTGGGGTAGATACAAAAAATAATAATGAAAATAATGATGATATTTGTTAAGCGCTTACTATGTGCCAAGCACTGTTCTAAAACCTGGGGTAGGTACAAGGTGATCAGGTTATCCCACGTGGTCCTCACAGTCTTAATCCCCATTTTACAGATGAGGTATCTGAGACACAGAGAAGTTAAGTGACTTGCCCAGCATCACACAGCTGACAAGTGGCAGGGCCGGGATTAGAACCCACCACCTTAGACTCCCAAACCCATGCTCTTTCCAGAGCTGCTTTGCTTCGTGAGGGAGACCCCCACCAATCTCGACCACCGCCCAGAGAGAGAGAGGGGACCCCCAGGCCTGGGTTGGTAAAATCTAAACCCTCAGCAGTGATCAGAGTCAGGGTCCAGCAAGCCTCCTTCCATCTCTCCTCATCTCCCCCTCTCCCTCCTGCCTTTCCCTCTCTTGCCCCCTCACTCCCAGCTTTCCGGAGACCGTATCTGTAGTTATGTCCATATCTATGATTTATTTTATTTCCATTAATGTCTCCCCCTCTACACTGTAAGCTCATTGTGGGCAGGGAATGTATCTGTTTATTATTCTACTGTACTCTCCCAAACGCTTAGTACAGTGCTCTGCACACGGTAAGTGCTCAATAAAAATGACTGATTTAGTACAGTGCTCCACACTCAGTAAGTGCTCAATAAATTAATTGAATTAATTCAATTAATCATATTTATTCATTTATTGAATAATAATAATAATTGTGGTATTTGTCAAGTTCTTACTATGTTCCAGGCACTGTACTAAGCTCTGGGGTGGATATAAGCATTCCTTTATTCATTCAATGGTATTTATTGAGCGCTTACTGTGTGCAGAGCTCGGTACTAAATTGGATGCAGTCCCTGTCCCACATAGAGGTCACAGTCTTCGTCCCCTTTTTACAGATGAGGTAACTGAGGCCCAGAGAGGTGAAGTGACTTGCCCAAGGCCACACAGGAGACAAGTGGCAAGAGAGTCGTTCCCCCTACCCTTCTCCAGAGGGAAGGGCCAGGTCAAAGGTCTTGACCCCCAGGTTTCCTTGGCACTTCCCTGCTTCTCCCCCCTCCCCTGTATCCCGCTCTCCTGCCCCTCCCTACGCGGAAATCCAGAGGGACTCAACCGCACCCGAGTTGGCAGGGCCTGGAGCGAAAGAAGGGATGGATCTGTCAGTGAAGAATATTAATTACATTCATGTGAATGCCAGCCGCTTGGGAAACGGGGTAGGGGGGAGAGACTAGGGAGGGGCAACCCAAGAATAGGGGAGAGGGGTTGGCCTGGCTGGGATGCATTTGATGGATGAGTCCGTCATCGACCATATGTACTGAACACTTCATTCAATCGTATTTATTGAGCTCTTACTGTGTGCGGAGCTCTGCACTAAGCGCTTGAGAGAGTGCACTACAACGACAACAATAATAATGATGATGACGGTGTTTGTTAAGCGCTTACCATGTGCCAAGTACTGTTCTAAGCGCTGGGGTAGATACAAGGTAATCGGGTTGTAATTACTGTTGTAAAACTGTGGAGCTCACAGTCTTAATCCCCATTTTACAGATGAGGTAAGTGAGGGACGGAGAAGTTAAGTGACTTGCCCAAAGGCACACAGCTGATAAGTAATCCCGATTAGAACCCACGACCTCCGACTCCCAAGCCTGTGCTCTTGCCACTAAATCACGCTGCTTCTCTCCTAAATAGTCACATTCCCTGCCTACAAATGTAGAAAGGGAGGCAGACATAAACAGGAATAAATACATGACAGACATGCTCTTCCCCCACCTCCCTACTCCACAGCAATTATGTATATAGCTCTAATTTTATTTATTGATATTGATGTCTCTTTATTTGTGTTGATGTCTGTCTGCCCCCCAAACTGTGAACTCGTTGTGGACAGGGATTGTCACTCTTTATTGCTGTATTGTACTTTGTCAAACGTTTAGTACAGTGCTCTGCACGTAGTATGCGCTTAATAAATACGACCGAATAAATGAATATAAGTTCTGTGGGGCTGGGAGGGGGGATGAATAAAGGGAGCAAATCAGGGAGACATGGAAGGGAGTGTACACTTACTGTGTACCAGCATGCTTGACGCATAGTTAGCGCTTAAGAAATACCATTATTATTATTATTATTATTATTATTATTATTAAACGCTTGGGAGAGTACAACAGAGTTTGGAAGCACAGTTCTTGCCAGTAAGGGAGCTTGCAATCTAAAGGAGGAGCGTTGATGGAGGATCAGACTTCATTAATTATTTTGGGAGTGGCGGGGTAAACCTGGCTGGCGATAATAGAGGAAGGGGGTCAGGAAGACCAGGAAAATTGATGGGGAGGAGAGGGGGCAGCAAGAAGGGCTGGCTGGGATGTGTGACCTTGGGCAAGTCACTTCACTTCTCTGGGCCTCAGTTCCCTCATCTGTAAAATGGGGATTAAGAATGTGAACCCCAGGTGGGACAGGGACTGTGCCCGACCCGATTTGCTGGTATCCATCCCAGCCTGGCACATAGTAAGCGCTTAACAAATACCACAATTAGTGGCAAGAGCACAGGCTTGGGAGTCAGAAGTTGTGGGTTCTAATTCTAGCTCTGTCACTCGTCTGCTATGTAACCTTGTGCGGTCACTTAACTTCTCTCTGCCTCAATTACCTCATTTGCTAAATGGAGATTGAGACTGTAAGCCCCACGTGGGATAACCTGATTACCTTGTATCTACCCCAGTGTTTAGAACGTGCTTGGTGCGTAATAAGTGCTTAACAAATACCCTTATTATTATTATTATTATTTTATTATTGAGGTCAGGAGCAGGGTTTGACTGCTGGGACCCGGGACCCAGAGCCCGGCTCCCCAACCACAAGGAAAATCAGGTCGGTCCACTTCCCGGAGCAGGAAAAAGCCTAGGGGTCACGACTGGGGGCACCACCCATACTCCTATTTCACCACTGGCTCTCTGTCACAGACCCCTCCACCCCGGAAACCCTCTCCCCCAGCCCTGAACTTTACTAGCGTGGAGGCGAGGGGAACGCCCGGAGAGTACCGTGTTCCTGGTAGGGGTGGGAAGAGATTGGGCCTGGAAGAACGCCCTGACCCCGGGCCTTGGGGGGAAGGGGGAAACACCATGGGAGAGGGGAAGACACGATGCCAAGAGGGTGCCTCACGAGTGGATTGCCTCCCTACCAGACTGGCAGGCCCCCAAGGGCAGGGTCAGCACGGTGAAGAAGATAGAGCCCGGGCCTGGGAGTCAGAAAGTCAAGGATTCTAATCCCTCCTCTTCCACTTGTCTGCTGTGTGACCTTGGACAAGTGACACTTCGCTTCTCTGGGCCTCAATTTTCCTCATCTGTAAAACGAGGATTGAGACTGTGAGCCCCATGTGGGACAGGGACTTTGTCCAATGCGATTCGTTTGTATTCACCCCAGAGCTTAGTACAGTGCCTAGCACATAGTAAGCGTTTAACAAATACCACCATCATTATCATGTGGGACAGGGAGTGTGTCCAACCCAATGTGATTGCATTAATTAATTTAAAATGGTATTTGTTAAGCGCTTACTGTGTGCCAGGCACTGTACTAAGCGCTGGGGTGGATACCAGCAAATCAGGTTGGTTACAGTCCCTGACCCACATGGAGCTACCAGTCTCAATCCCCATTTTACAGATGATGTAATTGAAGCCCAGAGAAGTGGAGTGGCTTGCCCAAGGTCACACAGCAGACAAGTGGAGTAGCCAGGATTAGAACCCATGACCTTCAGGTTCCCATGCCCATGCTCTATCCACTGTAATCCATCCCATTGTAAACTCCTCGAGAGCAGGGAACATGCGTCTTGCTTCTGGTGAGCTCTCCATACATAGCAAGCCCTTCTTTCTCCTAAAGTGATTTTTATGCTTTTAAAATGCTTTCCCATCAACCACCTCATGCCATCCTCTCAGCATCCCTCTGAGGTAGAAAAGGCAGGTATTGCTCTCCCCTGTTTGAAAGGTGAGGAACCTGAAGTCCAGAGAAGTTAAATGATTTGCCCAAGGCCACACAGCCAGCGGGGCAGAGCCAGGGCTAGAACCCAGGTCTCCTGAGTCCCAGTTCTGTGCTCTTTCCACTAGGCCACTCTGCTTCCCCCCGACCCCATCTCTCCAGAGCTTTAGTGGGAAGCAGCATGGCCTAGTGGATAGAGTCCAGGCCTGGGAGTCAGAAGGACCTGGGTTCTAATCCTGGCTCTGCCACTTGTCAGCTGTGTGACTTTGGGTGAGTCACTTCACTTCTCTGTGCCTCAGTTACCTTGTCTGTAAAATGGGGATTGAGACTGTGAGCCTCACGGGGGACAACCTGATTACCTTGTACGTACCCCAGCGCTTAGAACAGTGCATGGCACATAGTAAACGCTTATCATCATCATCATCAAGACTGTGAGTCCCATGTGGGACAGGGATCATGTCCAACCCGATTTGCTTGTATCCACCCCAGTGCTTAGAACAGTACCTGGGACGTAGTAGGCAATTAAACAAATACCACAGTTATTATTATATTATTACCACCATCATTTAGTATAGAGAAGGAATTTCAGAAGGTTCAGCAAAATATCACTGATCGATAGATCCATTAATTGATTGCAACCTCTCCAGCTGTGCTAACTTCAGTGGGAATCCAGAAGGAAGTCGTTGCTTTGGGGCTGGGGAAGGGTTTGGGGGGGATGGAGAGAGGATCTGAGCACCCCATTCTTCCATGCTGCAGGGAAATTGTGGGTGCAAGAAGATGCACTCAAAGACCTTCGCTTGACCGAAATGCACAAACACTCTCACAAACTCGGAAACCTCTACCCAGTTTATATAAGCTTTGTTTTGTTAATTTGTTTAATGATCTTTATCTGTTGGGGGTTTTTTTAATGGTAGTTTTGAGTGCTTACTCTGGGTCAGGCACATAATAAGTGCTGGAGTAGATACAAACTAAGCAGGTTGGACACAATCCGTGATTCACGCGGGCCTCACAGTCTTAATCCCCATTTTACAGATGATGTAACCGAGACACAGAGAAGTTAAGTGACTTGCCCAAGGTCATGCAAAGTAGCTGTTATTAAAACCCCGGTCCTTTAACTCCCGGGCTTGGACTCTTTCTGCTAAGCCTCTCTGCTTCTCAATTTTCTTTTTGTTTTTATGTTTATGACTTTAATTTGTCTATCTGTCCATGTCTTTGTGCTACCTTAGTATATTGTTCCATCACTCTATATGTGTCTGTCCCGGACTCCTCTCCTTGTTTATGCTCTTAGATTGTGAGACTCTAAGAGACAGGGACTGTGCCTAATTTCTACCTGGACATTCTTTCCTAACGCTTAGTACAGTGCTCCACACATAGTAAGCCCTTAATAAACACTATTAATACAATTACTATTCTGTCTTTGGTTCTGCCTCTGTCTGTCTCTACCTTTGACTTTTTGGCTCTGTGTCCCTCTCTCTATATCTCTTCTCCGGGTCTTTCTGTTTCTCCGTCTCTCTGCCTCAGTTTCTGTGTTTACCGCTATCTCTCCGGGGACAGTACTCTGCATTTAAATATCATTATTACTATCTCTCCGTCACTCTCTGTTTCTGTCTTTCTCTGTCTCTGTGACTCTGTCCTGGTCTTTCTCAAAGGCGGGATCGACTCCGCCACAGTGCTCTGCACATAGTAAGTGCTCATTAAATACCACGTGCTCTTGTGCACTTCCTTCAGTCCAGGAAAAGGGTGAGAACACTTCTCCAGAGATCCCTGCCCAATGCAACCCTAATGCCTCAATCCCCTCCCTCCTAACCCTGCCTGGAGCAAATAAATCCTCTTCCCCTGCCACATGTTCCCCTTTGGGAACCTTCCACCACACATGGGCCTTTGGAGGAGAAACCGAGGACCAGAGAAGTCAGGCCACCAACCCTGGGTCACACAGCGCCAAAGGTCCAAGGACTCCCGGCCTGGGGTCACCCCCTGGAGCCAACTTGGGGGGAGGGCAAGCGTGGCAGGCCTGGCCTTCTGTTGGGGGTACTGAAGGGAAAAGGTAGCCCCTCCCACCGAAACTTTAATGTCTGTCTCCCCCTCTAGTCTGTAAGCTCGTTGTAGGCAGGGAATGTGTCTTTATTTTTCTACTGAACACCCCCAAGTGCTTAGTACAGTGTTCTGCACACAGTAAATGCTCAAAAAATAGGTTTGACTGTCTGACTGACTGAAAAGGTGGGAGACAGAAGCAGAGGGCCAGACAGCCAGACCTCTCAGTATGCAGCATGGCGTAATGGATAGAGCACAGTTTTGGGAGTCAGAAGTCATGGGTTCTAATCCAAGCTCTGCCATTTGTCTGCTGTGCAACCTTGGGCAATTCATTCAATAGTATTTACTGTGCGCTGACTATGTGCAGAGCATGGTACTAAGCTCTTGGAATGTACAATTCGGCTAGATAGAGACAATCCCTGCCTCTGAGCCTCATTTACCTCACATGTAAAATGGGGATTGAGACTGTGAGCCCCACATGGACAGGGACTGTGTCCAACCTGATTTGTTTGTATCCATCCCAGCGCTTAGTACAGTGCCTGGCACATAACAAATATAATTATTATTATTCATGACCTAGTGGATAGAGCACAGGCCTGAAAATTAGAAAGACCTGGGTTCTGAACCTGGCTCTGCCACTTGTCTGCTCTGGGCCAGTCACTTCACTTTTCTGTGCCTCAGTTCTTTCATCTGTAAAATAATCTGATTTAATCTGGGGATTAAAACTGTGAGCCTGATGTGGGACAGGGACTGTGTCCCACCTGAGTATCTTGTATCTTCCCCAGAGCTTAGAACAGTGCTTGACACATAGTAACCCAATCCCTGAGAGGCGGTCCCCGCTCTGCACGCATCTCTCTGGGTGGCCCAGACTACCCCTCCCCCAACTCCTGGAGTCTCCAAACCCGTTCCCTCACCTAAAGCCCCTCCTCCCTCTGCCAGCCTCACCCACGGACAGACAGGTAGACCCACACAGGAAATAGACTACAAGGCCATCGATCAATCAACCAATCAATCAGTAGTGCTAATGGGGCTGAGTCCAGGGTTCAGGTCACATGGAAGTATCCCCGACTTATGCATCCTGTTCTGCCCGTCTTCCCCACTGGAATAGAAGCTCCTGGTGGGCAGGAAACAAGCCAATAACTTGTTCTCTTCGCTTCCAAGCACTTGCACCTAATGGATCCTCAATAAACTGTTCCTTCATCTGAAAATGGGGATTAATTCCTCCTCCCTCCAATTTAGACCGTGAGCCTTATGTGAGAAAGGGACTGTGTCCAACCTGATTAACTTGTACCCACCCCGGCACTGAGAACAGTTCCTGGAACAGAGTAAGCAACGAATACCACAATTATTAATTCAGTAGTATTAATCGCTTACTGCGTGCGGAGCACTGTACTAAGCCCTTTGGAGAGTACAATACAACAATAGACACATTCACATCATGACCCCTTCTCTCAAAGAGCTTGGAGCTCACATTCTTGCAGGGGAGACAGACAGTAAAACTATTTACAATCAAGAAGAAGGAAAGAAGATTTATATGTGAGATAGCACTTAAACATTAGGGGATGAGAAGAAATATATCTAAATGCTATGTTGGGTTGTGAATATGTCACTGTTTGGGCAACACGGAAATGAGAGTAATGGGTGAAGTGGGTGGGGAATTGAGAGGTTAACCAGGAAGGTTTCCTGACGATCAGGTGTTTTCAGAAGGACTTTGAAGATGGGGCAAGCAGTAGTCTGCTGCCGGATGTAAAGAGGGAGAGAATTCCAGGCAGGAGAAAGCTGAGCAAGCAGTAGATGGAGAGATATAAAAACGAGACAGTCAGCAGCATTTTTTATGGCATTTGTTAAGCGCTTAGTATGTGTCAGATGCTCTCCTAAGAGCTGGGGTAAGAAGGAAGTAAGCTAATCAGGTTGGACACAGTGCCCGTCCCACAGGGGGTTCACATTTTAAGCCCATTTTGCAGATGAGGTAACTGAGGCCCAGAGAAGTGAAGTGACTTACCCAAGGTCACACAACGGGCAAGTGGCAAACCTGGAATTAGAATCTGGGTCCTCCTGATTTCCAGGCCCGTGGTCTATCCATTAGGCTACATTGCTTCTCACCCTCTTTGAAAGATCATATTAGACAAGAAGACTAATAATGATAATTTTGGTGGAATTTGTTAGGTGCTTACTATGAAGCAAGCATAGAAGTGGGTAGATACAAGAAATCAAGTTGGACACTGTCCCTGTCCAACCCTGGGCTCACAGCCTAAATAGGAGGGTGAATGGATATTGAACTCCCAGTTTACAAATAAGGAAACTAAGGACCCGAGAAGTTAAGGTCCTTAGTAATGATGCTCTCTGTTAAGCACTTATTATGTGTCCAGCACTGGGGAAGATAGAAGCCAATCGGGTTGGACACAGTCCCTGTCCCACTTGAGGCTCACAGCCTCAATCCCCATTTTACAGATGAGGAAACTAAAGCTCAGAAAAGCAAAGTGACTTGCCCAAGATCGCACAGCAGACAAGTGGCAGAGCCGGAATTAGAACCCACGACCTTCTGACTCCCAGGTCCGTGCTCGATCCACTATGTCAATGAGGTCCAATGGCCAAGGGGTTGAATGATTAGAAAATTTTGCTTGGCTCTGAGCCTCCCTCTCTTCCTGTGAGTTTGTTCCCATAAGAGACTGGAATTGTCACTGTAACTTCACCCTCTGCCCGGCCTTAACTAGGTTCACAGACCCAGGGGGAGGGATGGGAGGCAATGGGGAAGAGCCTAAAGGAAACAGTGTGGCCTAGTAGATAGAGAATAGAATAGGCCTGGGAGTCAGATTCTATTTCTGGCTCTGCCACTTGTCAGCTGTGCGATCTTGGGCAAGTCACTTCACTTCTCTGAGCCACAGTTACCTCGCCTATAAAATAATAATAATAATGATACTGATGGTATTAAGTGCTTGCGAAATTCCAGGCACTGTGCTAAGGGCTGGGCTGGATACAAGCAAACTAGGTTGGTCACAGTTCCTGTCCCACATGGGGCTCACAATCTCAGTCGCCTTTTTACAGATGAGGTAACTGAGGCCCAGAGAAATGAAGGGATTTGCCCAAGGTCACACAGCAGGCAAGGGCAGAGCCGGGATTAGAAAAATAGGGATTGAGACTGTGAGCCCCATGTGGGACAGGGACTGTGTCCAATCCAATTTGCTTCTATCCACCCCAATGCTTAGTACAGTGCTTGGCATATAGTAAGTGCTTAACAAATGCTATTATTATTATTATGGTTATCATCATTACTCTCTGGGCCTCAGTTACCTCATCTGTAAAATAGGGATTGAGACTGGCAGCCCCACGTGGGACAGGGACTGTGTCCAACCCTATTTGTTTCTATCCACCCCAGCGCTTGGTACAGTACCTGGCACATAGTAAGCACTTAACGAATACCACAATTATTGAAGTCCTGAGGCGGCCAGGCACCTCTCTCCCTTGTCCACCTGGAACCCTGGAGTCCTCTCCTCATTGAGGGGGGACCCTGGGGAGGGAGGAACTTCTCTCTCTCACACACATACAAAAACACACACTTACAGAACCCGCCTGGCCCTGGGCACAGCCGTGCCCGCCCTACCCCAATAGAGGAACACTGACTCACCCGAGTTAGAATTGCCCACATGCAAATATCCGTGAATGAGCCGGAATATTAGAACATTCAGCCCCAGGGAGCTGTCGAAACAACCAGGGTTGGTTTCCAGTCAGCCACTGCCCTGAGCTCCAGCTCCCCACCCAGACATCTCCAAATCCTCCAGACCGGATGTAGACCCCCTTCCCCCCAGTTCCCAGATCCCATCCCCCGCCCCCCAAAATGGGATTCTGAGGTCCCCCAGCCTGCCTTGTCCAGACATTTCCAACTCCCCAATTGGGATGCTTGGCACCCCCTCTTCCCAGTTTCCCCCTGCCCCTGGATGCCAGCCCCCCTCAGTAGATAACACATCCAGACCTCCCCAAGCCCCCAGCCTGGTGCCAGGCCACCCCTTCCCCAGTTCCCCGCTCTCGACCCCTCCCAGAATGGGTGCTGGGCACCCCCTTTCCCACCCCCCCATTTCTGATCGCCCCCAGATGGGATTCTGAGCTTCTCCCTCTCCCCAGGGACTCCAGCCTCCCATCCAGACCTCTCTAAGGCCCCAGGTAGAGCTCAGGGCACCCCTCTTCCCGCCCTCCCCTTCCAGCCTCCTCCAAAAGTGACTCTCCAACAAGCCTGGGCATCGAACCCCAGCGTCCCTAACCTCCAGGACCCACCCGCACCCCGAGCTCTTTCTCCCCCCGATGGTCAGTCACCAACCGGCCTGACCAACCTCCGCCTGGAGCAGGGATGAACCTCGGAGGGCTTCCAGGAGGAGGATGTACCGGGCGGGGAAGAGTGTGGAAGGATGAGGGGTGCGGTTTGGAGAGGGAGGTCATTGTTGGGGGTGAGGGTGGCTTGGGTTCCCGTTGAGTGACGGTTCTCTCTTCCCAAATAAACAGATTCAGCAATCCTCTCGGCCACTGTAAATCAACTCGCTCCTTCAGACTAACTCATCCGGCCTCGTTCACACTCTCCCTTCGACAGCTAACTGGGAATTAAGAAATAAATGGCTTCGGGGTCACCAGAGTCAGAAAAATCAGGGTCCCCTGGGCCCCGCTCTTCCTGGGGGGGGGCGTCATCTCAAGTGACGGTTCAAGGCGCCTCACCTCCCCACTCCCCTCTTTCCCCTCCTCTTCCTGCCAGGATTCACTTAATAATAATAATTTAAGTACCCACTATGTGCCAGGCCCTGGACTAAGAGCTGAGGTGGATACAAGCAAATCAGGTTGGACGCAGTCCCTGTCCCACATAAGGCTCACAGTCCCCAGTCCCCATTTTACGGAACTGAGGCACAGAAAAGTGAAGTGATTGCCTAAGGTCACACAGCAGACAAGTGGAGGAGGCAGGATCAGAACCCAGGTCCTTCTGACTTCCAGGCCCGTGCTCTGTCCAGTAGACTACTCTGCTCTTCCCACACATAGCAGGATGGACACACACACACACAAACAATACACAGACATACACACTCACATACTTGTGATCACCAACCCCTCTCCCCCCGAAGACTCCGGAGCTTTGTCTGCTAGCGTTAGAGTCCTAGACAGGAAGCACATCCCGTCGCTGGGCAGATTGTCTCTGTTGCCGAATTGTACATTCCAAGCACTTAGTACAGTGCTCTGCACACGGTAAGTGCTCAATAAATGTGATTGAATGAATGATTGAAATGGAAAGAGCAAAGGACAGAAGCAGCCTAGTGTAGTGGATAGAGCACGGGTCTGGGCGTCAGAAGGTCATGGGTTCTAATCCCAGTTCTGCCACTTGTCTGCTTTGTGAATTTGGGCAAGTCACTTCACTTATCTGTGCCTCAGTTACCTCATCTGTAAAATGGGGTTTGAGACTGTGAGCCCTATGCGGGTCAGAGACTGTGTCTAGCCCGATTTGCTTATATCCACCCCAGGGCTTAGTACAGTGCCTGGAACTTAGTAACTCTTTTAACAAATACCATCATTATTATTACTGGGCAACAGGACATCTGGTTTCTAATCCTAGATCTGCCACTTGTCTGCAGTGTGATCGTGGGCAAGTTTCTTAATTTATCTGTGCCTCAGTTCCCTCATCTGTAAATCGGGGATTAAGACAGTGAGCCCCATGTGGGACAGGGACTGTGCCCAATTTGATTAGCTTGAATCTACCCCAGCGCTTAGAAGAGTACTTGGCGTAGTAATTGCTTAACCAAATCCCATCATTTTTATGGTATTGTGTTCTCCCAAGTGCTTAATACAGTCCTCTGCTCACAGTAAGTGCTTAGTAAATACCAGTGATTGATTTTCTTCCTCCATCTGTTCTGCCCTTCAATGTGTGTGCTCTCAGGAGAGACTGGGATCAGGCCTCTGAAGTTCCTTCTTTGGTGTTCAGTCTTCTGACCTACAGGCTCCCTCATGGGAGGGAGAGGAGAAAAGGGGTTGGGGAGAGATCTGGGTCTGGGGGTAGTGAGGGGGACCCAAAGTGTCAGCCTTGAGAGAGAGAGAGAGAACAAGCAGTCCAGAGTTAGGGAACTGAGTAGATAAAACATTAGCCTTGGAGACAGAAGGACCTGGGTTCTAATCCTGCCTTGGCCACTTGTCTGCTGTGTGACTTTTGGCAAGTCACTTCACTTCTCTGGGCTTCACTTACCTCATCTGCAAAATGGGGATTAAGATTGTGAACCCTCTATGGGACAAGGATGGTGTCCAATGTGATTATCTTGTATCTACCCTGGTGCTTAGAACAGTGCCTGGCACATAGAAAGCACTTAACCAATACCACAATTATCATTATTATTATTATATTTTCAAATTCAGTGAAGATGGTCAGATAGCTGTGGGCAAGGAATGTGTCTGTTGTTATATTGTACTCTTCCAAGTTATTAGTTCATTCATTCATTCAATCAATCATATTTATTGAGCACTTACTGTGTACTGTACTAAGTGTTCGGAAAGGACAATACAGAGAGACAATCCCTGTCCACAATAGGATTACAGTCTAGAAGGGGGGAGACAGACATCAAAACAAGTAAACAGGCATCAGTGTAAATAAACAGAACTATAGATCTATGCATATATGCATACGTGCTGTGGGGTGGGGGGAGGGGGCTTAGTACGGAGTGTTGCATACAGTAAGCGCTCAATAAATGCGATTGAATGAATGAATGAATGCAAGTTCAGGATCTTCTGGCAGCAGGGAACTAGAATAAATGCCTGTCAAAAGCTTTTGGGTTTTCCAGGCTTGGAAATGTGACTTTTGAACATTTGATATTCACCTCACCCCCAACCCCTCAGCACTTAAATATATATCTTTCAATTATAGATTATAAATTACTTATTCATTTATTCAATTGTATTCAGCAAAGCACCCTACTAAGCATTTGGGAGAGTACAACATAACAGCAGACAAATTGCTACCCACAAGAGCTCACAGTCTAGAGGGGGAGACAGACATTAATACATATAATAACGTTTTGAAGCGGGGGAGAACAATTATCTGTCTCCTATGAGGAGGTAGGGCGCTCCAGGCCAAGACAGGATGTTGGGCGGGAGATAGGCAGTGAGATGGACGAGATCGAGGTACATGTGAGAAGGTTACCCTTATACATTACTGTCCGTCTCCCTCTCTAGACCGTGAGCTTGTTACGTACAGGGAAGGAATCGGCTAATTCTGCTGAATTGTACAATACTCCTAAGTGCTCTGCTCATAGTAAGCGCTCATGAGCGCTCACCTCCTCCAAGAGGCCTTCCCAGACTGAGCCCCCCCTTTCCCACTGATCCCCCACACACTTTCTATTTCTTCCCCTTCCCCTCCCCTCAGCACTGTGCTCATTTGTATATATTATTTATTACCCTATTTATTTTGTTAATGAGGTGTACATCCCCCTGATTCTATTTATCTTGATGATGTTGTCTTGTTTTTGTTTTGTTCTGTTTTGCTCTGCTGTCTCCCCCGTTTAGACTGTGAGCCCGTCGTTGGGCAGGGATTGTCTCTCTGTTGCCGAATTGTCCATTCCAAGCCGCTTAGTACAGTGCTCTGCCCATAGTAAGCGCTCAATAAATACCAATGAATGAATGAATGAATGAATGAATGAATGAATGAATGAATGAATGAATGAATGAATGAATGAATACCACTGATTCACTGATTGCCTAGGAGTGGGGAGACCCCTGGTGGCAACTGCTGGAAATGACTGAATGTGTGTGTGATTTGTGTGTGTGATTGTGTGATTTGTGTGTGTGATTTTGTGTGTGTGTGTGTGTGTGTGTGTGTGTATCTATGGACCTGTTTGGGCATCGTTATGTTTATATTCTCCTTCCCTAGACTGGAAACTCATGGTGGGCAGGGAATGTGTCTGCCAACTCTATTGTTCTCTTCCAACCTCTTAGTATAGTGCTCGGCACATTCATTCGTTCATTCAATCGTATATTGAGCGCTTACTGTGTGCAGAACACTGTGCTGAGCGCTTGGAGTGCACAGTGAAGCAACAGATCGAGACAATCCCTGCTCGACAACGGGCTCACAGTCTAAAAGGGGGAGACAGACAGCAAAATGAAACAAGTAGATAGGCATCAATACCATCAAAATAGATAAATAGAATCAGAGATAGATACACATCATTAATAAAATAGAGTAATAAATATGAACAAATATACACAGGTGCTGTGGGGAGGGGAAGGGGGTAGAGCAGAAGGAGAGAGTAGGGGCAATGGGGAGGGGAGGAGGGGCGGAGGGAAAGGGAGGGCCTCTGGAAAAGATGAGCTCTCAGTAAGGATAGCGCCCAATAAATACCACTGATTGATTTATTAAGATCTGAGTGTGTATGTGTGTCTATACTTGAAGCAGCATGGCGTAGTGGTAAGAGCATGGGCCGCAACTAAATAATGTAAGGCGCTTTGGTAGTAAAAGTGCCATATAGGAACACAGGTGAGAAACAGCCTGGCTTACTGGTTAGAGAACGGGCCTAGAAGTCAGAAGGCCCCAGATCTGTCACATGTTTGCTGTGCAACCTTGGGTGAATCACTTCATTTCTCTGGGCCTCAGTTACCTCATCTGTAAAATGGGGATTAAGGATGTGACCCCCATGTGGGACAACCTCACTACTTTGTATCTACCCCAGCGCTTAGAACAGTGCTTGGCACATAGTAAATACCATAATTATTAATTATTATTATCTGTAAAATGGTGATTAAGAGTGTGAGCCCTGTGTGGGACGGGGACTGTGTCTAACCTGATTACCTTGTATCTACCCCAGAGCTTAGAACAGTACTTGGTACATAGTAAACACTTAACAAGTACCATCATTATTATTATTAAATACTGTATTATTATTATTTAAAGGCAAGAGGTCGTTGGCTGCTGCTAGGGAGACTTATAGTGGCATGATATGGCATTGTTCCCAAGAAGATCTACAGGTGTTTAGATGTGTGTATGATTTTGTAACAGAGGGTGTGTGCAATTGTCAGTTTATTAGACACACACAGATATATACAGAAGTAAAAAAATACTATCGGTGTGGGTATCTCTTGGACTCTGTTGGGTATCTGTTGCACTGTCCTCTCCCAAGCTCTTAATACAGTGCTCTGCTCACAGTAAGCGCTCAATAAATGTCATTAATGGCTGTGTGACTATGAATGTGTTTGTATGCCTGCATATGTATCAATGTGTATAATGATAATAATAATGTTGGTATTTGTTAAGCGCTTAACACTGTTCTAAGCGCTAGGGTAGATACAGGATAATCAGGTTGTCCCACGTGAGGCTCACAGTCTTCATCCCCATTTACAGATGAGGTAACTGAGGCACCGAGAAGTTAAATGCCTTGCCCACAGTCACACAGCTGACAAGTGGCAGAGTCGGGATTTTGAAGACAGTAAGCGCTCAATAAATACGATTGATTGAATGAATGAACATTCCCTTCCCACAAGGAGCTTATTATTATTATTATTCATAGCATTATTATTCTCCCAATGCTTCCTCCCTTCCTACCACTAGGCCCATCTCAAGCAGCAGGGGTCCCCACTGGACCAGCCTGTCGCTCCATCTCTCACTGGAGCTTCCCATTTGCCATTCCTTCCTTTTCCTCCTCCCCCTTGCCGTGCCCTATCTCCTCGTGACCAGAGGTTGAAACTGCAGCGAGAGGGACCGTGGTTAGACCTAGAAAAGACTTCCAAAGCCGGTTTAGGGCGGGGAGAAAGGAGGGCTCGTTCGACCTGAGACAGGGACCCCCTGGATGAGCCTGGATTCACCCCCACCGGGGAAAGGTCGCGGGCCCGGGAACAGAGGGTTTACCCAGTTGGAACATGGAGGCCTGAGGGCCTTTCCCTGTTGTTAGGGGCAGCGGAGGAGGGGTTTCTGAAGGAAAGAGACCCGAGACAAAGAGAGAGAATCTTTAACTTCCCTCCCATCAATCAATCAAGCAATCCATAGTATTTTTCGAGCCCTTACTGTGTGCAGAGCACTGTATTAGGCGCTTGGGAGAGGACAATACAACAGAGTGGGTGGACCCATTCCCTGCCCACAGTGAGTTAACAGTCTAGAGGGGGAGACAGACATGAATAGAAATAAATAAACTACGGTTACAGACATTAGTGTTGTGGGGCTGAGGGAGGGGGGAATAATGAGAGTAAATTAACTTGTGAGGTTATTACTCAGACCAATATACAAAACGACCCTTGAAATCAAAACTGGGAAGAGATAATGACTCTCTCCCCCCTTCAAAGCTTATAGCTCAGTGGAAAGAGCCCAGGCTTGGGAGTCAGAGGTCATGGGTTCGAATTCCGGCTTAGGCACTTGTCAGCTGTGTGACTGTGAGCAAGTCACTTAACTTCTCTGTGCCTCAGTTACCTCAACTGGAAAATGGGAATTAACTGTGAGCCTCACGGGGGACAACTCGATTATCCTGTATCTACCCCAGCGCTTAGAACAGTGCTCTGCGCGTAGTAAGTGCTTAACAAATACCAACATTATTATTATTATTAGTATTTAAGGCCCATTTCTTCCGGGAGGCCTTCCCTGCCTAAGCCCTCCTTTCTTCTTCTCCCTCTCCCTTCTGCATCACCCTGATTTGTTCCCTTCATTTATCACCCCGGTCCCAGCCCCAGTCCATTTATGTCCATATCCCTCATTTATTTATTTCTCTTAATGGTCTGTTTCCCCGCTAGACTGTTAGCTCGTTGTGGGCAGGGAATGTGCCTGTTTATTGCTGTATTGGATTCTCCCAAGCACCAAGTACAGTGCTCTGCACACAGTAAGTGCTCAATAAATTTGATTGAATGTATAAGGGTCCTAGGAGGGGGGCAAGGTCAACCTGTCCAGTCCCCTGCCCTTAAGTCCCTCATAAGGAAGCCTATCCCGGGGGTCTACCTCTGTTCCCTCTCACTGCAATCCGAGCCCTATCTTGGGGCGCACCCAGGCTTGCTCACCCAGAGCCAGGTCTCCCCGGGGGCGGCAAAAGGAACAGGAACAATAAAGGCCGTTGTGTGTGTTGTGTGCCTGGGCCTCTGCCCTGCCCACCTGGGACGGCCCGCGGCAGCTGAGGAACCTGGTGAGCTCATGGAGGTCGGATGGTGTGAAGGGCGAGATCCCCCAGGGGGTGGGAGGGCAGAGTCAAAGGAAGAGGAAAAGGGAGAAGGGGCTCAGCAGCCTGATTCTCCCGGAGAAAAGTGGGGACCAGGGAGGGAGAGCCTTAACTGTGGTATTTGTTAACCGTTTATTATGTGCCAGGCACTGTACTAAGCACTAGGGTAGATGGCAAGATCATCAGGTTGGACACAGTCCCTGTCCCACAGAGGGCTCACAATCTTCATCCCCATTTTACAGATGAGGGAACTGAAGTCCAGAGAAAGAAAGGGATTTGTCCAAGGTCACACAGCAGACAAGTAGCAGAGGCAGGATTAGAACCCAGGTCCTGCTGGCTCCCAGGCCCAGACTCTAGGCACTAGGCCACATCTGTAGCACAGGCCGTGACTCCCTAGTGGGAAATCACCCAAGTGGTTTTGAACCCCGCCCCCACCTTGCAACCGAGCCCGAGACCCCCATGGTCTACCTTCCCCCAACCACCAGGGAGGGTGTAGACAGATGGAGGTGGTTCTGCATCTATACTATTGAGTGACCTGAATTGTTCAGGGTGTATTTTTTTAATGGTATTTGTTAAATGTTTACTGTGTGCCAGCCACCATACTAAGCTCTAGGGTAGATACAAGATAATCGTGTTGGACACAGACCAAGTTCTTCAAAGGGCTCAAAGTCTTAATCCCCATTTGCTGATGAGGTAATTGAGGCAGAGAAGTTAACTGTGGCCTAGTGGATAAAGTCCAGGCCTGGGAGCTGAAGGACCTGGCGTGGTTAAGTGGAAAGAGCACGGGCTTGAGAATCAGAGGTCGTGAGCTTTAATCCCGACTCTGCCACTTGGCTGCTGTGTGACTTTTGGCAAGTGACTTCACTTCTCTGGTCCTCAGTTCCCTCATCTCTAAAATGGAAGACTCTGAGCCCCACAGGGAACAACCCGATGACCTTGTCTCTTCCCCAGCAATTGGAACAGTGCTTGGCACATGGTAAGTGCTTAACAAATACCAAAATAATAATTATTATTATTAATAATCCGATTGGCTTGTATCCACCCCAGCGCTCAGTACAGTGCCTGGCACCTAGTAAGCACTTAATAAATACCATTCTTCTTCTTCTTCTCCCACTTCCCCTTGGTCAAGGGAAAAAAAGGGAGACACAGATAGCGGGGCAACTTTTAAAAAAAGATCTTTAATGTCAGCATTTCTGCGCACACACACACACACACAAACACACACACAGACACGCTTAAATGGAGAGTGAATTAGCCTCCCAAAACCTGCCTGTTTCTTCAACAGCCTCAGCCTCAAAGAACACCTTTTAAGGCGTCGTTGTAAATCATGGCCAAGGCGCCCAGAAAGGTGACATACTCCTGGAAGTTCACTTCCTGGTCCTTGTTCTGATCCAGGTCATTCATTAGATTCACGATCTCTGCATCATTGAGCTTCTGCAGGGAGAAAGGAAATAGATTCAGACTTGGCCAGCCCCTCCCCTAAGCCCGGCCCTCCCCGGGACCCCCCCCAGTGTAAACTTCTGGTGGACAGGGAATGTGTCTGTTTATTGCTGCTTTGTACTCTCCCATGCGCTCAGTACAGTGCTCTGCACATGGTAAGCGCTCAGTAAATACGATTGAATGAATGAACAAATGGTACAGAGTAAACATTTAACAATATTAAAAATAAATCCCAAAGAGCTGGGGGGTGGGGGAGAGACAGAAGCATTGTGGCCTAATGGGTAGAGCATGGGCCTGGGAGTCACTTATTCGCTTGTATCCACTCCAGGGTTTAGTACAGTGCTGGGCACATAGTAAGTGCTTAACAAATACCAAAATGATTATTATGATTGTCAGAAATTCATAGGTTCTAATCCCGCCTCCATCTGCTGTGTGGCCTTGGGCAAATCACTTCCCTTCTCTGAGACTCGGTTCCCTCATTTGTAAAATGGGGGTGAAGACTGGGAGCCCCATGCAGGACAAGGACTGTCCATCCCGATTTGCTTGTTTCCACCCCAGCGCTGAGTGCAGTACCTGGCACATAGTAAGCGCTTAGCAAATACCACAGTTATCAATGGAATAATGGAAGGAGGTTGGTCGGGGGTGGTGGGGGGAAGGAGGAAGTAGGCAAATTGACATCAGTGGGTGGTCTGGGTGGTCAGGGGCTTACCGGCCCGATGGTGAGCTCGTTCTGGATCAGCTCCTTGAGTTCCTTCTTGCTGAGGGAATTCTTGTCGCCCTCTTTGCCCGAGTATTTGTGGAAGATGCAAACCAGGAGACCGAGGGCTTGATCCAGGGGACAGGACATGGCGTGGGCTGCAAGAGACCTGGGGGTCTGGGTGGGGTGGGGAGGGGGTGACTGAGTCAATTAGGACGTCCCCCCCTTCCAACCTCTACTTCCTCGAGCCGGCCCTGGCGCCATCTGTCCCCACCCTGCCTGGGTCCCTGTCTGAGCCACTCACAAAGCACGCACACACACACAACTATGCAGCACACAACTACCCGCATACCACGCAGGGCACACTCAGTGACCCACTGCACACAATACCCGTACAGACGGGGGAATACCCAGATCTGAGAGACGGGGCCTACCCACAACACACAACTCACAACTCGGGGACACACCCAAATCAGATCACACCAAAAGACACCCCCCATCACCCTCCTCATATACACCCCCACTGAGGGTCCCACTCTTAGCTGCACCAGTCATCTCTCTCTCTCTCTTATTCACACCCCCCTCTACTATTTCAACAGATTATTTTGCTATATCATCTTCACTCCCTTTTTCCTCTGATTCTCCCCTTCCTCGACCCCCAAACCCCCTGATTTTCCCCCTTCCCAAACTCCTTCCATTCCCCAATCCCTATCCCCCCTGACTCCCTCCCCTTTTCCCCAAATCCCCTCTAATTGTCCCCCACTGATGCAGTAGGGATGGCAGGGTAGGTAGGGAAGCAGGATGGGGAGAGAGAGACTGCAAAGACTGCAGACCCCTCCCCTTCCACCCCTGGAGGCTGAACGCCCCCCTTCCCAGTCCCCCCAACTCACCTCGGTGGCAAAAAAGGCTGGATGGGGCTGGTAGGATGAGGGGCACTGGCGCAGTACGATTTCTTTTATTGAGCGGGGGGGGGGGGGGACCCCAGGCCCCGCCCCCAGCCCCGCAGTGACACAACTCCGCAAAAATCCCTCTTCCCCACCCCAGCCCCTCCCAGTTCCTCCCCCCGCCCAGGCCGCCCGGAGTTCCGGGAGGGAGGGATAGACGCCTCGGGGAACAGCGTTTAGCGCTGCAACGGGAGGGAGTGTGGGCAGACTGAATCCGGACTTTCCTCTCAGCCGAGAAGCGGCACGGCCTAGCGGTTGGAGCCCGGGCCTGGGAAGCAGAAAGGCGTGGGTTCTCCTCCCGGATCCGCCCTCTTGGGTGCTGTGTGACCTTGAGCACGTCATTTCACTTCCCTGGACCTCAACTGTAAAATGTGGGTTGAGATAGGAGCCCCAGGTGGGACAGGGACCGTGTCCATACCGGTTTGCTTGTGTCCCCCCACTTATTCATTCATTCAATCGTATTTATTGAGCGCTTATTGGGTGCAGAGCACTGTACTAACCGCTTAACTACAGTGCCTGGCAAATGGTAAGTGCTTAAGAAATACCTCAATTATTATTAGTATTATTAGGGAGACAAAGGGGAGATTCCTTGCTGCAGCTAGAGGAGGTGTGGTGAGATCTAAGGGAGGACTTGCCCGGAGAATGGGTTGGGGGAAGGAGTGAGGTTAGACTGAAAAGAGAAAGAGTTGGGGAGGCAGGGCATCGCAGAGGCAGGACCAACAGTCTAAAAGGGGGAGACAGACAACAAAACAAGTAGTCAGGGGTCAATATCATTGAGATAAATAATATCATAGATATATACACATCATGAATAAAAGACAGTAATAAATAATATATACAAACATACACAAGTGCTGTGGGGAGGGGAAGGGGGTAGAGCAGAGGGAGTAGGGGGAATGGGGAGGAGAGGCAGAGGGAAAGGGAAGGCTCAATCTCGGAAGGCCTCCTGGAGGAGGTGAGCTCTCAGTAGGGCTTTGAAGAGGAGAAGAGAGGTAGTTTGGAGGATGTGAGGAGGGAGGGCATTCCAGGTCAGTGGTAAGACGTGGGCCAGGGGTCGAGTTTTTCTTTCATGAGAAGGTTGATAGGCAACCACTGGAGGTTTTTGAGGAGGGAAATGACATGCCCAGAGTGTTTCTGTAGAAAGATAATCCGGACAGAGGAATGAAGTATAGACTGGAGTGGGGAGAGACAGGAGGATGGTAGATCAGAGAGGAGGCTGATGCAATAATCCAGTGGGGATATTATGAGAGCTTGTACCAGCAAGGTAGCAGTTTGGATGGAGAGGAAAGGGCAGAACTTAGCAATGTTGTGAAGGGGAGACCGCCAGGATTTGGTGTCAGATTGGATGTGTGGGGGGAATGAGAGAGCAGAGTCAAGGATGACACCAAGGTTGTGGGCTTGTGAGACGGGAAGGATGGTAGTGCCGTCCACAGTGACGGGAAAGTCAGGGAGAGGACAGGGTCTGTAGCTACCCCAGCACTTAGAACAGTGCCTGGCACATAGTAAGCTCTTAGCAAATACCATAATTATCAGTAGTAGTACTGGTCACATTTTCAGGCCAGGCTTCTCATCAGTTAATCACTGGCATTTATTGAGCACTTACTATGTGAAGAGCACAGTACTGAGTGCTTGGGAGAGTACAACAGAATCAGCAGATCTGTGCCCAGCCCATAATGAATTTATAGTCTGGGGGGGAAATAAGCATTCATATAAATAAATAACTCATCAACCTTTCGATGCCTTTCTCTTTCACTTTCTGTGGGGCGTTGGAGGGGACAGCCAGCTCAGCATCATTCCCACACCATCCCACACCCTCCCACCCCTGCTAGATTTTCACCCTCTTATCCATCTCTTTGTAGGAGTGGGACTCTCTTTTCCATCCCCTGTCAGACAGGGATTTGGGGAGGAGGGGAGTCTCTCTTCATCTCTGCCTCTCTGAGTCCTTCTCTCTCCGAGTCTCACTGAAGCTTCTGCCTCCTTTTGTCTCTCTAAATCTATCCTGAGTCTCTGAGTCTATGGTTCTCTTCCTGGCTCCCTTGGCCTCTCTAGGTCAGTTTCTCTGAGTCCCCACCTCTCTTTCTCTGTGCCCGTCCTGAGTCTCTCTGAGCCATCTCTCCCTGACCCTCTTTGTCTTTGGAAGGGGAGGGGGCAGAACGGGGGAAGGGGACATGCACGTGGCTTTATTTGGGGCAGGTGGGCTCGGCAGGGAAGTCGCAAGAACAATCGTGGAAGAACTCGTAGCAGAGGACAGTGAGGAAGGACATGGCCGTGATGTACTCCTGGAAGCTCAGCTCGCAGTCCTTGTCTGAGTCCAGCGCAATGAAAAGCTGGTTGTAGTCGCACTCCCTCAGCAGACTCTGAGGGGAGAGAGGTCAACTCAGACATCCCCCTGCATCAGGACTGCTAAAAAGGGGGGTGCTGGCCAGGAGCTTTTAATAATAACAATAATAATGCTGGTATTTGTTAAGCACTTACTATGTGCAGAGCACTGTTCTAAGCGTTGGGGGAGATACAGGGTAATCAGGTTGTCCCATGTGAGGCACACAGTTAATCCCCATTTTCTAGTTGAGGTAACTGAGGCACAGAGAAGTTAAGTGACTTGCCCACAGTCAAATAGCTGTCAAGTGGCAGAGCCACTGAGCCACGCTGCTTCTCAGGATTGTTTAGGACAATGCTCTGCACACAATAAGCACTCAATAAATATAGCAGGTGGCATCGTGGATAGAGCCCAGGCCTGGGAGTCAGAAGGTCATGAGTTCTAATCCCAGCTCCACCGCCTGTCTGCTGTGTGACCTTGGGCAAGTCACTTCGCTTTTCTGGGCCTCAGCTACCTCATCTGTAAAGTGGGGATGAAGACCATGAAGCCTACCTGGGACTGGGACCGTGTCCAACCCAATTTGCTTGTAACCACCCCAGCTTTTATTACAGTGCCTGGCACACAATAAAAGCTTAACAAATACCATTATTAATATTATTATGTTTACTATTCATAAATACCATTGGTTGATGAATTGATTGAAGAGATAACCAGGCCATACCCCTGCCTCTAGGCCAGGATCCACAGAGTCAACTCCACAGGGGGTGGGGAGTAGTTAAGGGGAAGCAGAAGAAAGGTCAACTTGTCCTTTTTCCATGCCCCTGGGCCTTGGGTCCAGGAACCAATTAATAATGGTAGTAATAATGATCATACTTATTAAGTGCTTACTATGTGCTAAGCACTGTTCTAAGCACTAGGGTAGATACAAGTTAATCAGGTTGGACACGGTTCCTATCTCACATGGGGCTCACAATCTTAACCCCATTATACAGATGAGGTCATTGAGGCCCAGAAAAGTGAAGTGACTTGCCCAAGGTCACACAGTGAACCTGTGGCAGAGCAGGAGTTCGGGCAGGGAGAGGTGGAGGATAAGGGGTCAGGGTCAGCCGGTCCATCTCTCCCCTACCCCAGGCCTTGGGTTAAGGTACCGATTCTACTCGGGCAAGGGGTGGTGGAGGATAAGCTCTGCACATGGTAAGTGCTCAATAAATACGACTGAGCAAATGAATGATAAGGGATCAGGCTCCTCTTGTCCATCCCCCGCCTCCAGGCCGGGAGTCCAGGAACCGATTCTGCTCGGACCAGGGCCGGTGGAAGATAAGAGGTTAGGGCCATCTGGTCGTTCCCCATGCCTCATGGCGGCGATTCACTGGAGTGAAGCTGGGCAGCTCCTTCAGCAAGAGTTCCTTGAGCTCCCCCTTGCTAAGCTTATAAATATAGTTTATTTTTAAGCTTATAGAGCTTAAATCTTCTTCTCCCACTTCCCTTTGGTCAGGGGAAAAGAAAGGAGACACATAAAGCAGGGTCAACTTTAAAAAAAAAAATTTTAATGTCAGCATTTCTGCTCATACCTACCCACACTTAAAATGGTTGAAGGGGGAGGGGAGATCAACCACCCTACGCCTGGCTATCTCTCTTCGACAGCTTCACAGAACAGCTTTTAGAATGTCGTTCAAAATAATGGCTAATTCGCCCAGAAATTTGAGGTACTCCTGGAAATTCAGTTCCTGGTCCAGGTCATCGTCCAGTTCATCGATCATCTTCCTGATAGTCTTGTCACTGAGCTTCTGCAAGGAGAGAATAAGTGGATTCAGACTTCCCCAGACCTTCTCCTAAGCCCAGCCCTCCCAGGGACGCCCCCAATGTCAGCTCTTTGTGGGCAGGGAATCTGTTTATTGTTGTTTTGTACTCTCCCAAGCACTTAGCACAGTGCTCTGCACACGGTAAGCACTCAATAAACACGATTGAATGAATAAACAAATGAGGTGAAAAGAGGCTTTCAGAAGAACATCAGGGTTTTGTAATCCCCAGTTTTCTGGATAATGGGAAGCTGTTTCCCAGCAGTGTTTTCTGGTGAAGGAGCTGCATGGCCTAGTGGATAGAGCCCGGATCTGGGAGTCAGAAAGACTTGGGTTCTAATTCCTGCTCTGCCACCTGTCTGCTGTATGACCTTGGGCAAGTCACTTTGCTTCTCTGCGCCTCAGTTCCCTCCTCTATAAAATGGGGGCAGAGACCTTGAGCCCCCATGTGGGACAGGGACTGTGTCCCATTTGATTAGCTTGCATCTACCCCAGCGCTTAGTACAGTGCCTGGCACAGGGTAAACATGTAACAAATATCATTAAAAATAAGTAAATCCCAAAGAGTTGGGGGTGGGGGGGAGAGAGAAGCAGTGTGACATAATGGGTAGAGCATGGGCCTGGGAGTCACTGATTTGCTTGTACCCACCCCCATGTTTAGTGCAGTGCTTGGCACATAATAAGCACTTAACAAATACCAAAATGATTATTATGATTGTCAGAAGGGCACAGTTTCTAATTCTGACTCCATCACTCATCTGTTGTGGATCCTTGGGCAGATCACTTCCCTCCTCTGAAACTCGGTTCCCTCATCTGTAAAATGTGAAGTCTAGAATTCCCACATGGGACAGGGACCGTGTCCGTCCCGATTTGCTCGTATCCACCCCAGTGCTTAGTACAGTGCCTGGCACATTAAGCGCTTAACAAAGGCCACAATTATTAATGGAATAATGGAGGGAGGTTGGTTGGGGGTGGTGGGCGGGAAGGAGGAAAACTGATGTCCAGTGGGTGATCGGGGGTTTACCTCCTTGCTGGTGAATTCGTTCTGCATCAGCGCCTTGAACTCCCTCTTGCTGAGGGTATTCTTGTCGCCCTCTTTGTCTGAGTATTTGTGGAAGGTGAAAGTCAGACACATGAGAGCTTCTTCCAGGGTGCATGACATGGCGTGGCCTTCAAGGGACCTGGGGGTCTGGGTGGGGTGGGGAGGGGGGAACTGAGTTCATTAGGATGCCCCCTTTCCCATCCTCAATGTCCTCCAGCCGTTCCTGGCATCCATTCCCACCCATTCTGTCAATGTCCTTGTCTGAGCCGCTCACAGTGAACATTCACACACAAGCACACGTACAACTATGGAGCACACAACCACACGCATACCATGCAAGGCACACTCAGCGACCCACAGAACACAACACCCGTGCAGAACTGCAACACCCAGATCTATGACATGGGGCCTAAGCATCCCCACCTGAAACTCACAACTCACAACTCGGGGGTACACCCAAATCAGATCACACACAGAGATACACCCTCCCATTGCCCCCATTTACACCCACACGGAGGGTCCCACTCTTAGCTACACCAGTCATCTCTGTCTCTGTCTCTCTCTGTCTCTTTCACTCACACACACACACTACCTCACTACCTCAACAGACATCATCTCCACCACCACGTCATCTCCACCGCTCCACATCATCTCCACAGCTCCCCATTCCCTTTCTCCTCTGACTCCACTCTCCTGACCTCCAAACCTCCATTTCCCCCCTTCCCAAAATCCTTCTATTCCCCAATCCCTATCCCCACCGACTCTTCCCCACCTTCTCCTCGATCCCCCTCTTTCTGTCCCCCACTGATGCAGTAGGGATGGCAGGGTGGGAGGGGAAGCAGGATGGGGAGAGAGAGGAGGCTTCCAAAGACTGCAGATCCTTCCCTTTACATCCCTGGAGACTGAACGCCCTCCTACCCAGTCCCCCCAACTCACCTGAGCGGCAGACTGGGCTGGATGGGGCTAGTAGGTTAAAGGGCTCTGGCCCAGTCCAGTTCATTTATAGAGAAGGGGGACTGACCCCACCCTGTGCCCCCCAACCGGTGCCCCTAGGTTACACAAATCTGCAAACATCCCCCTTCCCCACCCTAGCCCTTCCCAGTTCCTCCTCCACCCAGCCTTCCCGGAGTTCCGGGAGGGAGGGGTAGCCGCTCGAGGAACGGCATTTAGCACTGCAGCGAGAGGGAGTGCGGGCAGACTGAATCCGGACTTTCCCCTCAACCGAGAAGCGGCATGGCGTAGCGGTTGGGAGACAGAAAGCCGTGGGTTCTCCTCCCAGATCTGCCACTTGGGTGCCGTGTGACCTTGAGCAAGTCATTTCACTTCCCTGGGCCTCAACTGTAAATTGAGGGTTGGGATGTGAGCCCCAAGTGGGACAGGGACTGTGTCCAACCCGATTTGCTTGTGTCCCCCCCACCTCACCCCGCATTTATTCATTCAATCATATTTATTGAGCGCTTACTGTGTGCAGAGCACTGTGCTAAGCGCTTAACTACAGTGCCTGGCACACAGTAAGTGCTTAAGAAATACCACAATTATTCTTATTATTTGGGGGACAAGGGGCAGATTCCTTGTTGCAGCTAGAAGAGGTGTGGTGAGACTTAAGGGAGGACTTGCCCGGAGGATGGGTTGGGGGAAGGAGTGTGGTTAGACTGAAAAGAGAAAGAGTTGGGGAGGGGGGGTGGATTCAACATCGCAGAGGCAGGACGCTCCGTCGCTCAGGTGCTGTGTGAAGCGAGGGTGGGTTCTTGGTGTCTCCGGTAACTCCGTGTGCCCTTCCCCTTGTGCAACTCTTCCTACCTCAATATGAACCTCATCTTCCCTCTATCAGGAAGACCCTCCACTCCCACGGAGGGACATCGGGATAGGGGAGTCAGCACATCCACATAGGTCGGGTGTGCGGTGGGAAATGACTTTATAGGGAGAGGTTCAGTTGCCCCCTTCCTTGTTAAGACTATGAAACCCTTGTTGGGCAGGAATTGTCTCTATCTGTTGACGAACTTACATTCCAAGCGCTTAGTACAGTGCTTAACACACAGTAAGCACTCAATAAATATGATTGAATGAATAAATGATAATAATCACGGCACTCGTTATGTGCCAAGCAGTGTTCTGAGCACTGGGGTAGATACAAGTTAATCAGGTTGGACACAGTCCCTGTCCTAAGTGGAGCTCACACTCCTAATCCCCATTTTACAGTTGAGGGAACTGAGGCCCGGAGAAGTGAAGGGACTTGCCCAAGGTCTCACAGCAGACAAGTGTGGAGCTGGAATTAGAATCTAGGTCCTTCTAACTCCCAGGCCCGGGTTCTGTCCACTAAGCCACGCTGCTTCTCCCCTCTGCCTCCCCAACTGATTTCTCCCCCTGAGAGAAGTCACTGTGGGCCCTGCACAGTAAGGAAGCCACTCTCAGCCTAGTGGCTAGAGCACGGCCTGGGAGTCAGAAGGTCATGGGTTCTAATCTCTGCTCCACTTGTTTGCTGTGTGACAGTGGGCAAGTCACTTCACTTCTCTGTACCTCAGTTCCCTCATCTGTTAAAAGGAGATTAAAACTGTGAGCCCTATGTGGGCCAGGGATTGCATCCAACCCCATTATCTGGTAGCTACCCCAGCGCTTAGAACAGTGCCTGGCACATAGTAAGCTCTTAGCAAATACCCTAGTTATCAGCCTTGTACTGGTCACATTTTCAGGCCAGGCTTCTCATCAGTTAATCACTGGCATTTATTGAGCACTTGCTCTGAGAAGAGCACAGTACTGAGTGCTTGGGAGAGTACAACAGAATCAGCAGATCTGTGCCCAGCCCATAATGAATTTATAGTCTGGGGGGGAAATAAGCATTCATATAAATAAATAACTCATCAACCTTTCAATGCCTTTCTCTTTCACTTTCTGTGGGGTAGTGGAGGGGACAGCCAGCTCAGAATCATTCCCACACCCTCCAACACCCTCCCACCCCTGCTGGATTTTCACCCTCTTATCCATCTCTTTGTAGGATTGGGACTCTCTTTTCCATCCCCTGTCAGACAGGGATTTAATAATAATAATAATGATGGTATTTGTTAAGCGCTTACTATGTGCAGAGCACTGTTCTAAGCGCTGGGGTAGACACAGGGGAATCAGATTGTCCCACGTGGGGCTCACAGACTTCATCCCCATTTTACAGATGAGGTAACTGAGGCACAGAGAAGTGAAGCGACTTGCCCACAGTCACAAAGCTGGCAAGTGGCAGAGCCGGGATTTGAACTCATGACCTCTGACCTCTGACTCCAAAGCCCGGGCTCTTTCCACTGAGCCACGCTGCTTCTCTGGGATTTGGGGAGGAGGGGAGTCTCTCTTCATCTCTGCCTCTCTGAGTCCATCTCTCTCCGAGTCTCACTGAAGCTTCTGCCTCCTTTTGTCTCTCTAAATCTATCCTGAGTCTCTGAGTCTATGGTTCTCTTCCTGGCTCCCTTGGCCTCTCTGGGTCAGTTTCTCTGAGTCCCCACCTCTCTTTCTCTGTGCCCATCCTGACTCTATCCCTGAGCCATCTCTCCCTGACCCTCTTTGTCTTTGGAAGGGGAGGGGGCAGAACAGGGGTGGGGGACATGCACGTGGCTTTATTTGGGGCAGGTGGGCTCGGCGGGGCAGTCGCAAGAATAATCGCGGAAGAGCTCGTTGCAGAAGACAGCGAAGGAGGACATGGCCGTGATGGACTCCTGAAAGTTCACCTCACAGTCCTTGGTCTGCGTCCAGCGCACTGAAAAGCTGGTTGTAGTCGCACTCCCTCAGCAGACTCTGAGGGGAGAGAGGTCAACTCAGACATCCCCCCATGGCTCAGTGAAAAGAGCCTGGGCTTCAGAGTCAGAGGTCATGGGTTCGACTCCCGGCTCTGCCACTTGTCAGCTGTGTGACTGTGGGCAAGTCACTTCACTTCTCTGTGCCTCAGTTCCCTCAGCTGTAAAATGGGGATTAACTGTGAGCCTCACGTGGGACAACCTGATTACCCTATATCTACCCCAGCGCTTAGAACAGTGCTCTGCACATAGTAAGCACTTAACAAATACCAACATTATTATTATCAGGACTGCTGAAAAGGGGAGTGCTGGCCAGGAGCTTTTAGCACAGGGTAGACATTGTTTAGGACAATCCTCTGCGCCCAGTAAACGCTCAATAAATACAGCAGGTGGCATCGTGGATAGAGCCCAGGCCTGGGAGTCAGAAGGTCATGAGTTCTAATCCCAGCTCCACCGCTTGTCTGCTGTGTGACCTTGGGCAAATCACTTCACTTCTCTGGGCCTCAGCTACCTCATCTGTAAAGTGGGGATGAAGACCATGAAGCTTACCTGGGACTGGGACCGTGTCCAACCCGATTTGCTTGTATCCACCCCAGCTTTTATTACAGTGCCTGGCACACAATAAAAGCTTAACAAATACCATTATTAATATTTTTACGTTTACTATTCATAAATACCATTGATTGATGAATTGATTGAAGAGATAACCAGGCCATACCCCTGCCTCTAGGCCAGGATCCACAGAGTCAGCTCCACAGGGGGTGGGGAGTAGTTAAGGGGAAGCAGAAGAAAGGTCAACTCATCCTTTTTCCATGCCCCTGGGCCTTGGGTCCAGGAACCAATTAATAATGGTAATAATAATGATCACACTTATTAAGTGCTTACGAGGTGCTAAGCACTGTTCTAAGCACTAGGGTAGATACAAGTTAATCAGGTTGGACACAGACCCTGTCTCACACGGGGCTCACACTCTTATCCCCATTATACAGATGAGGTCACTGAGGCACAGAGAAGTGAAGTGACTTGCCCAAGGTCACACAGTGAACCCGTGGCGGAGCAGGAGTTCTTCTCAGGCAGGGAGAGGTGGAGGTTAAGGGGTCAGGGTCAACTGGTCCATCTCCCCCCCACCCCAGGCCTTGGGTTAAGGTACCGATTCTACTCGGGCAAAGGGAGGTGGAGGATAAGCTCTGCACACGGTAAGTGCTCAATAAATACGATCGAGGGAATTAAAGATAAGGGGTCAGGCTCCTCTTATCCACCCACCTGCCTCCAGGGGGGGAGTCCAGGAACTGATTCTGCTTGGGCCAGGGCTGGTGGAAGATAAGGGGTCAGGGTCATCTGGTCCATCCCCACGCCTCATGCCGGGCACTCGCTAGGGTGAAGCTGGGCTGCTCTTTGAGCAAGAGTTTCTTGAGCTCCCCCTTGTTAAGCTTATAAATATAGTTTATTTTTAAGCTTATAGAGCTTAAATCTTCTTCTCCCACTTCCCTTTGGTCAGGGGAAAAAAAAGGAGACACATAAAGCGGGGTCAACTTTAAAAAAAAAATTTAATGTTGGCATTTCTGCTCATACTCACACACACTTAAGTGGTTGAAGGGGGAGGGGAGATCAACCTCCCTACACCTGGCTATCTGTCTTCGACAGCCTCACAGAACATCTTTTAGCATGTCGTTCAAAATAATGGCTAATTCGCCCAGAAATTTGAGGTACTCCTGGAAGTTCAGTTCCTGGTCCAGGTCATCGTCCAGTTCATCGATCATCTTCCTGATAGTCTTGTCACTGAGCTTCTGCAAGGAGAGAATAAGTGGATTCAGACTTCCCCAGACCTTCTCTTAAGCCCGGCCCTCCCAGGGACCCCCCCCCCGCCAAGTGTCAGCTCCTTGTGGGCAGGGAATGTGTCTGTTTATTGTTGTTTTGTACTCTCCCAAGCACTTAGCACAGTGCTCTGCACACGGTAAGCACTCAATAAACACGATTGAATGAATAAACAAATGAGGGGAAAAGAGGCTTTCAGAAGAATATCAGGGTTTTGGAATCCCCAGTTTTCTGGATAATGGGAAGCTGTTTCCCAGCAGTGTTTTCTGGTGAAGGAGCTGCATGGCCTAGTGGATAGAGCCCGGATCTGGGAGTCAGAAGGACCTGGGTTCTAATTCCTGCTCTGCCACCTGTCTCCTGTATGACCTTGGGCAAGTCACTTTGCTTCTCTGCGCCTCAGTTCCCTCCTCTATAAAATGGGGGCTGAGACCTTGAGCCCCCATGTGGGACAGGGACTGTGTCCCATTTGATTAGCTTGCATCTACCCCAGCGCTTAGTACAGTGACTGGCACAGGGTAAACATGTAACAAATATCATTAAAAATAAGTAAATCCCAAAGAGTTGGGGGTGGGGGGGAGACAGAAGCAGTGTGACGTAATGGGTAGAGCATGGGCCTGGGAGTCACTGATTTGCTTGTACCCACCCCCATGTTTAGTGCAGTGCTTGGCACATAATAAGCACTTAACAAATACCAAAATGATTATTATGATTGTCAGAAGGGCACAGGTTCTAATTCTGTCTCCACCACTCATCTGCTGTGGGACCTTGGGCAAATCACTTCCCTCCTCTGAGACTCGGTTCCCTCATCTGTAAAATGCGGATGAAGACTAGGAATGCCACATGGGACAGGGACCGTGTCCATCCCGATTTGCTCGTATCCACCCCAGTGCTTAGTACGGTGCCTGGCACATATTAAGCACTTAACAAAGACCACAATTATTAATGGAATAATGGAGGGAGGTTGGTTGGGGGTGGTGGGCGGGAAGGAGGAAAACTGATGTCCAGTGGGTGATCGGGGGTTTACCTCCTTGCTGGTGAATTCGTTGTGTATCAGCGCCTTGAACTCCCTCTTGCTGAGGGTATTCTTGTCGCCCTCTTTGTCCGAGTATTTGTGGAAGGTGAAAGTCAGACACACGAGAGCTTCTTCCAGGGTGCATGACATGGCGTGGCCTTCAAGGGACCTGGGGGTCTGGGTGGGGTGGGGAGGGAGGGATGGGACTGAGTGAGTGGGGAGGGAGGGATGGGACTGAGTGAATTAGGATGCCTCCCTTTCCATCCTCGATTTCCTCCTGCCGGCCCTGGAGCCATCCATTCCCACCTACCCTGTCCGTGTCCCTGACTGAGCTACTCACAGTGCACACACACATACACCCCACACACACATACACGCACACGCACAACTATGGAGCACGCAACCACATGCATACCACGCAAGGCACACTCAGCGACCCACAGCACACAACACCCATGTAGAACGGCAACACCCAGATCTGCGACACAGGGCCTACGCATCCCCGCCTGCAACTCACAACTCGGGGGCACACACGAATGGGGCACAGCCAAATCAGATCACACACAGGCATACACCCCCCCCATCACCCCCATGTACACCCACACCGAGGGCCCCACTCTTAGCCACACCAGTCATCTCTGTCTTTGTCTCTCTCTGTCTCTCTTTCACACACCCCCCACTAACACTAACACACCTCACTACCTCAATGGACTATATTGCTACATCATCTCCACCACTCCCCACTCCCCTTCTCCTCTGACTCTCCCCTCCCCCCACCTCCAAACCGCTGTTTTCACCCCTTCCCAAACTCTTTCTATCCCCCAATCCTTATCCCCCCTAACTCTCCCCACCTTCTCCTCGAACCCCCTCTTTATGTCCCCCACTGATGCAGTAGGGATGGCAGGGTAGGAGGGGAAGAAGGATGGGGAGGGAGAGGAGGCTTCCAAAGACTGCAGAACCCTCCCCTTACATCCCTGGAGACTGAATGCTCCCTTACCCAATCTCCCCAGCTCACCTCAGCGGCAGAAAAGGCTTGATGGGGCTGGTAGGTTGGAGGGTGCTGGCCCAGTCCAGTTTCTTTTATAGAGAAGGGGGACAGACCGCCCCCCGCTCCCCGCCCCCTACCCCGTGCCCCTAGATTACACAAATCCTCAAGCATCCCCCCTCCCCACCCCAACACTTACTATGTGAAAAACACAGTCCTGAGCACATGGGAGAGTACAGTATAACAGAATCAGCAGATTCGGACCCTTCCCTTGATGAATTTACAGTCTAGAAGGGGAAATAAGTATCAATATAAATATAAAACTCATCAACTTTTCGATGCCTTCTCTTTCACTTTTTGTGGGAAAGTGGGTGGGGGGACAGCCAGCTCAGCATCATTCCCACGCTCCCCCCGCTCCCCCTTTCTCCATTGAATTGGCACCCTTCTATCCATCTCTTTACAGGACCGGGTCTTTCTGTTCCATCCCCTGTCAGACATTTGTCTTGATGGTATTGATGCCTGACTACTTATTTCGTTTTGTTTTGTCATCTGTCTCCCCCATTTCGACTGTGAGGTCGTTGTTGAGCAGGGATTGTCTCTATCTGTTGCCGAATTGTACATTCCAAGCGCTTAGTACAGTGCTCTGCACACAGTAAGCGCTCAAAAAATACGATTGAATGAATGAATGATTTGGGGGAGATCGGGGCATCTCTCCATCTCTGCCTCTCTGAATCCATCTCCGAGTCTCACTGAAGCTTCTGCCTCCTTTTGTCTCTCTAAATCTGTCCTGAATCTCTGATCTATCTCTCTTTCCCTGACTCCCATTGTCTCTCTGTTTCAGTATCTCTGAGGCCTCCCCTTTTTCTCTGTGTCTATCCAAGTCTCTCTGAACCATCTCTTTCTGACTCTCTTTGTCTTTGCGTCTAAGTTCCCACCTTTCTCTGTCTCTGTTTTTCTTTGTCTCACTTTGTCTGTCTGCCCCTGTGTCTCTCAGTCTCTGTCTTTATGTGTCTGTCTCTCAGCATCTTCATCTCTGTCTCTGTCTCTGTCTCACCTACCCTTCACCACCTTCCACAGGAATCTAGACACTTCTTCTTCTGGAGGGGAGGTTGCACCTATGGATGGAGAATCTCTCCCCAGCACCCTGCCCAGCCAAATGGAATCTTTCTCCTGCCCCTCCCATCCTTCCTGCCCCAATCTAGACTGCCAGCTTGTTGTGAGCAGGGAATGTGTCTGTTTACTGTTATATTGGACTCTCCCAAGCACTTAGTACAGTGGTCTGCACACAGTAAGAGCTCAATAAATACGATCGAATGGATGGATGGGCCTTCCCCGAGCAGAATCAGCAGGAGCAGAGATAGTGAGACAGATTACCCACCACAGCCCGCCTCCGGATGTGTCTACTTCCTCCTGCCTCCCAAGGG